>NC_138838.1:8157825-8794817 GCF_965183815.1 Platalea leucorodia | reverse complement strand
GGGGCGTCGAGGTCAGCCCTGAGGAGGGGCCGGCGGCCGGTGGGGCTGGGGGCGGCCGGCGCTGCCCGGGCGGGGGGCAGGCACCCCGGGAGGGCAGCCGTACCGGCGGGGAGGCCCGGGCGGGAGGGGGCCGGCGAGTAAAAAGGCTCGGGAGGCGGGGGAGGTGGCCGAGCGAGGTGAGGGCTGGGTGACGGGCAGCTGCGGGAACATGGCGGCCCCGGAGGGAGCGTGGGCGGGCGGGGGCCGGTCTCCCCAGGCGGGCGGGTGGCTGCAGCTCTGGAGAAGAGGGCGCAAGCGAGAGCTGCCTGCTCCGAGTGGCAGCCGCAGAGCACACCGAGAGTAGGCACGGCAGGGTCGGTACCACACGCGTGGGGCGGACACGAGCCTTTTCTTAAAATCGTTTACAGATTTATTTATTTTCTGCTGTGAGGAATAACTCGGCCTTGCTGTAGCACAGAGGCTGGCCTTAGGCTGTGAGGTGCAGACTGGCAGCAGTGCTGAAATCAAGCACGGGAATCAAAAATAGCACATACCTGCCTGCAAAATGCAGCAGGATCGCGTTACAGGCGCTGGCAGTTATCCAAAGAATGCTGTTACAGAAGTGCTCCGGCACAGCTGGGATGATAATGAAAAATAGCAGCCCAGAATAATGAAGTGAGTTAAAAAAATTGACCTTGTTTCTGTGAAAGGAGAATAGAAAAGTGAGAAGCCAGAGCTACTGCAAAATGCTGAGTGGGGGAAAAAATGTCAAAACATACCAGTACTGAATCAAAAACTTTGCTCTCAGTGGTGGAAGCAAGGGGAATACTCTAGGGAATCCCTTTGTCACCTCAGCAGATTTTGGCATCAGGCCCATTGCCGTACAGGACTGGAAATCAGCTACATTTTTGAACAGGCTTCGCAGTTCTAAAGGCATATGGTCCTTTCTTATTATGCCTATTATGCTTTTCCAGCCTAATCCTATAACTTTGTTGGAGTTATAATTATTTGTTTCTATCCTACCTTACTAAGCAAAAGTAAGAAAACAAAGACTTTGCTTGCTGTATGGTTGGTTTCAGCCCGTTGAGATGTATAGCAACAGTAAACAGACTGATTTCCTGTGAACTGCCATCTGCATTCTTCTGACGTTCAGGAAAAAGCGCTGACAGTCTGCTTTTCCCCAGAAATAGCCAGTAGTTGTAGCATAGGCTTCTCACTAGAGCTCCTCAAACAATTGCAAAACTGGTAAGAAATCTACTCGTCAGAACGTTTTTCCCCCCTCTCTTTTCCACAGTTTACTAAAGGCGTACTTTCCTTTTTTAGGCTTAAATACAAAGTGAATAAGAATGTCAATAGTCACAGTCCAGCTTGGTCAGTGCGGTAATCAGGTTGGTCATGAGGTGTTTAATGCTATCTGCAGTGACGTCCGTGGCACACATGGGTTGTGCTCCAAGAAGGAGAATGAATCCTACCATGATGCTTGCAAAGAACGTTTTTTCAGTGAGGAGGAACCTGAAGGTACAGCATTTAAGTGTTTGCTTCCCACAGAGGGTCTCGTTTCCAACCTGGTATAGATAAGAGTACGGAAATAATAAAAGTCTTACCTTCAGTTGAAGAATGAGTTTTACCTTCAGTCTTGAAGAATTGTCACAACCCTCTGCCTTCACAACATTGCTAACAACCATGGAAACAAAATCAGCGCAGTAATGTGTCTGAGACCACAGAGCAAGTCTGCCAGTAACACAGCTGGAAACTGTGCATATATGCATACATAATCTTTCCTTCCAAACATCTGCATTTTCTGCTGTAGATAGATTATACCATGGAGCTGTATTTGGTTTTATCAAATGCATTAAGTGGTTTCTTTCCTGGAAGATCTATGGTCTCTAGAGTTCAGATTTGTCTTTGGAACAATGGGTGGTTCTCCAGAAATCGGGGGCATTGCCAGGTCCTCCTTTCTGTACCCGCCTGTACTGTCCCATTAATAGTTCGGCTTCCATGGGTGGGAGGAATACAATTTGGGCTGTGGTGCAAATCTGTCCATCTTTACGTAAACAAGTTCTAATATTGGCACATTATTCTTAGTTTTGTTTTTCTTCCTATCCAGTACCTGTTGCCCGGGCTGTGCTTGTTGACATGGAACCTAAAGTAATCAGCCAGACCTTATCAATAGCTGCCAAATCTGGCTGCTGGAAATATGATGATCGGTCGCACTTCTGTCAGAAGCAAGGGTCTGGGAACAACTGGGCGAATGGGTATGAAGAATTGTTTCAAGCTTCACTAAGGGAACTGTAGAGGCTAGTGAGCTGTCTAGACTCTCTAGGAGCGGTACTATTGCAGTTGTGCCAGGTACAGAGTACGTAACATTAACCTGATTTATTTTTAATTTAGAATAGCAATATATATAGCAGCAAGATTTCTAAACTGCTTTCTGCAAGGTGAAATTGGTATTTACAGTGAAAATGTAACATTTTAGAATAAAGTGAATATATTTGATTTAAGAATAGGAAACAATAAGCATGGTTTATAAACAGCTATTTTGCAAAATGTCACAGCTGAGGATTGTTTACTGCAGATGGAATGGGTGACGTAATGTCAGGTTATATAAATAAGAAGAGTATCCTTTATGAATAGCTTCACCTTACTGCTTTTATTTTGATATAACCTGCCATGTCTCGCTGTTTTGTCTTTTATGCAACAGGTACTCTGTTCACGGGCCTAGACACAAAGAAGTGATAATGAATCTGGTACAAAAAGAAGCAGAGAAATGTGATCGACTCGGTGGATTTTTCACAATAATGAGCATGGCTGGTGGTACAGGATCTGGCTTGGGAGCATTTGTGACCCAGTGTTTAAGAGATGCTTTTCCAACCTCATTTATACTAAACCATGTTATCTGGCCCTACGGCACTGGTGAGGTGACTGTTGTATTGCCCAGAGATATTCTGCAAGTTATAATCACTATTTATTATTAAACATAAAATACCTGCAGCTGAAATAAACTAGAACAGAGATACCTTTTACTTTTTAAAAGTTCAACATGACAGAAAGTAACACAGCTAATGAATTGTTTGCCTAATATTTGGTACATGTCGTTTCACAAAAAAAAAAAATCTTGATAATATAAGTGCTAAAGTATAATACAGTTTCATGAGAAGCTCTATTAGCTAACTAGAAATCTCCTGTTATGATAGTATCTCAGCATTATAATCAGTTCCCAGACAGATTTTATTCTAGCATGTTTGTATGAACTGAGGATAACATGATTTTCACAGGTCTTGCTCTGTCCATGAAAAAGCTCTGCTAGCTCCTGACCTCATTCTGCACTTCGGCAAAGAAAAGTAATCACTTCCTAAATCATAACTGAGGAAATGCCAGTAGCCAGAGGATTATAAACTCGAAAGAGATTAAATTGTTTGACTCTCATTTGTGTGTATTTTTTGGTTGTTTGTTTCCAGGTCATTGTTCAAAACTACAACTCTGTTTTGACCCTGTCACATCTGTACCAGTCATCAGATGCCCTTCTTGTTCATGAAAATGATGTCATTCACAAGATCTGTGCTCAGCTGATGAATATTAAACAGATCTCCTTCAGGGATGTAAATCAAGTCATTGCCCATCAGCTGGGGAGCGTCCTCCAGCCCACGTACACAGCAGAAAGTGGCTTACGCTATAGCAGAAACCCATTAGGTATCTAACTATAATATAGCTGCCTAATGCATTCTCACACCTATTTCTGTAGTCATTTCATGCTGTGAATTTAAGTTCTTCGGTCTCCTTACTCAAATATTCAGATACATCCCAAGTTTTAAGATATGAAAAGTGAAGCAAAAGACCTAATTTAGAAGTTCAATCAATTCAAAAATAGAACCCCAGCTTCTGGTTTCATTCTTTACCAAAAGAACCCTGCTTCTCCTTTTTCAAGTGATTACAGACACCCTTGTACCTATTTACATTTCAGAGGAAATTGGTGCAGGACAGTAATTTTGGACTGAGTTTTACATTTCACATTAGGTTAGAAGTTTCTATAAACTGAAACAAAATGAAAGTTTTGTGTTTTGCTCAGGCAGAAGACAGGCTAGCATACAACTTGGTAGAAACAAGCAACGGGCTGACATTGGCATCTTTAAGGGATTAGAGAAAGTTACCCATATTGCCAAGAGTTTTGCTTGTAAAATTAAATTTTCACATCTGTCTGTCAATCTCTTTAGCAGTGCATAGGGTCTCTGAGATTCTGAGCCAGACTATAAAGTGAGACAAGTCTAAATTGTAAAATGAGAGCTACTAACATGCTTGTATAGAACTCAGTAGTATGTAGCAAGTTTGCATTACCTTGTCTGATGTGTGTCCATATACTTGTCAAATTAAACTTTTATATATCCTTTGTTTCTTACCTTAAATTGCTAGATCTTTGTAAAATTCCTCACTCCCTTCTCCTATTTTAGCTAGCCTATGCGATATTTTTGGCAGAACTGAGCAGCTGTTAATTTCTTCTTTCAGGAGACTTAATGGAGGCGTTAGTTCCACATCCTGAATTCAAGATGTTGGGTCTTCGTAACATACCTCAGATGCCTGAAAACTCCCTCGCTTATAGCACATTCAGTTGGCCTGGACTCATCAAACATTTAAGGCAGATGCTCATTGCTAATGCTAAAATGGAGGAAGGTAAAAAGCATTCACTAATCTTCAGTATCCATCACTCTTCAAGCATTTATTTTTACAGATGAAATAAAGCTTATTGTTTTGTGGAGCTCACTGATGAGCCTTAGTCAGTTCAGAAACAAGCTGCTGCCCTCAGACACCAGGAATTTGCCTCTACATAGCCAGCTGCTCCTTTAACTATTCACTCAGCTGCCAGAGAAGCTCCTGGCTTGCTCCTGTTTTTGCTCCCAGACATCTCAGTTAATTATAACTATTGAAAAGACACAAAACAAACAGTTTTAGGCTGTGCACATAATCTACATGATTAATTTGGAACATTCCTTGGATAGTTAGTTCTGCTACGCTTTTTCTTTCTACACCTTCTACTAATAAAAATCATGCTTAGCTCTCCCATATCATTTACATGGGGAATTCAGTATAGCTTCCAGTTATGCAAAGAATGGGCTGGCAGATTGCTAAGTATAGAAACAAGTATCCTTTTCTCTGGTAAGACTAGTGGCTACCAGGCAAATACTGCTGGATTAGCACTGTTTTTCTCTAAGAATTGTGTAATTGCTGCTTGACTAACGTGCAGAAGCTACAAACTCTAGTATGATCTCGGCTTGGGGCACAGTGTTAGTTACCATCTGTCTCTTCAGCTAGTCTGAATCCATATCTCATGAAACATTAACTTTCTTGTATCTCTTTTTTGCCAAAATCTCATAGGTATTGATTGGCAAGTACGGCCACCACGTCTAGGCTCCTCCATCGCCTCCAGTCATTCTGCAAACAAGCCGCTGCATTTCAATACTTCCATTGCCAACCTGGTTATCCTGCGAGGAAAAGATACGCACAGTGTAGACTTAGGTAAGAAGGAAAAACATGGTACCTCAGTGATTCTTGTTTGACATCTCACTGTTTTCTTTGCAACCATATCTAATGAAAGTGGAAAAAACCCGAGGCCACATATTTGGCTCCTAAGGTCAATATTTCCTCTAGAAACATTTTAATGCCCAAAGCCATGTTGTCTAATTGCTTAGGGCTGTTGTCTTTACAGCCGAGACTTCTGTGTTTCCTGAAGCACTTCAGGGAAGGAGGAAGAGACTGAAGTCCGTATATACGATAGGATTCTTGGCTATATTGTCTGAAAATATATTTAGCTGCTTCTGGAGTGATGAGCATAGCTTGCAGATGAAGTACCAATACAAGAGTATGCTTCTAGATAATCTGATGAATCTGTTTAAAACAGTCACATTTTCAACAGGCTGACCACTCTGCAGATTTTTTTCAAGGCCTGAATTGATCTGCCGAGCGTTGATTGGGTCCCACAGGACTACGGAGATCAAGATGTAGGAGCTTGTAGCTTTACATTTGTCAAAAGGGCTGTCTTATTTCTGCTACAGGAAGTTTCCGAGATCCCTCATTATACACATCATGGCTAAACCCTCAGGATGCTTTTAATGCCTGGAAAACACCAAGAGCGTTTAACAAGTACGAAAAGTCTGCTTCTTTGGTCAGCAATAGCCAGTTCCTGCTGAAACCTCTTGACAATGTTGTAGGAAAAGCTTGGAATATGTTTGCTTCCAAGTAAGTGAAAATAATTATGCTGATACTTCATTTATAACTGCCAATATCTTCAGTGTTAGCAAAATCATTGTAAATACAGCTTGCTCTTTCAGCTAAGTACAGTAACGGTGAATAAGCATGAAGACTGTTCCCACACTTCAGTGGAAACATTTTTATGCTTGAAACACGATGGCAGGGTGAGGAACACAGTACAGTGCTTATGTTCTGTGGATAAGTGAGACCACATATTCTAGTGCTGTCAATTTGACTATTTTCTCAGTACTAAAACTTCCCAAATTTAGTGCATTCCAGCGTGACCATTCTAAAAATAACAGATAGAAACTCTTCTACTGATCATATAGTTTCTAAATTGTGTACAGACGTGCTGCACACTCCAGGAAACAAGTTCCTGGCTCAGTTCAAAAGCATTAGGGGATTTGTGTGTTTACTAAGTCTCCTGTGCTATTAGTTTGCTTTTTCATTAGAACCAAGATATCTAGAAAATAATTGCCTCTTTACTTTGATCATCATGAAACCAAGGTTACTGCATGTCACAGCAGATGTCTGCTAAAGATGAGTTTCTAGCACAGGAATTCCAAATTAAAAGCCAAAGGAGGAAAACTGCTTCCACTAGCTTAGCTCCTGGTTTTACCATGTGTTACAAAAACACCAGTGATGAGAAGCAAGCTATCCTGCACACACAGGTTTAGGCTTTGCATTTCAAATCTATAAATTACTTTTCTCATTTAACAGTCACTTCTCCTTCCATTTCCCAGTTAGCCCAATTTTGTTAGTCACAATTTTGTTTCCTTAAGCAATACACAAAGTTATAAAAGCTATTAAAAACAAGTCACGACTTACCAATAAGTATGAATTACAAAATGAGTTCAAGAGAGCACAGTAGAAACTACCCAGCGTGGTTATTGGGTAGAAACCAATCTTCATTTGAAGTTGTTAAAATAACTATATAATGTGATTTCATGTGTCAGATTCTTCACTGATTTCTAATGTCTAATCCATTTTCCTACTGTGACTTCAACACACAGAGCCTATATTCACCAGTACACTAAATTTGGCATCGAAGAGGAAGATTTCCTGGACAGCTTCACAGCTCTGGAACAAGTTATCTCCAGTTACACCACCCTTTGATTTTTTTTTTTTTTTAAATGGTCTGAAATAGAACTTTTCTGAAGGAACCCAGCGCTGGAAAACCTTCCACCGCCTTCTTGAAGTATATAAATTACTGGACTGTAGCTATTTTTCAGTCTTGTAAGCAGCGTGTGCATGTGTTGGAATAGTAAGAACTGAATCAGAACTGAATATATTCATATGGGCAGGTATTATTCATATTTAATATACCTAATAAATAGCTATTTTTCAATACCTTTGATACGTACTGTAGGTAACTCTTTGGACATCATTTTTGGCACTGGATATTTTTCATCAAGCATGTCTATACAGAAGGATTTTTCTCCAGACTAAACTCTCAGCATCTAAACTATCATGAACTAATGTGTGATAAAAATTGTGTGCTTGACTCCAGTAGTAAGGCATTCATGATCCTCCAATTTCCATTTTTCGTGATAACACTTGGCCCTAGAATGCTTCAATATTGATCAAAATGCACAGAATCAGAATTATTAACCCAAACTCCATTGGGCTATCATTCAAGAGCCAGTAGTCTGCCACGTATTCCTTTAAAGCGAAGTAAGACCTAAATTCTACTTTAAAAACCTTAACCTTGACAAAAATAGCGGAAGTTTTGAACCATCTTTTAAAAAAGGTATTAAGGGTTCTTAATTTTCCTGTCAACCTCAAGTTATATTAGAGATTATAATGAATTGTATGCTTTTCTGGCCATTTCACTGTGCCATGTTTTCAAGTAGTGTCACCTACCAATTGGAAAGAAAAAAAATGCCTATAGCACATCAGAGGTCTTGGCTATTTGTTATAGGCAAACCATAGGTTTAGGCAAAACTACAACTCTTGCTCTTCTTCCTCTAAGTTAGAAGCAGGTAGGTTTTTTAAATTAATTTGTTATTTATTTAAACAGATTTGGGAGGAGAACTGCTGGTAGATTTCAGGTGTAAGAGCCTGTAATATAATATAATACTTATAATAGGTTGCATAATTTCAAAAGTCGATTTAAGAAACGGGCTCTTTTTTGCACACCTTTTACCACGACCACAAGGTGGTGCCCCTGTGAAGCTGCAGCCCGCAAACACTCAGCTGCACCGGCCGGGCAGGAGGAGGAGATTGCACTGGCTTGCGGGGCCACAGCCTGGATGCTTATAAAAGAGCGCGGGAGACCTAAGGATTGTGTTGTAACACCGAGCTTTCCTCCGCCTCTGTTAGCTTTTCACTTAATGGTAGGGAGAGCTTTGGGAATTCTTGCCATTCCTCCCCCATGTCATGCTGTTCTCCCATGGAAATAATTAAATAGGTATGCCAAGAATAAAAATTTAAAGATCAGTCTCAAGGACTTTTCCCTTGACAAGTGGACAAATCTCATAGTTTCCCTTTAGGTTTTAGTGCTGTTTCATGCCAGGCCTCTGAGCTTTTAACTAAAAGATGAGCATGCACATAGTATGATGCTAAATATGTTAAAGATGTTTTCAGTATGGCTAACGATACCCACATAGAAATTTTGCCCTGTTAGCAGTTCTGGTTTAAATTTTAAATCGTCAACGAATTAACACAGTGATAGATGCAGAAGTGACCTTGTAATTCTGCTAGGTTTCAGTTAGAGCACAGCAGGCGCTCCGTATTACTCTTATCTTTATTTCCTTTCCTGGTTTCATTTACCTCTTCAACTTTTGGTCAGGCCAGGTACTGGAGCACTAAAATCCCCCCCTGGAGCACCTGTTCTCAAACCAGCTCTGGCACACGACACCTGGAATGGCAAACAGACTTCTTGACAAGATTCAAGTAACTGTACGGTTGAATCTGAAGAAAATAAGTAAGTACTGGGGCTAAGTTCACAATTGCTCAAATATGCCCATAGTAAGAGCTGATGACTGGCATGGCTGTGTCAATGCGAGCCACAATGGACTCTGATAAATTTCACGGTAGCTTATAGACAAGCGATGTTAAGCTCTCGTGCCTTCCAAAAAAAAAAAGTTTCAACTGCCTGTTAGTAGTAGGGCAACTGTCAGCACACGTTAGAGTCTAGCCCTGGTTCATGCAGAAAAATTACCTGTGTAACTTAAGAGCTACATTGGTGCTTCAATTCAATAGCTAAATCATTAAATATACAAGGGAAGGAGAATCATTTGTGGGGCGGGTGGGGAAAACACAAGAGAGACAGCAAAGAGGAGAGAGCAGATAGGGTAAATATACCGAATAACTTTTCATATAAAAAGACACTTGGTATTTATGACAAAACATTTTGACAATGTTGTTCTTGCACACCACAGCAGATAGTCCAACAACTCACTCTGGTTTGCTATCTGTTTTCACTCAGCTGCTCTAATTCCTGGTTTAGGAACTCCCTCTCAAAAGGGGAAGACACAATAATCGTAGTTCAACTATTCAGCCGTACTTCAAGCCCTATACTGCTCAGTAAAATTTGAGTTGTTTGGAAGTTCAAAACTACATATAACTTTTGTTATAAAATATTACTTGTTATTTTTTTCACTAAATCACTTCCTGGCAGCTCCCAGCTGGGGGCCTGTGCTGATCCAAAGGGCTTTTCTAGTGGTGTGGCTTTGTCAGTTTCAGCCATTGCCTTTCACTTGGGTATTTCACAGAAGAAACTGGAGGAAAGATTGCACAAGAAGTTAAGATAAACAGCACTGGCAATTCAAGTTTGCAAGGAACAAAGGGTCAGGAAAGGAGACAGTACCGTGAGGTTCTCCCTCCTCCCTCCTCCAAAAGGCACAGGATGTTTAGCAACATAGAAATAATTTTCCCTAGTGTTTTCAACAGATACCAGATTGAGAACTTCTTCCAGTATCAGAAATGCAAACAGGTAACTCCATGTCTGAAAAAATTACCAAGTTCCAGGAATGCATACTCTTCCTCATTGTTCCACAGGACAGGTAGGAGAGATTTTTGAAAAGCTAAGGACAGATAATTCCTCTCAGAAACAAGGAAGAGAGCAATGGGTTATTTTACTGCTACATCAATAAGTAACTTTATTGCAGAAATAACCTTACGTTATCTCTAAGTAGTTATAATTCTGAGCATGAAGCAAATACAGCAGGCGCTTATTGCACCTATGAATGACAGACCCATTTATCCATTCTTTATAAGTGCATTTATTATTTATGGCTAATGTTAACTTTTAGTTAATGGAGCAGGATATTTGAAGGTTTTGTTTGCTTACGTTTGATGGCAGAATTTGGGCCACATCAGGAAACACAGCACGCAGCTAACGTATAAACCCAAAGCAAAAATAAAAATTGCTTTATTTATAGTTATAACATATAAAAACATGGAGGAAAGATTCTGCACCTCAAAGACACAGTTAGGCCAACAGGTTCATTATACTTAACAAGGATACTTCTGTAAGAACTTGTTCACAGTTAGGATTCAGGGAAAAATACTTCTACTTCCATGGGAGAACAAAGTTTTTCGAAGCAGCAATAGAGGATCACAACCATCAGCCAAATTTTGACAACACAGATTCCTCAAAACTAAAAAAAAAAGGGGGGGGGGGGTGTGAAAACAAAAGTATAACTGTTGTATTAGCTGTTATAAGCCCTTTCATTGCTCTGGAAAAGAGATCGACAGGAATTGTTTTAGGCATCTCTAGCCTTCTTCCTGTTAGTGTTTTTCACTGCTGACCTCAGTTCTGAAATTCTCACACCCTTTCCCAAACGAAGCCTTCATTTTTTGATCTATGGCTGGATTCCTCTTTTTTTTCCCCAGGATGTGGAGAGGAGAGGGTCAAAGTGACAGGAAGTGAATAGCTATTACCGAGTTTTCATCATCTACAATTATATTAGAAGGCGAAGTAGTCATTTTCTGTTTTAGTGAGAAAATTAATTATGTAAAGAATAGTCTGAGCCTGGAAGAGGGCCTTTATCTCATTAGAAGTTAAAGTTAATGAGGTAGATCAGTCAGCACAAGCCAATGGCTCACTGAGGCAGGGACAACAGAATCAGTGGCCTTGACCTAGCTAGTTTTAGGCAAACTACCCACAGGATGTCCATAAATGAAGGAACAATGCGTCAAATCTCACTGTTGTTTTTTGTAACAGACAGGTGCAGCTCACTTGGAAGTTGATTCAAGGACTCTAACTATAGCAGATAGGTTTAATGAACAGGATAACTTTTATTTAGCCACAAAACAAACAAACAAACAAACAAAACAGAAACAAAAATTAACCTGTTACAAATAGTTTAAACATAATAACTGTCTGGGAAGTGACAGGGCACTAATGTAGTTATAGATACTTACAGAATCTTAGTGTAAATATATAAGGGACTTTTAAGAGGATTACCTGCGCAGATTTACCAAACTGGAACAGCTCAAGATGGAAGGGCAAAAATCTGTGGTTTCCACAACAACTAGGATTTTATATATAAGAAAGAAGTTATGTTCAAATTACCAGCTGATACACTACTAGGACATATTAAGGTACAAAAGGACAGTGAATTAATAATTCGTGTCCTTCTGCATTTGTTAATAAATTTAGTATAGATAAATATTATGAAATGAGGGACCAAACATCCAAAAGGAAAAATGGTCAGATGTCAAAGTGTACTTTAAAGAAGTCTGCATTTTGCTGGATACCACTTTAAAAACTGCACGAGTCATCAGGAATGTGATTCATGGATCTGATACGGTGCAAAAAACTTCCAAAAGGCATTGAGCTGCTGCCTTTCCTCCACTGCTTTCAAGGGCAGCCCAGGCACAGCCTTACCAAGGCAGCAAATTCCAGCGTAGGCTTCCTCCTCCAGCCTGCTGCCTCTGGCCTTCCTACCCCACCTCCGTCCACGCTCCAGAAGCACAGCCTGGACACTCAGCCAGCCTTTAACTCGCCGGGATGTAGAGCTGATAATCCTGAATTTTAACTATAGAGCCTTTCCGGCTCTTTCAGTCAAACTCGAGTTCACAATGGTCCCTTCTGATTTCACATTGTATGAATCCTCTCCCTCTAGACAGCCACTTCCCCTCTGTCCGGGTGGGGGAATGAGTCACCTACCTCCGTGAATCAGCAGAACCTGCTTAACCCTTTCCCAGAAGCAGGAACAGCTGCAGATAGGGTGGTGTTTCAAACAAATGTTATTGCTAGCGATAAGGCGCACACGGGGAAAAGGTGCAGATGGCCTGAGATAAGAGATTAGAGCGGCTGCTTCTGCTAGTTGGGAAATGTAAAGGCAATTTTTAGAGATATAAATGTATTCCATGATAAAGATCACGGAAGACATCTAAACCTTAACCCCATAGTTCATACAAGCCTGAGAAATTCTGAACAGGGACTTCTAAGAGAGTCTAGCGGTATAAAACAAAGGCACAGGCCTCTGCCCCTACCTCTGTGAATCAGGTTGCAGAAACCTTCTTGTCTGCTAGTCTTAAAAGCAAATTTTTTAAAATATGGTATTTTACACAGTAAGAAAGACAGAAAAATAAGTAAAGTGAGGACTCTCTCTAGGCCAAGATTCCTATTTTAAAAGTAAGAGCAATAAGTAGAGAAACTAACTAAAATAAACCACTGCTTAATATAAAAAAGACAGAATAAACATTGCTTGAGCTTCAGTGAGCTATGAGCTTTTGTTTCACTAGTTATATGTGATGAGAAATAAACACCATGTTACATGGTGTATCTGCATTTAAATGGGCACGTTCTGTGAAAATGATTATTGTACATATTTGGTTACATGTACAATGTAATGTTTATTTAAAGGCTCACAAAAATACACTTCAGTTGCCTGAGAATGGTGTAATTGTGGTCAGATGGCATGATTTAATTTGAACTTTTGCCCAGCAGTCTCCAATATGTAATAGATCATTTACAGGAGCATGTAAGCAGAACACCGCCGAAGGAGCCAAATGGAAAGCAGCCTCATCCCACACGCCGAAGGTGTAATAAAATACTGACTCTGTGCTCGGTTGGCAAGGGCAGCTGTAGCTGTTCTTTATAATATCCTCAATAAGTATGGCGAGAGCTGGGCAGTAGTTCAGAGCTACTGCTCTCCAGATGGCTCAGAACAATACCGAGTTCAAGAATACATATTTCCATGTAAGCCTGCTTGCTGCTGGCTGCCATGCGTTTCTGCCACTTGCAAAGAAAACACTGGGAAACTTCCTCCCCACCCCACTTTGAGCAACTTCAGCCCGTATTACTACCTGATCCCGAGTCATCTCATCAGCAACTGTGTTTATGTACTTATTTGATGTTGTAAACTAGCAATTTCTCCTTCCTAGGCCAAATTTTGGTGAAGAAACCTAATGCAACTGTTAAAACAGTTTAAAACATAAATTTGGCAACTGATGAACAAATATCCCATTAAATACTCTTCTCCCAAGAAGAAAGCTTCCGTTCCCTCCCTACCCGACGTTAACTCAGGTTTTCACATTATTTTCCTCCATAAAGATTTAGTCAGGCTTCTCCACAAAACCAGTACTTTCACAGTGAAGTATTCTTATATAAAAAATAGATGCAAACCTCACGTGTGCTGTGAAAGGGAAGCTTATTCTTTAATGACATTATAAAGGAAACCTGAACTTGCTTTAGTACACGTGGGGTCCTGTTCAAGCTGAACAAAACCCCAGTCAACAGGCCTGAATGCATCCAAAAATAGCTAAGCACCAAGAGCAGACAGGGCTGCGAGGACCGAGAGGAGAGACATCAGCGGCAGTTTTAAGCGAGGACTCTCAGGATCAGGTCTGCCAAACACCACTAAAAACACTTTCCTTATTCACTTAATTGGAACGGTCCTCTCCCAGTCACAGCTGAAATCTGTTGCCAAAGGACAGCACGGGAGATTTCTACACTTCACTTAAAAACACCAGGCTCTTCGTGGGCAACCACCCCAATTTTAGTTCATGCACAAATGCTGCAGTGTGGTTTGCCACGTGGAGGCTGTGCACAGGCAGAAGTGTTTAAGACAGGTTTACAAAGAGGTTAAGGGGGAGGCAACAGAACTAAAATCACCAATTGCATTAGCAGACCTAGTAGAAACACTGCTTTGAATTTTTTTTGGCATCCATTACTTTGAACTTAACTAAATACCAGCTTCAGGCATCTTAAAAGTTTCTCTTCCTTGCTGCTCCCCACCTAGAGTCTTACGCAACACACACGGATGCATGTGACCGTATGTCACGAGAGGTCAGCTGGGCTGAGGTGAGACATAAAAATCAAGGAATTGGAGAAATGCAATCTGTTGTTATGAAATATCCTAAATATTACAGCTCTCAAGAAAACAGCTGCAGCAAACAAGAGGCACTGAGAGAAGCATGGTTTCTAAATAGACCAGAGAGATTTTGTGAACATGGCTAGATTTGTATGATGGTGTAAATCTAAATGTGTATTTTCTCTTTATGCAGGTCCAGTTTCTTTGAGAGACAGAAAAGAAATGCTGTGTGCACAAACCTGCTTTTTTCAAGCCTTTTCAACAGATGGAAAGAGCCTAAGAAACACGTGGTCTCAGGAAAGACACAGTGCCTTGAAACTCACACAGTTTCTACACGTAAGTGTGAACCTCGACCAAAGTATTCATGTGGTTTAGTTAGCAACAGCTTCTGCAAGAGAACTGCCAGTTTCTTTCCTGCCAATATGGATGGAAAACAGAGGTACCACAAGGTCATTGCATGCAGCTAGAACGAGCTTTGGGAAATGCATTTAACCTCTTAAAGAATTTCTTGCGCTTTTGTCCAGTGGTTTAGGGCAGAGTTCAACCTCCCCAGGCACACCGGGCACTGGTGGTGCCTGTGCTCAAGTAGCTTAGAGCCCTGGCTGACAGCTTCTGCCAAATCGATGCCGCCTTCCAGTGAAAAGGCTTTGGATCTCAGAAATGTCACGCAGATCAGCTGGTACCCCAGTAAGGTAATAGGTGGCTACCTACAGATTGATGTCATCAATCATAACTGTGGTCACAATCTTGCGTAAAACCAGGCGAAGGAACATTTCAGTGTAGCAAAAAGCACCTAAATGACATACTACCAAGGCCACAAGGAAACAAAAAGTTCCAACCACCTTTCATGTGGAGGCAGAACCAGACCTGCTCTGTTTTTAATGCTCTGTCACATTAGCATTAAAAAAACAAAACAAAACAAAACCAAACAAAACCAAACCAACCAAAACCGGTGGATTATGCCTTAAATCATGTGCATAGGCACACAGCCCTTCCCTCGCAGGACCCCTCAAGCAGGAACAGCACAGCAGTCACCAGAGAAAAGACACCAACTCGCACTTTTCACAAGGACAGAAAAGCAGTTTCTGAGGCCATGGGGAGAAGGGCGCGGTTTGCAGGGCAGTTATCAGAGCAGGGAACAATACCCTCAGCTGACAAGTCCTATCTCTTGCCTTTCATCAGGAAATAGCAGCTAGTTTCCTTATTACCAGCTGCCTGGGCAACTCATTTCAGCTTCTTGGGAAACCAGAACAATTAAGCTGGGAGTAACTCCCTTGAAACACAGAAGATGCAGCACACTTACTTATCCATATCTGAACAGCTCATCAAATGAGGTTCAGAGAAAGATAACCTTTGATTTAATGCTAATGTAGTCAGTGCTCTTTGAATCATTCCATGAGTGAATAATAATAATAAAACCCCTCTCGCACAATAAAGGGCAGTGTTAAAGGCAAAGTAAAGCAAAGCTTGGCCCATTTAACAGTTCCACATTTGCACATTTGTTTTACCACAACCGAACATCACTAGCAGCGAGCAGGCTGAATGACTTCACAGCTCAACAGCCTCTTCGCTTTAAATTCAGCAGAGAGTAATAGTCAGCTTTTTTGACCAAAATACCATTTTGCTGAATTCCTGACACACGCCAAGAAACCCGTCGCAGATTGCTGGGCTCCTCCCGCTTGCTTTCACCTGGAAGGCGATACAGCCAGACATCTTTTGCACGTTTGATGACAGTTTCTGCATTTGAGCTCCCTTTGCTCTTTTGACAACTGACCCAGGTTGTTACAGCCTCTCCCATTCATGCCACTACCAAAACAGTGTTTTGCTGCCTTTTATGAAAGCCGAGTGGATGCATGAGTAAGCAAGTGAAACGGATAAAGAAATAAATGCTAGCATTTCATGCCCTCAATTAGACACTTGATTTAGGAAAGTCACAGCAGCCTCAAAGAGTTTTTCAGTATAATCCTTTTAAAAATGAGTTTGTAAGAGCATATGCAAATATTTACCCTCAATCTAGCTCTGAACGCCCTAGCAGGGCGTTTTGCAGGGAAGGCGATTGCTTCACTCCCTGCTTCCTGAAGAGGTTCCAGCAACCCACCGCGGTTCCAGCAACTAAACCCTCACCTGGCCCAGCCTGCTCTCAGCCAGGGAGGGGTGTCCGCCCGGCAGGAAGCCCTCCCTGGCTCCTGCTCTCCCACTTCCACGTTCCACTTAGTGCGGCAATCTGGAAAAGGCTGGGCAAAGTACTGACAGTTTTTTCTTCTCCTCCAGAAAAAAAAAAAAAAAACCAAAAAAACAACACCCCAAACACATTTACAGAAAAAAACCTAGAATTTTAAATCTCAGAAAAGCAACTTCAATTACCTTATATATAATTACATTCAACCTCTTATCTGCTGATTACAAAGTATTTTTTAACCATGTGCTTCAAAGAAAACAAAATTACTTTTGCCTCCAAGGAACACACCCAATCACCACTTATTTTTACACCTGCAATCAATTTTGTTCACTAATATTTATACTTGTGCTTGATAATCAGGGAAACATCCACAGTATTTGTGCTTGCAATTAGCACTGCCTGCAGTGAGAGGGAGGCCGATTCTCACAAATTAAATAATGAAACCCAAAAGCACAGCAGGGAAGGACTTTCTGGAACAGCATTAAGCCATCTTCAAGTATTAATGACAAGGATCTCTTAGCATGAACAGGCAGCTGGGCGACTTCAGAGGGAGCTGCTTTAACAAGAAACAGTGTGATATTGGGATGGAAGTAAGAAACTACAAGCAGGGACAGGGAGCAGGAGGTTTCCTCTTGGTTTTGATAGAGCTGAGGGAAGCGTGGAACTGGATGATTTGATCCGACACGGCCTGTGCCAGTCTCTCGGCTCGCCCTGGCACAGACCAGTGTGACCTTTTTAGCTTTGCTTACATCAGCACAATTCTTGCCCTGATCGGGTACATCGTGGCTGCCAGGGAGAGGGGCACGCCAGCGTGCTTACATCTCACACGGACTTCAAAGCACATCGTTGGTGAGGGACAATTCACAGGGCCGGCAGTAAGCAAGTAGAGAATTAGGAGAAGGATCAGCTGCAGCCCTACCTGACCTCAGCTCTGACGCGCTTCTCTGGAGTGTCAGGCTGGCGAATATGGCCAACTTTCCGCTTTGCTTCCTATTTACAGTGCACTTGTGAAAGCACAGATTTAGCCATGTTCCACAGATGATGAGACTAAACCAATCTCTATTGCCTCAAAGTCATCTTTGATGTTTAACCAAACATTAGTTGTTGTTACGAGGGCTGTTACTTCCGTGTGATTTTCAGTAATTCCAAGAAAAAAAGCAAGATACTTTATTCAGTGTCTAAGCTGCAAGAAGAATCAGCTAAAAATACAGTGATCCGTGCTAAGATGGTTTCTCTTGCAACACAGCTCACTTTGGATTTTTCTAACAGACTTTAAACTAGATTGACTGCTTCCAATGTGTGACTGGAAGTATGTACAACAAAACGGAACTTTGGATTAAGGGAGCAAAATACATGTTTCCAGATGAAATGCTAAAGGCTCCAGATCTTTCTTTGAAGCCACAAAATGCAATTGCAGATCTGTCTTCTAGATTCACACTTATTGTGGAATGCTCGGGACAACAAATTTCACAGCCTAACAACCAAGCTCAATATACAGACATGGAAACAATCCAGCTGAAATAAACACCGGGAAACAGTTATTTGTTTGTTTATTTAAGCAAACATAAACCTCTCCATTTGCAAATCTCATTAGGTTTGCATAACTTTCATTTCTATTATTTGTTACCTTTTACCAAGTCTTATTATCTCCCAGCGGCCGAGCAGGTAGAAGCAAGTAGAATGAGTAGTCCCTTCTTTAATAACGTTAGAAAGCTTCAAAATAACAGCATAGCTTATTGGAATGGACACATACAAACATGAGTTGCCGAACAATAGATATATATATTTCTCACTATATGTACGTAAACGTATATTGGAATAAGTGGGGGGGGAAGCTTTCAATTTGTCTAGTGATTTTTCAGTAGGTAAGGAGGCATAATTATGAGGAGACTGCTAAAGCATTTAGAATGGCACAGTTTATTGGCTCAAACTCTAGGAAAAGGTTTTTTTTCTTTTTACTTGTCGTTACAGTCTCCTCATTTCAATCTGACAGCATACAGGGGCCTCTACTTGGCATAAATTTCATTTACTCTCACGAAAGGCCTTAAGACACTACCAGAACTGTGTGAAGTAAATACCAGTGCCTATATACCTAATTATACCTAAATGCCTACTAAGGTGAATGGCAGATTTGAGGAAAAAAAGCTGCCGCTAAAACTGGGGAAAGTAGCAAACAGTTGTTTCACTAATCCAAGTATCCTGAAGAAAAATGAACAAGCAGCTATGAACTGCTGGCATGATCTCTTACAAAGTGTAAAATTAAAGTTTTATTAGACTGAAAAAAGTGAAGTATCAAATAGAGCTTTGATTTTTTGGATGTGTATTGTATTAGAACAAGTTCTTTGCTATGTTATTGTCAAAGACAATATTTAGGCCAAAAAGTGAAAAAGCTGCTAGGGCCAAGATTTAAGAAATCCTGTTCATCTTTTAAAAATCCACAGGGGCAAGTGAATGGCCTTTGTGCCTTTAACTACCTTGTACTACCCCAGGCACTTGGTCTTTTAGATATTTAAATTTACCCTAGTCAGCAGCTCTGTTGAGAGAAGCCCCTATTAAAAGCCTCCCCACTCATTATCATTGTTTAAAGTTATATCTGAAGCATACAAGAGAAACATTACAAACCCCACACACAACTGAGACGAAACTTTAAAAGATGTTTCTTGTGCAGATTGCTGCGCTGCGTGACTTCTGAACTCATTTCCATCTAAACTTAAACACATTTATATGCTATTGATGTTCAATGAAAACAGTTGGAGATGGATGAGCGAACGGTCAGATGAAAGATACCAAAATGTCAGACAGCCTACCGACTGTTGTTGCCATGAGATCCAACAGTCAACATCAGTCTGATAAGCTATCCGACAGGATGGTACAGCCATGGAGATGTCACGACGGTTGGCAACACAAGAGGACACTCAGGCAGGATTGAACAAAATACGTATTCTCACACCTCGCTCGAGACCGGCCCCAGCCTAATGCAGGGATAAATCTAACCTAAGCAAGAGCAAGATCTAACCTACTTTGTGCTCATATGCCACCTGTTGATAACACTAATGGAAGGTCAAATTAATTCTTGTTACTTACCCCTAGGATAAAAATAAAAAACAATAGTTCAAAAGTTATTAGAGTAGTAATACCTATACAGTGGCAGTGGAATGGATATCTACTTACTAAAGAGGGAAAAGATCCATTTTAATATTAGTTATGTTCATGTACATTAGAACTGGAACACACACTGATCCATAACAATGTTTTAAAAACATCTGGCTTTTAAAGCCTAAGTTTAAGGTTCTCTAAGGTTCTCTGCGTCATAGCTGGGTTTGACGTCAAATCTGTTTTCAGCTGGAATCTTTACTCTTCCCCCCTCTTCTCCTTCATTGCCCACGGTGCTGTGATCAGTGGCAAACATCTGAGAAGAATTTATGCTAACAAATATCGCCAGCTATTTAACGTGCCTCTTTTAACCAGTGAGCCATACTTCAAGCAAGTGATAGGCTTTCTACTTCCTTCTGCTAAGTAAGACATTCTTAAGAAAAAAGAAAAAACAAAACGAACAAAGGGCTTCAGCACCATTTGTGCAGGAAGGATGAGTAAAGCATGTGATTCATGGGATTAAGGCTTAATAAAGTAACTAAAGAAACTGAGCATACAAAAGTGGAGAGGAAAAGAAACAGCTTAAAAAGACTGACACAAGAAATTCTGGAATGATCAAAGATGACTTTATAAAGTTTTATCTTAACTTCGTTCTAAATATACAGAATAAAAAAAGTCAACTTCAGCATTTTGACATCAATCATCTCTGCTAACATCACGAAGTTTAAGAGGGTGGCTTTTCCAACCGAGAGCACGTGCAATGCAATGGGACACTGGGGAGTTCAGACGGAACAGCCTTACCATGAGGGACATGCAACAGTTTGTATCCCATCTGTATTCATTTATATACATTTTGATGGTCTTGAAAGTTATGGAAAAAGCAAAAGAGCCACCCTTCAAAATAAAAAGTTACCCTTAGGTCGGTCTGAAGTTAAATCAGGAAGTGGAGAGTATTAAATCAGCAGTTTTGGAAGTAATTTGGATGGACAACATTTGTGTTAAAACTCCATTTAACATCACATTGTCCATCCCATGTAATACAACTCAGACATGTAAAGCATTTATACCTTACCTTAACATTTATAAGTTTGTCAGTGAAACGTCTGCTCTAATATCCAAATTACTTTCAAAATTAAATAAAAACTTGTTATAGTTGAAAATTGATGTTAAAAAGTTTTCCCTCATTTTGAATAATGCTGATTTTTAAACATATGGAAAGATGTGTCATTTTTCGTGTCTGCTAAAACCCACTCCGAGGTTTTTTTTTTTTCCAAGCTCATTTGGTTTTTTCTTCAGAGTACATCTTCTGTTGCAGTCGTTTGGCATAGCTCTGGGCCATGGAGTTGATTATAGATAAGATAAAATAACAAACCATGACAATCACCAGTTTTTCAAACATCCAGGATAGCCAGTTTTCCCCCTGAAGAGACAAAGACAAAACAGAAGAAGGAGGAAAATGAAGATTAGTGGACAGCACAATGGGGAATTCTCCATTTTCTGGGTGAAAGGGAAAAGCCTAACCACTTTTTTTATTATGTAATTTATCAAATTAAAAACAGGAACCAAGTGCAAGCTGACAGGATTCCTGCGGGTCTCTCTGTAAAGCTGACTTTAGTCCCTTGGAAAACAATGCAGGAGGGCTTGCCAAGCGCACTGCATGGCAGATGAGGAATCCTTGGTCATCACTCCTGTGCTAGTGAAGCCATTTATTATTCCTAGTATTGTTTTGTCTTTGCTAACAATTCATGGAGTTCAGGATTAGCAACCCCCGACTGTCATTCCCTGACATGTTCATTGCAAAGACAACAAGAAGCTCACTGCTTAACCATGTTTTTTTCCTAAACTGCATATACTGTGTTATCTCCCCATAGCGTCCGAGTCTCCCGGTGTCACTAGAAGTTAAGGCGATGACCTCGGCCGTCCCACTTCCAGCGTTTTCCATGGCTGCTCTTAACTTGTATTTTTTTGTCAAAGGAGGGCAGCAATGCACCGCGCAAAAATTACTTCAATGTGTAGAAGAGGAATCTGCATATTTAGTTATTCCAGCGCGACCCTCCCTAATTTAGTCTCTTTTTTGGTAAGAAATGGGCAAACAAACATTTATGAGAGCTACAAGTATTAAATGTGAAATGTGAGTTAGATTAATGGATTTTCTCTTAAAATGTCTTAGTATCCTAAGGAATTTCATGTCCAAGTTGCTCTGTCCCCAGCTGAAAATTCAGGGTATGTTTTTTAAAATACTTTTTTTTTTTGGTATGAAAGGACACTTCTGCCCCTTAGCACCGGCTCTAAACACCAAGTTTTTCTTTTCCTTTCCAACAGTAAAGGCTTGGGGATTTTGTTTCTTACTGGCCGTTAAGCCACAGATCCTACTGGCTTCTGAAGTACTGATGCTGCACACAGTTTGCTACCATTTCACATGTAAATGCAACCTTTTTCTGCTTAAATTTCTCTTTCAAAATAGGCACGCTAATATAGAGGCAAGACGTGCCACTGGTCTTGCTTTATCGTTTTCTTTATTCTCCAAGAGGCTTAAGTCCAGTTGTATGCAATTACAGTATTATTTTTAAAAGCAACCTGGGAATTAAAATGAGATTTTTATCTATTCCCTGGGCCACAGCAAATCTTTGAAAAACAGAATCAAGAGTTACATCGCTAAACCTGAGAGGTCAAAAGACAGCTAGAGAAGGGAAAAATGAACTGGGGAGGGAGGCAGAGAGGTTCTTACCTGTGGCACGCCGCTGTCAGGTTTGTGGTGAAGTTTTATCCTCTGAGCTTCCAAATATTCTTGAAATGGCTTCTGAAGAGAAGGACCTATACTTGGAATAGCACTGATGCAAAGTTCATCCCAGAGAACAAGACAAAATAGGGGAGAAAAAAAACAAAAACAAAAAACATTTTTTTTTTTTAACTTACCACTTTGACCCAAACAAAACAAAGTTCAGACTGAGCTACAGCTCAGAAGGGCATTGCTAGCTGAGAAAGCAGATAACCACGAAAGAAAGTGTATTTCATCTTTTTATCTGATACTTCTGAAAGGGACATTTTCCCCCAGATCCTCAAAAAGTGCTTAAAAAGAAAAATATTTCAGAGCAAACCAGTGACAATGCACTGCTGGTAGCTGAAAGAAGCCGTGAGCTAGACAGAGCATTTCCTTAGAGCCAGGGAGAAGCCAGCTGAGGCTGTGCACTGGTGCAGTGCTGAGAATAAAATGAATGACTTCTCAGAAGTCCCACATTTATCACCAGCAGTTCCTGTAAGAACTGGTTTGAACCGATTAATAAGGAAATGACTTGTGCTTGTGTCATCCCTCAGTTAAAAAAGAAACTGCTCGCCCTATGACTTGCCCCTATCTTCTCAAAGAAGACGGCCCCTTTCTCAAACTAAGTCCTTATTAGGACAATCTGTGCGTCATCCTTACCCAAAAAGAATGCATTAGCAAATTCTGCAGGCGCCTCCCACAAGTCAGTGATTAACAAAGGAACAAAGAAGGAACTATGAACCCTGTTCTGAATCATGCCATGGTTTATGGCAGATGACTTGCACAAAAGCTACAATACATTACTAAACACCTTGTTCGTACATTAACGTTATAAAGATCACGGATACGTTTTTGGAAGTAAGAACCCTCTCCGACCTCTGCGGCGTAAAGGTGTTAGCGCTGGACCGACTCACAGCAGCCTCCAACTTCCATCCTGCAAATACCACGTCCCGCCCAGGCTTTAATCAAAAACAACCTAGGTCATTTTTCTTTAAATCTATACACCGGGCTATTTAGCAGGGGGTCCGAGGAGCTTTAATAATTGTCACGACACTTTAAAAAAAAAACCTTAAATACTCCACAGGAGAAATTACCAGGAGCAACAACGCTAGCTGAGCTGGGATGGTGAGGACGCACACACAACCCGAAGGCTCCCAAGGTTTGACCCACATCCACGCACCAACGCTCCTGCCTCCAGCCACGGGAGAGGTCCCATTACTGACAAAGGCCATTTTAATTTAATTTCAAAGAGAATGGAGGTTTTCAGTTTCTTTTTTTTTTTAATTTTAAAGAAATCCATATGGTCTTCTACATTTAAAAAGTCACCTAAATTTCAGTGCTTCAAGTTTTGATTCTTTACACTACTACTTCAGGGAGGATTTAGTAAAACAGGCTTCAGACACCAAGATATGCACAGACAGCTTTACACACTGATCACCTCCTCTCCGAATGCCTGCAGGAGGGCGAGGTCTCTGAAATTATTTTCCTGTCTCCTGATTTGACACAATATTCCCTTTTCCAGGCTAAATTAAAAAAATAACAGCTTTCTAATCGTAAGAATTTATGAAAATGCACAGACCAAAGAAACAAAGTAGCTCACTCTCCTCCACTAAATCTATTGCCTTCAATAGCCAGGGGCAAATAATTTTTTAGAACATATATACAAGAAAAAGATTGCTTCCCTCATGATTCACCATCACGATGATACAAATGGGTGAGTAAATTCTGTGCCCGGACTGGTAAAATTTCAGGAAAAAAAAAAAAAAAAAAAAAAAAAAGCAGAGACTAATGCACGCCTATTACACGTTTTACACAAGAGTATGTCAACTTTTACAAACGATTTCCAGCTTTTCAGACCCGTCCCTTGTGAAGCTGACTTTTCTCATGGTACAAATTCTCCCAATGACTCGCTGATGGGTACGAGTCACTGTTACAAATGAGTTACATTTTGAGGTTTCTTTTCTTTTTCGAATGACATTTGGAAGCCCGGAAAAGCTACTGAAAGGTAATGGTTTACTTTTAAACTTCTGCATGATTATGAAATGAATATTTAAATGATGAGAGAGATGAATGATTAACAGAATGGTTGTTCAAATGCCTCCATTTTTTTCTGAAAACTGAACTAAGTCAGTGCCCAATTAGCATTAAGCAACAGAACAAAGACATGAAAACCAAGTGCAGACGGCTTGAAGGGATCCTGGTGCATCAACGCTCCATTTCAAAATTTTTTTCACTAAAAGTAGCAGCTTTTTTTTTTTTTTCCTTTTGTGAGCACGACTAAGAATTAAGTGCACGAGATTCATTTTATTAAAGCTATTTTGAAGAACTGTAACATCCCGAATGCAAGGACCTTGGTTTCTAAAAGTCTGCAATGTTTTGCACATTTGCAGAGTTTAATACTGAGAAAAAGGTGCATGAATTTAAATAAGGAGTAAAATGAAGCAGAGTAACATCTAGAAAATCATGAATCCACAGTACTAGGAATAAAACTCTTGAAATCCCATTTCAGTGGGTCAGTACTGGTTACTCGTGCTCTTTTGGCAAAATTCAATCATTTAATCAACCAGCTAACGTGTATGTCACCTACTATCCAAAGTGTAGACATCACCTTAGATTTCGAAGTCTTAAAAATCAGTTTTCATTTTATTTCATTACAAACAAGTGAGTGGTACCCCCCGGGCAAACCTAGTGAAGTTCAACTCGCCGACCCTCTTCTCATCGAGGGAGGAGGGGGAAGACTTCAGTCTAAATTTTCAAGGATGGCACTCAAACCAGCCGGCAGCAGGCAGAAGGAGGAGATTTGCATCATAATTCTGCGCCACTTAGCAATGACTTTAAGATACACCTTCAAAAGACTGCTGTAGTTTCGGGAGTCTAGATGCAAACCACAGGCATATTTACACATCCGACTTAAGAAGGGAAGATGCTGGAAGATAACCCTGTTTGTAGAATAATCTAAAACCAAGTCCTTGCATTTTCCTTTGAGAATCAAGCCTATTGTCTTTCAAATAAAGAATATGAAAGGATAAGAAAATAAAAGGACCTTAGCAGACAACAGAACTTAGCTCATCCACACTTTGCAGTCTCTATCTGCCAAAACAAAACACAAAAAAACCCCAAACACACACCCTGCTGTCCCTTCTTAAAGGCTTAAAATGTAGGTCTTGGTGAGCTGCTTAAGGACTTCAATTTAAAAAAGAGAAAATAATTTTAAAAAGGTCATTCACTAGAAGTCTGTCAAAAGAAGCAACGAAATACATGTCACTAGTGGCTATCCTTACTAGTAATGAATTTTGCAGTTCAGCAGCAGCAAGGATGCACTGCTAGGAAGAGAGGGGCTCTTCTTCTGTACTCTATCCTTTCAACAAAAGTTACTTGAAAAACAAAGACACTAGCTGCAGTTTTACCATAAGATTCGGAAAAAAAATGCTTTGGGTTTTTTCTGAGAAAAAAAAACATCTGAAGAAATTTTGATTTGAAGAAGTTTTAGAAACAGTTAACAGTAAACACCAATTTTTCTTTTAATTCATTTTGATTCTCTGCTAAAACTGTTACAGAAGGAACTGAAACTGAAACAGACTTCCAAAAAATTGCACTAGCCTTTGGTACAGCCTAAATTCATTAAAATCATAACATTTCAGTAAAAAACATGACTCGCATTCTAATACTACGACATAAACAGCCGTTAAGAATTTTGCTTCCCTGAACAAAACACTGTTGAAGCCCGTTTTCAGCAGCATTACCTGGTATTTGTAATTAGACAGATGCATCTTTGATTTTTTTTTTTTTTTAATCAAGAGCCACAATTTCTCTCCAAATGAAAAATGATATAGCTTTTTTCCCAACAAATAAAACAAAACTTCACACTACAGAGATTCAGCAAAGCTGTTCTAGGATTAGTTTAAAAATTACACCAACTATGTACAGATTCTGACAGTACAAGTCCTAAACCTTCTATTCCAGTTACAGCAAAACTGTGTTTATTAAAATACACTGTACAAGAAGTTTTTTAATTTGCTTTTCAAAGAATGCCTGTCAACAGCTGAACCTCAAATGCACGTCACGACCCATGAAGTGGTAGGGAAGATTTTTGGGAAACTTATCTTTTTAACAGAATCTTTTTAAACTTTTTTAAACTTTTTTTTAAACTTTTTAAACTTTTTAACTTATCTTTTTAACAGAATCTAACCACAGGTAGGAGTTTTCTCAAATGGATGTGGATAAAGCACCAAACTAAGGGGGGGGGGGGGGGGGGAAGTATTTTCCCTATGCCAGCTTCACAAAAAGTAGAAAGTTATTCGGTACTTCAGTCAATTCACTCAATTGCATTTTTACTAATACTAAAACCACTCCTTTAAAACCATTTAATCATGATGTTTGCAGTGTTGAAAGGCATATTTTTCATCTTACAAGATCTTTACGAGTATAGGTTACTCTTGAGCTATGGAAATGTCATAACCTATGCTTTTAGAGCTTGTGAACGCTCAAGGAATTACAAGCTGTGCTAAATGCTGAAGTACAGGGCTCTATCAAACGCAGCATTTTTGTATCATTGCGCTAATATTTCACAAAAAAGCCATCAGTCCACAATTTAGGATATAAAGTTCCCATCTTATAAAAACCTCTGCACATCTGCATATTCGCCTACTTTTTCAGAGAGAAATGTTAGAATTAGCTAGTATTTTCAAGAAACACCAAAGTTGCCATTGCAGACCCACATTTTCGGAACGTTATTATGGCGGGGGTTTTACTGCTGATGAAAATTTCTCATTTTTAAGAGGCCTCTATTAGCAAGTGATTAAGCAGCTGCTTAAGCAGTCCTTAAAGTCCATTTATTTTGATGGAAATTAAAAATATAAATAGGAAATTCAGTGGCATTCAGTTCTGAATTTTATATCCTATTCAGCAGCTCATGCGAACAACTGGAATCAGTCCCCCAGTTGTGACGGTCAAGAAACATTAAGCGCTGCAGGTTTAAAAACATGGAAGTCCATTTTATCATGGAAACAATAATCTGAAGGGAAATGAGAACCACAGCAATTGAATAGATGGTGCAAAGAAGCCGCCAGGTTCCCAGGCTGCAACACACCGAAGCCCCGCTTGGAAAGGTGATGCCATCTTGAGTCACAACCCCATTTTATGGAGGATCTCTCTAATATTCACAGCTGATAATTTGGAAAATCCGTTTAAGTGTTAACACGGGGATTGATCCTGTCAGCCTCTCTGGCACGCACGCTTTGTCCTCGTCCGGACCCTCTCAGGGTCCGGGGACAAACAGCGTCGTATACGTTTTGCTCAGATTCCGCTATTTGGGCCAGTCCAGCTCTAGAAAAACATCCTTTTAGGAAATGCCAGCACTACAATTCAAAATGAAGACAACAGCGAGATAAATTTTGAAACAACAGAAAACCAAACTAGGAGGAAAATATCCTTGTGCGTTGTGTCAGCACAAACCCTGCACACGTTCAGGATCTCACCCTGCCCTCCTGCAGCAAGCGTGGCCCAAGGCCAGGGATTATCTCCTTCTACGAAAACAGGGAGTTAAGCAGCACTGAAGAATGTGACAAAGGAAGGAGGGAGGTCGCTGGCATGGAGTCGTCCCTCCCAGCATCTCCAACTCTTTTTTTTTTTTAATAATTTATTTAAATCAGACCAGCTATTGACAGCTAGGTCAGAGGGCCGAAGCGAAGGCTTTCGCCTTCCAAAGAATTATGCAAAACATCATTAAATCATCACACCCAACACCCATTCCTCCCACACAGAGCTCCTCTGCACTAGATTCGCATTCTACATTCCCCTGTACGAACAGCAGAAAAATCCATCCTGCAGCTCACAAGCACTAAGGCACTCAGTAAGGGGCACCGCGTTTGGTTATTTTAAATAAATAAATTTCTCCCTTAAATTTCTCCCTCAAAAGAAACTAGAAGTTTTGCTCCAGCACAGTATCAGCTTCTTTGAAAGCTAGACATTTTATAAACTGTTGAAAAATAGACTCCAGTGGAAATATTTTTATGCCACTGGACAATTAGCAAAGCTGATTAATTTGCGTACCGTCTTCACTGTCTAAACAGAGCACCTTTCTTCCTGCAAGTTATCTGAACCTTCAATGGTTAATTTTTTTCCAGACAGTGATCTAAACAGGCTTAACGGTTAGTATTTTAATGAGCTGTCATTTCCTGTGCTGATAAAGATTCTCACAGTATTTAAACCATCCATTTCCCTGAGGCTCCGCCAGCAGCGGGACCCTGCGCGGTGACTCAGGGTGGACCTCGGGCTCCCGCCTGACTCAGCCCTGCGGGCGCTGCTGCAGCGGACCCGGGCCCTGGCTCCCAGAGCCTTGGAGCAAGAGCTGGGCTACCACCGAGGGAGCCACGGCAGCCCTCGGCTTCCCTCACCGCCACCTCGGCCTCAGAGCGTGTGGTGAAACGTAGATGTTACCTGCGTTCGGTGTTCTGAAACTGCAGAAAATAAATCTGGTTTATGGTCGGGATCAACAGCAACACGGTGGGGGTTAAAAGCCTACTTGGCAGATTCACTTGCTTACGAGAGGAAGAAAGAAAACATCTTATTTGAAGATTACTAAGCTAAAATTGTTACATGTTTGACGTCATTCATACCTGGAGCTACGCTCCAATACCCACGTTAACCAAGCTGTCTGTAAAACTTCTTTTTCTTGGGACGTTCTGTTACGTTAAAATCAATGCTTTCAAAAATAGGAATTGCAACATCTCTGACCTGCTGGTTCTTAACTCTGCTCAATACTGCTCTTTGTAAGGAAGCTTCTATTTGTATTATAAAGATATATTTTTGTACACAAGTTAGGAAAAAAGCTTGCTTGTTCGGAGTTAAATCCTACAAGCCTTTTGCAAATAAACTTTTATAATTCTGTTGTGATCCCCTGGAAGGTTTTCAACACCAGAGCTACTCAAATTTCATCCACATCTGTGTCCCTTTCAAGACGCTAAAGCCTTTTTTGTGCAGAGCTGATCTATTGTGTACAGGGCGTATTACGAGGGCACAGTCCCACAGGTTTCTGATGTACTTGTGGGAGGAGAGCCATTCGTTTATTGTACCAAGAAATGTCAGGTGTATTGGTATCACCCTCCAGAGGCATTTCTCTCGGGAGATTTGGAAGTCACTGCTCAGTTATCCATGTTCTCAGCCACTTCAGGTTATTTTTGGTCGAATCCTACTACAAAGGCTTTATTTTAAATATTGATTGGAACCTATTTTTCAAAATATCCTTTAATGAAGATGCCAGTTCAAGGGGATATGGACTTTCTGGCATATGTGTAAAACAACGGTCTGCCAAGTCAGAAGGCATGGCTGGCAGAGTGGGCCTGGCTCCTTTGGTGCTGGTCTGCCCAGCGCAGAGCGCCGCGGAGCCGCGGAGATGAGCTGGCAGAGGCCAGGCTGTGGGGCCGTACCCTGCTGAGGGCCCCCAGAAAACCCAGGCAATCGCATGGCACAATCATCTGAATTAAAAAAAGGGCCCTTCCCACCCCAGGACAACTGATTTCTGGTGCAGCCCTTTCTATCGCTGTAGCTTCTTGACCTATATTCTAAAGAAATAACCCTAACCTATATTGTAAATTATTTTTTAAAAACCCCCAAACCAATCCTTAAGCAAAGTTTCCAGTTACATCAGTGGCCATGATTTCATTTGTACTTTTTTCATGAAAGGAACATCACGCTCCTTACAAGAATCAGCTGAGATTATGTTGTGAAGCAAAGAATTACGGCACAATAAACAGCAGCAAACTGGTTTGTCAAGGCAATGGTTCAAGTACCTGTTACCAGAAGACTGGTTCTCCTTTAAGACATGCAATCATTCAGACTGGCCTGCGTAGCTGGTAGGCACGAAAATTTGTTCCACAAAACCCACCAGGTTAAGAAACCCTTCGGAAGCACTGATATTTTGGGGTAGAGTTTGTTGAATTAACACTTCACACTGTTAACACGTCTCACCCGCAGAACACGGCACTAACAAATTAACTTTTAAAAATCTGTGGAAGTATGCAATTTTTTTACATGCATTTCACTGGCTTCTATTGAAACTTCAAATTAGTTTATTGACTCAGGTCATTACCTGAATAGGTTAGTCTCTACTTCTCTTAAAATCAGCGAGGCATCATTTGCCACCGGCAGCAGTTGGCTGGTTGGGCTAAGAAGAAAGCCTACCTGCTCCATCACGTGAGCACTTCTCAGTGTTGCTGCCTCCCCTCTGCGTAACCATCACAGCCTCCGTAATTAAGACCTTCGTCAGCCTGCGGGAGGTTATCATTAACTTAAGAGTCAGAGGGCATCTCTGCACCTGAAGGGGGGGATTGGTCCGAAAGGGACGCAGCGCTGGGCCCCTCCAGCCCCAGTGTGGGGGTGACCACGGGGGGATTTGTCCGAAAGGGATGCAGCCGTACCATTCGCCACTGAAGTTCACATGCTTCTGAGGTGAAGGCCACGTGCTGTCTAATGCTGTATAAAACACGTTTATGAATTCTGTCTAATGCTATATAAAACATGTTTATTAATTTTTTAGACGTCGATTGAAGTTCTAAAGTTATTAGCTCATTTTCACAAAATATGAACAGAGCACGCTGAATTAAAAAAGAAAAAAAAATACATTTTTTTTGTTCTGAACATTCACCCAGAATTGATGGCAGACGGTTTTGTGGATGGCGTGTGCTTTGAGAACGATTTCTTTTAGCAGTTTTCTGGGAATTCTTAATCCACATTTGAAACTGCCACTTCAAAGAAAATATGATCGTGCTTAAAAGCAATATGCTGAGTGTGACTTCATAAACAATCCTGCAGCTGCAGGTAAAAAAAAAAATTAAATGGAAAGATTTAAGAGCCAAAAGAAAACCCACAACACACGATAATTAAACAGTTTAAATGGGCTAAGTTTGGCCTAAAACCAGCAAAGCGTTTTACAGATGATCAGTAAGTTGAACTCCTCTTTAAGTGACAGAATACAAGACAAAACTCTTCCACACAATCTTTCCTCACAAAAGCTTATGAACGTAATACAACCTGAGAGAAAACACTACCCTCTCCTAGCAGTTTAGACAGCAATAATACAACTTTAAACTATGAACTGGTAGAACGGGTCGATAATTACCAGCCTCATGTGAGCTACCGCTATCTTTGCAATCCTCTTCAGCTTTGATTTCAGGACTCGTGCTAGCTTCAGCTTCTTAAATCCATCCGCGTCGCCCTCGCTTCAGCTAGCTCTGCCCTTGGTCCTTCCAGCATGGCTCGCCGCAGCCCAGCTCCCGTGCGCCCTGCTGCTGCCAACACCCATCCTTCTTACCTTCTATTTTTTTTCTACGCTAGCTACCACCAATGTTTTCAAAATTTTTTGGTAAACAGCTTCTTAATTTCCTGCCACATTTCCTTTTCTTTCTATATTTAATTAATAAAAAGAGTATTTTATGACCCTTTTGTAATGGAGACCTAGACAAAACTGTAAAATCAAATTACCCTAAATCTATTAGAACAGCCTGGTTATGGCAGGCTTCGTCCGCAATGCCAGCAGCATCCCGTAACAGAAGCAAACAGCTGCTGAGCTACGGGCAAGGTCTGCAGGTGAATCATTTTTGCTTTTTGACTAAGACTCATGTAGTTATCGAGAAATTCTCTCTGGCTTACCAAATCAAATATTCTCAGACTTCATCACATAACTTAATCTTCCGTCTAGATTTTAGTTATCCTGTATATTAATATGTTCATTATTTTGAAGTATTGCGCTTAGACATTTCCTATTGTGTAAGAGCAATATCCCAGACAAAAAAAAAAAAAAAAGTCTTAAGTCATTGTGTCGGATAGAATTTGATTAAAATAAAGTTACCCACCACTAAATAGAACTATATTTTAATTTAATAATAAGGGGCTTAATGCAAGCTATTGTTTAACATGTTTAACACTCCACTCTAAAAGAAATTGATGAGGTAATGCTAGCAGACAGCTTGAGAAAAGTCAAGGATACCAGGACATTCCAAAAATCTTACTGTCTCCCGAGAACATTCTTTAACTCTGACATCAACCATCTAATAAAATCTGAATCCAGCAGAGGTCTTGTGAATGCATTCGAAGTAATTCGATGCAAAATTATCTCCAAGACAGATGAAGTAGGAAAAAACTACTAGTTTTGGCTCAAAGATTTGCAGGAGAGTAAATCTCTGGAAACATACCTGACCTAGTAGCAGTGCTGATCAAAAGTTAGGAGTAAATTGCGTGGTGTGATTGCTACTAAGAGAAGCTAACTAATGCTGGTTAAAAGTAGCCACTTTTTTTTTTTTATGTTCAAAGCAACAAATTAATTGTGAAGTTTGTTACCAACCAGACACGCGATCAGAAGATGGGGAGGTAACAAAGGCAGGATTTGTTTCATTAGGGAAATGCCCTAGAATGTTTCTTCTGACACTCCTTTTTCTTTGTGTAGCATTACTACTTCAAGTTTACATATTTTGAAAGGAATTCTTTCCAGACATTCCTCCCCTGAAACTGTTCTTGAGGAGCGTGGCTTTTGGGGTTTTATGTGAAAATAGTTGCAACGGTTTGGATAGCAAAGTGTCAATCAGTTTGCCCCCTATAACAAGTGAAAGACCTTGGAAAAGCAGAAACACCTTAGAATTTATTGTAAGGATCCATATTAGGTATCTAGTTTAAAAAAAAAAACAAAAAAACAAAACAACAACAAACCCCACAACCATAAGCTTTCTATTTAAATGTTAGAGACTCACATTTAAAACTTTAAACCCGCATCCCTGGCATTAATCTGCTCGGTGTACTGGAAACAGGCAGTAGCTTCCCCCCGCGCAAGAACACAATTGATCCTTGGAACAATTAAGCATGAATTTTTGATGAAATCTATAGGATTTGATCTAGCTGCCTACATTTAAATTAATTAAGTTGCATACTTTGTTTGCATTCAAGCAGTTTATCAGACTTCTGCATGGTTAGAGAGGCGTTGTTGCGATGTTGTTTGCTGGATTACCAGGCAGGAAACGTTAACATCAACAATGGATTTTAAAATTACATGGAATTTCATGACTGAACAGGTAGATATGAGGCAAAAATCTAACGCTTCATCATCAGCGTCCAATCTTCGTTCAAACCCACTGAGGCAACATGGAAGTATGTTGTTTGAACTGTTTCCCCTCCCCACCCCCCCAACTGTTGTTAGCTGGGATTTTGCTTACTTTTCTTGTTTTAAACTGAGATTTTCACTTAAAAAATAAAACAGTAATCAATTACCAAAGAACTCAGTCCAAAAAAAAAAAAAAAAGACAAACTTTCTCAAAATCGGAACAGTTTATCCACAAAAACTGTCATTTCTCCTATGAAAAGCCAAGTTTAATAGAATGGAGCTAAAATGCTACACACCAAATTCCTCATTCTGACCTTTTATGAGAGATTTAATATTTTAAATGTATAAGGTAGTTCAAATTATGGAAGATGTTTATGGTCATCTTGGGACACTGCATAAATCACAACAGCTCTTTCATTTTTTCACACTTCAACATTGAAGAAAGTCCATAAAAAACCAGTCTATGTGCAGCTAAAAGTGTAGTGACCTATAATTGGAAGAGCTGTATCGTGTTTCTGGGGGAAAGTTAACTGTCGGTACTATATACTCAGGCCATCTGACCCTCAGTGCTATTATGTTTCTTGAAGTACTTGAAGAGAGGAATGAAGTTGCAAATAGACCTAAATTATGTGTTGGCCCAAGCTTGCACTTTGAAGCAAAGCACAATTTTCAGCACATCCAGTCTGATTCCTCCAGTATTTTTCCACTTAATAAGTGAAGGTATTACTGTGTTAAAGAATTACTCACCCAATTAGGGACACCATCTGCTCCACTATATGTTTGCTGAATGTTATAATAACGAAAAGTTTCTGTAGGAAGGAAAACATCAGTTAGAGAAACATTTGATCAAAAGGGAAGCAGAGACAATGGGGTACGACAATTTACGTTCCTTGCCAACCAGACAGCTTCTCCAGCACTCACACATAGTTTTCCCTTCTCTTTTCTTTCAAGATCTTTATTTTTCAATACTCTTCAAAAAGAGGCAGGAGCGAGAAAAGCTGTTTACTTTATTATTCTATTTCCTCATAGATTTCATGTCTTGCAATGTTTTTGTAGCCTGTGTTACTAACCATTCGCATCCTCCCCAAACTTCAATTCCCAGAAGCTCAAGGTCACTTCACTCCGTCAACAATGTTTTAATGGAAAAACAGTCATCACCGTGCAGAAAAACTCACATCCCCTTACAAACACATCTACTTAAAGATCTCAGAAGTGAAAAAATAATATATCTTTTAGTCCTCTAGTTCATGTGCTTCAGACAGAAACAACCAGAAATACTCAGTGAAGAACAAAGTAAGAGCCATCGGGTACCTGTCTGTTCAAAAAACTTAAGATTGTCACTGTCTCTAATGCAACAGACTGTTTGGAACAGAGATAATTTCAATAAAAGAAACTTCTGTAACACATAGCTTATTTTGCAGAAAATCCAAATGTCCATAACTTTAACACTCCCTTCTCTTCTAACACAAGGTAAAATTTTGTTAAAATAGCCTTTGCTAATGCCACTTTTGTCATATTTGACAGCTTGTTTGTTTGCAAAGAGTGAGCAAGACTCTGTGTAGAGGCGTACGCACACACAAACAGTTCCCACAGTCTCCTCAAATCAATTAAAACACGATCTAAGGAGAACTGCATTCACTAGTCTGAAAAGAAGGGATGTGGCTAGAACTACACGAGATGATTTTGTGGTCCGGAGGAAGAGCCCAGCTAAAAGCAGCTCCAGCACGGCCACTGCACCAGCGCCACTCGCTTCCTGCCTAGAGAAAGATTTCGTTAAAAGCCTTTTTCATGACTCTTACATTTGCTAAATTCCAAATTGCAGCAAGATCACTACAAAAATCAAGGCTATTGCACAAGAGTACGCTTGAAATCAAGCATCGCAGAAAAGAGAATTCTAATAGCTAAACCTATTACAAAATAAGATGATTTACCAATTGTACAAGACACTGGGAAATATTTTTTCACTTACATTTGACCTGAGTGTGGAGCACTATAAATTACATAGCAAACATTCTGCTAGCTAAACAAGACAAATAAAATAATAAAAGGAATATTCACAAATACTATTTTACTTTTCTATGTTGCTAGAACAAATTCGAACAGTACACAGATTTGAAGCAGAAAAATTCAGATAACACAAAAATAAGTGCGGAGAAAAAGTTGTTCTATCGCAGTAAATGAAAGAGTTTTCAGATCTGTTTATTATTTTCTGTTTAAGGACTGGGCAAAGTAAAAATCACCATTTACAAAAAGATGGGAAGAAAAAAAGGGTTTAAGATTGAAATCTTCTGTTCGGGGCAAATGAAAGAGTTTTGAGCAGCTGGACGAGGGTACTAGACGAGTAATTTTACACTACTAATAGCTTCTGCTATTTTAATGCAGTGACAGCAAAGATTTCCAAGCAACACAGCTAGAGGCACTGCACCAGTCCTACGGAGATGCTTAAAAAAACCAAGCCCCAGCTGAAAACATTCGTTCTGATCATTACAGATAGAGCAACGTAGTTCATGATATAACACTAACCGCGCCACCGCCAGGAAAGAATGGCCAGGGAATCAGTCCTTCATCCGTCATTGCACAAAATGGTGACGCATTTTAAAAGCGAGACTCCAAATTTTTGACAGCAACTGGAGATTCTGATTGCTGAATTCAGAACATGCGGTAAGGCCCTGAGTTAGCAAGAAAAACTGGACACACTCTGAAATCAAGCTCTTTCAAAATAATATAGACTGAGGACATCAAAAATTGCTAACCGTGCTTGAAAGCTATGGACAGTACGCCCAGAGACGGACCCTCAGACTGCTTTCTGCAGGGCCTGAAAGGAGTGGGGTTTTCTCTACACCCTCAACTGAGATAAAAGGGAGCATTTAAAAGTGCCCCTGAACCGGTAAAGGCTAGCTGCAGTGCTCTTTGAAATGAGTATTTGTTACCAAAAAGGCAAGTTCATTATGAGTACGAAGTCCTTTCAGTCTGGTAAAAACCGTAGGTAAATAACTTGGCTAACCACCAATTTCCTGAGTGGTGTAGGCAGCGAGCTCATTAGTTTGTAGCTATAAATTATTCAGTTGCCTAAGTTTTGAGCATAAGAAGCCTAGCAGATCCTTTATTGTAAATGCTTTGCACCAAATTAATTTCCATTACTTCAGGTCAGGAAGGGAGACTCCAGAATTCATTACGAAGTAACGCAGTGTAACAGTCAAAAGGGAAGAAAAAAAAAAATCTTCCCCCCGGAGCCCGAAGGGAGGTGTAGTACTTGCCTGGATGTGCATTTTAATTACTGCTTTCCCGATCAAGGTTGCACCAAAGAAGGTCCAGAAGGGAACCAGAAAGTGTCCGCATGTTATCCCGGCCAGGTCAAACAGAGGGTTTGGAATCTATGAAGTGCAAGGGAAAGAAGTTCATGAATTGCAGCACTTACTGAGATGAAGAGGAACACGATAGACTTTGAAACTTTGAAAAATGAACATTTTCCCCTTATTCAACTCGATCCAAAACTCTTGTGTCTTAATACTTACAAAAATGTTAATGTCGCACCACATAACTTAAGTCTCTGGGATTCAGCTAGACAATGTCCCAGACAATTCCATTCTCATGGTCCCTCCTTACCCCTGGATTTTAAAAAAGCTAACAAAAAGTTTTCCATGTGAAATGCACAGAAACCACAGTAAAGCCATTTTGAGTGATTTATCAAATTTTCTCACTGACAAGCACATCGCTCTTGGAAGCTAGTGTTCAAAATCATCCCCAGTGACTTCCATCTGAGAAAGTACATTAAAGACTGGCATTTATAGTCATATGTATCCAGTTTAAAAGCACTGATTAGATTTTATTAAGCATATGCATTTCATTTAAAATTAAAAGTTTTTTTTATTGTTAAACTGTTGGCTTGACGTTTGGTATTGTGATACTATCTGTAAAATATTTTTTTTAAATTAAACCAAGAAAGTATCCAAATTCCAACCTTTCACACTTCGCATGCAGCACAAGGGCAGACTGTCTGAGTAAACATGCGGGCTATGTTTAATTCACAGTAGCAGTATAGTACTGGGCTAATATCCTGCAGTATTTGTGTTGCTTTGTTACACAAACAAATAAATGGTGTAGGTTGTTAGAAAACCATAAAAGATAGCAGCTTTGCAACTGACTGAATGGAAATCTGAAATCTGTGAGAAAGCTTATGAGGATTATACTTAGCTGTTATAGACTAGCAATTCCAATTTATGAGCGCCCACAACACCACCTGCATAGGAAGAAATCCGAAACGGTCTCTAATCATGCCCCGAAACGGTCTCTAAACATGCTCCACTTCAGCTAAAATGATTCTTTACCTCTGACAGCTGTCTTAGGCATAGGAGGCTAGTAAATTATTTACTTATACCACAGCCAGATAATTTTGCCCTTCTGAGCCAAGTCTGCTCTAGGTCTCGAGCATGTTCTTTGTTGGTTGGGTTGAGTTTGTTCTGAGAGGTCACGCTATTTAATTACTGCATCGCTATCACCATAGAGGGAGCAACGTGCTTTAGGTATGGGCAGCTCTGGATATCACCAGCACATGAAACATATCACAGTAAAAAGTTACTCAACGAGTCCATGTTAGGGTATATTAGCGGGCCAGCGAGGTTTTCTCTTTGTTTTTTAAAAAACAGACACAGACGCAGTACTGAGAGTTGCCAAAAAAGCCCACAAAGACAGGAGGGCAAATTCTCACAAGTCACAGCAAGGATCTTCCAGGGCTAATTCTTGCTTTGTTCCTTCCCCAGAGCTGCCTTCACATAGGAATTACGCTCCAGACAATAATATGGCTTTCTTATTGCCACGGAACAACATTACATTCAGTTGACTTCACTGCATAAACTTGCAAAGTTTTAAATTCAATTTGACTGTGTTTTTATGCAGCATTTAGAAGCCACTACTTGACAGACAACAACCTGCAGCTAGGACGGTCGTTACCATTTCACAAGCAAGTTCTCTAATCATATAAAATACACTCAACTAAAATACTCTTTAAAATCCAAAAAGCAAGATGGCAATTATAAGGAGGGCAAGTAAAGGAGATGCCTTCCAGCACACAGAGAAGCAGCAACAAGCAAGAGAAGCCCTGAAACAAAGCCCTGAAGCTTGAGGGGGAACAACACGGGTGCAAGGAGCACGCGTGGAGGGCTGCCTTCCTCATCGACAGGTGCAACAAAGATGTACGGTTTTGAAGCCCTGCGCTTTTTCAATGCCTCTGCCACGTTTAACCTCACCCTTTTTACTGCTACTCTGCCGTTATTCTGTATACGTTCTACATACATTTACAAACCCTCAAGTGTACTGTGGTGGACTCACGATTCCTCATCCCTCCCCCTACCCAGGGCAGCCCGTATAAGCAAAATGAAGCTGGAGCTCAGAGCGTGTTGAAGAACAGTGCAGCAAGAAGGTAAGAAGTTAAGCAAATGTTTAAGTATTACTAAGCAGGAACTATGAAGAGTTTACACATCGCCTCTCATGTTTACCAACTCCTTCCTCATGTTCTCCATTTCTCCACACTCACCTTGTCCAGCCACTCCAGGATCTCATCCCTGCCATCTACAAGCTGCTGTTCTGATGACCCAAGACAGACAAACCAGCCTATGCAGTGATGTCTCACAAGATGGTGACTAGAGGGGAATGAGTCAGAGGCAGGGAAGGAGCAGCCTAAGAGCTTACTGGATGGAAAGATTTAAAGAACAGCTTGTAACCTACATCTCCACTCTAAACATTAAGACAGTTCAAAAGATAAGTAAAGAGAAGTCATACGCCAGCAACTATAACCAGATTAATTCTTTCCAGCTAACACAGGTTACTTACATTTGAGCAAATAGTTTCCTTGTCATCTCTACAATTTAGGAAACTGAGAGAGATGCTAGACAAGTGTGGCATCAATACCTCATCAGCTGGCTAATGGCTGTGGTTATTCCGGAAGAATGGGATCATAGGGGACCTACACTTCCCCTCTTCACTGTAATCACATTTCTGTGCATCACGTCCCACATTTTGCCTGGGGCGTGGAAGGATAAGGCACACCATTCCTACCAGTTTTCATTAATCTTCCATAGTTGAATATTTTTCTACTCCAAAAGAACAGTATTATCCTCCTCAAAACATGAAAATAGCATCAGTGGAGATGCTCGTATCAACTCTTGCTTAGGGAGAAAAAAAACCTACAAGGAGTCTGTAGTTCATATAGCCATGACTCTGAAACTGGCTTCCTCGTTCTGCTCCCTCTGGTTCCCAGTGACCCAGATATCTCCACAGCAGACTTAGGAGAATTGCTATGGATGGATATCCTAATCAGGATTTATATAGGTAGTTTCCCACTCTTCAATTTGCGCCTATCTTTGGATTTGAAGATGTCAAGCACTGTAGGCTATACAACATGAACACCTGAAGAAATTATAATATGGTTCCAGTAGAACCTACAGGTAATCATCCAGCTCTTGCTATATCTCGCAAGCTAATAATGTGGGCTAGGAAAGTCCCCACAGGGTAACTGCCGGTGGGGCACACAATCTGACCTGCCAAATACCCGCGAGCACAGAGCAGCGAGCAGCAGTGTGCATACGCCTCTGTCAGAGAATACATGGCCTCAACATCAAACGCAGGGAGCATCCCTGGTCTGAAACAGAAACACAGAAACTTCTTGAATTTTAAGAATGTCTTAGTTCTCTTGCAGTTTAAGTCTTCCTTACTCTGACAAGCCTTTAGCATCTTTAGTGAACTGACCTGTTTTTATCAGGCTTCACCACACCACGCTGAGCTACAGAACTGTTAGCTGTGCTGTCAGAATTCACTGTGTTTGGTACCAGTCTAGGACTGGAGTTTCTCCGTGCTGTTGTACTTGCCGGTACCACAACCGTCCCATTTCCCTAAGCACCACAGAGAACACAGAAATAGCAAACAAGGCATGAAGCTCCATATGGACTCAAATACAACCAAGTCACCCTTCACAGCATTAATTCCATCGCAATATATTCAATCTGCAATTTGTGATTACAAACCCCTCTGTGACTGCAATGAACTTACTGAAGCGCAGGCCAAAATGCCGAAGAACCCAACCTTCTGCACCAGGTTCTGGACAGCCAGTTTAGCCCGGGAGGCAAAATCCTGCAAAGAAGAAAACGAAGCATTAAGGAGGCAAAACCCAAAATGAAGATACCTCAAATGTATGTGATTTCAATATCCTCCATGCTATGGGATTTTCTAATTCGCATTTAGGAGAATTTTTAAAACATAAAAAAAAAACCAATTTGAAACTCTGGGCTTAGAGGGAAGAGAGAGAAATTCACAGTGCTCGGTGTGAAAATCTGACCACCCACATGTATCGAGTTTTGGGTTTCAAAACCCTGCAAGTGGCACCAAGTTTGCACTACTATGGAAACCGGTTTTCTAGTATTTACTTCCCCATATCTTTGAATTGCCAATGCTGGTTATAGCTTATTCCTTAAACGAGCACAGGGAATTAATTTCCTTCAATACCTTTTACAATACGAAACAGGTATTTTCGCAAAACACAAAGCCAGAATATAATAATCCCGTTATATCCTGAGATCTTTGCTCTCAAACCCGGGATCTTAATCAAAATAGGTAATTCCAGGTACTCTCTACAACAAACTTGTAAAGTTCATTAAATCCATAGAGTTGAATCTAAAATACTTTAGAAGCAACAAAGGCGGCAGACCATGTAATATTTGAGCTATTCTTTAAAAAGAGATGCTAAGAGCATGCTGCCTACTTTTATTTTGTGATCACAACTTTCAAACATATTCAGGACAAACTCAAGAGTCTCCAAGTTTACCAAACACACAGTAAACACTTTTAAAAGCAAAAATAAAGATTCTCACAAGCAGTTTATTTGAATGTGAGAAGGGAATTTCCATGAGAATAAATTTTTTTTGAACCAAAACAGTCCAAAAAGTTAAAAACAGGGTCAGTATTATTTATTCAGGCTTGGCCACAGCACTTATAGAAAGCTGTGTATCTTTGGTAATAGCAAACTCTAAAAAGTCATTATTAATTCTTTTTTAAAAACCTAGGAATAAGCAACAAAAAGCTGATTTTCCAGTAGCAATGCAATATTCAGTGATTTGCATTTTGTAGAAAACTATCAGATAAATTTCACAGGGAAGTTACTTTAATCGATAATTAATGAAATTCTAAATTCCACACTTCAAAATAACTACAAAATAATCCAGATGAATTAAGTTTATGCAATTTTAACTTTGATACAATTCTGTTGAAACCTTCAATACTATAGACCAATGCAAGTAAATTACAATTACTTGACAATGTTCTTGCATATTACTTAAATTCTGAACTACAGAACTGACATAACTTTCTATGCCAGATTAAAAAAAAAAAAAAAAAAAAATCTGTGATAAGGCATTTGTTATCTTTTTACATCCGTTTTTCAAATAGTAACTTTTCTCCATTACAGTGCTTTAAAAATAGTTGTTAACAATTCTCAAATAAAAAAACCACAATCCTTACTGAAATCAGAATTCTATTTATTATACTTTATATTTGAAAAAATAACCCAAAGTAAAACAAATACTTCAAATTAAAGAAAAATGCCAAATAAATGAGATTTCCTGCATCTTATAGTGGACATTTTTAACCACAGGAGAATATAAAAACCCTCTTAGAATAGTCTATAAGGCGTGAATTTGCTAACTTTCACCAGGATCGTGAACATCTTATTGCAAAATGGAATAGGTGAAATATTCACCCTTTGTTGAAAACTTGTTCCTGACATTTTTTCTGTTTAACTTCTAGGATACGTACAGTATGCACGAGTGATCAAAACCTACTCCCAGTGAGGCTGATACCAAACACTTGAACTTATGTTAGCAGAAACAGGTCTAGAATGTGCCTGCATGACAAGTAAAGTGCAATTTTTCATGCTTTTCAGTTAAAAGAATGCATTTTGACACAAATTGTTATAAAGAACAAAACATGATAATTTACCAGTGAACTAAGTCCAAAAATCTTGCAACATCAAGGGCAGTTCCTTCTCAAACTAGAATTCCCTCATCATTATTTCCAAGTTAGTAAACAAATCCAAAACAAGTTAATATACGATCACCAATACGGGTCAGCACCACTGTACACAGTCAGTCCCACCGAGGATTTAGGACACGAACGAAAAGGATGCAAGACTCTTTTGCAGTGTGATCACACAGCCACCAACATAGGAAATAAAATGCAGCACACTAAGGAGACAACAGGTATTCCAATCCCTTAGCCAAATACAAAAGTCAAAATACGTGTTCAGAATTTCTCTACAGATCAATTTAAAATGAAAAAGTGTGCTAAAGCATAACAGTAACATTCTCCTTTCAACAATGGATTTTGTTCTTTGAAAAGGTGAACTGAAAAAGTAGTGCCTTCTGCAGGAATTTCATAAGATGTCCCCCCCCGTACTCTACAACAAAGCTGAATGTGACCGTGGTATTTTCAGTTCCTATTTTGTTCACCATTTCACAATGCTCATGGGGTTAGAACAATATTTTCACTTTTATAAGCCAATAAAGATTTTTTTTCACAGCTCCACAAATCTCATTGTAAAGTATCTTTAAAATAAAACACTACAATCCAATTGTTCAAATAAGTCCACGATATATTTCAATGGAAGTTGTTTCTATTCTAATTTTAACATATTTACCCATTATCACAGACTGCATTGCTAATACACTGTTGTATTAATTTTCACAAGCTGGAATTGGGAACAAACTCTCTAGCAAGTGACCTGTAAACTAATGCTTGCAGCAAGCTGGTTTAATAAAATTTATTATTATCATTATATATAGATTGACTGCATTAACTTAGTGTAAGCACAGTGCACCATTTTTCATCAAATTTCTTAAAAATAAGCAGCTTCCCTCACCCACATTTCTAGACTGCTGCAAAATTCAAGGTTGCTTTAAAATGAATTTTTTCCCTCCAGCTAAAAACATACATTTTTTGTTATAAAACCAATGAGGAAAGTGTTGAAAAAAGTGTAAGAAGTTTGTCTCTCTCTCAAAAAAAACCCCAAACCAACGCTGGGGCAATTTTTCTCACCTTATTAATAACTTTCTTTTTTTTAAAGTTATTACTCAGATTGTTTCTTCTTTAATTTTTTGACATTCATTGTCTATTACAAAGTACTCAATGGAAAGCACAGCTATAGTTCTAAAAATTTCAGTCAAGAACTTCTGATTTGTCTTCCTTTTTCAATCTTTCTAAACAAGCCAAAAGAGAGAAATTAAGGATTTTTTTCCCCTATTTTCTATGATCTAATGTAATCATAGCTACGAATAATTTGCACGGTAATATACACATCAGGGTTGCAACAAAACTATGTATTTGCAGTCTCAACATTTACTTTAATGAAAACAAGTTCAGAAATACTTCTGTTTGCTTGCTTCCTTAAATTTCGTTTGTCAAATCTTTGCGACATCTGCAATAATAAAAAAACCTTAAAAGTTTCATTTCTCACAGAATACAATCATCAGTTTCACAACTTTTACCTATTTCACAATATAATTTTTCTGTTATAAAGCCGGCACAGGCAACAATCTTTTCTCTACTTTTTTAAGCATTTGAAATAAAAGCAAAAGAACTTTCACAACTTATTGCTTAAGGGAAACAAAAAAAAAAAAAGAGAGACATAAAAGTTCAGCTACTTACAGGCAAAACATTTTCCCCCAAAATTAAAGTATCTAGACTGGACTCGACTCTCAGCTAATGTGATTCATTCTCTACAACATTTCAGGATACTTTAGCTCACTATGTCCCTTTCAAAGATGATTTGTTTTTTTGGTTTGGAAATAGATTTCCTGTCACTGCTACAATACAGGCAAAGGAAGGTTAAATGATTAAACATTACTTCATTGGGTTAATCATCAGATCTCAAGAATTGGAATGGAAATAAAAGGCATAAAAAGGTCAGTGCTGAAATACTGATTCACAAATCTCGGCTGGCGGCTTGGGGAAGTTTGCTTCATATCTGCCTTGAGTAAAATGGCACATTTTATTGATACCAGCATTTCATTACTACATGTTGCAAAAGCAAAAAAACCCTCCCAAACTTCCAAACCTAAAGAGAAATTACATGTTTTGCTGTTAAGTAAGATTTACCACAGTGTTCCTCCTTTAAATATGCATTATGGTACAGCTTTGAGTGTAGTTTAACATGGGCCATTTATCCCTATAAAAAAGCCCTCCTTCTGGCAAGAGTGAATGGACAATCTCATCTTCACTATAAAGCTTCCTCCCATCCCTCTGTTTTATTTTGTTTCCATTTATAATTTCAATCTCTATTTCTTCTTTCTTCCCTCATTGTAAAGTAAGTTGCACAAGCTCTTCTCTATTTGAGTAAAGTACATTTCACTGGTTTTAGTTAACAAGCTCGAGGGGGAAAAAAAAAAATCAATTTTTACTCTTTTCTTTCTGTAACACTGATTTATTATCAGAAAACGGAATGGTCACAATTTATTGTTCACACTAAAATTGTGAAGCCTCTTTTTTCTTCATCTCTTAGAACAGAGATTGTTGACGGATCCATAACAAGTAACTAGTTGATGGTTACCAAGGAGCTCTAAATAATCAGCATTGGACTGAATCCCATGTCCTTACAGAAACAACCCATGAGGCTTCGGCAGAGGCTGTTCTCTTGAAAGACTGCACAGATGGGCCTACCTCGATTATGTAATGTAACAGTTTATTTTCTAACATGAAGGTGCAATCAGTTTTCAGGAGCATCAAGAAAGCTAAGACTCCCTATCACAAACCAACTCTTCCCTGCATGCAGCAGTGATGATAGCTGTCAATCTCCGAAAGCTATGATCCAGAGTTCGAATGATTTGAGGCCCGGGCAAACCTTTCTTTATCACAATTTTTTTCTGTTGTAAATACGTCAAACACTTCACAAATATATTGGTGATATTGGTGGATATAGCACAAAGAAGGTGGCCAGTAAAGAAGGGAAGGAATATATAAGACTGAATTCAATCCGAAGTTCGCGGTGCATATATTCTCTACCAGTAAGAACACAGAGTGAGTTAATATAGGATCGGGGCGAAGTCAGTGATGCGATTATTAACGCAATCGCTCAAGCAGGATATTAATTACCTAGCAGATGGTAGCCTTAAGAAGGTCAACATACATTTCCAGAAGGCTTTGGAGGGGTTATGCAGGATTTGTTACGCTAATAAAAAACATAATTGTGAATAAACACTAAAAAAAATCCAAAGACATAAACAGAGATCTGAAGTGAATGTGTTGCACCGTGATGGAATGGGTCCTCTACAAACAAGGAGAATACTAAAGTTGCTGTGGAGACAGGTATTCATCCTAGTGCCAGCAGACTGCCCTGCTGCGAACGTGTAACTTCCATGTGAGGAAGAAGTAGACAATCCTTCAAGATTTGAGCAAAATTTATATTACGGTTATAATATTTACTTACTAGAAACAAAGTTTAATTACCCAAATAATAATCTGAAGAGGAGAACATTTTTTTCCAAAGATTGAAGACGATGTATGAAGCTACCGTCTCAGATTATTAAAATTATAAACTCCTTACCATTTAAAAAGCTGCCTACAAAGACAGTGCTCCTTTTTATGTAAAAATCTGAGTTATGTTAAAAATGAGCTGCACAACATTTTGTTCTTCTGGCTTTCTATAACAACACAATGGAATCAAACACAACTTATGGGAGAATGACCATTTGTGGTTAGGCAATGAATTCTAGAATTTCAGAGGACTGGGAAGAATTATTAACTCATTGAAATAACATATTAACTGCAGAAGAGCAGTTTTAAAGAAGTCGGATGGCTACCTACAGGCTGAGAGGTTACAACATACATCCATGCTAAGAAAGCAGTAGATCAGCAATGACATTTAATGATCAACACGGTCACCCGGAGTTAAGAGATCAAGATACAGTTGATAGTCATTGCCTATCACTACAAATAGTTCATTACTCAGTGACCAAAGAAACCATTTCATACCTCTCCTGCAAGACATCAAAGGTAATGGATCTCATGAGTAAGGTTCCAGTAAGTTGCAAGCAGGAATATTTTGACAGCGGTTCATGGCGGTACTGATCCCCCACTCCGTCAGCTGCAGTGACTCTCAACATCTAAACGTGTATGGGAAGGGCTGTGGCCCTGGATCTCGGTTCTAGCTTTCTCAAAAATACTTCCAGCTTAATGCAAATAAAGGGCGAACTAAAAGGGGATACTTCCATCTTGATGCCTGGAGAGAAGAGGGTGTAAGAGGTAAGCTTTAAACTTACTTATCACTCAAAACTCTGGGAAAGAAAGGCTCTGTCTTAGAAACTGGGCTGTCAAAAGACAAAAAAGGTTTTCAAGGATTACTGAGAGCAGCTAAGGGAAGGTGGCAGATCTAGGCAAGCACTGAAGTTTGATAAAAGAAAGGTATTTACATAAGATAGGCATAGGACAGACATTCCAGATTAAGAGGACTGCCTCAAATTCTAAGCTTGGGAAGGAAATAAATTTCACTTCACAAGAAGTCTGGGTTTTCTGAGACATTAAATTCTAGAAAAGGAATAGGGTGATCATATGGGAAAGGTACAAGAGAAAAATACGTCCATGTTGAAAATGAAAACACAGTTTTAGAAAGTACAATATGAAGAAGACTGAACAGCAACGAAACAGGGCCCTTGACTTCACAGGCTTTACCAAAGAACTGTGGAAAGACAAGAGAGCAGTACCTACAAAACCTCATTAAATAGACTATATCAGAGATCTGAGGTCTTAAAGCTGGTAAGATTTCAAACCATTATTCAGAATATTTGTAGGCAAGGAGGAGCATACAGCAGGTACTACATACAAATCCCAAGTCAACAAGAAATCAAAGATACAGGTGATTTCTACTAGCCTTTCCTAGGACAAGAATACTGAATACAGATTGTTGAGGGAAATACAGAGATTTATTTCCACATCTGTTTGTGTTCAAATTCTTGAGGTTGGTTGCGTGTTAAGGGGTGATGCTGCAATCCACAAAGATAATCGGAAAGATGCTCTTCTTTGGGACTTTGTAAACTCAGACATATGAGTAACTACAATTAGTTCTTGTGCCAGAAAAATTAAGTTTTTCCATAGAAAATACAGCTAAACCTATTGTCCTCATAATCAGATTTTAAAACTGCTGTTAGAATAGAAAGATGTAAGAAGCCATAGAGCCGTGTCCAGAGTTGAAACCTTTGCAAGTCGTGTGGAAGCAGAGCGTAACAGAGTGAAGTGTTCATTCCAACAGCAAGCTTTGCTTTCCCTGGTCATTTAATTTTAACCTGTCTTGGAGTAAAAGCGTGAAACTTCCGAGTTTGTAATGTAATGTAATGGATCCATTACATGGTAAATAAGACCTCCCATTAACATGAGTAGGAAGGAAGTCAACCAGCTTGGATTAAACAGACTATTAGCATTAGGAACTTCTAGATATTTTCCTCATTTCATTAACCAACTGTACCATGATAAGAACATTTTATTTCCTTCCCTCACTTCTCCCTCTCCCTTAGTCCCTGGGGGAAGAACCAGCAAATGCTTCTTCATAATAAACTCCATCTCAGGAGCTTTAGTTTCAAGATCTTAGACTGTTACAATCCAACACCATGCTCAAGTTTGGAAGTGATATACCAAAATGAACGCATATTTTAGAGCTCAACGAGTTAGTAGGCACTCTCAAACATAATGCCAGCATTTTCCACAACTAGAACTGAAGCTCTCAGACTTCTACATAGAAAGTCCTTTTGCTTCACACTGTAAGAATAAAGAAATTCTGTAAAGAATAAGACACAATTAAAGGAAACAGTCTGAAGGAAGAGGAAGGAGCACGTCCTTTCAGTCTTATCAGATCTGTCCTATAGAGTAGTAGCCCTTTCAACCACATCCCCTGCCACCTCTACTCCTCAATTCAGGTCTGTGCATGAAGCACGTGTCCCCTTTGACACTTTGCAATTTTATAGTGGTGCATGAAAGCATGAAATAAAATTTATTATTTCTTTTCTTGCTGAAGAACTACTTTCCATTCACATCTTGTAGATCTGGCAATGAGCAGATCTTGCAGTCTATCTCATGGAAGAGAGCTGTCGGTTTGGCATGTCAGGGAAGCAGCAAGGCCGCTGCGACGGTCCAACGTTGGAAGAGATTACCCAGAGAGGCTGTGCAGTCTCCAGTCTTGGAGGGCTTCAAGACCAGACTTGACAATGCCCTGAGGAACCTGAGCTGATCTCATAGATGACACTGCTCTGAGCAAAATGTTGGACTAGAAACTGCCTCAGGTCCCTTTCAAGATGGATTTTTCTGCGATTCCATAATGAGATACTAGCAGCCACCTACAGAGAGAAGAATGAAGTAATAGAACATCCTATCGCTCTGGTTCCCACACATCAGCCATTGACCTCTGCAGCCTTTGCTTCTACAGTTGAAAGCGTACGCTGGCATTGCCTCCACCAACGTGCTGGCTGCCTAAAATACCATTGCAGCTGCACAGTGAGCACTCATTTATCTCAAAGCTACCATTGCAATTAGTTATTGTGGCCACAGGTCTGCCAACCTAGTTACAGTGGCATGACGAGCAATTCCAGGATGTCGTTAATTTTTTTTTTATCAATTACAAATTATAAAGTCCTATTTTTGGAGGGTTTAGGATCCAGACACTGTAAGGAAGGGCTCATGATTACTGGAATGAAGCGAGTTGTTGCTTTGCTTTAGCCACCATCACCAAGAAAGGAAGCAATTTTTGATAACCAGACAAACGGATTGACCTTTTCAACCCCTAACAAAGCAAAGCCAAAGTCACCAACACTGAAAAAAAAATACAGTGTTCCTCCACAGAGAACTTAGAAATAAGTTAAGGAAGAAAACCCATGCACAGAAAAACCACTTGTATAATAATAATGTAACCACTTGTATAATAATGAATAAAAGTGAACAATTTCTTACACAGCTGACAAATCCTTTTGCACACACAAGTCTTCCCACTCAGGCTGGCCAGCAGATGTGCGATGCTAGGCATACCTCTCACTTGCTCTCCCTGAGAAGCAGCAGAGGTTCCCAGACAGCTTAGAGAAGTGGTCTGCATACCAGACTCTTGTACAACACAGATATTTAAACAGTGTCTGGAGCAGGGGAAAAAAAAGTAGCCCTTTTCTTGATTATGATACCATAATTAATTTCTATCAGTTATTGAAGGCTCTCCCTGAAAAAATATTTTTGAAGCAGCTTATCTGACCCAAACTTTTGATCATTTATCGGCTTTTCTCAGAATACTGGGGAGTGAAATATCGAATATTTAGGACCAAACTGTTCCCTTAGAAAGTTGTGTCTAGCATCCTCCACGCGCACAGAACAGAGCATGCAAATTCAATGGCAGAGTTCAACTATCTGCTTCTCCACAACTACGGAGCAAATGCAGCTTGCAAGATTTCCAGTCGACTCAGTGACATTCTTTCTAGAAAGGTTAATTTCTGTTGTAAAGTGAGAGCTTTGTTACTGAAAAAATTCCTCTGAGCTAATATCCTAATATTAAGTGAAAACATTGCAAAGTAATCCAGATTTCTTCAGTGGCTCGATCATTTCTGATTTATGCACTTACACACTAAACATTAAAACAACAGAGGGCCGAGTAAAGGCGTTTTAGGGAAAAGACTGTTATCACAAAGAGCCGTTCAAAGAAGAATGTGAAAAAGTCATCTCCAGATTGCCATTAGCAAACCTAATGTAATGCTCATTGCTGTTTTTTCCTTATCTGTAAGCAGGTGTGCAGATGAATAGAACAATGCAGGCACAAGACTGCCCTATTGTCTTGCCCGTGTCCAAAGAAATCCAGCAAGGAGGTGGCTTACACATTTGTTACTCACAGCTCCTATTGTCTACCCTCTGCCTCTATTAACTCTTTGCTACCTCTTTTCTCAGGAAGCCCTCTATAACAAGTTCCCTTATTTCAAGCTTCCATTGACTCATTCCAAAGCTTATTTCAACTCACTAATTTTGGAGAACAATTTAAAACTAAGCTGATACTTAGCACATTCACTGCTTATTATATTGTCTGTGGGAAAAAATCACCACACTTTACTATTAGTTCGCTATCAGTTTGCCATCTCGCTCTCAAGCTATAGCATTGATGGGAAGCTTCCAAAGCGAAGCTTCAAGGTTTGATTAGTTTTGAATTGCCATTTAATTATGGGCCAAGATAAAAAAGGTAAGATACCTCCCCTACCTATTAACAAACGCAGGCAAAACTTCAGGAATGCAGTGTGTGAAGACAAGCCTCCTGGTGGCCACCCATCAGGCAGCCTAGACCAGACACCAGCAATCTCTTTCTTGTACGGCACAATTAATAAAGGGAGGAAGCTGATGAGGAAAGGGGGTGACTGGAAGACCGAGCAAGAGAAATTATGAACAGAATTTGACGTTGGGTTTAAACAAGTTACTTCTGGGAAAGGAAAAAAAAAAGAAGTAAAGGTTTTCCAGTTATTGTATGTGACTCTACCACTTCCATTTTTATGATAACTGCTTTATAAAAACCTGCTTGTGGTCTGCTTTAACTTCTTTTTTCTTGTACTGAATACCCTGAAAACCTTTTCATTAAACAAGCCAGCAGCCAGGGAATCCTTTCCAAGCAGCAACTTATCAGATACTAGCTGTTAGTTTAATCACGGGAGAGATCCATTTTTAATTTGGCCATCTTCTTTTACACTGCTAATTAAGTAACATTTTGCTTATTAGTTGAACCTAATCATTCCATTTGAATTAAGTCACAGTGTCGTGTCAGAACACAGTGCTGGGTTCTCCCAGTAACCATGGCTGGGTGTGGTAGCGTACTTTGTTCTGCTTCGGCAAAGAGAAACCCCACATGAAGACGTGGAAAAGCAATCCAGCTCGGGGCACCAGACCTTTCAGAAATGCTGGAAAGATGGGTTTAACATGTGTCTAACCGTCACTATCGCAAAAGTTCATCAGTTTAACTCCTTGCGGACTAGAAGGCGACGCTCGGAGCAGGAAGTTGTTCGGTGGAACTCCTGACGCAATGCAAACCAAAGCAGTTGCAGCTTAGTTTAACACAAACCCTCTTGAGTCCACGTTGACAAATTCTTTAACAAGCCCTGTGGTTACAGGGAAGCTGGTTTCAGTCTGAGTCACTCCTGTTCAAACAGTTTACTGGAAATGGAGGGGAGGGGGAATTTTCAGAGAAGTCATGTGATGGCCAGACAAACCACAACCAGTAAAGGTTCAGTGGAGTCAAAAACAGGTCCCAGCAACAACTGACATTCAGTGTGCAGATGGCACTCAATCATTCACAAACGAGTCCTGCTGCATCGCAGCATTTCTATGGATTTAACCCTTTTTCAAGTTTGTATTCTTTCAGAGGCAGGACGCAGTTTGGAAAGTAAACAAACAGCGGTGGCTGATAGTAACATAGGCAACTAGAAAATATTTTTACATGGAAATTTGGCTGCAGCAACGCTGCACAGAAGCAAAGCCTGATGTGTAAATCATTAGTTCTTAAAAATATGCCACTTAATGAATCCAAACACTTGGAGTCATTAAGGATTAGATATACAGCAAAGATATTAGTACTTTCTCCTCTTAGCAAGGAGTACCATGGTACAGCAAGGGCCCACGCATTAACGCTTTATCACTAAGTACCTTGAGGGAAGCTGGCATTAAAAGCTTCATTTTCACCAGAAACCTCCGTCAGCTTTAAGTGTTTCAGCATGACAGAGAAAAGATGAGAATGCTAAACAATCAGCAACCGTTAAACAGGCAAAAGAGACTCCCTGCACATGTGTGTGTAGACGTGAAACTGTACAGAAGTATGCTTGCACTGTATTATTACCAATGTGCTGCCCCAGCACTAAGTAGTAGATTCACTTCCCCTAATTGAGAGGTTGGTTTGAACGGCTGCACTGGAGATACTCCCCGTGGCTAAAAGGGGAGCTCTGATAAAGACTCCTTTGCTCTGGAATTCGACTAGAAGAGAGTTAACAGCAACTGAGATACCGTTTCAAACATTCGTAATTTTTAAATACTGCCTTAAGTGTTAACAAATCAGACCGAGTTGCTCTGTTCCTATAGCATGCTGGGCTCTGCATTGTGTGGAGCTCTGAGAAAAAACGAGCCCTGCTTGTAAACCCCACGCCTTCTCCAGGGCAAAGCCGCTCGATTTCAACCAGAGCAGCCACAAGGCAGGAGAAGCTCGGATGCTCCCTTTATGCAACTGGGACGCGCTCGCTGGCGTGCGCGCAGGGAGGCACGGAAAGGAGAAGTGAGTGTTCCTTTAAAACGAGGGGCTTTTGCTGAAGTATGTTAATGGAAAGTACAAGGCAGACTGACACATCCTCTGCAGGCTAATGAGTTGTCTCAAAACATATCTCAAGGAGACAGGTCACTTAGATCTGAGATTTATGACAGAAAAATCCTTCAACAGACTCTTTAAAGTAAATAGCGTTTTACTCCGTGTAACTTTGAATGGGGCACTAAACCTTGACGCTGTTCAATCCTTTTAGGTTCCTTTTTTTTGTTGCTTTTTTAAAGTGCCAAGCTAGCAAGCACATTCCCCCTCTCAGATCCTTCAGGCTGGATGTTATATTCATGGTCTATTCTCACCATAGAAGATCCTCATCTGTTTCTCAAAATTACCATTGTTTTGGAGAAATAGCAGCAACAAGCTTTCTAAACAAAACACACGCAGGCACAAACGTCAAGCCATTTGGCTTTGCCTCGTAGGCATACAGCAGCTCAGCAGAAGCAGAGGGGGAAGCTATTCTTCAAAATCTAACACACCCATTTTCATGCCTCGCAAAAAGGCAGGCTGAAGCCAGACCTTTACGCTGAAAGAAGGCTCGGGTCATTTGATGTCAAACATTTGCAGTAGTCTCCATGGCATAAGACACTTGTCACATCCCCCGCGTTTTCTTAAGCATAAGGCTTCAGCTTGGGAGAGTGGGAGAAGCTGATGTAGGTAATAAAAATTGTTATTGAGCAATTTAAAAATAGACATCGTAACTGCTCGTGAATAGCAATTACAGGACAAATAGTGATAAGCTATGCTGAAGATCGGGATTTACTCAAGGTCATAGGAAAAGGCAGGCCTGTCTCCCACAGACATCTAGCAAAAACACGATTGAAGCCAAAAACAAAAAGGAAGTCATATTAGCAAATGGAAAAAACTGAACTGTCAGTTTTATGAGCGCAATACAATTTAATCGGATTGTCAAAGCCTCATGTTAAGGGAGTTTTACAGAAACTAAACCACAAGTGGAGTTTAAAAAGATTTTTTTTTTTTTCCTGGCCATCCATCCACAAAACAACATGCTTCAATCCAAATTCAATTGCCAAGAAAATAAAATCAAAAGTACTGGTAAATAACACAATCATTTTTCTTAATTATTTACACGACACCATTTGTTTGCTAAGGGCAGTCAATACAGCTAGCTATATTTTGGCCTGTCCTGACAAAATGCTCTCTAACAAAAGTTTTCTTCCCAAGAATCTTACTGTGCCTTCTGGAAACCAACTCTGGCTGCTCCCACAACTGTACACGCATATAATTTGCTGGGAGAGTTTCAGTAAACACAGATAGCATTTCAGCTCTCGAGTCATTTATTCGACTGGTTTAGTTGGTTTGTTTTTTTTTTTTTTTTTTTACCACGACTTGATTTTTATACAGTTAGGGATTACTTTGCAAAGCAAAGACTGATGATAGATTAAAGAACAAAGCAGATTCCCCCCCCCGCATCTTCAAAGAAATAGAAGAATTTACTATTTACAATAGCAGAAAAACCCTTTGGAACTTTCTAGTAGGGGGAGGCTCTCGGGAAACACAGGTTTTACTGTTAGAATTACTAGATTGCACTCAGTATTTCCAAACCACTTTCTTTCATGGAAAAGCTTTATCCATTTTCTGAAGAGAAGGAAAAAAAAGAAGTATATATTTATATCAAGAAAATACCCTGGTAGAACAGTTTAAAGACAGCAGTGCACTGGAGACCCCATGACTCCAAGACTGGAGAGTCCTAATTTTAATAATAATTTGTAATTGCCTTGATACCATTTGCTCCTAAAGGAAATCCTGTAAATTCAATAATATTGGTATTCATCAGTTCTTGAATTTGATCTTTTAGATGTTGATATTTCTTAACTTTCTCTACCGCTGCATCTGCCAAAGATGTTGATTTACTCTCATACCTAACTGCGATCTCTCCTACTAGGGCCTGATCTCCTTTAACAAATACCAGGTCTGGCTCCTAGCATCTGCTGGTTTTTTAATAGCAGTCTCATGACCTGTTTCAACTTAGTGGCAGACAAAACAGGGTAAGAAAGAAAAATACGGAAGAGGAATTCAGCGGCAAGTAGTTTGAGGAAAAAATGTTTAATTTCTTCTAAAACACTATCAGTAACTTGTGAACAGGATGCAAACTCCTGACCTGAATGAGAAATTATCTACAATAATAACTGACTGATGTACAGCATCAGTTGCAAACTATGCTGTAACACAAGTAGTATTTAATCCATCAAGAAAATAAATAACAGGAGCAACAAAAAGGGATTCAGAGCAGTTTGGCTGCATTTTCACATCAGGAAAAATATGTTTCCTCAGGCTGATGAATGGGTCATGCACTGGCCCCCGAGGGTGTTCGTGGCAAGGCAGGCAAATGTCATCTGAAGGGGATGAGCTGACTGAAAATCATCTCCTGGCCCAGGGAGGCTTTAAATTCAGCTATAACAACCATGATTATAAAATAGCACCTCCTCTATTGCTGATTTGTTAGCCCCCTTTCTCCCTACCTTTATTATGCTGTTCTTGGAAGTCTAAATAAATGCAGTATTTGTAGCAAATACTTTGGCTGCACTATTGTATGTACTTCAACAAGCTGCATTCTTGTCCTCCCATCATCAGAGGTATCCCTACCCAGTGGAGGATCTTTTTCCATCCCTGGGAAGTCCCTTGTGAACTCACACCAAGTGATTTTTGGCCCATTCCCATTTCATTGGAATGGTTATTTACACCATCTAGTTGTTCTGTGTTTTATTAATTCTGTTGTTTTGCACTGTTCTTACTTGTGCAGTCTCTGCATGTTCCAGCATCTCCTCAAATTCCTGGTACTCTTCATCATCAGGTTCAGCACCAGAGAGTCGGGCCGCCCTCGCCATAAAATATGGAGGCAGCTCTCCAATGGCTGTGCCAGCACCCTGGGAAAAGAATAGTTCTGATTTATTTTTGTGTTTATTCTTAAACAGGAAACATGTGATATGCATAGTCCCGTGGACATTTCAAATGATTAGAACTGATGAGACCAGCTGCTCTGAGAAGTTTGCTTTTATCCACAGGTCAAATTTCTCTTGATTTCAAACATAATGCTGTTCCATTGAAACCCCACACTTTCCCCCTTTCCTTGCTTAGCAAAATTCAGCTTCTCTCAGCGCAGACTATCACGCTGCAAGTCAGCAGCTCCCAAGCTGTGGTCTGCGAGGTCAAAACGCCGTGCTCTGTGCACCTCCGGGGCCCTGCAGAGTGGCGCGTTGCCCGGCCCCGGCAGAGCTCCGCAGCCGGCGGCCAGCTGCGCCTGGTGCGGTGGGGAGGCTGCAGCTTGTCACCGCGCTGCAGCCCGAGAGCCGGCCAGGCCGGGAGCCCTGCTATCCGACACGATCCCTGACTCAGCACAGCGCTGCCATCTCACCCCGCCGCATGATGCCAGACACATTTGCCGGCATGTGACAGCCCTTGCTCCTGAGCGGCCTTCAAGATAATCTGGGAACTCCTCCCCGGTGCTGTCATGTAGTTTACTTCTTCAGTCATGAGACTTTGTGCAAGTGTTTACTAGAAAACAGGCTCGAGTTTTACTACAGCTATGAGCAAGGAAAATAAGGTTAAGCAAAGCTTGATCTCGAGTTTTCTCTCTCCTTTAGATGGAATAAAGAAAGCCAAGAGAACCTGAGATGAAAGCATGGTTGCTTTCTCACCACAGGAAAATTATATTTGTTTTCTCAGGACATCAAATGACTCATTTCAATCTTGTGGGTAAATGCAACTTTAGCTTAACCAAGGAAAGAAAGAAAAGAGAGACAGCTAAGATTGAACATATGGATAAACAGAGGCTAATGAAACAGGAACTCGAACTAAACTCAGAATGGTTTAAATATAGGACAGGTAATAGCACAATAGTTGGGCACCACACTGGAAAAGTGCTAAAACTTAGCTACATGCAGATGGCTTTTCCCTCTTAGGGTCAGTAGTAACAAATGCTTTTCTATTCCTTTGAAGCAATGTGAAAACTTTTCAATTTCCTTTGTTCCTGCCCTATAAGCAGCTGCAAGCGAGAGAGAATTCCAGCTGCTGTGGATATTCCAAATCAACAGGTTGTGGTTTTAAATACAGCCGCTCTCTGCAGTCACCCAAACTGTTATATTCTCAGTTTAAGCGTATAAAGTGCACAGCCTCATATGCTTATGCCCTTGTTTTCCACAGAAGAAAAATTTAAACGAGTGCAACAAGCTGAACTTCATTAATCTGCCTATTTCTGGCACCAGGGAAGATAAGCCTGAAAACAGTAGCAACAACGTTTCAGAAAAATTAACTTGAGGTTATGTTCTCAGGGTGATGCAAGAACAAAAAGTCACATTGCTCCTCCAGGCTCTGCCAATTTGCTTTGGCTTCATTCTGTTCGCTGAGGAAGAGGTTTGCATGCGTGTACTGGACATGAACTTTCTTTAAATTGGATAAGTCACATGCTCATTATTACAAAACATTTCAGAAGTGCAACAAAAATCATATGATTTCATGTCTGCTGGAGATAGGTTCCTTAAGTGCATTAAAAAAAAAAAAAAAAAAGAAGCAATTAAGGGCCCAAACCAGTAACTATTTAACTGCTTTTTGTAACATTAGCTGTCCATTTTCACCATTTAACTCTGAATGCCAGTTTTACATGGAGATTCCTTGGACTAACAACAAATTGGAAGGGCAAATGCTAATCAAAATTCTTTTACACAAATACATTCAGAAAAGGAAACTGGGAAATTACTCCACTAGAAAGAGTCTTTTAAACAGATTTTATCCTGGTCGGGACACAGGCTGCCTGTTCTGCTAATCCTGAGCAATTAAACATTTTTATTCTTTCCCCTTATTTCTTGTAAAAAACAAAAAAGTCTGCAACACATTAAAAATGTAGGGCACTATTGAATTCCTTGTCCCTGTGGGATGGTAGGCTGTGAAAACTGGCATACACCTAGCAGATTGTTTTTGAGAGTCCTTCTGCAGGCCAGGACTGGTGGAGCCAACTTTTATAGTGGTTGAAAAAAGCATCATTTTCATTTCACCTAATAATTCCTTAGATACAGTGATATTTAATCCTCGTAACACTCATTATCAGCAAAAATAGCTATCACTGACATGCAGGGGACTAGTAATGATTTTAATCTCTGGAAAAAACTATACCTGGTTTAAGTTGGCTGAAACAGCCGCTCATGTTTTTGTGATCTGAATCAAATCCCTTGTGCAGATAAATCCCCACATTCAAACCTTGCAGGATACTTAGTCTGGGTAGCTTTATAGTCAGAGGTCTGCAAAGTCCCCACTGGGACCGACCTGCTTTCAGCATTTCACATGAAAACCTATATTGCTACCACCCTCCTGCCTCCCTCCAAACAATCACGGAGATTGGCCAGATTTCACTTCGGAGTCTTTCAACATGATTTCACTTTACAAGTCTAAAAGAAATAGGCTGTTGGTGCTATTGTACCTATTCCTCACAGGGCTCCGTGTGCTGCATTAGGAGCACATCTGTATACAGCCGTTAATTCCTTTTCTTTTGCATTTATCCAGGGTTTGTCATGATAAGTTCAGATTTTAGATCCAATTAGAAGTTGCTGATTCCATTGAAAAAAGAGAGAGAGATTTTGTAAGCTCATTCAATCATACCCAGATTAGGAATTAATATTCCTGATTTGAGCCTAAAAGCAGAAAAGTAAATTAATTTTTTTTTTTTTTTTTTAGCAAGATTTTGATTGCAAAAATCAGCTTTTTCCCTTTCTGGAAGTCACCATTACTTTCCCATTAAGATGGACATTTGGTATAAGAGAGACAGAATCAAAAATAAGTTTCTTCAACAGCTTCCATAAAAAGCAAACTGGAATTAGGACAAAAGAAACATACTGGAAGAAGCAGCAGCAATTGCCAACTTGATTTGGCTTACAGGAAATTAGCAAGCAATGTTTATGTACTCATGAAACATTCCAAGAAAGCATAACATTACACTAGACACCACTGGTAGACAGAGGATGCTCCCAAGGGAAAATCTAGTGGAGACAGAGTTCAGCGAAAAGGTAGCTGACAGTGAATTTGAAGGCGAGAAGAAAGAAAGAGGGGGGGGGGAAGAGTGGGATACAAATGTTCTGGCTTGGTCCTATTCCCTTGTCCTTTCCCTAGCCTAAACCAAGAAACACAGCTCCAATGAGAGATTGAAGGTACCATTTGTTCTCCCTCATGGTTGCTCATAAGGACACAAGCTTTCAACGCTTGCAACTCCATTAACTCATTTCTAAACTACTTAATTCTCATCATAGTAAGCAATGGATGTTTACCCTGAGCTACGTTTTTATTTTGCAGCCCTAGAAACGTAACTGTAAATGCCATTTTTATTACTCTAGTCTCCATTAAACAAACTTAGGCGGAGGGGGACGAGGAAGAAAATAAAAAGAAATATTATATTTATGGTCTTATAAGTACTTGTATGTTGAGCTACTTATCAAGCATTCAGGCAATTCTGTCCTCTCAGTAGAAAGAGTGACATTTAAGATGCACTTTGCTTCTTGAGAGAGCTGTAGGTCCACTTTCTCTGTTACTATTTTGACTTTGGGACTGCTATACATTACTTCGGTCTGTAATGCGTCTAACCTAACAGGCATTTTTGTAGGTAACACAGCTGTTCATAATTTTAAAAGTTGTAGTGACCAAAGTTGCCTTAATATACCTTTTTGTATCATTAGAAGGAATATAAGGGCAGGCATCAGATAGCACGTATTTTCAGAATTTCCTCTCTCTACCTTTGAATTGGACATCCAAGAATTTAGTAATGAAATCATCAGTCAGAACAGGAAGTCAGTAGTAAAATAAAGTTAATTTGGCATGAAGTGCACAGCAGATGCATCTGTGTAAACTGCAATTCAAAATAATCTACACGTAATGAAAAAAACATCTTAGCTGACCAAAATCCTCCAAAAATCAAACTTCAATAAAAAGTTGCAGAAGGAAAAAAAGCAAAACGGAAAGGAAGTTCCAATGACAGCATTTCCTAAGACCCTGATTCACTTAAGAGCTAACCTGATTTCCTGTTTTAAGTGAAAAGTTTGCCGTGATGAAAACAGCCAGAGAAATAGAAATAAAATAAAAATGTGCAACATAACACTCTTTATTTAATCCAATCTATTGATGCAACCCAGAAAAATATTTCAGCTATGGTATTAGGGCCCGAGTTCTTTGTATGAGTAACTGCAACTTCATCCAAGTTACAGGCTCAAAATTTTTGAAATTATTTATTGCTTAGCTGCATGCGGTGCAAGACCTGACAGCTGCAAGATCATTTGGGATGCAGACACCCTTTCTGAAACTTACCTTTTACATCAACAGCTTTGAAGCACATGAGCGTTTTCTGCTAGCATTTAGAAAAGTAGTCAGGCTGCAGTTGATAAAAGATGGCCCAGCAATATCCTATTACTTCTCTTTAAAGGAGATTAAAATTATCCAGGGCTAGTACAGAGAGGGTTGATCAGGAAAGCAAGTATTCATATTGCAAATATACGCGTTACTGTGGGCAGTGTAAGCCATCATTATTTTGCTACTTCGGGAATTTTTGTGTATTGCTGAACACAGAAATGAAGTGCATAAATTAGAATTGCTTAAGTTTTATAAACCAAACCTTACCCACATGCAGGCCTCCAGCCTGACTTTTGAGATGATAGCCCATAAAGAGATGGATCCTTCAGTCGCCTCCTCATCAGGGCAGATAATTTGATCCGGGTAAGGAGGCTCAGGAAAATTAACTGAGTTACATTCATATGCAGCAAGAGTAACTGATGCTATGTGTGGACCCTGAAAAAACACAAGTAATTTCAAATGCATTTTATGTTAGTTATAATAACAGTTAAAATTAAAACCCCACATTTGTCCCTGATGCAAGGAACCTAGGCTAAAACTTAGTGTTTCTCACTCTGGACGTTAATAATGTTACATATGTAAAATGTCGGGGTTTTTTTAGACCATCTGAAGTGCAATGTTGAGCTATTAATACTCTTTAAAAAACAAAACAAAACAAAACCCAAAAAAACCCTTCTTGTGATCCACTGAAAATGTTAAGGAGCCTTTCAGCTTTTGCCATGCCATTGTACAGTAGTATGAGGTTGCCAAGGAGAAATAAGAATCCTTAAAAAACAGGAAAATTTTCAAAACTTTAAAATGTTCTCCTTAAGGTATTTACGGCCTACAGCTTTATTAGAGCAGGTGTTTTCCCTACTGTTGCTTTTAGAGGATGGAGGCATTTAAATTCTATGTTAATTTTTGTTTTAATGATTGGGGCTTTATGACATCTTACAGTGGACCTTCTTAACTTTTGGATTTTTGTCCAAAAATCAGTTGCTTAATTTCTGTCAGTTTTTCTGCGTGTACAAGAAAGTGACTTTACTGCTGTTTGCTAAAAATGGTTTGAAATATAATTCAAAACTTAAACATTATTTAAATGCCATATAATTGAATTACTTCTAGTCTCCATCTTACATTAAAAGATTTTTTTGGACAGACCTCCAAATAAAACTAGCATAAAAATCTATTGAAGAATTGAACTGCTACATACTTAACAAACCTGAAAGGATTGCCATTATTTTAATACAAAAGAAGCAATTCAAATAGTCTATGGCCTGAACACTAGACATTGTAGCTAAAAAAGAAATCCTTTAGCAAAAGGTCAGGGCAACGTTGTCAGGAGGGGAGGAGGGAAAGTACTGCGTTATACTAAGGTCTTTTCATAAAGGCACAGATTTAAATAATTTTTAAAGTTTTCTTTACTTGCAGAACAAATCACACAAACCTTAACTTCTGCTATTAGTGATTTGATAGGTTTTGATGTCGTGTTGCGAAACATATTGTCAACAATTTTCTTCTACGTTTTTTCCTTTAAATGGGTCATGTCTTATTAGACCGATAAGGGAGCCTAACACCCCCCACCCAAATCAAAGCTAAATTTCTTACAGAACAGCGAGGGAAAGTGTGACAGACCTCAGCACTGCCATGCCCCTGCGCAAGGCTTCCAAAGCCCACTTGGAAATGCAGGAGCCCGAGCGAGACTGGGAGGACCCTGCAGGCTTCATTAGCACACTAAAGGGTGAAATTCCACAGCAGGTCTCCCACAAAAGGTGAAGCTCCATTGCTTTTTCTAGACTGGCTGGGAAGATTTCAGTTGGGTTCACTCCCGTCAACATTCCAGGTCCCACTGAAGAGACCAGAGCACCGGACTTACGCAATTACATTGATACTGTAATTTTTTAATGGCAGTGAAACGAGAATGTTGAAAAAAAAAAAATCAGCTATATTTTTCTGTATGACAGCTGTGACTACTGTTATACGTAAACAATTCAAAATAAAACCATTCTTCTGGCATGCAACTGGTAAAAGACAAGCTGCTCTGATACCAAGGAAATTCTTGTATTTATTCCTTGTTACTGAATAGGAGACTAATTCAAAGTGCTTTGGCATACTTTGGATTATATGAGTAGATGGATAGAGCCTCCTGAGATGATAAATGAGGCACAGCCTCTCTCAAAAAAAAAAAAAAAAAAAAAGAGAAATGGTTCACTGAAGTAAAACTGAAAAAAGAGGAGATACAGAAGTTGATACACAAGAGTGACTTTGATATGGCAGGGAGAACAAAGAACGGATGAATGAACAAATGACTAATAACGTATACTATCAACATTTCTACAGGCCCCAATGGCCATGGTTGGTGCTTGGGTTTTGGTAGTTGTAGCAAGATCATCCCTGTCCCCAGCAGCTTCATAACTAAACAAATAGCATGTCTCTATTTTAGTCATCAAGGACAGATGCAAAGAGAGAGTTGAAACTTTCCTAATTGTAAAGTACATTTATGGCAAACCTGGGAACCTCTTTCTCCACCATACTCTGAAACTTCAGGAACTTAATCCCACCCCCTGCTTGCCACTCCCCAGTCTGACAGCTCCCTTGGGACAAAAAAGGTCTCAAGCCATCTTCCTTAAATTAATGGTTTTCACCTGCAGAAATTTGCAATAAAATTCTCTTGAATAGCAAATTTGCATGAAGGAAATCCCCACGTACTTGAGTTGTAAATGACTATTTCTTATGTTCCCTTGAGAGTAAGGGTAAGGTCGTTGCCAAGGCAGTGAGATACGGTGTGTGAATCAAGAAGTATGATTTTCAGTTCCACAAAATTTGGAAGACATGCCACACTATGGTATAACTACAGCCAGCTGTGATGGAAGACTTAGTTTCAGTTTTATAATAGTAAGAGACAAATTTAATCACTACTATAGCAAGGGCCCCAACCCCTTGCAAGCTTTCAGTGATAGCATTGCCAGGATTTCTTCTCAAACTACGCACGAGGTGTGTAAAGACGACGGTACAATCTCAGGAGAGCAAGCAATGACAAAATGCCTAACAGGAGGCTGCTGCCGGAGCTTCTTGCCATGAGCAGCTTCTCTCAACAGAGCTGCCATCCTTGAAATGGCTTAACGGTCTTAAAACATTGCCTCCTGTTAAGAGAGCTCTCCCAGTCTCAACAAATGTCTCCAAAAGGAAAAATTTTACAAGTAGCCAATGAAAAAAAAAAGGCATTTCACAAAGCAGCTGTAAACGGCCAACAAGCCACCTGAAGACTACGCCAGTTGCACATAATTCTTCCACTGTAATGTAAACAATTCTATAATGGAAAAAAGTTGGAGTTATGGAACCCACAGAAGCCACATTTCAACTGGAATAAGAAATAAAGCATAAACGGTTCATTTAGAGTGATGAAGTGTGGAGTATTGGAACTCGGAGCGAGCCAAAGGAAAGCAGAACAATCCTGTGTCCTCCTCTGGCAGCGGAGCCCAGCTGCCCTGCAAGTCAAACGGACAACGTCTCACAGCTTGGCAGGCTGCACGCAACATCTCCGACATCTGCTTTTGTTCTAGCTCAGCCCTGAAAGCTTACATAGAGCATTAGACTTCCACGAAGCCGTGGTTACCAAGCACCTCAAAACAATGGTTGGCTAAACAGGCCCATGGTTGCAATGGGGGTGGTGGGGAAGAAGACTGGGAGGGTCGCTAGGTGTTTCCTAAGAGAGGTACCCTTTTGCTTTGTAATTAGCAATAGCGATGGTTTAACTCTGAATGGCACAAGGAACCAACTTCAAATGAGCTTTAGGTGCCACCTTTGGAAAATCCCAGTCACTATACGCTCAGATGTTTTCTTTATACTCCTCCCTCTGCCAGAAGGATTAATTCTCACACAATTTTTCAATCCTCTTCACAAATAATACCTCCTCCACCCTCACCTCCTCCTTCTCCACGTGGGGCCACAGTAAATATTCGGAGTGTTTTGCCTCTCCGCAATAGCTCAGTTTATTTCAACACTTCAGGAAAACCTCTAAGATATCCCCTCCTGACTAACTGCAGCTCTACCTTTGAAAACGGCATTCGCAAAACTGTCATACCAGACAACAAATACTAAAACCAGGCGATTTAGTGGACACGCTGCTTGCCAAACCAGGAAGAGTCGCTGAAATGCAAGGCATGTAAGATCCTGAACACCAACTGTCTTTCCCTCATCCTCTTCCAATGATTTTTTTTTTTTTTTTTTTTTTTTAAATTGCAGGAGGCACTAACAAGGGCTAACAGAGAAGAAATTGAGAAACATTCTGCTGACTCGGGTGAGAAACATTTGCTTGCCACTACTGACGACCAGAAGGAGCCTGTGGTTAGGCTGGAATGCGATTTGTTAGAAATATCTGTACAATTTACAAATCAAACAAGACACGATCTGGTCATCAAGATCAACTCAACATAAATCTATTTTTTAGCAATAGTAATTTAGGGGGGTTTGGAAATCCCTAGCTATACAACCCTGATGTCTCATAGAAGGTAACCTCGAACTCTTGAACTCAGAGGCCTTCAGAGAAGTTTAGTTCAGTGATTGAAGGCACCCAAGTTAGAACAGACAGTGCTAATCCTTAGAAATAACTTACTTTAAATGCTGTATTGTGAAATTTCTAGAAAGCATAATCTTTTTATCTATAAATTATGCTTGGAAATTCATCAGTGTGAGTGGAAAGAGACAGCAGGCACAAAAAAAAATTCAAGAAGTTCAAATCCTTAAAAGCATGCTGATATGTATAATACTTAAAACAGGAAAGTCTTTACCGTAAGGAAAAATGACTGAATATCCAATTAAAATGAATCCTATTTTCACATTATTAATCATTCTGTGCACCTAGACTGTGAACACAAAGAAAGCTGCAAACAAACTCCACACCGAATGCTGGTTTCTCGCATGCCCCTTCACAGAACAGCCACCCTGCTGAAGTGACACAAGCACAACTACATCTAATTTTAACCTCTTATATTTGGGGAAGATATAATTTTAGACTGTCTCTAACTTAGAAACATTTCACAAAGAAAAGTGATATGTCTGCCAGCACGAAAAGTATTACAGTGAACTCATTGCTGAACTTAATGCACTAAAAATCTGTTTTCCTCCATGGATACACTGCTTTTCATACTGGGTTCAAGACTCAGCCCTTCCACAGGGGGGAAACATGTCATGCTATATTTGATTAAGATAAATTGGAAAAACAAAAGCTTGCTTCTCATGGGAAACATCCTGCAAGCATTGCCCCAGGCTGCGACTCATCTCATACTTATCCATGAAGTCATTACACCTCTCGAGAAAGTAACGCCAAGTTACAGCATCTTTTTTATCTTCAAGAGTAGTGGACAACTACCCACAAAGAAAACTGCTCTGTGATCAAGAGGGAAATGCTTGATCTGGAGGCGGCTAGTAAATATGTCCATCTAGTCTGTCTGTCTGTGTTACAAGATTAAAATGTCTCGTGATTTTATATAAATGTCTGGTATGCAGTGCTGGCTGTAAAACGGGGCTCAGAATGAAGAAGGATCCCATACCTAGAGCATCCACGAGTGACACAAACATCCATCAAGCGGTCAGGGCTCGTTTTAGCAGACCGTCATGGCATTTCATGCAACGTATTAATTTTACAATCATGTGTCTGTTAGCAAGTTTCTATTCCCACTTCAGTCAAGCCTTGCCTCGCAGTGCAGAGCTGATGGAAATTCCAAACGATGAGCCACAGGCTCTGAATATGACTGAACAAGAACCACCGAGGGGGCAGGCACGTGGTACCGCTGCATGCATAACAGGGCCACGTTGCTACTTTGAGGAGTAACACGAAAAGCAGACTTTTTGTAAGGCTGTGCCCACGCTACTTTCTATAGGAGCAAACAGCCTCCTGTCAGGGAAAGGCACAACTGGAAGAATCCAAGTTTATACTCTGGTGCTGACAGAAGACAAAAATAATCTGTCAGCCTTCTCTCCTTGCCCTTCCCTAGCCACCCACTTATTATTTCTGAAGAATAAATCACAGCATCTATTCAAATTGACACTAGTAGTGATGATTGGCTTTAAAGTCTCCAATTAGAGATCGTCTTGCACTGTTATCATTATTTCCAGCCTGTTCAAGGAAGCAGTGACACAAAAAGTATAAAGTTCAGGCCATGCATAAAAAAAAAAAAAAGAGCAGAGGCTCCTAGGGAGCAAATGAGGAGAAAGCAGAACGTGACCTCCCAGCAGTTATGAGACACAGAACCAGTGACAAGGAAGTCGAGAGCAGATAATGAAAACAAGGCGTCAGCATCTAAAAGGTAAAGTCCATCAACCTTCAAAAAGAAGAAAACGGTCTACCGATCATCTAACTCCTCAGCTTGCTGCACGTTCAAATCACTATGGCTGGCCAAGATGCTCAATACAGCTCAAATATTAACATGACATCAATATTCTGCGGACTTCTGAAAAGTCGAAGTAAGGTAGCTAATCCTACACAGATGGAGGCACTTCACATTAGCTGTTTATTGCCACAGTTCCAGCTTTAGATAAACCTTCCAGACTGTGACGTACACCACTTTCAGCAGCACTGGAGGCCATATATGGAACTGGCAGTCACACCATTTCGGGCTCTGACTCATGAGGTCCAGCAATTCACGGTGGGGCAATACAGGAGGTTATTGCTTCCAGCTGCTCCACCAGCCCCTACGCCAGACGTTACCACCCTCGGAGCAGGACAGCGGGACCGGCGGTGTCTGCTCGGCAGTTACCAGGCTCGCGCCCAGCAGAACTTAAACCACCACCAGTTTCAACTCACGTTAACGCACCAGACTGGGGGCTTGGGGCTCAGACTGGGCTGGAGCGGTTGAAGGGACTGTTCTTCCACAGCGTAATCTAAACCAGAGGCGCTGGTTTTATTCTCGGCAGGTATCTATTGGTATCGGACACATACAACAACAGTGGGTGCTCTTAGAGGGATTAAGACTCCCAATGGACATTTTTCTCCTTGAAAATACCATTTTTTGTCTCAGATTTTTAAAATGCATTTAAGAAACACCCAGGTTACACAACTAATCTGGCAGCAGTGTTCAGTTTAATTCATTGGACCCTTCCAGTTCATCGGTGCATTAGTACTATCAATGCTGCAGTTTCAAGCCAAACAGAGCCCATGTGAGCTGTAAGCAGGAGTTCCCGTCAAGAGATGGTTAGCAAAAGTGATTATTTTTTTTTGTTGTTGTTTAAGTTATATGTTGATTCAAGTATTCCAGGATGTTTCAGTTCATTGTAAAAAGCTTAGGACAGCTGGAGGAAATAGGTTTAAAGGCATGAAGGAAACAAATGAGAGAGTAAGAGTCACAAACAACCCTCACACAAACAGGATCCATTTCAACTTACTTTAGAATTCATTTCTGTCTTCTGCATCCACCATGTATTTTTCTTTCAACTACCTTAACAAGTCAATAGCAGTAATCTGAGCACAGATATTAGACAGAACTATTTTTTACTTCATTTGTCTTAGGCTTGCATGTTGACATGTGAATTGAAGAACAGTATGGACTGACAATGAACACCTCGCTTAAAAATAATGCAGCACTGGGAAAGGGAGCACTGCTGCACCCTCCCACCTCGCTGAGGCAGCTCTGCTTCTGTTTCTCGCTTTTTCCTTTACACACAGAAGCCATAGTTTTCTGGGTTACTCACACTCGTTTTGAACGATCCACATGGATAGAGCAAAACTTGTCCTGAAGCTGCCAATCACTATGAAAATACTCCTGTCTTAAAGTCACAAGTAAATGAATGGAGAAAAAAATGAGAGTAAGTCCTGTGGCTTTCCAAATTATTCTGTCTACTTCCTAAAAGTGGAATAAGCCCTATTTTGCAAGCTTTTCTTTTTAGAAGCGCTTTATTAATTTTATCATGAGTCGCCTTACAAACTCAGCTTCTGAAATCAGATAACTAAAAGGAATTAAGTTTGATTTTAAAAAGTTTTCAGCAGTCCTGGCAGGAAAAGGTTTTTGTGTTTTGGGTTTTTTTGTTTTTGTTTTGTTTTTTTCATTATTTACACCAACAACTTTTTTTTTTTAAGCTAATGGGCTTATTATTGCACAAGGTGTCCGGATTTTAAATCTTCAGATTCTAACCTAAACCAGTCCAGATAGGGCCAAAATACGATTCATTTCAGCTGCACACTACCACACTTTTGGGAGGCCAGAAAGTGACCCCTGGCCAAAGCCAAACCCTGGAACCAATTCAGAACAAAAGCAAGACATTGAACCCTCAAGCCCAGATAAACTCAAACTGGCTCTCTAAAGCCAGCACTGTCAATGAGGACACTGTCTTTTCAACTCACTTATCTTTAAAGGCAGTTTTCTGGGTTTTTTTGTTTGGTTGGTTTTTTTTCATGGCTTGAAATTATTGCCATGCTCTCGTCCACTCTGCTACAGAACGCCCCAGTAAGAAGTAAGTGACAACCCCACGTATTACAGTTCTGAAAAAACGCGAGCTCTTGTGCGACCTCCGCACACCAAACATTCCTCCTGTGCCTCGCGCTTCCTGCTTGCGCCCGTCCACGGCCCCGCCACCGCTGAAAACCTCCTCAGCGGTTGCTCCACTTGGCTCTATCAGCAAGCGAGCAGAGATCCATATTTAAGAAACAAACACACAAACAAATGCAAACAGCCAAAGCTCGCTCTGCACTTTTGACCTGTAAGGAATTTGCTTCCATTCATCCCCCAGCATTACAGACTATAACAGACCGTACACAGAAGGGACATTTATCATCCGCTTCTCATGCAAAGCTTTTTGATAGGCATTAATTCTAAGCTGATTTTGTTTGCCGTGGCCGCATCTTTTGCAATCCATTTGCCAGAGCTGAACTGAAACCAAGTCACGAGGCAGAGCGTTGGGTGACGATGGCCGTGGCAGCGCGGTCCCCGCCACGCGCTCCACCTAGCGTCCCCCGCTCCGCCAGGGCCCGCTGCCGCCGGCGGCTCATTCATTTCATTTTGTGGCAGCAGACAGAGCTCTCCGAGATGTACAAACGCAAGAAATTCCTAACGAGTTACCCTCAGTCATCTTCTTTTGGTAATTAGGTGATTCATGCCATTTATATTTTAATATACCACCAATACAAGAGAAGACATCTCAGGACTAAGAAAAAGAGCTGTGCGCTGCTAAAAACAGTATTCAGAGTCATTAATCATAGTAGTTTTATTTCCTGCAGGACCACATCATGATTACTATTTTTAAAGTGTTTTTAAAGAATTGTGAAAAACTTTTAATGGACTTTGGGAAAATAAGCCAGCAGACTTGTTTTGAAAGTGTCAGAATAAAAAGGATTCTTGGAAGAGCGGCCTGCTTCCCTATTTCTGCATTGAAGACCTGCTCTGTGCCAGCCCTTAGCTCAGTGCCAATTTGCAGCACGAGAATCGCTTCCCAAAAAGCCATATCAAATTTTACATTTACTGCTGGCTACAACTAAGGAAGCAGCATCAAACTAGGAACCAATGCAGCACACAATGTTCAGACCCTTTATAATTTACAGAAAGTTCTTGAATCACAGAAATAGCAATAAAAAGCCTATTATCAAACTAACAAAACTGACCTCTCCCTCCTAGACCAAGATGTTTGCAGCAAGAATGTGCTGGTGACCAACAAAACCCAAACCAGACGTGAACTGATATTAACCAGGGGCAGTAACTTCCCCCCCAAACTGAGACTGCTTTAGACTGTAAAATCGACTTTAAGCAAACTGTTTCCAAGTACTCCCTTCTCAGCTAACCCCAGGATCTCTCCTGGCACTTGAATTCATGCTGCTCCAAAAAGCAGCTGGTGAGAGATGCTCTGAAGAATCCAGACAAATGACAGTTTTCAACACTGGAAAAACAGCTAACCAGCCCAGGGAAAGCAAACACCCAGAGTCATTCATATACGCCACCTATTGCGTAACTCTCTCCGATTTTCCCAGCTAACAGGCTGTGCTCGTGAACAGTTTGACATGAAAATAGCTGCGTGCAGTAAACGGAGGGCTATATTTAAAGAAGATGCACCTGTGTCGGAGCTGGGGAGGTTCAGCGCCCTGCCCGAACAGGTGCCCACGTGCCATCAGTTCCTAGCTGGCCCTTAACGGCAGAGCAAGGCTGCAAGCATCAACAAGAGCTCAGCAGCACATGGGTGGGCCCAGGAGCATTGTTCTCGAAGCATGTAATTGCATTCCCAACAATCTCACTGTACATACACATTTAAAATGAGCAATTAATTAAAAGCAATTTTAAAACACTTACTGAGTCTGTTCTCTATTGCCAGCAAATCCAGGCACTAAACCAGAAGAGGATTTGCTGTTTTGTAATTTTTCATTCCTTTGAACCAATAGAAGAATAAGTTTTACCATAATGAAGAAATGTAATTACAGTATATGGAACATGAAAACTAGATATACAGTAATGTAAAAGTTAATATAGCCAGTTCCCCACTTAACCTACCGTATTTCTACTTTTAGAGGCAACTGCTGCACAACTAACAAAGCAAATAGTTTAAAACTCCTCCTTTTGAAAGCTAGAGCGCCTAATTGCATTGCTGTCAGATGGGTTAACTCCAGAATACTCTTCTGAAATAATTTACCCTTAAAAGTTGTACCAACAGTCTTAAGTTAGTACTCCGTGTTCCCTTTCACACAAGCTGTAGGCTCAAACCGAGGAGAGATTAAGAAGTGTATTACTACATTGATAGCGTATTGATATTGCTGATACAGCTGTATTGACAAGAACATTAACAGTTCAGGTACTTAAAATGGCAACACGCTGTTAGGGCAATAAACGTGCGTTTTTACACTCCCACTGCCATCTACTGGCTATAAAGCCAGATACAGTCCACCAAATGTTGAACCATGCAGGGTTCCGACAAGCGTTCAGTGCCGAGAAAGTGCAATTGTCCTAAATTTACAGTCCATGCTAATCACTAAATCTTGCACGGCAGAGAAGAGGAAAATGAATCTTTGCTCCTCGTTCTTCCTACACTCACTGCCTTTATGGAATCCCCCCAACGTAACAGAAACATGCTTATCTGCCTATTTAAAGCAAACAAGTATTTCTCCTGCAGTGTTACACATTAGATGTTGATGGTATAGTTTTATTACATTTTACTCTGTAACCACCTTCTACTTATCCAGTGCAATCTATTTTGTCTGTTTTTTCCCTCCTAACAAAGTTACGTGAAACCTTGCCTCGTACATTCCAAATAAATACCTACGGTACGTCTGCAATACTTTCACTAACAACATTAAACTAAATTTCTTTTCCTAGGTGATGCACCTCCCTGGTGCAGCCTGGAAGGCTGTTCACCTCTTATACACCCACCATAAATTATATTGATAAGCCAATAGAGAAGTTGTATTTTGTATATACATTACTTTCATGTCAGCTCAGGCCATGGCCTAAATATATCCACTAGGTTCGCATACCCCACAGGAAAACTTAAGTGATATGTTATAAAATTTACTTTGTTTTGTATTAAAGTAATTTAGAACTATTTAAACATCTGGATTTTTAAATACAGAGTAAAAGAAAGGTCAATTCATTCCACCTTCTTTTCGAAAAAAGTGGTGCTGTCTTATGAAGACTTCTTTATTGACAAAATCATCTTGGAGTGGCCTAGGGTATAAGATGACAGCACTCTTCCTACCCTGCATCAGATCAACGTACAGCAAAGAAACGCTACCCACTTGCAAATACAGTTTAGAAATGGTGTGTAACATTTCTTATTTACTAGATTTTCTGACACAATGTGTAAAAATTAAGAATAGGAACTGTATGATAAGCTCTCCAACCTGCTTCGAAGAGAATGTCTAAATACGTGAAATCTTTGGTTAGAGGAAATCTTAAATTGACTCTCACTGGTTGACAGCCTAAGAAAAATATCTAAAAAGCAGAACAAGATTAAAATCTATCATTTAAACTGTTTCCTACTTGCTGATTTATATCATGACCAACTGATTTCTGCAGCAAACGTGGAATTGCTTTCCTTTCCCTTCCTCTCTCTGTCCTGCTGAAGAGCTGGTGATCCCGCCCCGCTGCAGCTTCGCTCCCGGCGTAGGCTGGCAGAGAACCCAAAGGGAGCCGAGTTTGTGAGCCTGACTCCACCGCATGCATCCACTTGGTGCTGGTTTGCCTCTCCAGGGAGGCAGAGCACCTTGGTTTGGGGCTGATGATTTTGATTGATTCTCCCTCTGTCCAGCCCACGTGTCTTACTGTCCTTGAGCTATTAACAGCATCGGCTCTGCGACTCAGAAAGATCCGTACATTGTCAAGTCACTGCTGTGAAGCGCTATCCAGCGTTACATAAAAATGTTTAGACGCTGTGTTCATCAGCTTTACTGAATTTCCATTTCCAATCGTTTAGACTGACAGCAACATTTTTGTCTCAAAGGCTGTGCGTGCATAGACCTGTTTCTGTTTAGCAATAGTTTCCTTTCTCCTCTATTTTCTGCCTCCACAGTCTTTAGGAGAGAAGTTACGCTAAGAGTACGTCTCAGAGTACTGCTAATGCAGCCCATACAGACGCCGTTCGATCTAACAGGCATTGCCCGGCTGTGTGGAAAAGCACGAGTTTCTTGTTTCTTGTAGTGTTTTGTGTGTTATTGTTAATGATTAAAGCAGTTCTGAAAGTAAACATCTGTAATTGTTCCAAATACAAGATGACATTTGTTGCACAAACTGGTTTTAATTATTTTGTGGCCATGAATCCTTTTCTTAAATCCAGGACAGTGGTTTCATAAACATTAAGGAACTAATCCAACAGCCAAAAGCAAAACACACCCAAACATTTCCCTAAATTTCCTAGCTAAGTTGAGATAAACAACATCACACAAATTTTCAGAACAGATATTATTTTACCTTTGTAGACAAACATTTTTCTTGCTATTATTTTCAAAGCAAAATTAATACAGACCGAACTTTAAAATAGCTGCCTATTTCAGTGGTTTCAGCTAGGAAAATGATCATTTTAAGCTACTAAAAAAGAGAATATGCTGAAAAATTTTAAATGGAAACATTTGAGCTGCACGCACTAGAAAATGTTTCATTTAAATTAGGAAATTAGAGGATAGAGCGTGCAGATTTTGACTCGTTTCAAATGAGGATTAACGGCAAGCTAGTAACTACAGTTCAACAAACATACAGCATACAAACTACAAAACAAGGTTATACAGTATAGAATATGAACAGCATTCACTAGAGCCCAGGAGCATTACACAAAGTATTTCTTTTCCCTCAGGAGTACTTAATGTTTAGGACTTACGGAATATTCTTTATTCACATATGTAAAAATATGCAACAATTAAAGTACTCGATTCAGAAAGAACATGGTATGGAAATATCCTTACCAAATAGAGCAGAAAGGTGTGGAGACCCGTTCCAAGTCCAACGGAGGACAGAATGCCTAATCCTACCCAGTAGGCACACCAGAAGAACTTTTTCTCCATATACCGCACATACTGAAAGAGAAAAGTCACAAAAGAGAAAAAAAAACAAACCAAGAATGGTGATACCTCCTAGGGGAGAAAGTTAAAGCTACAGACTAACGTGGATAGTTATCTGGATTACAATAACTGAAACAGAATCCTAGATACTTCTATTTGCAATTTATTACAATTACAGCACAGACACATACAGAAAATAGCACATTTTCAACAGAAAAGCCCACGCGCCTAAGAATCAGCAAGTTTCCAAGGAGACAGATGAAAAATTCAGGTTCACTAGTAGGGGGTTGAAATCCAGAACAGGCATACTAGGTGTGAGCAGCAAGCCCCAGACAGCATCTACTGGAGCCCAAGCAGCAAGCACAGCTCAGGGAATTGCCTGAACAGATTAAATAAAGGAATAGAATTAGCTGCACTCTTAGTTAGTCTGCTGAATGTTTTATCTTGGACCAGTGAGTAACCAGGTTTGTTGCTTTTAAGAAAAGATTAAAATGTTGGTTGTGTTGCACACATCAGTGAGGGGATATCACAGCAAATTCTGGACATAAAAAGTCCAGTTGGGTACACTGGAGAAATGGGAAGCAGTATCTCCCTCCCTCTGCCCTGAGAGCAATACTAAGAGGATGAGCCAGGCCATCAACTTGGCTGTACCACAGCCCCAAGAAGAGGTGCCATTTTATACCATCCATGGACCAGCAGCACCAAGATGAAGTTTACCAGTCTTAAGCAGGCTTCAACCTGCCAGGGTATAAAAAAGTCCTGAAAATGGCAAGTGAAAGATCACGAATATACTTCACTATTCTGAGTATGCTTTCGGAAGAAAGTGGCTCATATTCAAGTATATATTGATGGTACAGAGATAGATAGTGACACTAGCAAGACACGGACCTTAGGGAAGGAGCTCTGGAGGCAGGGGGATGGACTGATACCTGCTGGCACACACGACGGACCCCGCAGAACGGAGAGCTCCAAGCACTGGCAGGACCCTGCAGGTCCCACTCCCCTCGCCGGTCCCAGAGGCACAGGTTTGCTCCCAGCAGGCTCAAGGAAACCTCTTGCAGGCCCAGTAGCCAGCTCAGGGGCCATGCGCCTCAACACCAGTTTGCAAGAGCCATCTAGTGGCAAATGCCGAGTGCATCATGCTCTGGCCTTACGCTGACAAGGTCACCAACCAGGGCAGTTTTTAATGAAGCAGGTATTTGTCCATCAGGATCAGGCCATCGATTTACCATCCACCAACTTGCTCTGCATGTAAGTGCGTAGGTCTCAAGCATGGGATTGAGTGAGCGAGAACGCGATGAGCTGAAGCAACTCATTTCACTGCATTTCAAGACCCGTCCTGGGAAGCCAGGACTCCCGTTCCCGACCTGCAGGTCCCTCGGGCAGCCAGTGACACACCATAGCAGTATGGATGTAAGCAAGTTCTCTGAAAGTGGGAACCCGCTGATTTCAGAGTCAGAGCAGTAAGATGATTCACTTGCACGAGGAAATGCTCTGCAGGGTTTGAAAGGGCTGGCTGCCCCCAGGGAAGGTACTCAAGGAGAAATGGGGAGGGGAAAGGTGTAGACAACACCATCCCCTTATGCTTAAGCAATGGCTTACACAGCAAGTGATGCAAAAGCGTCAGTCTTCCTGTACTCCAAGGCACAAAAAAGGTTTTAGAACAACCCTTTTATAACAATGGATGTATAAGAAGCATCGCAGAAACAGATTTGAACCATGAAACCTTTTCACATCTAGATATATGCCTATCCTAGCATGGGATAGGGGTCAGGAGACCCTTCCATAGCAGAAGAAGAAACATTTTTTGGGAACCGCAAAGTTCTATCATGACTCAGTTTAACATTTTACCTCAAGAGCTCACACCACTATTAAAAGCTTGTTAACAGCAGATGTGAAGGAGTGCTGCAGCATCAGAGGTGTGCTTATTCAGGAAGGGATGAGAAGGGGAACACCTACAGATGCAACAGAATAGATCAAATGATACAGCTGATCGTTCCACATCTCTAAAACGCAACTCATCCACACACCACGCAGAGGAGACATGAGAAACAAATATCCTTGGTGAGCAGGAGTTCAAAAAACACATTACAATTTCATGAAGACCCCATTCAATTCCCAGTACATCTACTTTAGCACAAGGACAGGAATTTATTAGTCACTAAGGAAAGTAACTTGAAAACCTCATACCTGTTGATGTGTTCCTTCAATGTAATACGTAGCTGTAAGCACTGCAAGCGCCAGTAAAAAAGACACCAAGATACTTCGCCGATGCCACAATCTTAAAAGACAAACGGCAATTAGGGTTTTTCATCATTTACAATGCATTTCAAAGTAACTCAGTTATCCCTGTAGACTGGGTCTGTGTGGATGTAGTCAGTGGGGACAACGGCAGATGAAAAGTTTGCTATTATAAAAGCATAAACCTCCCAAGAAAATATCTGGGGAGCCTTTATTCTTTACGGAAAAACCTCTACTTCACTGTCAAGTGAGATCAAAGTTCAGCCATGCATATTTTTTTTAAATAAAGCAAAACAAAGTAACTGTCTGAAAGCAAACGCAATCTGAAAACAAGTATTCAGCTGCTGCAGCCACGAGAGTCTCAAACGCAGGGCCAGCAGGTTAAGCAAAGTGCAAAGCAGGCACGGCACTGGCCCGGGGCGAGGGATGAGCCGTGGGTGGGATACAGCAGTGCTAATTTCAAACTGGGTGCTGGTGGGCAGAACCACGGTGACAGTAAGAGGGACAAATCTTTACGCTATTTTGGTTCCCCTGATCTATTGAAATATGTCTCGTAGCAGCTCAAAGTTTAATAAATACATTTTAGCTAATTATAAAGCATTAGGAAGCTACTACAATAAGGGGAGAAAAGTGTTTTCCTACGTAATTTGATACTAAATTATTTTTGAGCCTGTTTAGTTTCACATACACATTCTGCTTGATGTGTATGTGGCCACACACAGTACATTAGCACATACATTTATTATTTTCTCGGAAACACTATTATACTATCACCTAATGATATAAAAAAGCAAGTGCTAGCATCACTTAAAAATCTCAGACATGAAATAGCAAACTATGAACATAACTTATCTATTTACACAGATAGAAAAAGAGAGAAATTAGATGTGTAATACAGGAAAACAGTCACAAATGTTTCATATTAAGCACGCTGAAAAAAGTCACTCTAACTTTCCTTTAATTTTAAAATAATTTGTGCTGCTTATATTAGTATGAGAATTGGATTTTCAAGTGATTGTCATCATTTAAATCACAATTTACTCAAGTGGAACACAGGATATCATTAAGAGTCAATCTGAGGTCTCAATAGCTTATAATACTGTTATTTTCTGTAAAGATATCGTCATGCTAGTTCTAGACAACATAGATGTGCTGCACAACAGAGGATGCAAGTGCTATCTGTAACAGAATTTGATGTCTAGGAAGCCAGGTAATAGCTTAAAATAAAACCTCAAATGTTATTTCTGCTGGGCTTAAATGCTTGGATGTTGTCAGAAATGGCTAATGTAAGACCCAATAAAACAGTTCTGAAAGAAACAATTCCCAGTGATAGTTGAAAGAATGTACATAGTAAAATAAGTAGGTTTCAGGGTTCGGGGTTTTTTTTGGGGGGGGGGGCATGTGTAAAAGAGGATTAAGAGTACACTACGTAAACCTGGTAATTTTCATACCCATCATTTCAGCAGATCCAAATGGAAAACAGAAGTTTCTCTCAATGGATCTTATGTATCAGCACCTTAAACTTAGCCCAGAAGGGGCACTGAACATCGCCCATTATCACCAATCTCAGCTCACTCCGCAAAGCTGCAGTCCAACAGCCAGGATCACCCAAGGTGATACCAGATCCTACCTTCTGACTGGGAAAATGACTCAATCCCAAACACACAAGATTCCAGTTACCAACACAAACACTGGGATGGCTGCTACTCTTGGCTTTTTTCAGTTACCAATTTTACTCATGTTTGCCTTTTGGCACTCCAAACCCTCTCAAGCCTAGTGCCTTAAGAAAGAGCTATGCATTTCAGCATTAGCAGGAGATGCTAGGACTGCTACTCACAAATTTTCTAACTGGAATAAAAGCCCATTTTACCCAGTGTGTAAATAATGCTTAGGGAAAGTGCTTTAATAAATCATTTCCTGCTGTGAAAGGGACCATGTAGCTTACAAGCAAAGTCCTCTTCGCAGCACCATAAACATCACTGCAAGTTCCACGTAATCCTGAACCCTGCCCTAGCTGAGCTATTTGAAGATCACTCAGTGATACTAACACATACATTAATAGATCAGTACTTAACACTGCAGTCATAAGTACAATCTCTCTTCCTTAAGGATCCCAAACCACGTCCCACTCCTTCACATTGGAACATTCAACTCTTCAGAAAGGAAGCTGGCAATTTTCTTCCATTGACACCTTACTGTATTTGCACTTATGTAATTTAGGCAGAAGGTCTGAGTACAGAGCTAGAAGTGTGGTATGTTCCGGTAGCCACCTTTAAGGTACAAAAATAAATATGTTTTCTGAAAGAAAAATTTTAAAGTTGAGAATCATCAGGGAAAGCGAGATGTCAGAATGACCTACTGAATCAAAGCATAGGTTTCCCCAGAATGCTTAGTAGAAGTTAAAGAAATGATCTTTACTTTATGGTCCATTCCTTCAAGTTTATTAGAGTTTCCAGGAAAAAATACTGCAAGGTAACAAGCGGTTTTCTCCACAGTACAATATTCAACCTCTCTTCCCGGTCCCTTCGCTTCCGTTCACTCAACAAAGAGGAATCTGCAAATGAAAAGCAACAGAAATGTAAAAGCACAGGCTGACAGTTCAGATTCCACCCCACCCAAAAACATACTGAATTATTTTTTTATTTTGTTCGGAAGTTAATGTGGGCTCCCAGTCATCTTTTCCACTCATTGCAAAGCATTTGCTCTAAGGGAATCAGAAATCAGGTGATCTCCAGCAAAGGAAATAAGGTGGCTTTTTTCCTCTACGTAGCTGACAACCATTCAAGAATCTAACTGGCCCAGGGTGCAAAAGTCTGCCACATCTATTAGCCTTCACGCAAGGCACTGCACTACTAGTTACAAACCAGCTAATACATTAGGTCAAATGCGACTCTATCATCCACTACAGAGACCACATTTCACTTTGAACTTTCGAATTTGGTTCTCTTCCAAAGCTATTCTCAGACTTCTCCAATCGAACTAGATTGAATTACATGAGCTCTTTATACACTTCAGTCACGGTGTAACTGGATAACAGCACCTACTATCCCAGTACGGATCCTCAGGCCGTGGTAAGCCTTGCCATGCTGTTCAGCTTCTCCAAAGCGAGCCCAGCAGATAGGAAGCGCTCCCATGAAAAAGGCCTGCTTTTGTACCGCAGTCCTTCGCTGGGCTGACGCTAGGCATTTGGTTGCTTTTCATAGAATCATTAAGGTTGGAAAAGACCCTTAAGATCATCGAGTCCAACCGTTAACCCAGCACTGCCAAGGCTGGGTTAACTAAACCATGTCCCTAAGCACAACGCCTACCCATCTTTTAAACACCTCCAGGGATGGGGACTCAGCCCCTGCCCTGGGCAGCCTGTGCCAGGGCCTGACTGCCCTTTCGGTGAAGAAGTTTTTCCTAATATCCAACCTAATCCTCCCCTGGCGCAGCTTGAGGTCGTAACTGCAGCCACTTGGTTATAATGCAGAGCTCACCGCTACTGTAACACCAGTCACTGTACAGTACCATACAAGTATAGAAGAAAGGTTCTTCTAATAAATGTGTTATTTTGCCCTTATAATACAGTCAAGGTTAATAAAAACCCTAGCTATTTTTGGGATGAGAATGGCTTGTTCAAAGGTTGTCAAGCTAATGAGCGGTAATAATTTTTTAAACTTTTAAAGAAAATGAATTCTGAAATAAGAGCAAAAAATATCACAAAATAATGGAAATAATAAACAAAAATAACTCTTGTATCCAAACAGGCACCAAACTTGTTTAAACATCACTTACTACACAGTCAAAACATATATATTCTGTTTTGTATACATTTAAAGCACTGCAATAATATTTATAAATTTGTAAAAAGCTGTTGCATTTAAAATATTAATCTACTCTGAATCCCCAGCACACTGTAACTCAAGATGTATTATTTCATGTAATTGAAACATGCTGCCTTATCACATGCTAATATTTACATAGAAATTGCATACCTCATTAGTCACATAGCCCATTTAATTTTCTATTCTTTAGCTGTAAGCATCAGCTGCTTCAGACGAACTAACAGAAATCCTACAACAGCCAATACTGGATAACATCCATATTCCCCCAGAGTTCAGAATGATTTAAGCCTTTACGTAAAAGGCTTTGATTTGTTCCATACATACACACATACAGTTCCTCTTTAAATCTTGCTGCATTCATTGCATCAAGAATGTCTATTCTCTATTTTTTCACTTAATATGTCTAATAAAAATGCTTCAACCTTGTTTTTTATGACTTTGTTTTTAGTAAAGGTCATAAAAGACAATGGTGTAAGACTGCATACAACTTGAGAAATCACTTGGTTACAAAACTTAATTAAATATGGAACTGGCACACTCAAAGCTGACAGGAAACAAAACTAAAATGATGATCATTTCTATGCTATACTACACAGCGCAGATAATTCAGTGACACAAGGCTCTTCACGAAACATTCTCAGGTTATTTTTCATGAGTCCTGAACATTAACCCAAACCTACACCAGACATACCAGTAGGAAAACCAGAGGCAAGGCAGGAGATGAAGTAGTTAACTGTTTTGTTAGTAATTTATCATTGAAACTGATAAATTATAGTGAAGCTAAATGTCAACAGAAAAGCTAAAAATTGGGAGACTAATAACTGGATTTCTCCCAGAGTAAAACAGATTTTTATTACCAAATACTAACTTTCCAGTGCCAAAGGGTGGGGCTGTATAGCCTGACTTCTACAGCCACATGTTTGCCAACATAGTTGAGTTTTTTAGCTCAGTCCTGTTGCAGCCCTTGTTGGTACCCAAGTCAGCTTTACAGGGCTCACACGCATATGAACTACAGAATAAGAACTCTGGAGGGAGAAAAGACTCTAAGAGAAAACTGAATGGAAATACACCACATAAAACAATTCTGTGGCTTTACACTACATAAATCTTCTACACTTCAGATTTAGAGATGACTGAAGTTTCCAAGATGGATTCAGGCACCGAGGCCCTTTGCACTACCTGGGCATAAAGTGCACCAACATAAATTCCTTTTGAGTGCTGTGCTGGCCATTTTACACACCAAGCTGACCAGCTGAGAACATTAAGTTGTTTTCCACCTACCTGTAAAGTTGCCATTGTGCTGTTCTTTGATCATTCCTATGCGTCTCTGGTCACAATCTGTTCCATTCTCTGCCATTTCATAGATCAGTCACGTATGGGGATCTAATAGCAGGATAAAACCAAAAACCTTAATGTCTCCATGTCTGGTTATGAAGACTCTATTTACTCCATAGTCAAAGGATACAGGCAAACATCCAGCAGTTCTCCAAATCCAAACCACAGTTATCCTGCATTACACCATTAAAAAGGAGAAAGTGATTCAATTCCCACAATGACAAAGATTAAAACATTTTCACCTACATAAATCTAAATTTTTCACTTAAATGACAAAACTCCCTCACTTCTAACAACCGAACAAAAGCTTGTTAAAGAATCCCTTCTGCTAATCAGCCCACTGTTTGGGCTCCAGAAGCAGCCGACCTTCACACAAACCTGAGAGAGACACACTCAATATTTGATTCTCATATTGGAAAGCATCTATTCTGGCACCAAGCTTCCAGGTAGCTAGTATGCAAGTAGACCTCAAAAACCCCACAGCCTAAAAAAATAGCCCTCAATATGGTAACTAAGATACAGAACTGCATCTCAGGTTTTGCACAGTCTAATATCTGTAAGCAGAAGATATAAACTCTTCAATGGAAAAGGGCTCTCTGATGGAAAGCTTTTTCGAAAAGTGTACATTCTGCCTGCTAGTTTAGCCTCTCTCTAGCAAGATCAGCCTTAAAAAGTGCAAAAGAACAGCTGTGAGTTTCCTTATCCGGGAGAGTAAATAGTGAAATAATTGGAAGCCAGCATAAATCAGCATAAATCAGAATGTTGCAAGAGTTGCTTTTTTTTTTTCCCTTAAAAAAAACAAAACAAAATTGAAAAGCTGACAATTCTTATGCAATCAAACACAAAGAAAGTAGCCAGTCAGACTCCTTGCTTTAAAAATCCTCTCTTGAATCTTAAAACAGTTTCTGGAATTTTATTTTGGAAAAAGAGTCCCACAAAGCTAAAGCATCTTATTTGCATTACATTTCTCCCTGTAAGCAAACATGATTTACAGTTTTTGATATGCTGCTTTTGCTGGAAAGAAAAGTAGTGCAATATTAAAATGACAGGTTATATAAAACTGTCTAGTGGAGGAAATTAAAGTTTTACAGAAAAAATACTTCCCCTTTGATTTATTTTAGGCTTAAGAGCCAAGCAGCAACTCAGGTTTGGTAAACAGGAGTGAGATTGCCCCTTTGATTCAGACTGCAATAATTTTGCCAATTTTTTAAATAAAATGTTAAAAGATTTCAGATACTCTATTTGTTTAATATTTCCAGGATTTCACAAGTCAGTTTTAGACAATGTTCTTCTAACCAGGTACAAGCCTTGTGCATTACTCGTAATACAGATAAAATTGCTAGCTAGACTGTGATTATTAAAGGGGTTTTACTTAAAACCCAGGAGTCAAAAGCACCAAGGTCTCGGGAAGGAGTCCCTCCTCCAACACCTCCTTCCTGATATGAAATGCGCAGAAACAGAAATCTGCCTAGTTAAACAACCTAGCAGAAACTAATCTCTTGCACGTTACAGTTTTTATTCATTGAAACTTGGGCCCCAAGAATACCCAAACCACCAAGAAAATTAATAAAACAGCCTTGCAAAAGTTTGCTTCTGAAAAATGCTGAAGAGCTCCATAGCCAGCCAAGGACAACTGAGGACTGACCTGCTGCAGTAAGAGCTCTACAGCATCATTCCGCAGTCACTTGCGACCAAAGGTTTGCTCTGAACTGCTAGTCAAACACCAGAGAAATGTGAACCTATTTCTCTCCTCAGATCAGTTTTATAGCAGCCTGACACTCTGGAAGTCAGGGGAGTTACACCAGTACTTAATTGAGGATAACTGGCCAGTTGCTACGGTGATACAAGGATCAAATGTTTAGCCATCTCCTAATTTCATTAGGACGGTAAGTCCCTGTAGATGGTGGAGTGTTTTGTTTCTCCTGACTGCACTTGCTCATGGTGATCTTATTTTATATACATATATAAATATGTATTTGTATACATGTACAATATAAGCTTATGTACACACATACATATGTATATCACACACACACACGTTATACACACATTTACACACACAAAGCTCAAATTGCAGACGGGAATATTGGAACTGGGCATCCACAGTTAGAAAGCCTGATGTTCACAGAAAGCTGCTTAGGAGGCAAAAGCCTTCAGAGCCTTCTGCACACAGCCATGCTAAAAAAAAGTTCTGGTTTAGGGAACATCAGTCACGTTTTGTTGGCTTAAATATAACGAACATTAAAACAAAACAAAAAAACTGAAGTGGTAGCCACATGTTCCTCATTTTGAAATTCATCTTTTTTCCTTGTGCAAATCCAGCCTTCAAAATTGAAGTCCCAATCAATTGGTTTGGTCTCTGCTCAGCTTAATTACATTTTGAGAAAGTTAATTTACTGTAAATACAAACTGCTCCCCATGTTTGATGCTAAAATCTAGGCTGTGCACAAGACTCCCTCTCCATGAACTGAATGCCACTGCAATCCGTTAAACATCTTACTGGCACATAAAAATCATCCATCTCTAGGGATCTCAGGTGCAATGTTACGCACATATTACAGCTTTCACCAACTCAACTAACAGAGCCAGTTTTACCCTGCCTGCATGGAAAGGCTCTAATCTGGGATTAGCTTTGCATAACGCTACCTCAAGCACGCAAGTCAGCGTTTACACCAAAGCAGATAAATAATCCCCTTGCACACTTCTGTGGGGCAAATACTTGTTAAGAAGGTCTTAAAGTTTAACAATTCTGCAGAAAAGCTCTAAAAACTTCTATTTAAGAATACAGTTGACTAGGAGATTTGATACTTATCACATGGCAAGTCTGAACGGGCTGCAATCCAGAAACCAAACCCTTCCTGGTTTCAGAAAAAACTCCTTGGTTTACCAAAGTCTAATTATACTTAAAGCATCTTAGCATAAGGAACTGGAGGATGTGCATCCAGAAAGCTCAGCTCTCTGATCTGTTGCTCTGTTTGACACCTATTAGAATCACTAGTCCTGTACTAACATCTCCCCATGGAGATTAACTGGAGTGGGAGACTGACCAAAAATGGAGTTACCCTTCATTAACTGAGTCCACATTCTCAAGTCGACACCAAATCCATGATAGCTCACCACAGGAAATTAAATTCCATCTGCTAAACAGAACTTCACTTCTTATTAATGCTGAAAAAGACACAGAGTCCATATCTAAAAATAAATTTGCCTAATATATTGAGCAGTTACCAGCAAACATAAAAATAAACTATTTAAAAGAGTGAGAAAAACAACTTTGAACAGTTTTTATATCAGAGTCGCTTAGATCATTTGTTAGAGCTGTGCTCACACAAGAACTTCTTTGTAGGGCTGAACAAATAGCCCACAATACACTATTCAGCTTTAGTGCAATTCATAACATTAAGTATAAAAAGACAATTATTTCTAGTCAAAATGTAAATTGGTCAACAAAAAGGGCTTGTGGTAACTGTGACTGGCACTTCACAGCATAAGTAAGACAAAGCATAACAAGCTATTGGAGCATGAGAACATAACAAAATTAGGCACTGCAATCTCTGCACTCCGTAATCAGAGAAAAGGACAAAAGTCTCTTCTTCCTGAAGCTCTGGGGAGGCTGCTGAAGCACCCAAGTGTTGGGTGCGCTTACGTAAAAGGAAACAGTTTAAGACAAGGCAGTTGGGTGCTTGCACTCTCACTTGGAGGAGCAGAATGGGGACTCACATTCCGTACTGAGGATTTTTTTTGAGGACTCCTTTCCAATGTGCTGGAAAAACAAGGAAGCTGTTGAACTATTTTAACGATATCGCTGCTTTCCCAGACATTGTTTGAATCACCAATTCTTACTGCTTCTTACTTAAAGAGACCCTGGAACCCGGACCCTCATCTCCATCAAAGGTACTTGTCACGCAGCTGCTAGAACTAGATTTATAGCTCAGACCATTTTGCTGATGTTTTCTCCCAGCCACCTTAGCAACACACCATTTTCAGTCTTTTGTCATTTCTTGCATTTTAACCCACGTGCTCCAATCCTGCCTGTATCCTGCTCCTTTCTCCTCAACTTTTCTGATAACCATTCCTTCTTCTTTATCTACATCACTGTTCTTCAATTACAATAAAGAGAACAAAAGATTAAAAACCAGACTTCCACAGGTGGATAAGTAATTGCACTAAAATAGACAGCATTACACATCTGTAACATGGTTTTGTTTCAGTCATCAAACGCTCTACATAGGCAACAATTTACGCAGGGAATAAGTTAAGTTTCTTGGCAAAGTAACAGTTTGGAGAGCACTTTCCCTCAAAAGTCCAAGACTGCCTGGCACATGAACACATTTAGGTAAAGGATGAGATCAGTCTTGAAGTGAAACATCATTACATACCCTTTCAGCTCCGTACAACTATGTCACTCTTCACCACTTCTTCTGTATTTGAAGCCAGTGGAACAGACAACTACGTCCTCAGCTCTGTAGACATTCAAGACCAAAGCGACTGCTCTTCCAAACCTTCTGTCCCTACAGAGTACAACAATACTGTTCATCATGTGATACAAAACTGACACAGTCCCTAACTTGAAGGTTAATAACTTTCCTAAAGATGACAGAAAATAGAAAAAGTAACTGCTTGATTTTTTCCCGTCCTTTAACACTCATGGGAAGCATTCCATTAAAATAAATTAGGACACATCTGAAAGACGTTCAAAATCTCCATAGATTTAGCTATAATGGGTTACGTTGATAGGAGCGCATTTATTCCCATACTAAAAATGTTTTTCTAACCAAAATAGTTTAATCCCTCAAAGGAAAAGTAATTCAGTTAAAGACCACAGGTTTCCATTTTGTGGGTTATGCCTCTGTACACCAGACCTATTTTCCAATTCCTCACGAAAAACCACTTCAAAAAAGTCACTTCACAATTTAGAGTTAAAATTTCCACTTTTCCAAAAAGACTTTGGGACATCTGTTAGGAAAGAATGATTTAATATTGTTGTAACACGAGTTTCAGGGATGCTGCACATTTTCTTTTGAGGTTACTAAAAGTTCTGTCCCTGTGGTTAAGGCCACATATATTGAACTATTCTCCCTGGTGGATTTTCTCAGGTGAAACACTAATATTGATGGTTGTCTTGTAGATCCAGCAGTAGAATCAGGTGCTATAATAATACAGTATAGTCATTACACAATATATAGATGAAAAGGCATGGAAGATGGTAGGAAAGACAAAATTCAGGTTGTTCAGGTCTTTGCAGTGATCTTCTGCTGAAACTTAAAAAAAAAAAAATTAAATAAAAGAAAGGAAATTGAAATAACTGGGAACATGAACAGTATCAGTGTAGCATCTCATGCTACAGTGCAGATCACAGATCCGTTCTGCGCTCCGGAGGCTGGCAGGAGGCAGCAAGCCGGGGGTGCAGATCACAGCTCACAGGAGGAGACTGCTCCTCTGCTGACTGGGACGATGCTCAACAGCTGCTGAGAAAACCACTTCAAGGTCATCAGAGAGGGTGAAATACGCTGCTGGGAGGGTGACCTGAGAGCACAGAAGACCTCCTCAGTGTTGCTGCTGTGCTGCTATGCTAACTTCAGTTTCCCAAGCGCCCAGCTCAACCATATCCAGATTTTGAATGAGACAGCATTACAATACCCTGTACTTCATGCCTCTCTCAAACAGGGATTCAGTGACAAGTACCTCCACAGCACCGACCAGTGCCACAATAACACTCCTCAGGGGGAGGGCACCTCACGTATGCCTAAGCAGCCCTTTCAGCAGAACAGATGACTTGGAAAGACTAATACAAGCAGAGAGAAAAGCTTTGGAGAGAGGGGCTACACAACATTGGAAAAAAGACCATAACTCAATATTCAGGTGACTGAACAGACACGGTGTCTTTCACCTCCTCAGTTCCAGAGGGGTATACAGCAATCCACGTGCATACTATGTGCCAAGATGTTTGTCTCACAGCCCTCAGGCTGCAGTCTGCCTTCAGAAGGTGGCAGTCAAGCTCTCCGCCGTCAGCCTCCCTGTGCTTCGAAAAGGCACAGAGGAAAGAAAGGTCACAGAAATTGTCACAAGGTGATAACAGATCCCGCACAAAACAGGCCTGCTAAAATTTGAGTAGGAAAGAACAAAGAGTTAGAAAAATAAGAGTATAAATGCAGCCTTAAGAATTGCCACCTCTGACTCCTCCAGCAGCTGGTGGAGAGTGCAGATTTGGTAGGACCTCTGCCTTTATCCTATCTTGTAAGTGCTGGGAGACAGTTTCCCCGCAAGAAGATGCTTGAACCTGCCCAGCCGTTATATCCAGAGCGCTTCTCCTCTAAGAGAAGGTACAGCAGAGATGAAAGGGAACGAACACAAGTACCTAACAAACCCCATAGAAAACAGTAGCTGAAACATGCTCCTGAGACAACGACTTCTGCTTTTCATAGACGTTAACAGTCTCTAACTGGAACTAATTCAGGTTGCACTACGGCTGCCTTGGCCATTCAATGAGAATACACTGCCCAGACAAGCTGAATCCCAGAGGCTAATTCTGAGCCTTGTGAGAGAGAATATTCGTTTAACACGTTTGCAATACACTGAACAACTGCCTGCCCCACTCATAACGTCTTACTGTCCCCTGGTCCACCTGGCCAGCGCAGCACCAAAACCAGCAACGTGCTGCCCCTTGACTATGGTTCCAACCTGCTACTGGAATACAAAAAGCTCAGTGTTGCAACAGCTTCAAGGCCGTGCTCTTTGTTCTCATGGAATGGCAAAGTCCATCCAACTCACACTTCTCCACAAGTAACAGAAGTTAAAGTTCTAACCTTCAGATAATAACATGTTTCCCATCACCATTATACCGGAAAAACTGGCCTACTCTTACTATACATCAGGAGCAATATTTTTTTCGTTTTAAAAAACAAGCTTGTTAAGAAATAAGAGGGGATCTCAAAATATGCACTAATTACACAGAACATTGTAAGGAGAGGTATTCACAAGGTGTAGTCAGAAACAGTTATGACATTCAAAAGATATTCACAGACAACCACAGGAAAAAAGCTTTAAGGTGGAAATAGTGCAGACATTCCAGCTCAGAGGCTTGCTTCCAGTATGCTCACCGTCCTCATTGCTACTGCCCACTTAAAAGCTATTAAGTCTCCTCCTGTCCTTCCCCACAGAAATTACAAGTACCATTGATTTCAGCTGTTAAGCAGGACAAGAAACTTAGCTCAAATTAATAAGAAGTGCTCACCTCCCATTGCACAACTGGAAACGTGTTTTTTCAAACTCTCATCTGAAAACATGCGATGAAGCAATCATTACAACTGTCACTTATGGCCAGTAACGAATAAAGAAAAGTCCATCCCATGCTGCAGAACTAATGGACTGAAGTAAAGAGGACTGACATAATGAATTCCATTTCAAGAGGTAAATGAATGCATTAAGAGTTTATATACGCTATCATAAGGTAAGATGGTATAAAGCATGAGAACCCGCAGTCGACCTATCTGGCAGGAGCTGGGGTGAAACGACCTTACAGGAGCAGAAGTCCTAAGAGTAAAACAGTACCAAAAGCCACTGCTCAAACAAAATTCATATACTCCAAGGCATAGAAGAGTCATATCACACTCTCTCCACCTCAGAGTGCTCAACCCATATTATTAACGTTAACTAAACCAGGATACCCACTTGTTGGTAAGCACATCGCAGAGAAAACAAGGGCAGGAGAGAACCCTGAAGAAATGTCACACGTGCAGTTCAAAGTGGATAACCTAGGTTCACGGCACTACACAGATAAACGGCCACTATCAAACAAACTTATTACCCCTTCCCTCAGGTCTTGCCCGACATGACTTGCCAAACACCTAAGGGGCAAAACTGGAACAAAACAGGAATCTTACTCCTTTATTACCTTCTGTAATCACTAGATGACATTGGGCAGAGAACTGAAAACCGGACAAACGCATCTAGGTGCTTAACTTCAGTCAAGAGATATGAGACAGTAAGAGTCTTCACGGATTTGGGCCTAACTGCCCAAGTCCGTAAGACGACTCACGGTCTCTAGGAAGAAGGACAGCTGGCACGACGCTGAGGATGCAGTTAGCAACCCAGCTAGGAAAGCACAACACATTTCTACTGGAGAAGCAGACAAAGACCATCGGTACCCGGCTCCTTGCAGCCAGAAGGATGAATTTCTCACTGTGTCATCAGGCACTGTCCCTTAGGCCCAAGCAGGGCGATGCTACCAGGCGGTTTCCGGGGCCGTGTCCAGCGTGACGTGCAGCGTCCCGAGCTGAGCAGGTCTCCAGCGGGACGGGGATGAATGAGCAGCAGCACAGCTATCGCCCTGAACGCCGAGAGCTTCCTCCCGCGCTCCCAGCGGCCTGGGGGAGGCTCCGTCCCCTCCCGGCCTCCTTCACCCTTGCAGCGCTCAGGCTGCCGTCGCCCCCCCGTCACCCCACACGCAGCTCCCCCACCCCGCCAGCCCTCCCGGCCGGGCCGGGCCTCTCCCGTCACCCCTCCCGGCCCCAGGCTTGCACAACACGGCGTGGGCCGCCACTGGGTCACGGTGCCCCGGGGCACCGCCGACCCCGCCCGCCGGCCGCTCTCCCGACCCCCCGACAGCCTCCCCACGCCGCCCCGGGGCCGGACCTCCCGCCTCGCCGCCCCGTCACTGGCGCGGCCCGCTCCGGCCCCGCTCCCTCACCACGGAAGCGGGGCGGGGGGGGAGCGGCCCCGGGCCGGGGCGGCCGTGAGGGGAGCGGCCCCGAGGTCGGTGCTGAGGGGGCGGGATGGGAGGAGCGGGGCAGGTGCCGCTGAGGGGACAGCAGCGCGGAGCCCCGTCCGCCGGGGAAGCCCCTGCGGCAGCCCGGCCCCCGACCGGCCCCGGCCCGGCCCGCGGCACCGACACTCACCACGCTCCGCGCCGCCGGCTGCCGCTGGGCCCGGGCCAACCCGGAAGTGAAGGGCGGAGCCAAACCCACCCCTTCCCGCCCACCGGCGCGCGTCACTTCCCGCGCGCCGCACTCCCGACCCCTCCCTCCCACGGGCCGGCGGTCGGCCCTCGGCCCGCCCCTCGCCGGCACGCGCTGGTGGCGTCACCTCCGGCGGCGGCGGGGCGGTTGCGGCCTGGCGGGCGCGTGGCAGGTAAGCGGGGGGGGGGGGCTCCCCCCTCACGGCCGCCGGTGCCGCCCTGGGGCCGCGGGGCTCCGCTCGCTTCGTTTCGCCCTCGGTTTTTGCCTTCTTCTTCCGTCAGGGCTGGGTGGACCCGGTGCCGGCCCGCCCGGTGCCGTCCCTCCCACCGGGGATTGCCGGTGAGCGGGGCCTGGCGGGGCCGTGGCCGCCTCAGCCGCCGCCGCCCTCGGTGGAGCTGGAGGCGGCCCCGCACCGCCCCTCGCTCCCTCCCCTGAGGGAAGCAGCCCTCAACTGAGTTTTGGGTACTGACTTTAAAAAAACCCTCCGTTTTACCCTTTCTCTCACCATTTTTAGGTGCAACTTTCACATAATTTGCGATTTTTTTTCCCCTTCGTTCTGCTTCCTGGGCTGAAGCCCGTCAGCGGTAGGTTGTGCAGCGTCACGGGTGACGTGTTTGCGATGGGAAAGCGGGGGAGCATGCGCCACGCAGGGTGTCTCTGAACACCCCAACGCAGGAAGACGGGAGAATTCTTTCTTTAACAAATGTTGTCTCCACATAACCGGGTGTGCTCTCAGGAGCTGAAAAATTCCCGAGTAAATTCTGTCTTTCCCCCCCATTTCGTAGCCAGTCTCCACAACCGTCATGGATTATCTCTCCAAACCCGGGTTCCTCAGCGTCATCGCCGGAGTCGCGTGCGGAGTGTGCCTGGGATGGGGCATTCGCGGGAGGCTGCTGAGGCAGCCCAAAGCCGGAATGATCGCGGCCGCAAACAACCTGGGGAGCGAAGCTGACGTCATGGGGGAGTCCGGGGAGTTCAAGATGGTGCTGATTGTCCGCAACGATTTGAAGATGGGAAAGGGTAAAGTAGCAGCACAGTGTTCCCATGCTGCTGTTTCTGCCTACAAGCAAGTTCAGAGAAGAAATCCTGAACTGCTGAAGCAGTGGGAGTACTGCGGACAACCGAAAGTGGTCCTCAAAGCTCCTGATGAAGAGACTCTGATCCAACTCCTGGCTGACGCCAAACACCTCGGACTGACTGTGAGCTTAATCCAGGACGCGGGTCGCACTCAGATAGCTCCAGGCTCCCAGACAGTCCTTGGTATTGGGCCGGGCCCAGCTGATGTAATCGATAAAGTTTCTGGTCACCTGAAACTTTTCTAATCTGGGGACCAAAGAAACCTGTATGCAGTGGTGCATAGCAGTACTGAAGGGGGAAAATCCAGGTTTGTGGACTTCTTGGGATTTCTCCGTATGTTCTCTCAGTATAAATAAAATAACCAGGTTTTGTAAGAGATTTAAATTTGCAAATCATTTCTCTAGCTTCTGCATTGTGTTCTGAAGTGAGGAAGAAAATGCTGGATGGAGTGGAGGAAAGTAGAGCTGGCAGAATTTTACTACCCACAAGGAGGAACCCAGTATATTTAAGACTTGTGCAACTGAGTGAGGATTTTGTACTTTGTCTGGTTTACTGGCTGAATAGAAACTGATAAAGTTTACGTGAATTTGTCCCATGTGCTAAAAATGACAGGTTCCCCCTCTCGGCCTTACAGGAGGGTTTTTTGAAAAGATACATTCTTTAATTCAGAAGATATTAGCTGCTGAAGCAGTTAAATTGCCCCATACAGATGGGGCAGCTGTAGTGCTAAATTTAGCCAAGGTATAGGGAGTTACCCTACGCATAAACAGGTTGTCATACAGGGACTAACTTAAATCCTGTTTTACATGGGATTAAGAGGTCTTCTTGGGTTTAAGGAAGCACTGGATTACAGGAGTTATGGACAGAGGTCAGATCATGCTGATCATGGCTCGTGTAAATTCTTCCACTGCAGCTCTGACACTGTAAAAAGCACGTCCCCTGCACTTGTAATGAGGGGGACCTTCTCCCAGTCAGTTTTCTAACAAAGCTGTTTTGTGAGAACTGTGCTGTTGAGCGCATTTCTTGTACAGCCTCTCAGCCACGTCTTCCCGTTGAGTACCTGTGAAATTTGTTACAAAAGAGGGAACAGAAGGATTTGTCTCTATCAGTCCAATTTACAGACCCAGAGGGAAATGCAAGCGTAAGCAAGCATAATAAACACAGAGAATGGAGGCGTTTTTATACTGTACCTCTTATTTAGTCATACTACCTTTCAAAGACTGACACTACTCACTGCAGACTTTTGCCCCACCGCACTCTCGAACAAAGAGCTACAGCCGCTTACAGCCCGTGGCAGGTTGTGCCCCCCCAGGTGCTGACACCCCCATTACAGACGGAACCGCTGCGGCGCTCGGCTGCCCGGATCACACAACACAACTGCGGAGTTCCCGGGAGAGAGCAGGAAGGGGATTCAGCCCCAGAGCTGGAACCCGACGCTGAGGACAGCTCCCGGTTAAGAGACAGAAGCTTCTACAGCTGTCCCCACCATGGCCAGTGCTGCAATACTCCGTACACTCAAATATGACAGTATTCATAGAGAAACATTTAAGTCAATTTTATTTGAAGCTAAATATATTTAAGGCAACTTACATACCTAGAACATGATCTCAATTTAACTGACACACCCTACTACAATCCTAATGTATCATCCGGTCAAATATGCTGTAGTTGACCACAGTGCAGCCAACTATCAAAAAGTGCTATTTTCTTCTCTCTGGTATAATCTTTCTATAGAAAAAGCATTACATGTTTGCTTGTACTGCCCCCTCAGTGCAAGACACCACTAACGGTCTCCGTTGCTGCTCTCCTAATGGCCCCTCACACCCTTGAATGTACGCACCTGCACGCCCCACACTCCTAGCACTGTAATACTTGGTTCGAGTCCGAAGGTTCTCTTTGAAGACAGTAAAGTGAAGCTACCACTATGCAGCATGTCCACAGTCCAGTAATTTATTTTTAAATCGAGTAATTTCAAATTGCACAAACAAAACTGAACAGCAATATGCTTGAATTCTCTCTTCTGTACACTCAAAACAGTGATCTAAAACACCACAATATCCAACATACACAAACCTCAGGGCAGGGTTAGTAAATACACAGATTGGAATCATGGTGCTCTGTTCCTGAATGGAATGTCCCACAAAAGCACAGGATACAGCACAACATAAGGTCATCTGTTACATATGGAGTGAGCAAAAAGACACTAGCATTTTCTATATGCATAACTGGAAAAACCTGCATAGGTTATGGAAAAAAAAAAAACCTTTTACTCATTTTAAGTCAGGCAAGGTTGTCTGTACGCATTTTAAATTCTTTTAGAGCTATGCAATCCAACCAGGGTAGGATATGCTGATTAGTGTTGTCTCTTGTCAGCAGTCTCGCAAGGTCAAATACAAGTATCTTTGCTTTAGCTTTCTCCGAATATACAGTGAGACTTAAATGCATTTAGAATAGACAGTACATACCGTAAGCTGCTCACATACAATGAACTTAAGATTCAATATTAGAGTTTAACACTATAGAGTGCAAATCAGAATCTTCACAATAGACTTAATGGTAATAAGCAGTCCTGCAAAAGCCCACTTGAACAAAGTTGTTTAAACTATTCCCCTTTTAAAGAAAAGTCTAAATGACATGGAATGTGAAAAAGATTTAACGTAAGTGATTCAAATAGTTTGCGCTAGAAAAAACAGTCCTTCATGAAATAAAGGTTACAAGAACACGAGGCAGAACTCTTGCTTTTCCCTGTTATGAGTTAAAGCGGGGAGGGACGGTGGAGTTTCAGTAAGAAAATACGCTAGCTCCAAACTGACTTGTGCTGCACCTTACATGCTGTACCCAAAGCCAGGCTGCGGTTGCCCATACGGAGGTGCAGTGTAGCCATAGCCAAAAGGTGCTTGTGGAGGAACTGCAACGCTGGGTCCTGCTGTCAACATGAGCTGGGGCTGACCTGGAAGACAGAACGGTTTCATCTTTACTCCTCAGTACTGAGAGTTCAGGCCACAAAATTCCTGCAACTTCCCTGGAGACATCTGTATGTTTAGCAATAAGATTATCCTAGCTCATGCTAGGGAGTTAAATCCTGCAGTCCATATCCAATCTCAGCAGCAGCGTTAGAGTTGTACTTTATCTAGTATTTTGGAACACATTCCCTTAGGACTCGATTTCACATGAAGAACGTTCCCATTTCCAAGGACTTCCTTGGGAAAACCCATGACTAGAGAAATGTTGTTTCAGAAACAAAATGCGTTACTGACAACATATGAACTAAAGCATTACCATAAACAATAGGTTGTGTTTCCGTAGCTTGCTCCTCTTCCTTTCTCAAAGACTCTGATGCATCCAGTTTATCCACCTGGAATGGAGACCAACAATTAAAAAACTCCTCTAAAAGAGGTACTTGTTCATGGCAGAGAAGTGGAAAAGCCTTAGTGGTATGTTAACACCCATCAAGAAAAGGAGACCATTTACAAGTTAAGATCAATTCAAGTAGCAATGTTGGTACTGGTGCAGTCAAGATTGTCCGTTTCCTGAAAAAAAATCCCTAATTGAGGGATTTGTGGAACTTCTTTGAAAGCTCACTCCAGGCTGAAGCTTTGTATGAAAGGTCCCATACTGGACTAGAGCTACTTTGACATCAGTAAGCTCATCAGTGTTGCTCCAACTGCTTCAAACCAACAGCCTTAGGACACAAACTCAGATTTTAGCACGTCAGTTGGAGACCTTTGGTGTTGGAGCAATTGCTAAGATAATGCCCACACCTGGAGAAGTTTCCCTGAACATAACATTGAGGCAAAGTAATCTGAAGTTGGTATTTGTATACAGAAGACTGCAATAGCATCCGACATGTCACTTGAGCCTCAGGATTTCACTTTCCAAACCCATTCAACTCATGCAATTTAAGTTCAAATGCAGAGAATGCATGTGTATAAGACTTGCTTTTTTCCACTCTAGAACTGTGTGGCAGTCAGCCTAAACCCACAAATACTCAACTTGTTCAAGCTTAACACACAGTAACAAGACAAGACTAGCCAGCTTCACTCTGCTGCACAGCAAGTGCAATTGTGCTGTTAGCCCACCCCTACAGAAAGGCAAGAGAAGAAACTTCTTCTGTAGTGAAATATTGCTCGTTACTACAACGGATCCAAGGAAACTCAGCATTACTACAGTCTAAGGCAGGCCCTGAAACTAAAATCACAAAAATTAGGTATTGGTATTTTACCTGGGAAGTAAGATTTAGAATAAAGTCAGAGACAATCATGCCAATTACTTTTTAAGACAGTAAGACAACTCACAAACCAGATTAGTCTTTCATTTCATTTGTGTCCTTAATAAAGGAGTTTGAAGACAGGTTTCCTGTACTTACACAGGGTTGGCATTACTTATTGAGCTACACCAACATCCGTGACATGAACAGTTTTCAGCTTAACTGTGCTACATTAGCAAATATTTGCAGGCAGCTCTAGCAGCTTTCTTCATTTTAGTTATGAATGACAACGTGTTCCATAAACCTGTTCTCATTTGTAACCTCGATTAGAGGCATAAATCCAGGAAGTGGCATAAGTCCTGAGCTTTGCGTTCATTCATTGACTGGGCTTTCACGGCAAGCCTCTTTGTTGCCTCACACCAGTATCTGGCTTGCTGCTGTCAAAGCGCACAGGAGCGTATGCCAATGCTTTGAGGCTCATTTCCAGACACCGTGCTGAGAACTGCATTGTTTTTAACTCAAAGAGCAACACACTGAACACAGAAGCACAAGTTTAGAGATGCAAATCCAAGGAGAATGTGCAGAGTTTGCTACTAAGCAGAGGCATTTGGCTTACGCACACTTGGAAAGCCTCCAGCCCAGGACCATTTAATGCATTTTGGACAGAGTTTTGTTGCCTCCCCTCAGAGCTAAACAAGTATTTACAATAACAAGCGCAAGTTTGAAACCAGCCTGCAGGATGGTTCTTACACCACTTGCTTGAGCATCACCAGGTTCAGTACCCTACACACTTGCAGCAAGATTGTTTTAAAGGCTTTTCCACAGGGACTGCAATAAGCTGCAGGGGAAAAGTAACATGCATTCAATGTTCTTGTGTTATGTGTGCATGAAAAAGAGGCAAAAGTACTGAAGCAAGAGTGAGGTCTGAAGATGACTGCCATACAGGCTCCCCCCAAAAAACCACACGCAGCCCACAGCAATGCCTTGTAGCTTAAGGAATAGTGGGATGTAATTGCAATGACTGCTACACATGCGTAGTTTATGCAAACACTGCAGTTCGATTACCTTTTTTCACACACACGCTTTCTTACTGCCTCGCTTACTAGCTGCTGAAGGACCTTACACTATGCATTTTAGTCAGGTTAGCCTTGAGTTCCAGTGGTGTAATTACAGACATCTTGTCACCAAGAAGCAGTTTGCATTTAGTCCATCTTCAAGCCATTTATCAGTTTGCTCACCCTTTGCTCAACCACATTAATGGAAAACTCACACTAAGGCTGACCTCTGGTCTAACGAGAATCGGAGTGGTATTTGTACAGAAGCAGATGGACAGAAACCTTAGAGATTGCCCTTCGGAAGGGCAAAATTGCATAGCAAAAGCCAAGCCTCAGAAGAGCAATAAGCATTACTTTTTTTTTTTTTTTCTTTTTAAATGAGGTAGCAAGAGAAGTTTAGTGAAGCTGAAGAGCTTGGAAGGCAGTCTTTTTTGCACAACTACAAGAAATTTACTACAGGGAAGAGAACCACAGACTTTGCCTAATAGCTGAAGTTTTAAGTTGCTATGTGAACTACAGCACCATGTGGATTAGACTAGCACCATAAGAACTGGACACCTGAATGAGGAAGAGTCTCTTCTGAAGCAGCTAGTATCTATTCTGCCTACTGTCAGCACGCATTAGTAACGGTCAAGAGATCAGAAACTGGATCACAGTCCTTAAACTAGCAAACACCATGTTGATTTACAGTTCAGAGACAGCAGTCCAAGGCTTAATTATTTCATATTGTAGGTGGTTCTTCCAGTCAGATTGGCCATCAAATAGTAGCACTTGTGTATCCTTTCAATACCAGGTTGACTGTGATCCAACTGATCACCTGTATGCCCTTCCTGAGGATCTATTAGCTTATTAGTAGCAAATGAATCTACTTTTGTCCTACAGCACTAGCTACTTGTAGAGTTAAACAATTTGCATATGCTTTAGTGATATTTTGTTTGGGGGAAAAGCAGTAGCAGCAGTGTAGTAAACATAGGAAAGAAAAAAAACTCATGCAGAATCCTTAGACTTAGTCCTCCAGACTTAAAGATGGAAAACAAGAATCAACTTTCACCTTTTCCTTTATTGCATCAACCTGCAAAGGAATTCAGAAGGTGCAGCTTAGAAAAATCAAATTCCATATTTAGCATATAAAAGGTAGAAACAAAAGCGTCAGGGAAGAAATAATTAAGGTACAGGTGAGTAAAAACAAAGATACACCAGAAGTATCTGCTTTAGAAAGGCAGCTCTGCTTGTTGCTAGATCTTACTGCATTGACTTCATTAGCTACACTACAGTTGTATCCTAACCCTTTAGCAGATCATGAAATTTTAATCTTTAAGAATCCTACTCCAAGACTACTACTCCCAAGAGAGGCCTAGTATTAGCTTGGTACATCAGGCATACCTGACAAGCCATGCTGTTACTTGGATAGCTCCCCACCTCCCCCAAAATACAGCATTTAAGGATAGCAAATTGCCATAGGGCTAGAAAGTAGTCCTGCCTTTAGAAGTAACAGCCAGGCAAATCTTCTAAACAAACAGGCACTCTAGTCTTCATTGACTCGAGTAGTGAGTTAAGCTTTTACTTCTCACAGAAGGAGTCTTAATCATTAAGGAACGTACACCATTTCACTGGAAGATACTCTAAAAGCTTTGGCTGGGCAAATCTTGCTAGTGACAGTTGGCATTTAACTCAAATCTGGTTCAAGTCTGTCAGAGCATTACCAAGTACTTTCCCCATCCTAAGTCACTTCAAACAAAAGCTGAGTCATAATTAGTGCCATTAAGTATCAGAGCCACATTTTAGGTTAAATGCACAGCAGACCAAGTTAATTCGAGATCTAGCTATAAAGCTTTTTTAGTATACAGTCTAGAATTTAGTTAGAGCTTGATCCCAGCTGGGATTCCTGACTGACACAGCATATGAAAAGCCTGAATCCTGGAATTACTTGAAGACACTGCCCATGGTCAGGCAAATACTACTGATGTAGGTTCTGTAATTGGTAGATAGGGTGAAGTCTGCAAGTGTTTCAGTCTCTTAGAGGGCGAAGTCTCTCCCCAGATGGACTGAAAAATAAGTGTGGACATGGACAGACAGACATTTGACAAAAGCCCATATCAATGTTAGTAGCAAGCAGACAGTCTCAAGGCATACACCACAGTGGCTAACAAGCTTTCAGTGTTGGAGAGGCACCCGCTCTTACCTTGGTCAAGTACTCCTTCATGACCTGAATAAAGTATGGCATGGCAAAGTCCATGATGTTGTGCCTCCATGCTGTTTCCAAGACAACGTCTGGCCTCAGGAGATCGTAGCAGGTGAAGAGACAAGCACCAAAGCATTCTCTCTTGTTCTCCTGCAAGAACCACTGCAACAACTCTTCTGCCAGCTCAGTATCTTTGGATTCTGAAGCATACTGCATTGCATCCTACAACAGGAGAGAGTCTGCTTAGCCTCAGGTGCCATAGTACAACCACTGACACAGATGTGGCATTTAACTGAGCTGTAATCTATTGCTGACGTTAGCAGACAGGAGGCATTCTATGACTTGTTTCCAAGAAATCTGTCCATCTACTGCCGCTCCGAAGCAAGATTTGCCGGATTAGCAACAGGCACCACCTAGCGGCATCCAAAAAGATGCAGCTTTACTCAAAAGTCACAGGTCTCTAAACAAGCCAAGTATGCTAAACCAGTCCTGTGTAGTAGTCTTACCTTATACAGTCTGTCTTTCTTACAGAGTTCTACACTCTGTTTCCAGCGATTGTTTCCTTTGAAGAGATACGCAGCAATTCTTCGGAATTCTATTAGTTCATGTTTCTCCAAGCGTTGAGCAAGAGAAATGTTGTCAAAGTTGTCATAAGCATCTATAGAAGTCCTAAGAGCCTGAGTTAAGTAGAAAAAAGTTATTCATACCTCAAATGTACAACTACTTCCACAAACATACAAACATTTTCCATACATCTTAGTTCTGTATTCCTACTTCTAGGAGGATAAAGTACTCTAGCCAGAGCTGCAGAGATTTTTTTTTTTTTTTTTTGAGAAGCTGGTGTTTGACACACATGTAGTTTTCAGTATTCCAGTCAGTATTTTTCAGCAGCGATTACTGAGGTTAAGAGCCTCTGAATACCAGACAGCTGTTCTCTGAAAACAGTAGAACAGCTAGACATCATAACTATTTGCCCCTTCCACGAGTTCTTTCCTTAGCACCCACTCCTTGCCTTAAATACAAGCTGATCTGCCACACGCATAACAAAGTAGCCAGTCTATCCCCAGTAGGAATGACCCAGAAAGCTCCCACAAAGCCACTAACAGTTCTCCACTTAATCCTTGGCTAGTCACCACTAGTTCAGGTTGAAGTGGCAAAGGACATATACTTAAGGAATGCAAGTTAACAGCAAGCAGGTAAAGTCTACCGAAAACGAGAGAGAAACCTGTGTTTCTAGACATTAAACACACACGCATAATATTAGGTTAATACCGAAGCCAGCTCGAGTAGAACTTTGAAATTCAGGAATAGCTGCTTCTATTGCGAAGCATATAGAACGTGCAAGTCGATACCCATTCCAGATACTACCATTTCAAGACAAGACATACCTGGTAGTCTTCTTCAATAATGAAGAGGTTGTTCAGGGACTCGTTCACAGATTTGTTGTTGTGATTTTGAACAGAGCGCAAGTAAGGCTTAACCAGTGGTAGCTGTTTAACCTTCAAGGAATCGGGTAGATAAATTTAAGTCAAGGTAACTTTTTGTAGAGGTCTCCTAGCATCTTCCCTATGAGGCAGTGAAGTAGCTAAGCATTTTCAAATGCTGCTACAGCTAAATGCTTTTCCAATTGCAACTTTTTCTTTGACCTGGATAGTAGGAAAATTACCTTTGTGAAGAAGGTGACAGCACGAGTGTGGTCAAGCCGAGGGGACAACACCATCAGCAGATCATTGAGCAACAGAGGTTTAAATTCCAAATAGAACTGAACTGCCTTGTAATACAGCTCCACATTGGCCACCTAGAGATAAGTAAGGACGCACATTCAGAGCAGAAGCTTGACTATAGAGGAATCCAAATGAAAGACAGACATAACCTTAGATACTCCAGCACAACTGAGCCACCATCCAAGACTCATTCTGGTCTCTAGAAATCTCTAAGTTACTGTAGTTGACTTGCTTTGAAATTATGTGGCAATATCAAGAACTTTGAATTTTAAACAGGCTACTAGTGAAGGAAGAGATCTACAGCGCACATAGCAAGAAATTTATTTCCTTTCACTAGGAAAGGAATACCTTAGTGATGATATCTTTGAACTGGCCTTCTTTCCAAGCATCTGTTGGGTGATTCATCATTGTGATTATGGCGTTATCATATTCTTCATACTTATCATACAAGAACACCAGTTCAGCCCAGAGATGGGCTTGTTCCGCAGCTCTCAGAACCTAAGGCAAAAAGTGTATTAGAAATTCCCGTTAACATATATTGCTATCAGTATCCATCAGTGCTCAGGCTTTAGTGCTATTAATAACTTCAAGAGCTGCTACTGCAAAACCTAGGGTACAGACAATCCAGACAGATGCGTTTTAAGTTAAATTTAAGGCCTCAGACTTTCACCTTGGGGATATTGACTCTGGACCAGAATAGCTCCAAGTGCTCCCTCATCTTCTGTGGCTTGAATTTGGAGTAGAGAATTGCTAGCTCTGTAAACATCCCCATGTGCGCTCGCTCAAGTCCAAGTGCTGCTTCCAACATAGTTATCAGCTCTTCAAAGTAGCCACGATCCTAAGAGATACAGACAGTGAGAGATGTTTCACATTAGGAACCAACCTGACTCTAAATTTCCAGTTTTGGACAGAGTTGCCATGAAAGAATTTAGACTTTGACTGTACAACAGGAGGCAGCTTAATTACCTGGTAATAGTTAATTAGCTCTTCCAACTCATCTGCATGCACTACAATATGGAGTCCACACATCTGGGCCAGGCGGAACTCTTTTCCATCAACACAAGCGAAGCAGACCTGGAATTGACAATTGCATTATTGTTTCTCATCAAAGCTTCTGAAGAGGCTACAGCTTTGAAGTCTCTTAACTTATTCAATCAGCAAGTTTACCTCTTTCCATGTGCGAGTACTGTTTGCTTTCCGAGCACCATCCACAGCTGCCTGGTATTCACCTAGGTGAACTAAAGTCGAGGCTAAACGGCCAAAGTTGGACACGTTGTTATACAACAGCTTAGCTGCTTCATACATCTTTTCATCATAACAGCGATCACCAACCTACAGGAGAGCATAACCAGGTTATTCTTGCAGATTTTCAGTCAAGGGCTTACATAAAGTGTGTAGCACTCAAGTCATTATCAAAATGGAAATGCCTTTAAAGTCCAAGATCTATCTGCATATCCAAAGAGACAGAAGTCCCAACACCCTCCGGTTAGCAAGGCCTAAGGAGCTTGCTGCTATGATTCACCAACACTGAAACTCAGTCTCACTCACTTGCTGGATATGTGCATTGTTGGGTCCATTGATAAACTCCTCTAGCTCTGCTAGACGGTTTGTTTTAGCAAGAGCGAAGATTAATTCCGTTTCCACATACGACTCCCGGGCCTTCTTGCGTGCCATCTGGAGATACTTCACCAGTTCTTCCCAGTTTCCTATGAAACAGAGTTCAGAATGCTTACTTCCCACCATTGAGGACACTTGTGCTTAAGCTATACCGGCAGCTCAATCTAGTTTGACTAAGTATTTCTACAGCTATTCCCCAACAATCAAGACTAGCCTTCATACTGCACATGCTACATTAGGAGTAATAAAGTCACCTTACAACAGGCCTAACCGAATGAATCCTGGTATTTAATTTCATGCAAAGACCTCCTTTGTAGCAACTACTCTGACAGAAGTCTCCAGCTAGCTAAAGGAGGTAGTTATAAGACCACTGATTATCTGCAAAAGGAGTACACTACCTTTTCCCATTCTTGCTCAGGGCAGTCTTTGAAAGACCAGATTCCTCTGCTTGCATCAAGATACAGGTTTGGCAGAACTGCAGTTTGAGCAACAGACCACGCAAAAGAGCTGAACAACATCAAAGATTTAAATAAAACTTAATCATACCACTGGCATTGGCAGCTTGAACAACTTCCATGTACGAGGAAGGATCATCTGCTTTAATATACGAGTCAATTGCTTCCTTTACCATCCCTTTCTGAAGCTGTGCTTTAGCCAGCTGACTCCATACAGCAGGCTCATTGCAGCGTTCAGCAAATTCATACGCACGATCCAGGTTTCCAATGTGCTCTATTAATACCTAAAGAAAGGTGCTCTATATTAATACCTAAAGAAAGGGTCACCACAATCAGCCACTCTCTATAAAGGTCAGTTTTACAAGACACTGAGCTGTGTTTTGTGTTAGTTCTTCAATGGATCCACCATTGCTTTTAAAATAGGGACTACCCTATATAACCCACACAGCATGAGTAAAGTTATGCTTACAAAGTTTCACTTACTAGGGGGTTCAATACACAATGTTTGTTCTACTTCCTAAGACAAGACGCTGAGCAGCTTTGGTCACTTTGCTAATTGGTGTTCAGTACTGAAGTCACAATTAGCAACAAAGTCCTCATGTGAGGATGCACGTGTCACAAGGAGTTATTACAGACTGAGATTTTACGATACCTGTACAGCTGAGGTGTTGACGTCAAACTTCCTGAAGATAGCAAATGCCTCCTCGAAAAGCTCATTGCTGATAGCTATATTGGCTATGTCTGGAGCATCATAGTTATCCAGGCGATTGATGTACTCCATGACACGGGTGCGATCAGCCTTAATAGCTGTAAGAATGAGAAGGTTCTGCAGATTCCTAAATAGAGAAAGAAAATATTACTACATATCAAGTAACAACCAAGAAATTCACCCTCCCCTCTGCAGAGGGTATTAGTTTATTTGCTGTTCCACAGCAATTTAACACCTGCACCAGATATAATTTCAAGTTTCCTGTGACTTAGTTTTGACTTTACACACCTGTGCTCACTGAACACGGAGTTATCAAGAACTATTTTCTCCAGCAGTTCAATCAGCTCATTAGGAAGATCTGCAGTCATGAAGGCCTTCACAGTAACAGAGACTTCCTCAGGGTCCTGCGTCTCCGACAGTGCAGTCTGTACAACCTGTAGGCAGAGTCAAGCCATTGACAAATCAGTTCAGTCAGGCACTAGCAAGTCAAGTTAGGACAGCAAAGGCTTTTAATGTTTTGTCAGTTATACCTGGTCAATTAGCGGTCTTCTGTAAGGGTTGCTTTCCAGTAGTACGCTGGCCCACAGTTCAGGGTCTTTACGGCGAACTAAGTAGCGGGAAAGACTTTTGAAGAGGGAGTTCTCATTGCACACCTAGTGAAAGGCAAAAGCTTATTCAGAGTGAAGTCACAGCCATTGAGCCTACAGTGGATGAGCTAACTGTATCGCAACATCAAATAAACCTGAGAGGCAGACGAAAAATCTCAGGCTTTGATACTTCCATTAGCCTCCAATTCTAGATGTCCAGGGGAGTCTCCCATTTCTCATTAAGCTGCAGAGGGAGATTAAATAGCTACCTATTCTATTAGAAGTGAGCAGATCCTAGCTTAATACTTTTTAGGAAACAAATGCTTTTATCGGTCATAAACCTGAATACCTATCCCATGATACTCAGGTTAGAACTTAACCCATGAGTCAGCTGCCTTGGCATGCATACGTACATTAATAAGTTCCAAATCGCACTGTCCACGCTCATAAGCCACACAGGCCAGGTGAGGGTCCCTCTTCTCACAGTACTTGCCAACAACGCGACTATCATAATAAGGATTCTCACGCAGGAATCTTTCTGGGTTGTTGTTGCTATCAATGTATATTTTGGCCAGTGCATTGTGAGTTGCAGGCTCCTCACAACCCTCGTGAATTCTTGCTTCCAGCCAGGGCAGAAGCAGTTTCAGCCTAGAAGGAAGTGGTTTTCACATTAGAGAGGTTGACTGAATAAGCAAGTATCCACTTGCACAGTTTCTTCACTACAGAAGTCAGCTTCAGTGTAGGATAGAGTCAGTAACTAAACCAGAGTTACAGTACTCCATTTTGACCTGCATTCTGGTTCATTATTATAATGGTATAACTTTCTGATGCTATGAAGATCACGTGACAAAGACTCATTATCTGGAGGCTGCTTAAGGGAAATCCCCACATCAGCCAAGAAGCAAAGCAGACTTTTGTTTTACTGCAAATGGCAGCTTCTTGTTATGTCAGTACCCGCTTTAGCTATGTAACGAGGACATGCATTGATGGATGAGCAGTATAACCATGACCAGTCCGGCAGCATTAAGAGACTCGTAGAAGTTTAATACCTGTTTCTTTTCTCAACCTCCGCAACAAGCTCATCAGTCGAAAATTGACCTCTCACTACAAGGATAAGGTTCTTTATCACATCTTCAGAGCAATCCACATCAAGCAGTCCCCCAATAACAACAGGCAGACGGCTTGGATTCACCTAAACAGGATCATTTAAAGAAGTCAGTGTGTTGTCACGCAGTACAGGCAGTCAATACTTATCCCTAGAAGTACACATGAAGGCTGCTAGTTAAGATTGACCTCATCTTCCTGCCTTTACTCCCAGCGTCCTGAGGTTCTGGGTAAGCTTGAAAGTAAATTCTTCAGTCAGCAGGGGTTCAGTGGCTCACTCATGCTCAGTCCCCATTGGAAAAAGCTCCTGAGCAAGCCAATTTGTCCCTGCAGGAAGTATAAAGGAGAACTCCCCCATCCACCCCCCCAGAAATGCTGGAAGTTAAAATTACCCTGAGAACTCCAAAGTTATTCTACCAAGTCTCCCTCCTTCAAGACACCCATTAGCAGGGGTTACCGCTCAGCTCAACTAAAAAATAAATAAGAGATCTGACTCACGTAAGGGCTAACTTACCAGAGGCCACTAGCAGGTACTTAAATGTCAGTCTCAAGTACGAGGCTGTTTACAGAATACTTACAAACATAATGCCTATAGTTGCATATAATACTAGACAGATTGATCAGTTTGACGCATTAAAGCCAAGTGACAAATTGTAACTTACCTTCTGTACATAAATCTCAATATATTTTTGGAGATTATTTCTATACAAGTACAGCACCAAGTCGTGGACAAAGTCAAAGCGATCACATACAATGATGAGTGGCAACTGGTCAGTGAGTTTAGCTTCCTATAAAGAGAAGAGCTTCAGTAATTTGGTTTTGTTCTCAGGCTTAAGCAGACAAATAGAGTCACTTAAACTGTTAAAGCAGCTGAATTTGGAAAGCCAAAATTCAACAGTCAACCGAATAATGACAGCTTATTGTTCAACTAATTGTTTGCAATATGTAGCAAGTAGGAGTACTCACACCCACTTCAGGGCTTACAGCAAGAAGCTTTCTGAAGTTTAACCTTGCTCCTTTGCATGGCAGAGTCTACGAAGTTTTACAACACAGTACAAGTATTACAAGCCTAAGCTATAGGTAGCATTTTTAGTTGCCACTGGTGTTTGGTGTGCAGGATTAGCACTCTGGGATTTCAAAACGAATTTAACCAAGACTAGATTAAGTTGTGGATCATAACATAAAACTTACATATGGAATTCACTTCAAGTGCCATGTGTCTTGTGATACTGTTCTCTAAATCCATAGTTAGAAGGTAAGAATCAAGCTAGTAGCAGTACGACTTAAATTGCTAATCAGATTAGTTATCTAAAAGCATTCCAACTTTCAGCATAAGATTACAATGGTTACAGTACAGAAGCTTAGTCTATGTGGCAGACAGTATTCCGGATGCCTATTTCAGATCACTTATTCGAACATGCACATCCCAGAATATAATCCTACATATAAATTACACTTAAGGACTTTACACAGGGAGGCCTGTACTGGGAGATTTACCTGGTACATGTCCTGCACATTCCAGACATGGAACAGCACAAAAAACAATAGCTTTCATCAGGAATTTGACAGCTTGATAACTTATCTTAGGTGGCTTGATCAATTTACATACCTTACACCTCAGTGGCACCAGGTTATTTTTATAGAATTCTCATTTGAAGAGTTTTGCCATCCTCAGATATGATTAGCAAAATCTAAGACTATGCTATGTAACCGACAAACATGAAGGCAGGAAATGTTCCCAGATAAAGTTTTCCCCTCCCACACTGTTTCTCAGATATTTTTAGCAGTGTTACATTTGTCAATAAGCTCAGCACTAACAGGCTACAAAATCTGAATGTGGAGCACACCATCTTTTTCCACTCTTCAGAAATGTTTCAGCAATGCTCCGAATCCTAGCTCTAACAGTCAGTTAGCACGTATTTACTCTGACTGGCATATCCTAGCAGAGCTAAACTGCAGTTCACCTAGCTGAAGTTTCAGTAAGTGTGCACAAGTTAAGATGAGTGGGATAGATCGATCTTGAACTCTGAAAGCATTTATGGAGTTAATTGATGCTATTCATTTGTTGTTTCTGTAGTTGCTCAGTTGAAGCTGATTACACTGTGATTAAGCATTAAGTTATGAACTCATTTGGCATTATGGTTGTTCTCAACCTTCAAGTTACCTGTTTCCTACTTTATAGCAGACATCTGTAACAAGTTCTAGATGAGCTGGTGCTATTATTACAGTTTAAGAGTTCAAGCCAGGTTAACCTTACTAAGAGCAGCGAGGAACTGATCTGACAGATTCTCCATTTTTTAGATATTGGGCTCTAGTAGGAGGTACCGCCAACATGCTAGATACCTCTGGTTTAAGAGGACAGATGGATCCTTAAGTGCAAAGGTTAAGACTCATCCGTATTTTCACAGGGCTGCCTCATTTCACTGGTGACACACTCCATGTTTTATCAGAACCCCAAACAGGCCAAGACAGCCCAGTGCTACCCAAACATTACCTTGAGGAAGTTTTTAACACGTTCAGGATCATAGCAGTTACTTTCCCTGCAGATTCTTTCCACCTCTTTAATTTGTCCTGTCTTGCATGCAGCTTGAATATACTTGAAGTGCACATCTGGATCCTGGCTGAAGTTTACAATAGAGCCCAGGAAATAAAACAAACCTCGAGGGAAACAGTCAACATGTTATTCTGCTAAAGCACTTGAATTGGATCAATGTTAGCTTTTAAGCAAGCCTTCCAAGTTAGGATTACAGGAAAATTTGACTCTGACTACTGCAGAAGTTTACAAAGAAGTGAAAAAAAAAAGATTCAAGTATTGTAATTGTTTTACGAAGACCAGATTGTCCTAGCTGAGTTGAGCCTGTTGCTGTTCCCCGCGTATTACACCGACTAGTGTGTTACATGCAACTTTGATAAATACTGATGTATCATCAATTGCCATAGGTCAGCTTTGTTAAAACATCCAGCACATGCCTTCCATACAACACCTAGACAGAAGGCACGGAAGAGTCAGAAAACCAGAACTAGTTGCGCCCAAAAGCTACCATCACACCTTTCACTAAAACAAGCACACAGTGCAAAAGCTGCTTGCCACGACCCACAGCTAAAGTTCGCTTAGAGCTGATGCCATATAACACACGGCTACTTTAGACAAGTGACTGTCAAGTCCCTTAGTCAAAAAAGACTCGTGTTTTTTAGAAAAACACACATAGCCTGCCTATGCAAGAAACCTGTCTACAATGGTATCTTATTCCACTAACCATTCCCCAAATTCCAATAGTCCAAGAGTCCCAGATTATGTTGTGTTCTTGGTCTTTAAGGAGGTTTTATTTAAAGCTTAGCAGGATACTGTTCAGCCACACATCTACAGAGATTTGACCACTGATGTACCACCACACTAACTAGACTATACACAGCTAGTCTTGTTGAGAAGTACAAAAGCCCAAAACCCAAAGGCTACACAAATTTAAGATAAGCATTTTCATAGAATAGTTTGGGTTGGAAAGGACCTTTAAAGGTCACCTAGTCCAACCCCCCTGCAGCAAGCAGGGACATCTTCTACTAGATCGGGTTGCTCAGAGCCCCATCCAGCCTGACTTCATATGTTTCCAGGAATGGGGCATCTACCACCTCCCTGGGCAACCTGTTCCAGCACCTCACCACCCTCACTGTAAAAAATTTCTTCCTTATATCTAGTCTAAATCTACCCTCTTTTAGTTTAAAACCCCTTGTCATACTGCAACAGGCCCTGCTAAAAGGTCTGTCCCCATCTTTCTTACAGGTCCCCTTTAAGTACTGAAAGGCTGCAATAAGGTGTCCCCACAGCCTTCTCTTCTTCAGGCTGAACAACCCCAACTCTCTCAGCCTGTCCTCATAGGAAAGGTGCTCCAGCCCTGTGATCGTTTTTTTGTGGCCCTCCTCTGGACCTGCTCCATGTTTTTCCTGTGTGAGGGCTCCAGAGCTGGACGCAGTGCTCCAGGTGGGGTCTCACCAAAGAGGAGCAGAGGGGTAGAATCACTTCCCTTGACCTGCTGGCCACACTTCTTTTGATTGCAGCCCAGGATACGGTTGGCCTTCTGGACTGCAAGCACACATTGCTGGCTCATGTCCAGCTTTTCATCCACCAGTACTCCGAAGTCCTTCTCTGCAGGGCTGCTCTCAATTTTGGACAAAGGAAAAAGGCCAGCATCTTCTTCAGATAACTTTTTAGGTTGTCTACAGCTCCAAGCATTTCAGAAAACTGAAGTATGCAACCCTGAACGTTGGTGCCCCCCTTAACAGGGAACTTTAAGGTTTAGGTCAGGTTTCAAGACAGCTTTGAGGCCTAGGTACTTTAGCTCAATATGGCTTTCTAGATTTCAGCAGATAGACAGTCCTTCATATGCAATGTATGATGAGGTGAGCACTAGCTCCTCTCGCTTGAGGCAAGAGCATGAACTTACCTTCAAAGCTCTTGAAAGACTCAAACAGCTCAATAAGTGACTGTGTTGACAGTTGTTCATGGTATTTTGAAGCTACCTGGACACAGATCTGCAGGTTCTGACGAATGTTAGCAGACAACATAGCACGCAGACACTCCAGAGAGTCTTCTACCGATAAGGAACCAAAATAATTCACTAACCACTGCAAAGACACATAAGCTATTTTAGCCTCAAGCAGAACACTACACTCTGAAGTCAAATGTTGAAAGCAATTATTAATTGCCAGGCTTTTGCTAGATTCAGGATATTTGATCTCGTACCTCAGGATTGAGAAGATGAGTGTGAACTACTGCACGCTTGATGTCATACAAGTCTGTGAAGTGTTCAAGTGCTCTCTGTAGCAAGCCAGCTTTCTCACACAGCTGAGCTATGTGAGCCCGGTCATAGTGAGTAAACATTTGGTTTCCCAGGATAGCATCTGCAACCTAGAACGAATATTGACAAGTTTCATTCAGTTCCTAAACACTATCACTACCATCTGATATGGACCACAATGCAGCAGCTTGTCTAGCTACAGACAAGCCTGATCCAACATAACTCTGAAAGCATACCTGAGGTGCATGCATGAGGTTCATCTCAAGTAAACGTGTTTGCAGGGGACCTTCTGAGGGACGATTATTCTTCAGTGCATCCAGCAAGAAGGCTGTACATTGCTGAATTAAATTATATTCCATAAAGACATCCACAATCTGGGAAAAAAAAATAGGCTTTTGATTAGAAACTGGAAGTATATTTAAACAAAAGTAACATCAAGTACAGCTTCCAAAGCTAAACTGTTTATTCTGGCACTGCACTAAGCTGTCATTTAGCGTTCTTAAAACCAGGCAGGAAACAGCATTGTCCTGGTAAAGTAAATCTTTCTCTGATGGTAAGAGTATGACTCCTCTTACCAATTTAAGGCCTTGAAGTTAACATTTCATAGCAATAAAATTATTTACTTGTGTTATGTCTGCAAGAGGCTCTTCATCTTGAACAAGCATTTGTGCAAACTGCTGTCCTTGATCAGGGCTGATTCTCATTACATTCCTCAGCAAAAAAATCCAGTCTGGAGTATATCCAACCTGAAGAGATAATAAAAAGCAATAACTCAGCAAGAGCACACGCCTTGTTAAATACAGAGCTCAGTAAAAGCTATTGTCAGTAGCTTACACAACCCAGTCAGGATTTCCTCATTTGGAAGAGGCTACATAGGGAAGTATGAAAGGATACATGTATGAAGTCTAGCAGTAATTATTCATAAGAAAACCTTAAGCCAAAGTAGGTACTACACAAGCTCTCATATTCCTCCACAATTACTTTTAGCTACTTTGGAACATATAGTAGTTATTCTTAAATACAGGACAGATATGGCAATTTAATTTCCTCTCACCTTCTTAGCATACAAAACAATCTTCTGGACTTGTCCTGTTTCAGCAAAACACTGGATGACTTTGTTTGGAACGTTGGCTCTCAGATAGACACTAAGTGCTAGCGTAGGATCTACAGATTTCACAAGGTCTCCCAACTCCTCTGAGCACTCCAGCTGTTTAAAGATATAAATACCGTCAGTCCACCCTGACCGTGCCATGCTGAAATGCATCACCACCTTCTTCCTCATTTGTCTTCCTTTTAGACTGCTCTTAAAAAAAAAAAAATTAAGGCCCAGCTTGATAGCATCACCCGACTCTTCCAGCAGTGATCTAGTGGGCTCTGCTCCCTATGCTATTCTACAAGAGTCAAACACATTTGTAGAGCTAAAAAGAATTAGGCGATACAATATATCAGCATCTTTCTTCAGCTAATTACAGAAATGAAACCACAGCTCAAAGTACATGTCAGTCAGTATCTAAAGAAGCCTGAAGTGGTTTGGGAAAGAACAGCAGCAGGCCAGATGCTTTCCATATTAAGTTCACCCTGCTGTAATTTTAAGTAGAATTAGCAAAGCTCTTCAAGCATTTGATCAATTCTCTTGCAGTAACACGGGGTCATAGCTACAGGCACAGCGACCACCTATTGCTCAACTGTTTGATCACACCAGCGTGTAGATGAGTCGCCCAGTTGAGTTTTCCCTGGGGAGGGGAAGGCTGTCAGGCAGTTACATTCCTCCAGGGCTCTGGAGGACCAAATTTACCTTATCTTCTTTTAACCATTTTTCCAAGAGCTGTTTGCGTCCCTGCTGAAGCACTGGTCTGCAGAGTTCCAGCGACTCGTATTTATTCAGCTGCCCTTGGTCAAGCAGAATGCCGAAGTATTGGAGTAGAGGGGAAGTCTGTCCCGGCTGAGCTGGAACACTCTGGAACCGGCGTATGGTGTCTGGAGTACGCAGGATTCCCTGCCAGAAATAGAGATGCACTTTAGTTTTCTGTTCTGCTATTGTGGCTTTGCAAGAGTTTCTCCAGAAAGCTGAAGTTAAAAATGCTTGCTATAGCAACATTACGTTTTGCCAGCCCAGAATAAGTCAGAAGCAGCATGGCTGAATATCAGCTCAGACACTGCCTCTGAGATGTTTTGACAGAAAATGTGCAATAGCAGCCTATTAGGCTCGTTTCAATAGCCATGCAGATTTAAGTTCAGAGGACTATGCTACAGACTGAAGACACCCTTGTCCTTGCAAGCAAGTTCCTCTCATCTGAATTTAGTATGATCTTTGCTCTTAGTCTGTCCTTTTTTGTCCTGTTTCCAGGTGCAGCCTCAGCTGCAGGCTGTCTTTTCATAGAGACTTTTTTTAATCATTGGAGCAATAAAGATAAGTACCAGAAGCACTAAGCCTCATAGCCACCCCTCTGTGGGCTTCATACAAGCTGTAAGATCTTCCAGCATACAATCAGCACTCTCAGCACATAGCGTACAGGTTCTTCACAGGTATGTTAAGTAGCACTACATTAGGACAGGAGCAGTAACAAGATTCTTGTCTTGCCACTTAAGAAATTCAGTGAGATTTCCTGAAGCAAGAAGTTTAAGCCAGTATAGTTCAGTACTATTCTGAATATTGGTCCATTACCTTTGGGGCGTTAGCTGCCACTTTTGCTGCCTCCGAATAGTTCCCTTGTGCAAACAGTGCATTGAATTTTCTGGCAAAGAGCTCCTCAGCACCTGCCAGATTGTTGCGGACAGCCATTCGTAAAGCTAGGTCAGGATTCTGCAGCACATTTGTGATATAGGGAATAATATTCTCTTCTTCCACACACACTGAGAGCACCTGAATAAATTATCAAGGAAAACTTTCAGTTAGTTCAAATATAAGAAGTGAGCCAAGGGCTAAGCTAACCTCTAAAAGGAAAGCTATGGCATACATGGAAAGCTTTTTCATCCTTTGATAGTTGCAGAGTCTTGCCGTTTTATTTAAGAAACAGACCTTCTGTTAGAAAGAGCCTCTACCATCCAATTACTGCATCAAGGCAGATGATTGTCAGTTTAAACTGAGGTATTTACAGAAGTCAGAAATAAGTACTGTCTTTCTGCAACCTGTACTCAGTGTCTTAAGTAACCAATTCTAGAGGATAAACTAGGAACAAATCTGCTCTGTATTACTCATGCTGAACAAGCAACCACATTTGAAATCAATTCAGTCTAAAAACATAGCTGTACAATATTCGTAGGCTGGTTTAAACCAGCTAAATTAGGTGTGTATGGAGATACAGTAGCAAGTTTTCTTTGGGGCTCAGAACACTGTCAGACATGTGATTTTCTGAACAGAGAGTTCAAAGTTAACATATTTAAGACTTCTATTAGCGTGTGCTCTGCAAGAGGGTATAATCTGCCCCAAAAGAGAGGTACCTTCTAGTTCCATCCTCAACAGTAGGCCAGTGTTTAGATCACTGACTGCCATTACAAAACTCCTAAAATTATGCAACCGGAACCTGAGTTGTAGAAGAAACTAGAAGTCAGACAAGCTGTGCTCCTGTTCAGCTGCCCAATACTACCATATTCCTTATTCTATTATTTTGCCTTGTAACTTCTGGAACTTTTACACATTGATATGTTCACTACAGTGTATCATTAAGGGCCAGTGGGATTAGCTAAACAAGTGGTTTCCACGCCAAGCTTCCTTACTTGTCCCTTTCTGTTTACTCCAATAATTCCAGCTGTTGCTTCATGCTGTGCAGTAACAAATATGGTCTCTCCACTGATTCTGTTCATGTAGATACAGGTGCCAGTTTCCAGGTCATACAAGTGGATATAGCCATATTTTGTTATGAGAAACACCACGTCATGCTTGTCGCTGATCTGCAAAATAGGAATAGATTAATCAAATTTGGCATTGGATAAAACAAGTAAGTGCTAGCTGTGAGATAGCTGTGCCGTTTCAGGACAACTAGAAGCACTGTTACGTTTTTTACTTAATATCAGAGTACTATCACAGTAGAATGATGTTTTAAGAACTTGAAAGGTAGTTAAATATAGATGGATATTTCTGCCATAAGTAAGAACATGCTGCCTTTGAATGCTGCCTCAGTCTCCACCTTTAACACTGCTGAAGCAGAAGCAGAAATCACACCCGTTTAGTGCCAAGCCTCAGGTCAATATATTGACCACCTGGCTTCCAGCGCCCCGTTACAGTGTCACATCCACCAAGAGAAGGTACAGACTTGTTGTTGTGCTCTTGCTGGCAGCTGTCATACCTGCATGGCAACAGGAAAGTCATTTTGTGCTTCAGGAGGAAAGAAGACATCCACTGCTTTCTTTGGAAATGGCTGATTCCCAGTAGGTGGTGTGCCAACTTCAATGATATGCAACTGTGCAACAGATAAGATTAGCCTGTTAGTTCTTGTATTTAATTTATGTAACAATAGATTCATCAATGAAGATATGGCAATTCTTTTGCTCCTGAGCCTTAATCCCAAGCTCATGCAAAGATAAACTAAGTCAGTCTTCCTAAACATTTTCACTGTCTAAAGGTGTGGCATACTGTATTTACGTACCATAGATGAGGGAAAGAGTTAGGCACAATCTTTAGTTACCCCTAGCTAGTTAGAAGTTTAAGGATTCAGTTAGGTCATTTTATACGCACTCTTTCAACTTAGTTAAGATTCTAGGGAGACAGTTCTGAAGATGGTTCTCTGAATCTAGCTTTGGGTTTACTTTATTTTAGCTGTCAAAGTAGCTCACACAATTCCAATGTTAGTATTAGACCACTAGTTAGCCTTGTAACACTAGTGTTTAATTTTTTTCATCCAATAATTTGGAAATAAATTAAGCCTGATACTGGGGATCAGCATCAAAGAAAGATTACAACAGCTTTTCCTTAGGCTTAGCCTGTGAAGCTGAGAGTCACGTGTTTCAAGCAGCTAATTAGGCTGGTCATGACATGCTGCCTCACTTCATGACTCAAAACAGACTCCTGCTACATCAGGTAGTCCCTGCTGTGAAGCTGTGTGTGCACCAGTTCTCATATACATTAGATATATAGCATCCAGACTGACACATAGTCCTTCACTTTTTTCCTACAGGCACCTTTGTGCTTTAAACCACGTTTTCCTGGAAGCAGATAACCAGGGTGAGTCATTAAAGATTACAGCATATTTAGAACCAAGTCTTACCTTACCCCCAGCTTGCCCTCTTACTGCAAAACAGAATAGAGTGGATTCTTCAGCATTTCCTTCCATCTTGAACTGCGCAAAGCTAGCTGCATGCCCCTCAATTGGTTGTGACACTTTTCTGTCTACAGAATATAGCTGCATTGCTCCCACAACACGATTTTGCTAAACAAGATAGAACAAGAGTCAGGAATAAGAGGCATTTGGCCAGTAATTTCATTTAAGTTAGTGTTGGTAAAAATGCTGTATCAAGCTGAAGTACCGTGCCATGCTTTCTCTTACAAAGGCATCACTTAAGACTCTTGACCTTGTACTAGTGTTTATACCATTACTATAAGATTTTCAGTTACACTTAAGTTTGTTGTTTGAAGATCAAGACAAACATTTACACCCCCAACAATGTTTTAGGAAAGAAAACAAACATATCAGTTCTGCTCCTATAGAAGGAGGAAATGAGACAAGCCCCGGGCCTTCCACAGCAGGCCTCCCTAGTGGTGAAGTACCTGCGCAGATATGCCAGTTAGCAGCAGCCATTTCTGCTTCGCATCAGTACGGTAGTTGATGATCTGGCAGCCAGCAAGACTAGAATGGCGATCAAACATTTTCACAGGCTGGGACTCCCCCTCCATACTCCAATGGTAGACTGCATTATCCGTTACAAGGGCAACAGTATTCAGAGAGATCCACTTCCAGAAGGTAACATCATCTGTCATTGTATGAGCCTTCATTTTGCTCTTCATTTCAATGTTAAATATTTGAAGCGTTTTCCCAGCTAGAAAACACAACATTGTTAGCCAGGTTGCAGTTTCCACTTGTTATTTCAAGCACTGGTTAAAAGTAGAAGAGCTGCACTGCGATATTAAACCCTCGTAACTTCCTTTAAGAAAATGCTGTTATATACTGGCAGTATCTTCAGTGACCAGCTATTACTTTTAACCAGACTGCACTCCTAGGGCTGATTTTACCAATTTGCCACTACTGAGCAATCAAACAGATGTGGAGAACAACTTGATAGGAGACAAGAGCTTCAGCTACACGAACGAGTTGTATGATACTTCATGTACATCAAAACTAGGTTACAATAACGCTGAGTCTCTTGAAGGTTGTGAGGAGAGCTATGCCAGGGTCATTAAAAAACTATGTCCGCATCTGTTTTAGGCATAAAGAAAGCACAACATGGAATGGTCAAGATGGCAGAGGGCTTTCGTAATTCAGACTCATTAACCAAAACCCTTAGCTTGCACTAATGGGGTACACCGCTACTGGCTGCAAACCAGACTAACAGAAACTGTGCAAGGAAAGGAATCTAGTGACCAACACAAGCTCTAGCAGGTAAGAGGAACAGTTCTCCAAATCACACAGAATGTTGCATACATACATCCTGAACAGCCACCTGCAGTCACTTCTACCAGTTTTTACAACACAGTGGCATATAAGTAATTATTTCTTCCTGTTGAGAAGATAAGGAAGGTTCTGACCAACTTCTACCAGTTTTAGGAGACAGCTATTTAAGCACATGCTAGCGTAGCCCAAGAGGAATATTAAATATCATATGAAACTAGGTGCAGGTCAGAATTATCTGCTGGAGTTACTAACTGTAACTCAGCTTGCTGAAGTCATAGTGCCATATGGCCAAGTGCCTCACTCACCAGGGATTAGTTTAGTTAGGAGCCACCATTAGTTCAGCTACTGACATAAGATGCAGAGTCAGGAATTTCTCCAGAGCTTGGAGAAGACTGTCTAATACAGTGTCACTCAGGCTACAGACTAGTCGTTTATTTCGATATCTAGTGCAGTTGGAGCTTTAGAGTCAAGGGAGATGACATTCAGGTAACACATATCCTACATGCTATGCAAGGCATATTAAGAAGCAAAATCTAGACAAGTCAAAAGGGTCAGTCCTGTTTATAAAAAAGCTTAAGATCAAGATCGTGATAGTTTAAGTACACTTCAGAGTTCTTGAGTAGATTAGTTTTCTGAATCTTAAGGATTCTTTCGGAGGTCATGAAAAACCTCTGAATTTTAGGCTTTCAGGTGCTTAAACACCACTGTTCAGCCATGTCCACTGTAGATCTGCGCCATTCGATTCTGCTTTTTCTTTTCATAAGACAGGACCTAGTACAGTCAACTGAAATAACTCACCATCTGCACACACCAGAAAGCATTAAAGTTGTGACAAAACAGTAGCACAGTATTAAAATCAAACTTAAATAACATTGAACACACAGAAGCCTCTCCATCAGCAATACACACATTTCTAGAGTGACAGTATCTGAGCTTCTTGGGCCTCTTGGGGAAGGAGAGCAACATTTCTGGAGACTCCAGAGGAATGCTTGTTCTCTATCACCAGAGATACCAAGTTAGCTGACCTTGTGCTTTATTCACTACACAAGTCTTCCCTGCATAGTTTTACTTCTCTTATCACTGACTGATACAATAAATATGCACAAATTGGTGCACTCGCCTCTTCCAGCAAGGCCAGAGTAAGGCCTTCAGGAATACTTCCCCCCCTCCCTAGTCTTAGTTTTCTTCTCTGTAAAGGAAGGCCTAGTTAATAGACCTTATACACTCAGGATATCAGGTCTCACCTCTCTAACCTGATTCCAGACTTGAGACCCCAGAATTATCTTAAAGCCTGAACTTTCCTTCTAGCTCTCCCTGCTCAGAAGCTGTAAGCATCCCGACTGAAGCAAAAAACTCATCCTAATGATCAGCAAATAGCAGGAAGCCTTAACAGAAACTTACTGCCCAGTTACCTTCAGAAGAACTGAAAAATGCATTAAACTTAAGCTCCCATTAAGCTGTTGAAAATTGGTAAGGGATCCTCCCACACAAATTGCCTGAGAGACTTAAGTCAGTCATAAACCAGTCTTACAAAAAAACTCTCCATCCACTTCAAACATTTATCAGGACTTCCATACCTTTTAATGCAATGACTTTACTGGCAGGGTTCATGATAGCACTGTCGGCTGAAATTGGTCTTCGAATAGGGTTGCTGGGGTCATTCATGTCAATAATCACCACTTGAGCCTGTTCTCCTACTTTTTCTCTTATGCAGATGAATTTGTCAGACTCCATTGTCAGAGTGCTGAACCCAATGTTTGCTGGGTTGATGCCCAGATTTTGGAGCTGGAAGAGAAAAAAAAAAAAGGTTTAGCATTAAGTTACTACCTCAGTATAGCCATGAACAGCTTTTGTGAAAGTCGCAAGAGATATTAGGCTTCGCCCATCTTTTTGTGACAATACAACCACGCTACCCAAAAATGGCATGGCACACAAATTCTTGCCCATCTTCAATTAAGCCCAGCAGGCTTCCTAGAGAAGCCCTGCAGCATTCAAGTGCTCGGTACCTTGTCTTCAAGCTCCATTTACAACTTACTGTTTTGAGAACTCAACTTTTGAACCCCTCATGTGGTTTAATGCACACTGAATGTGCCTGCTTCTGGCAGCTGTGCTAGAGTTGCAGCTTCAGTACTCACTCCCACCAGCTTTGCTTCCAGAGCCCTAACTCATTCCACTGAGCTTGGCAGCTATCACTGTTTCAAGCTTAACACCACATGTGAGGCATCTGAGCTTTATCTTTATCCTTGTAGAGTTAAAAAAAGCTACCTGTCTAGCAATTAGCCTAGTCCTGTCTAGCAGCAAGGCTGTATACCACCCAGGAGGCAGATCTAACACACGAGATGGACACTACCGAAATCAGAAATGGCTCATCCACAGCCGTACTTAACACAGAAGATATCAATAAACCACCTCCACACTCTGCTTCTGTAAACCTTTAAATGCATACCTCTAAATTATGCTTCTAGTACTGCTTGCAACAAAACAGTTTAGTTAATACCACTTCGTTGTGTTCGCAACAGGCTACTGTATTAGGATGTCAGTAGTGAAACAAAGTTTATTCCATTTTTAACAGTGGAAATGCGGAACGGTTAGTTCATCTCACATAGAGGCACCCGGCTTGTGGGTTGATATACCTTAAAAACTGAAGATCAGTTTTCTACTGTTAGAGGAATTACCACTTCTAATACTTTAGATATTTTTCTTTCTGGGAGACTGTTTGAACTTCAAGCCCAAGGTCTTCCAGGAAGGCTAGACCTTCAAAGCCATTTTAGTATTATTGTACTAGTTTGAAGAAAAACACTAAGCTCTTATCAGCTGTGCTCTGTGCGAGCTCCGAGATGACCACGCCTCAGCTGCTCTGTTCCTGCCTACTTGCAGCTTCTGATAAAGAGGATGTTTTACTACACTTCCCCTTTGCCCTGGCTTTCAGACAGCACACGTGAGGAACAAGTAACATCTAAGCTATGGCACACCAAGTTAACAGAACAAGCTTCACAAAAGGCACTTCAGTGGATGATCTGTATCACCCAGTGGATCTAGACAGCGAGATCTTGGTGCAGCTTAAGGTTGAGACTCAAATGCAACTCAGTTTTAGCTCCTTGGGTCTGCTGAAGGAGAAAGTTTCTAGAAGATGATTCAGCCTTTGTACATGGTTCTCCATTCACTCTGCATTTAGTCTCCCTTAGGACAAAGGATATATTTCATTGAAGTTACCTCGCTCTTTCAGGAGAGGTCTTCACCATTTGAAGCTCTTCAGTCAGGTTCAAACAACAAGATCTCAATGCTGTACCAAAAAGATGCTCAGGCTCTTTAATATTTAAGGGCTCATTTCACAACTAGTTTACAGAGAGTTAACACTGATCTTTTGGTAAATTTAAGGTCTACCCAGCTTTTCTACTTTGAAAGATTTTGAGAGATAAGACTAGAAGCAGAACAGATTTAAATGTAATTCTTGAAACTAGGCATCAAGCTAGCTTAAGTCATTCTTCCAAGGCAGATGATCTACACTTCCTGCGACTTACCACAGTGAACAGTTTCATTCAAAGACAGCTCCCTTTACATCCATCCACCTGACAATAAAGCCAGGAAACTTTCAAGTGAAAGGCAAGTGTTTTTTCAGCTCTCCCAAGAGGAAAACTGCCTTAATGCTGCTACAGCTATAGAAATCAAACCCCACCTTTTTGACAGGTCAGAACTCTGTTACTCAGATTTAAGTCAGTGTTTGAGGTCCAGCATCACAGAACCCAACCACACATTCTTCAGCAACATGGATTCACTTAGAAGATTTCAGATTTAAGTTCAATTCTCCCTTTCACACCTTTATTTGGGTAGTGTTCTCTAGGCCTGGGACTCTGGTATTTGTACATCAGCTAGGCAGGGCTATATGCAACCCGGTCACACCCCTGGCAGGCAGAGAAGGCTTGAAGATCTGAGAGTTTCATCTGGTAGAGCCGGAGAGACTTACTAGGATGTGGCATTTCCTTGTGCTAGGGCTGCAAGCTTAACAAGTGCAAAATCATTTATCAAGCACTCAATTTCCTTGTTCATTTGGTAAAGGAGGATAGTTCCAGAGTGCTCTGCCTGGCAGTAACTCACAGCATTGTACTCAAACGGACATTGCTAGCAGAGCAAATCGAAGAAGCAAGTCCTAGCAGATGGCAGACCTCTTAGGGAAGTCTAGACGTAGCCACTGAGTCAAAATTGCTTAGATATTGCAAGACAGATTTATCTTAATCATAATCAAACTGCCATCTGCTACGTGTCATGTCTGAGGTATCCAACCCTAGCTGGTAGTGGAAGATGTGGTCCTTTTTAAACTTAAGACCATTTCCAACGGCTAGATACTTCTTTGAAAAGATTTAGATGGGCACTGGAGCTCTGAAGAAAGCTTGGAGAAGCTTTCTGATGGAGGCACAACCATTAGTGAGGTCTTTTAACTACAGAAGCTCCTTCTGCTAAGATTTCATCTTTTAATCTCAACAGATCCAAGTGCATGAACCAAGTCTGCTTCAAGCACTGAGACAGGAGGTTGCCTCTAACCGTGACAATCTCTGCACTTGATTACACAAGAGTGTCACCAGCCAAGACTGGCACTCGTTTTGCTCAGCCGGTAAGCCTAATGGTAACTCATCTTGGCTGCACTCAGGCCTGATGCACAGAACTCTTGAGAGTACAGATCATTCCCTGAACTATAGGTTATTTTCTTCCCAAACAGGATAAAGTTCAGGTGAGTGAGGCAGGAGTGTTTATAAAGCTAAGCAAAGCAAACAGAGACTGAGATTACTATTAGGAAACGTGACAAGAGGTTATTTCTTTGAAGGCTTTTATTATGAAAATTTCAATACTATTCCATGTACAAACTCCTGAGTTTGCACTACAGCTATAAGAGTACAGGGGTTTACAGCACGTTTTCTACCTCTTCTCCTCTTACCACAGAGGAATAAAACCCAAACATTTAGTATTGCACTCATTCAGGTCCACTGCCTTTCACCAATTCACAAACAAGTTTAAAAGATTGTTGAAAAAAAAGAAGGAATCATAAGATACTCCTGCATTATACTACAAAAAGCAATTCCCTGGCTTTCAAGCAGATATGAAAGCAGAACTTGCTAGCAGTGCTGGGGCAACCAATTTACAGTTCAAGTTATTTTACACCAACGTTTGTCGGCAAGTTCAGTTATGCCAGTCTCCTGAAAGCATGTTGAGAAGAAAGTGTTCTGTGAAGTAGCTGCTCCATTAGAGTGGAACCATGAAACAGGTTGCCAGGGACAGCAGCAACTCTTCTGTTCAGCAGAGATGCTGCCTCGAAGGACTCATCTAACTCGAGGCTGGATACTTCAATCAATCGCAGGCTGTACTGAACCGTCAAATTCTATGACAACATTTATCTGAACAGTGTTGAGAGGTGAATCATTAAAACACGGTAAGTGAAAGTTTGATTAGTAAAATTATTTTTTCCCTGGAAGATAATTCAAGTATGTTCTTGGTAACATACCCAGGCAAGTTGTCATAGAACATGCATGTTTGACATCAAACTGCATGGTAAAACTGCTGACAAGAGTCTCTTTGTTGACCCCTTCCTGGAACATTCGCTTTCCTGTGACAGTTTGCTTAGCTGTCAAATAATTTCTCCTTGCCTAGAAGGAACACTGCGGAACTGCTGAGTACGCATTTCACCTCGGCTCTCACACTCAACAGGATATAACCACTGTTCTTGTAGCCACAAGCAGCTGCTTAGTCTCTGCCCAGAGACTCCTTATCTACATGCAGTTAGAAGTCACGTAGCTGGGAAATGCCAGTTAACAGAAATATTCCCACTCTTTTGAGAAGCATGGAGCTCCTTGATGTGCAGCGAGTCACATTAGCTCTGTGGCAAGGCCATGCTTTACTAGGCTTTGATTGAACAAGGTAGATGCCCGGCTACATTTCAGCCACTCATTTAGTTCCATACATGAAAATTAGAAAAGCAAGCTTAAGTCGCACAAAGACATATCCATGCTGATCTGTTAGAGTTACCGACTGCAGTTCGGTAACACAGGAGTCCCGCAGCCAGTCAATGGCTCCAAAGTACTTCATATTTACCAGTGCAAGGTAAGAATTACAGTTTGTGACAGGCTAGGAAGTTATGTTCTCAACAGATAAGAGACCTCTATAATATTGAAGAGCTCTTCTATTTCTATATCCTTCCTATTTTCTGCCTCACCCTCAACAGGCTGAGGTAGCCATCCGGTCTCAGCAGCCACAGGCAAGCTGTGTGACTATTTCAGTTACAAGCCACAGCTGAGGCTGTACCTGCTGAAACGAGTTCAAAACCACTGGCTGCCATCACCTATCTTTGGTTAAATCACCACAGTCCCGGCGTGAAGTGCTAAGGAGCAGTGCCACCAAGACAAGCAGGCCTGTTGACTTGAGTGCCTGCTGCACAGGACATGCCACAAGGAATAGCTTATAAACTGCTTAACTAATTTGTTCCTTCCAATTAGTTGGCACACAGACACTCCTCAAGACACTTCGATTCTTCACAGCAGTCTTTGTTACAGATTTTTCCCCTGTAAGAATACTCCAAGCTCACTGGCTTTATGAATTCAGATCCACTAAGAAGCAGGGGGCAAGACCCCCACCAAAACAGCGTGAGGCACAGCAGTTCTGTCTTTATTTCCTGACTTAAAATACCAACAAAAGACTTAACTGCTTCAAATTAATGCTGTTATAGCAGAGATTCTGTGTCTTAGGCTATATTAAACTGTCTTACTGCCAGCACAATACATGGAAGCATTTTAGAGTGAAGTAGTAAATTTCTAAGTTTTATTATGATGCCTTGGCTTCCCAGTTTTATTCAGTTAGCTCTTTGGCTCTGATTCTGAGAGCCATCCAAGTACCACCACGCTAGAACAGCATAGCCGCCATTCAGGTTTGCTCCATCAATGACCAATAGATACAAGAACCCTTTTCCTAGTTTAAAAGAGTAGTTCTATCTCAGCATCAAGCACATAACATGAGCTGACAGTCTTCTGTACTGGCTAGGTAAGTCTATAGAAAAATTTAAAAATTTTTAAAAATATATTTAGGTTCAGAAGAGTATTTATTAATGCCTTAATTCACACCAGTACAGCTGTGTGCCTCGTGCAAGTCCAATTTTTATGTATTTCGGGGTGGTATGGCTCAATTAAATGGCAATCACAGTTCACCACCTGCTAACTCGTCCGTTTCCTCCTCATTGATCGGGAACATGTAATCTTAGAAAAGCTCTATGCTCCTACCACGGTAAGCACGTGTGTTTTACTTTCACCCTCGAGTACACAGAGGCACCAGCTTATGGAATCCCTAAAACCTGGATACAAGCAGCCAGATTTGCAATCATTTAACATACTGAACTCTGACCTCCCACTACATGCCCACTGGACTGCTTCCTCAAGGCTACTTAAAAATAGCACTATAAAGTTTTATAACAAGAGTCCAGCAGTTTTGATAGCACAGGAATCAAGTCTCTCCTTGGAAACTCCCAAGGAAAAAGCTTCTCCGCAGCGTGTTGTTGATGTTCTTTTGTGGTAAGGCAGGCATCTACAATAGACAATACACAGATAACATCCTACATATTTGCAGCTACTGAGATTTCAGAGGTATGTAATGGGACTCGGACAAACAAGACCTGAAGCCTGACTACACATTTTGGTTTTAGACTTTACTTAGTAAATACCCAGAAAGCTTACTTAGCCCTAGTAAGCTAACTACTTGCCACATCTTACTTGCCCAGGGTACAGAGCTTGCTGTAGCGCGTATCAAAGAGACAAGACATACAGAAGCACAACAGTGCAGGGCTTCTGGAGCCTTTAACTCTTCACTCCTGTATCACCTAGCCAAGATGCTGACAAGGACAGATAACGCCAGCGTGCCTTGAGTAGCGTAACATGGAGTGCAACTCGGCTGAAGCTGAAGATCAGGACAAGCTTTGTACAGATAGCAGCTTGACCATTTTCTGACCTGCAGTAGTGGGTCCATGGAGAACTGGTATCATACTGCATGTAGTGCTGGTTGCCAGTCTTTCAGATTAATTAAAAGCAACTTTCAATAATAGCCTCACAAGAACTTTCCCATTCATATCTGTCACCTGCCTTTTTATGAATAGGGCTCCAGTTGGGTACCTTGTCTTTCATTAAACATCAGCTGCAAACTTGCAAGTGTTGCACAACACCTGCATGACAAGTTTCCCAAACGATGTAGGTCAGGCACAGTTCAAGAAATTGTATTATTGAGTCCATGAGGACTCCCTATGAACAGCCTGGAATATGCTAAAGCAGTTTGGCTCAGCAAAAATATAGCAATATCAATGTTTCTGCTTTCAAAGTTTACTCCAACAGCAAGTCAGGAGTTTCAGCACAAAAACAGTACCTCTGAGAATTCAAGTTCCTCTGAATTTTTTCAATGAAATAAAATGAGGAAGTTCAACAGTTACAGCAAACTGAAGCGTTATGGGCAAGAGCCACGTGCATGTAAGCTCAGAAGGCTGGATGCCCAATCTTACAAAAGACCAGCTCATATATGCAGTTGTAAAAGATACTGGTTAAGTTTGTGGTCTACATTAAATAGGAACAGGGGAAAAAAATACAAATAAACAGATAAATCAGTCTTTAGTCAGAACAGTCACGTTCCACAGTAGTGCTGGCCTGAAACCTATCAGCACTTCTGGAGTGAAGCAGATGAGTTTCCTTATGTAATAGCACTCGTGTCATTAGAGACCTGGTAGTGGGTCACATGCAAGGTTTGTATCTTAAATAATGCATCACAGATGCATTTCCACAATACTTTATTAAGAGCTGGGCTACCCAGAAGGATGAGTTTCACCTGAGTATACAGAACCTTCGCATACCCGGTTCTAGGCTATGCCACTACCAGGAGAAAACACTTGCTCAGAGCTGAAGCTCTGGCCAACTCATGAGATTCTCCTGTCAGTGCTGCTCGCTACAGAAGAGTCCAGGGCTACACCTAAGCTCTGAATTCTGGCCTGGTTTTAAATTGATATTGAAGTAAAATTAGCCAGTGCTCAACAGTTAACTAGCTAGATAAAAAAACAATCATGGCAGCATTTTTTAAATCTGAAAACACCACCATGGACAATGGTAATTTACACAGCAAAATAAGTATTTTGCAATTGTTCTTTTAACAAGGTGTCCAGAAATTGAGTTCTTTCCGCTTGGGTTAGAAAAAAATGTCACTACAAATCATGCAAATCCATCCTTAGGTTAGCACCCACCACAGTCCCAGTTAGCTAAGCACAAAACACATACAGACACACCACAGGGAAGCAGGGCAACAGGCAGGTTGCTAGAAGCCAGAAGACCCTGCCTGGGTATGTCAAGGTAACTTTTATTATACAACTTCTCCTCAAAAATACTCCTCAGCAGCAAAGCCAAGCTTGATGCCATCACAGCTACAGCAACTCGGGACGAGAAGCGTGGCTCGTAGTACTTCGCCCTATAGACTTGTCAGATAGGAAGTACACATTGCACAACTGTATTGCTGCTTCCAGACCCCTCCCTGTACTCCAGCTTCACCGAGACATTAAAGGTGCATGCTTATTTGAGAAGGTAACCTTGCATTCCCGCAGTGGAATAATTTTAGAATTTGTTACTAGTGCCTTTAGAAGGCCAGGTTAAAGAAACTAAAGGCCATCATTTGGAAATCACCTATTAGCATGTGGTTATGGTTTAATGACAGCCAAACCCAGAATCTGTTAGAGGACAGCAGACAGAAAGTGGAGACTTGGCACTTCTGTGCCTGCACTGCCACAGCTGTACTGCAGGGAAGCCTGCATTAGCTTTCACATTTCCCTGCAATATGTGGGTTTTCTTCACAGAAGATGACATTACAAGTCAGAGCATCAATAAAATGATTTAGTATGTCCTTGCAATTGTAAGAAGTCTTAGCCTCATTAAAAAAAATCTATATATAATTAAGCAATAAAGAGAGACAGCTCGGCCACCTCATTAATTTACCCCCTCGCCCCCCCTTGCAGGCCCCATGCCGAAGCGGGGTTTGCCCCTCGCCCTGCCCGGGAGGAGAGGGGCTCTCTCCTGGGAAGCAGAGAGGAACCACCCGCCCTCTCCCCTCCCACCGCCGCACCGCCCAGCAGGTGCTAGCGTGGGCACGGCGCCAGCCTCGCCTACACCCCCGGGCCGAGACACACTCCGCCGCCCAGAGCGGGGAAGGCAAGGCGGGGAGCGGGCAAGGGCAGGATGCCCGGCCCCGGGGCCCGCGCCTCGGCCCCTCACCACCTCCCCGGCTACCCCGGAGACGGAGGAGCCCCACAGGGCCGCAGCCCTTCCCCTCACGCCCCGGCCCGCACGGAGGCAGCGGCGGGCGCGCTGGAAGGTGCCCTTCGGGGCGGCAGGGCGGGCAGCCCGCGGCGGGAAGGCGCTGCCGGAGCCAGACGCCGGCAAGGCCTACGGGAGAGCAGCCAGCCCGCCGCCGGAGGGGCCCGGGCCGCCCCGCGGCGCTCAGGGAAGGCCCGCGGCCTCTCGCCCAGGCACCGTCCCCGGGGCGGCTCCTTCGCCTGAGGGAGCGGCCCGCCCGCCCCAGCGCCCGCTCCCCCCGGCCCGGCCTCCCCCGGCCCCTCCGCGCCCACCTGGAGGTGCTCCTGGAAGCGAATCGGCAGGATCTGGGCCATGGCGGCGGCAGCGGGCTGGGGCTCCAGTCCGAGGCCGGACCGGAGTCACACCTCAGCGGGGTGAAGCGGGACCGCAATGGCGGAACGGGCCAGCGAGCGGGGAGAGCCGCGGCGATCCGGAAGCTGCCCCCGCCGGCGGAAGGATACCGCCGCGGAAGGAAGAGGCCTGCCCTCACCTGCCGGGACCGGCCTTAACTGCGCCGGCCGGGCGGAAGGATCCCGGCGGGCGGCGTGACTCGCGCCGCGGGGCCAATGGGAGCGGCGGAGGGATCCGCCGCCGGAAGGGACTATTTCGTGCCGCCTCACTCCGCCCTCCCCGGCCTCTTTTTTTTTTTTTTTTTTTTTTTTTTGCCACATCATGCGACCGGGGTGCGGCTGCGTCACTTCCGTTCCGCGCTCGTCGCCCCGGCGGGTCACGTGGAGGGGGCAGAGCGGCCGGGCAAGGTGACTCGCCCGGGGCCGGTTGCCGTGGAGACGGGCGGGCCCGGGCCCCCCCGCCGCCTCCCCCGCCGGCCCGAAGCCCCGGGCAGGGCCGGGATCGGTTCCCCCCGCGAGCCCGGCAGCTCCCGGCCCCGCCCGTTCCCCTCGGGCTCTGCCCACCGTTTTTCCCCCCCATTTTAGCACCATGCCTCGAGCACGCGCTGCTGCCCCCCGTGAACAGCGTCCGAATGGCTCGAGGCTGTGTTTTCCCTTGCTCTGCACTACAAACCCTGATTAAAAAAAGGAAAACAAAGCAGGGAAGGACCATAAGCTGGTGCCAACCATCCTTCCTTCACCAAAATCACGAGCGCCCCCGGAGCCTGCAGCAGCCCCTTGAAACTCCAGGGACGGGCCGAAGGACGCTTCCCATGTAACGCTGTTAATGAGTGCAGTAACATAATGAAACTTTAAATTTCCTTCTATGTTTATTAACTTAGAGCATCACCCCAGCCCGCAGAAACAGGTAAAGCTTAACTCCTTCTACCGGACCGCAGCACACGGGGCACTCCAAGCGCTTTACCAAGAGCTGGATGTGCTGGAACGCGCGGGCACCCCGGCAGGCCGAGCCACTGCTTTGCTTCTATCTTTCCTTATTTTGCAATCTCATGGTTATTTCTTCATACCCTTTTTGCTGTGTCTTAAATTCACAATTTCAAAACCTCTGAGCACCCCTGGAACACAGGGGAAAAAAAACCTCCCTTCTTGCTACTAAGAAAGTAAAAAATAATATATAAAATAACAAAGCATTGGAATCTGCCAAGAGATATATAGCCCCAAGCAAGAGCAGGCGTTCTAGCACCTGATCTCAGACCTAGTGCATAGTGCAGATGTCATTTGACTTGCGAGTGGCTATGACATTGCAAATATAGTATAAATCAAAGCAAACAGCAATAATTTGTGGGCTTTTGCAAAACTCGGGCTATAGGTTTAGTCAAGAAAAAGCACTGGCTTCTCAAAAGCAGAGTCTGAGCAACGGCGTGAAGGAACAAAACCCTTTTCCATCTGAACCCAGGATGAAGGGCCCAGCGAAAGAGGAATCACAAACATGCCACTTCCTACAAAGACTGATCACAACCAGTAATTGTTTGTTTCACGCATTCCCGTAGGAACCAGAAAGGCATTCATCTTGCTGCCGTTTCTGCGCTCTGCATGCACAGAGAAGGGGCAGGCGGCAGCAGTTCTCCTGCAGTGAGGAACTCTGTGACTGAAACTTGCAGGGCAGCTGCAGGCATCGCTGCTCGCTCCTGCTATTGCCGCTGACAACTACGGTGTTGCTGGAGTTAAGCCTCTTACAGCCTGGCAAGGTGGCACTCAGCCCTGCAGGGAAACGGGCAGAGGACACCACAGCCTCGCCAGCTCTTCCAGACACGAATCAGACCTTCTTCGCAAGGTTTGGCAAGTACGCAGACCCGCCTCAGCTTTTTCATTTTCATAGGTACAATCACAGAAAGAGGGACAATTATCAGACCTACTACCTTCTTTATGAAGAATCATATTATCACATTCCCCATAAGAGAATCCCAAGGGTTTTGAAAGCTTATGATCAGCTACAGCCTGTGCAGCGCAGAGGTGGAATGCTTAACATTTTACACCAAGTGCTAAGGCTTACACAACATCACTTCAACAGCGTTAGCTAGTTACCTGAAAAGCAACTGAAGGTGACACACAGTGCAAACAACCGAGGCATGAAAAATAACAGTAAGTTCTGCCAGTTTTTTTGGAAATTGTCTTATATAAAATGTTACTTACTGAAAGTGGAAAATAGCAAAAAAGACAAGCTCCACACTGGAGCACTGGAACATTTTAGGATTATTAAGGTGACAGAAGAAGATTACCTCTTTATTGAGAAGGAAACAAACTTTATGATGACAAAGCATCACAGCTCTTTGCTTTTTATATACGTGAATCAAGGAAAAAAGCTAGTATTTCCTTGTGTATTCTTTCTACACGTTTGAACAGTCATTCTTCAGACCAAAATCCATACATTTTAAAAATAACAGTCACCAAATTGAGAAAAACAGCCCACTAGGCAGCAGGCCCGCAGATGGACTGCAGGACATAACCTGGCCGAGTACTGAATTGACTGCTGGGTTGATTTTTTTTTTTTTTTGCCAAATGGAAAACACACAGTGCCAAGTCATCCCTGACAAAAAATATGCAGTTAGCAAGAATGTGAAAACATTTACAAAATACTTTGCATACAAAGAGATCTTCACCCAGAACCATCACTGTACATGGTACAGCACAATACAGAGTAGGAACAACACTGTCTGCAACACAGAATGCAGGTGGCAAACGTCCTTTTGAATTTAGATCCTGATGGTTCCATCATTAAAAGAGCACTTCCTACACACTTTCCTGAGGAGTGTATGAGCATGAGGATTGGATAGCCACAATCATACAATGTAAAATGGATAAAAAGTGACAGGTCCGCTCCTTTAAAAAAAAGAAACCTTTAAGAAAATTTTATTAATAATGGCACTGAGACCTTTCTAAGTCAACTAAATGCCACAGAATTGGCACCACAGTAAGTATCATGTCTCCATCCACATTTGAGGCCACTAAATTGTTGCCAGTGACATGCAGCAACAAAATTCAGCTTGGTAACTTTTCCTTGCTGGATGCAGCAAAGGAAGATTGCGTTTGTATGCCTCGGCACTCAAACTTACCACAAAGCAGAAGTTTTCCTGCACTCCAGTTAGTCATTTTGCATTATGCAAACATACCCAGAACAACTGCACCAAACCGCCTTTCCTCACAGTGGGAGCAGAGCAGCAGCGAGTATTACCCCATTTCTTTCAATGGGCCACTTAAACCCTGTGCTCTTTGCTGCTTTCTCTCAAGATAGCGAGCTCGGGCATCCAGTATTGACTGATCATCATTCCTTCTCTCCATCTTCTTTGCAGAGTCGTCTGTGACTCCTTCTGGGGGGAGAGGAGAGAAAGAAATATACTATTCTGTGTCAAAAAAACAACCAAACAAACAACCAACCCACCCCGAAAAAACAACCAGCATTACAATTCCTCCTATTTGTAAAATATCCAAAAACCCCCAACAGAATCTCAAATGTTTTTCAAGTCCCAGTCATTTGAATGGTTTCCAGAGAGGACAGACTGTACCACAGCGGGGAGGGAAAAAAAAAATAAAAAAAATCGTGCCTTAACTCCCATGTCAATATTTGCAGCTGGGCTCATCTCCTCCCCAAATGTATATCTTGCTTTTTATTGTAACAGGCACTATGCATCTTGTGTTCTATGCACCCATTTCTTCTCTAAATTACACATCTCAAACGCAGGTTTAAGCAGGAGAGGGACAGCACTGGGAGCAGGAAAAAAGAGCTTAGAATAAACTCTCTTTATAAATTTACAGAGGTAGGAGGAAAAGGGAGGACAACATACAGATAAAGGAGTGGGAAAAGTCAATACTCCAGATCAGACACCATTAGAAATGCACATTCTCCTGCTGAGCTGAGACCTTGGGAGTGTTTCTCCCAGAAGGAAAGAAAAGCAGGAAATATTTTCAGTTTAAAATAAAATTTAAAATAATAAGAATGATTAAAAAAAAAAAAAATTCAAAGACTCTGAGAGCCTAAGTACTGTGTGAATGAAGCAGCTACTGCAGCCTGTTCCTAGGGCTCTGGGGCTGGGCACCACATTCTTTGATATGAGGAAGGAGCTGTAATCAGCATTCACTCTTGGAATATTTGTAATTATTCTGTCTTGGAGTCAAATAATAATTCAGCTCATGCTGCAGCCTTTCCTTCCATTGGGCACTAATTCAGCCTTTGTCAGCTATTCAGCCACATATTTTTATGAAGCTCCCAGAAATACAACATCTGTAAGGTCAATATTAATCTCAAATTAATATACAATTCCCTGGTGAAGTCAAACAGTTAAGGGGGACAAAGAGAACAAACCTCAGCTCCTTGGACTTCAGATAAATAGATGAGGCTCCTCTGCGTTATCCAATAATGCAAATATCCTTTCCAGCAAAATTATAACCAAATCCAATTCATGTTTTCATCATTTAAAATGGTTGTTTTATACAATAACGCAGGACAAAAAGAGACGCTGGCTGAGCACAACAGTCTACATTTTTTCCATTGTTAAGGAAACTGAAGAGAATCTATATTGCCAGTGCCTGTACTGTATATGAAATTAATGTTTTGGAAGGGTCAGCTCAGGAGTAAAGAGGCCCTTTGAATACTTGGCTGCTTTACAAAACCTGCTGACAGAAGAATTCAAAGAATGTCAAGCAGCCAGATCAGTTAGCAGGCACCAGTTTTAATTAAAACTGACAATTTCTTTAAACATATGGCATTAAATTCATTGTCGGAATGAGACATTCACCAAAATGTGACACTTTATTTCCTCTGTGTTTTTTTGTTTGTTTGTTGTGATTTTTTTCGTATAGCCCTTAGGACTTCTCTCTCTCAGGACAGTATTATTTTGGGTATCTATGGCTAGATACCCTTTGCAAACTTAAATAATGGTCAGACTCAAAATGCTTTTAATCAACTCTGGGTTAAAGTTCTGCTCCTGTCAGCTATAGTAAACCGAAATGGGGAAGCACAGCAAGAACCAGCAGACAAACACCACTACACACACTGCCGAGGCAGGAAAATAAGGATTGCAGAGCTGTAGTAAGACAAGAAAACAACTAGAGCTACACATCAAATATGTTAAGCACATCCAGATTAACACCTACTAGTCCAGAATGCATTCAGTGACATAATATACACACACATGTCCACACCAACCAAGAAAACTACACACGCCATAGATAGGGACTAGTAACGTGCTTACCATACTGCCTTTTAAGGTCCTCCTTATGTTTCCACTTGGTTATTTCCTCCTCAGTTACTTCTTCCCGTGCCACACTGCTCAGTTCATATGCATCGATTTGATGCAATCTGGGCAACAAGTCTTTGACCCATTCATAGCGAACAGGACACACTGTCCGGACATAGATTTTGGATGTCACTGTGACGTCATGGAAGATGATCCACTCAAGGCGAGTCTCCTGGTTATATAGCTGAAAAAGCAAAAGATTATTTTGGAACTGATAAAAAAGAATTTTTATTTCTAGAGCACCCTCCATTGGAATATCTTCCAATGCTTCAGATGCAAGAATGAGATAAAGCTGACATTACCCTAAATTTTCAGATAGGGAAACTGAGGCATAACGACTCACTTAAAATTGCCCAGGAAATCCAAAGAGCCAGAGAGAAAGCCCAGTCTATGTCACACTCGTTTCATAAGCCAAACATTTACCAAATTTGAAGAAGTGAGGCTCTTCCCCCCTCTCAAAATAAACACTGCAACTGTGCTTCTCCTGGCCATAAGTTAGCACAAACCAAACAGAAGAGGAAGAGTTTACAGGGACCTGCCTCTTATTCCTTTTATAGATCCTGTGCTACTTTATTAACAGGCTTTGGTAACTTACTGTAGATGAAGGATGGATATAGACTATGCTGCCATGTCCGTCCATTGTGCAGAATGTCCTGGCTGCAGATCTGAAAGGTTTGTGAAAAAATATATATGTATATAATGAAACACACTTTGCTGTGATTAGACAGCAACACTAAACTAAGCAAATCATCATCAGCATAGAGGAAAATACTCAAATATATAAGCAGAGGAAGATGCTTCCAGAATTAAACAGTAAAAAGCAACGAGGAATAAAATATATCTGTCTAATTTACCACAGTAACGCTGCAGATATAACAACACAATAATAAACAGGGTTTGGGACTGAAGTCTGACAGCCAGGATAACTGGACATTTCCAAGCCCTTTATTTAATATCTGGAACTACTCATCAGCCTGCAAATTCATTTCACAGATGGAAAAACTACTAGTCCTAGGATGTAAGCAACTTCCCCAGGAATGTTATGAGAGTCAAAAGCAGAGTACCCACCAGGCTTCCAGCCCTGGGCCGAAACACCACCTTCAGCTGCAAGTGCTGCTTTGCTACTTTTAACAATATACAGCCTTACTATTCTTGTATAATATCTTTTCCATTCAATTCTCCAAACTTTATTACTTACCTCCTAGCTACATTGATAAAGTATCCTGCACATAGACATCTTCTTAGAATTTCAGTTCTGGAGCCTTCAAATGTCTCTTTAGGGAAGTCTGGCAGCTATAGAAAGAAAAAACATGAATGAGGATCTTTCCTAAAGAAAAAGCGGCTACACCCCCTCCAACCCATGGATTTTAAACTCTGGGTTTCTCACCCTATGGAAAGTATGAGGAAAGGAGGAAAACCCTCCTTCTTGCTTGTTACCACCATCATACCTGTTAGTTACACAAGCTACAGCAAGGATGCGCTAATAAATATTTAAGTGGATTAGTTTCTACTGGAGAAAGGCAGCAGCCATCTGGCAAAGGCTCAGCAGTCCAGTACATGTCTTAAATATAAACTTATATAATTTATACAAAAATTAATTTTTTTACCTGTTTCAGTTTACTGATTATTTCCCGAAGTTGTTTTTCGACACTAAAGGCAGATTTTAAAGCTCTCCAATGGATCCAGTATTTCTGGCACCAAGCTGAAGGAGACTTGCTGAGAACAGAAATACTTGTATTATAAAGAAGCCCTTTGTAAGCTGCAGGCAGAAAGTTGCCTCTATTTTTTGTTGTGGTCGTACAAAGAAGGCAACCTACACAGCCAGATACTTTGTTAGTTTAAATAATAGGTGTCTTGATAGAAATTTCAGATCACAATAAGGAATAAATCTGCAATTAAGCATGAGTACATACATGTGCATATATGCAATATATTTAAAAACTGTCAGCAGCTGGGAGTTATGAGCAATGCAGAACCACTTACTGTAAGGAATCATTTTATACCTTGCTTTGCACTGTTCAAAAATATTTAAGAGGGTTGCAAAGTCATTGCATCCTCCCACTTGTGAGGAAAGTTCCTGGTGTTGAAGTTCTGCCTCCTTTTGCTTCTGAGGATCACCTGAGGAAGTAAGTTATATCTCACTTCAACAAAGTAATTTTTATTTGTGACTCCTACTTAATTTTCTATTAATATCTCTCCAAAGTGTGTTTGACAGTTGTGGCTCTTTATTCATGTTATTTTTAGATTTGTCTCTCCTCCACAGCTGCCTTTACAGTTCTTCCTCCTTCCACTACTGCTGAACGAGAACACATAGATGCTATTAAATCTGTGATTAATCTCATCAGTCAGCACTAGAGATGAAGACTTCTAGTCTCTTAGAAAGAAAGGTTCTACGTATTTCTCTCTCACAATCAATTCAGATGCCGACATCGAAAGATAAAGGAACAGCGACCTTAAACAAACAGTTCACAGGGATCAAGTGAAAGCTTTGCCCTGAGAGAAAAAACAAGACTGTAGAAACTGCCCCATCATAGCACCATCTGATCTATTTAACTCAGCTTTTGTCCTAGTACTCAAGTGCCATAGTCATGGAGGTCTTAAAATAAATAAGAGTCTAGAAAAAATGCGATCTGTGAGTTTAGCGGGAATTCACCTTCACTAAATGCTAGGAATGTACTAGGCAAAAGCAACATTTCCAAAGTATTCTTTCAAGTTTTAAATACCCAAAGAATTTCTTCCTCAGCACAACCTATTCCCCTTAGTACAGAGGGATATGGCTGCAAAGGCCAATGCACTGCATTGCTGCTGTACTGCAGACGATGTCAGAAGTTTGTGGGTATTAAAAGCAACGCCGATGAAGTAAGAAGGCCTGTTCGTATACGTATTGCACGTGAGCAAGTGCCTTCAGGAGGGGAGTCTCTGTGTTTGCGTCCTAAGGTACGGGGCTGCTGGAGAGCAACGAACATGTGTGCATTAGCTAGCTGAACAGATAACAGGGGCATATTGCCAGATGGAGGATGGGAAAGCAAACGCACATTTTTGGGAATGGGAAAGATCCCAGAGCAGAATCCAGGCTATCAGTACTGTCAGCAGTGTCTTTAGCTGCTGCGCTAACGGGCACGGTTAATAGACTACAGAGATAACTGGACAAGAGCCAATGAGTGACTAGAAAGGACAAAGGTCTCCCACAAAGACTGGGGGGGGCAAAGGGGGGACAGACAGGAGGGGAAACGAGATAGGAAGGAGGATGTGGGAGATTGAGTTTAGCACTAGTGAGAGGTGCTAGCTTGGAACCACAGCAAAATTACATTTTCCATTTAGAAAACCACTGGAAATGAAGGCAGTAATAAGTTGAGCTTCTCACAGTTTGGTTAAACAGAGTTATCGAACAGAAAAGCCAATCCAGAGGCAACCCCATTCGTTAAAAACAAATTAATCAGTCCCATCAGTCCCTGTTGTCTGTACTTAGACCAACAGCAAAACATCTGCTGTTGTGTGTTTTCTGGTGGGTTTGGGTTTGTTTTTTTTCTTTTCCCTCCTGTAACACAGTTTTCCCCCTTATGACCTCTCAGCAATCCACTCGCTTACCCATATGTGGCTTTACAGCTCACAGCCTTGGGACAAACGCAACCCAATTCCAAGCTATTTTGAAGTCTTTGGAACAGCTGTTGTCCAATTCCTAGTGTGCAATGTGCCCTGACTCCACCACAGAAAGCTGTAAAAGCATACGGGCAAAGTGCCATTGTATATTTGTCCTAATCTTACCATTCTTCCCTACAGATCTGCTGTGATACGCTCTGGGAGACAAGGCATTGCGCTTGAGGAATCTTCCTCACGCTGCAACATCAGGGTTATTTAAAGTGTTGGGCCCAACTAAGGAGACCAGCTTGCTCCCTAGCAGGAGTATCCTTACGCTCAAGTAAAGGCTTGTGCTACCGTTGTTCAAAATACAGATCAGTTCCCACTTTATAGCCTTGAGATACACCTCTCAGATACTGCGGCCTCACAAACTATTAGCACAGAAAACCACTGAGAGAAAAAAAAAAAACCACAGAGGGAAGCTGTAGAAAAGGTCTCCAGGTGAAGCAGTGTGTTCTGCCTAACCATTGCCCAAGGTGTCCTTGTCCAAGCAGAATTCCCAACCCACCCAAGGCTGCTTTGGGATAAGGGGCTTCCTACCTGGACGAATGAAGACATTTTCCACAGACAACATGGCTGCTATGGGAAGCAGCAGATCTTCACAGTCAAGAGAAGCAGCTTTTATGACGGCACAGGTCAGGTTGGGAGGGAGGGGAAACTGCACCAGGAACTCACCCAGTCTTGTCACATGGCCTCTCCTTATCCCAGGAAAAAGATTCAAATACCAGATTCAACAAAACTACATTTAAACGTAAATTGGAACATGCATGCACAATGTCAGCCACGATATACTGATAAAGAGCACAAAAGAAGCGCTTCCCTCTGGCCTGTTCTAACACTGCAGTCTGTCTGTGCCCAGAGAGGTGCTGGAGACATGAAGCAAGTGTCACTAGCAGAAGAATGTTTCACCTCTCTCCAGTTTGCTTATGCCTGCTTCATGGCAGGCAAAGCCAGCTTTTTAAGTGGATCAGATGATTAAGATATGTATTTTTTTTTTTGCAAGCAGAATTCCTGGAAGCTTAGGATAAGATCTCGCTTCCTGTCTTGAGTTCTTGGATGGGCCTCACAGCTAGTGCCTAAGCAGCTTCGTCGCAACAGTCTGGGATCTGCTGCCAGGAACTACAGCACAGAGTTGAGGTAGTTTGTCTGAGGTCACTCAGGAACTCCAGGACAACGTGGAGAAATTAATTTGTATCTCTGAAGTCCTAAGCCATGCTCTAACCCTCATTTTACAGAGAATATATTAAAACCCAGTTGTTAACTTCCTGGTCTAATGAGGAAACATATTCTACTGCTGGAGGAAGTCCTTTAGTCCACATGAACAACTCACTAACACCAGTTAAACCATTAGATTTTAAATTCTTGTAGTGACTACACCCTTTATTTTTTACCTGTCAATAGCGTCACACTGGTAAAGTTCCTTGAGAGCTTCTAAAATATGCCTTTCTTCAGGGCGGTCCAAATAGGGAAATCTATAGTAAAAAATGAAGTAAAAAAATCTCACTGTTCAGACTCAGTATAGCTTTGTTAGTTTTCATAGTTATTAAAATACTTTTGTAACCTTCCAATACAGGTTTCTGACCAAAGTGCACGTAAGCATTTTCAGTATACGGGTGTGCTACTACACGTACAGCCTCAAGCTGAAGAATTACAATGACAAATCCCAATATGGCACATGCGAAGATGAACTGTTATTTCCTGCACATGTATGATCCGAAAATTAAGCAATTCCACAGAGATAAAGCTTTTGTCATATAAATATCAGTATTTTAAAGGAACACTATTAACTATTTAATTTTGGAGAGAAGGAGCTAGTTTCGGCAGAACCTCAAACTGAACTTTAATGCCAGATTGGATCTTGAGCTCAAGACTGAGGAGAACAGCAGAAAAGCTGATTGTGTCGAAGTGCCACAGTTGGCCAGGGACCTAACCCTGCCTCCTGCCAACAGGCTGTGGGTGCCTGTGCTGCCTTGCTGCTGAGACTCAGGAAGAAAACGATAATCTCCCCCTTCCATGGAGGTTACCTTATGACATCATGCACGGAAAGGCACTTCAAGGTCAGGATCACAGATGTCAGGCTGGTTCTCTTGATCTCTGGGACCGTGTGATCAGGCATGCATTGCTCCCAGAATTCTTTGCTGTATAGCCGATAGCTTTTTCCAGACGATGTCCTGCCAGCTCGGCCAGCTCGTTGCCTTGCTTCACTCCTTGCAAAACAGAAAGGCAGGGGGAAAAAAAAAAATCCAAACTCCTGATCCCTTCTGCTATTATCCAAAAAAGCACCCTGTAATTACGATAAATAATAGCAGTTTCTATGCTGGTAGATGGAAGATCTATTATACTGTGCAGCAACTGAGAAATCCAGCTATACAAGAACCAGCAGAATGAAGAAGCATTTCTGTGCAAGGGAAGATTTTTTTAAGCTTCTCTGAATCAGGCTGTTGTATTCAGCAAACACGAGATGACACGTGAGCCACTGTTCAGACTACAGACAATGCATTGTCAATTCCTTCTTAATGCCTGTAACTTATAGGAAATTACATGTCCTGAACCACTTTCTATTTAGCAGCAAACAAAATGGCTTTAAATTATGGAGCCTCAAAGCCGCTCCCCGCCCCCCTTTTGTTTATTTTTAAAAAGATCAACCGATACACAGTATTGTCAGAGCAACTCCCAGAAACACCAAGCAAATGACCTTTTTTAAAACTTACTTTGAAATGGGCACCACCTCCAGTATGTCCAAGCCAACTCGGGGGTTATGGTTCAACTGCTTCACAAATCCACTATCGACTACGTATCTGAAAAAGATTCACACTCTGTCAGAGACGAAAACAACAGAGGTCTCAGTAGACAGACAGGTAACTGTCACATGCGCACGATCAAAGCAGGAACACGTTTACCCTACAATTGCTGCAAACAGGCAGTTGCGCTTTGCTGGTCAGCTGCGGCCCTGCTACGGTTCAGTCTACAGGATGTTACAGATGATCCCTCCCCCCACCCACGGAGATTATGCCCATTTAATGGAGCTGAGATTTGATTTCAAATTAGGGTCCAACAATGTTAGTCATCTGTAAGACTATATAACAGTAGCAAGGGAGTTGTTTTATTCATTACACACACAAAAAAAGGCAACAGGTAATTATTGGGCAGATATACTAGCAGAAGGAAGTCAGACGTGTTTTTCCAAATCTAGTAGAATTTTCTGAATTATTCCCTCTGTTACAGCTTTTATGAAGGATAGGAAACAGTACCTGACTCCTTCAATTGTCAGAGACGTTGCAGCGATGTTTGTGGATACCACACATTTTCTAATGCCCGTGGGAGCTGGCAAAAATATTTTTCTCTGTTGATCTAAAACGACAGGTAGTCAGTCAAACAATCTGTTACGTTACAATGCTCTGATTTCAAACCACACCTCTAACACTGTGCAAACTTACTCGAATGCTTAGTGAAAGTCATTTGAATGAAATTAGAAAATTAATCACATAACATTCTAAAATACAGATTTTGTATTATTTTAGCGTATGCCAGAAATCAGAGAACATCTTCTTTATTGCTTGAATATTGAAGAAGAGTTTGAGATCAAGAAAGGCCAACTCTCCTGGATGTTTCCTAACCCAGAGCTAGGAAAAACAAACAAGATGTCTGGTCTTAATAGAATCTTCATGAAGGATTTGAACGGTTTTAACAATCAGAGCAAGTGAAGGTGAACGTGAAAAGTTTCAGTTAAACGGCCCACGTTTCCAGCAAATCTTCTTTTAACATGTAACAAAGCAGCATATGCAGTTTCCATTAATTCATTTGGCTTTCCAAGGAACAAAAAAGGGAGGTGGAAATTCAACTTTCCCCTGAAATTTTCTCACTTATTGTACTTTAAAAATATAAAAGTCTCTCAGAAAAATTCTCTCTTGTGTATTTAAAAATATTCAAACGCAATGGTCTCTGAGAAACTACCACAAAAGGGGAAAAAAAAAAAACAAACCAACACTCTCAGCCAGGAATCTAATACCCATCATGGAGTGAGGAAGAAGCTATGCCTTTCTTTTATGCAACTTTTCATTTTGTTCTTTCAAGAAGGTAAAAATTCTGCTCCCTCTCTGCAGATTGTTACTGGAGCTTTCCTCCCAGCAGCACTTCCAGATGGAAACTGCTGTCCTGCTCTTCTGAACACTTCTTCAGCCTCTTTGCATTCTACATACTGCACCCACACATTTAAGCATCGCACTGGTGTTCATCTGAAAATACAGTGTCTGTGTTCAGGAAAGCTCAAAGGGCCTTTGTTTTTAACTCTTCAAAACTAACTGTGGTATTGCTGCCAAATAAAACAGACTGACTCATTCTGATAACCACTACTTTTCTATATTGTGTAAGACTGTACTACTTCTGTCTTTCCTTACAGGTCTACTCTCATCACCAAAAACCTACTGGCAATATCTTTTCCATGTAAAATAAAATGTGAGGACCTAAATAAGACATCTGAACTTTCGGTTAGACAATATCCCCTTCCTAAGCTGGAGACCTTGATGCCATGTGAAGCCACTTCAGCCAAGTACGGGAAGGCTGAAGTTTGATTAGTTTATGAACACCACAAAAACCCCATAACACTACAGTATTGTACCAAATGGGTTAATGAATGCTATTTTTTCCAATCATGATAGGAATATTTGAGTAGGATACTGTTCATAAGAACTCTTGCAGTTAATGTTTATGTGAATCAAGTTCTGTAGGACATTATATGCTCTTACCTGTTGACATTGACCCATACAATGGTAAGATAAGCAGGCCTTCAACAGACCGATCATGTACTTCATACCGGTAATCAATAGATTCTGCTTTCTTGAAAAGCAAGTCACAAGCTCTTTCTATCTCAATTTGACCTAAAAAACATAAAAGAGCATTTTAGCTATGTAGCTACAACTCTGCCTTCCTAGTTTGCAACATCTTTAAACAAGATTGTTTGGCCAAAAGTCATCAACACCATCACAAGAAGGAAGTAACATTTGTAAGAGTTAGTTTAGGAGGTGACATCCAGTCTTCCACAGTGCCTCTCACCAAGGCTTTTCCTTAAAACATGACTGCACAAGTGCCTGGCCCATGCACTGATGCAGGGTTCCTCAGCTAAAAAAATTCTCCCTTCCTGAATTAACAACAAAATAAAACACGTAGACAATGCAAACAGAGTAAATTTGGCACAGGAAGAAAAGAGCATATGCAAATTTTTAAGTTAATGGTCTTCTCATCTGATCTCATAGGCATGGATATACCTAAATACGCTCTGAAAACTATCACTTCACAGGACTACGTGCGTCAACCTGCAACTTTCTCCTCTCTACTTACTGCTCTGGGACAAACTAGACAGTCGTTGGAAGGATGTACTGTTTTGCTGGCAATGTCACGCTTCACTTGGAATAACCATCAGCTGTTGAAAGAAAAATTCTCACCTGTCAGGAAAACCAAGATGTCGCCTTCTGGTTCATTTAAGTGGATATCCAATGTCACTTTTACAGCCTGAAACAAACAACAAAAGCCAGTAACAGCTGGAACCTCACCTCCTCTTTCTAAAACTCATGATACTAACTACTTCTTCCCTCTAGTCTGCAGAGATGCTAAGAACACAGCAATACCCCAGCTAATTCTTGTGGTCTTTCACAGATGATAATCATACCAAGAACAGAGAACACAACACAGAAACAAAGTACAACAGGCCAGACCTCTGTAACATACGCAGAGCTGCCTATGTCCCTTGGGCTGAGCAGGTTGCAGAATATCTCCTTGACAGGATAACTTCTTCCTGGAATATGCAGCACTGAACAGTGTCCAAAGAACTCCGAGAGCTTGTCTACCTCCAGGGTGGCTGACATCACCACCACTTTCATAGCCGTCTTCCTGTTTGGTGGTTTCTTCTGTAGAAATAGTTTCTTCAGCAAACCAAATAAAATATCCTAACAGAAAAACAGAAGCAACTTATATTAGTACCCCAGTTTTCTTAGAAATTCCTGATGAACTTGGAAGGGACTGATTTTATCCCACTGATATAGCAAAGAGAGAAATTCACATCTTCAGGGCCTAAGCACTCAGAAGAATACATACACTTACCCTGATTGTCTTGTAAGCATGCTAATTCGTTTCTAGAATTTAATTAATTTTTTATCAGCTCTTCTCACAGCCTACAAACAAAATCAGTGTAACTTAAAATCCTTTGGTTTGAATTTTTTTACTCTCATGGTCAACTCATTTGCAAGCAGTTACCTTGGACCCATTTTAAAAAGTCATCACCTTTGTCCAGCGTACGTTACCCAACTGAGTGCGCACCCTCCTTTGTTGCACTATTTATTGTTATGATGAGAAAGTTTATTTTACTCTGCAGTGCTCTGGATTAAAAATCTGCTCCTTTTAGTTAGAGACAGGTGAGGGAGCAGTAACTTCTTACATCACCCTAGCTCAATTACTTGCAATACCCTCAGATGCTTGAGGGCAGAACTGGGATTCAGAAAGCATTTTCCCTTTTCCACAGCTGGACTGGTAGATTGTTAGCTGGACTGGTAGGTTGTTTGACACACAACACAATCTCTTGAGGACTGAGCGACTCGAGTCTCACTTTGCTTGCCACAGAAGGGTCAGAGTGACATTTGATAGCTTTTGGTACTTAGGTCAGTCTAGATAATTCTGTGATCCCAGAAGCCGTAATCTCTTTGCACAGTCATATACACACCCTAAGAAACATTAGGCCTTAGCCTGAGAGAGATGTGTCAGGGTTTTGTTTGTGTGTGGTTTTTTAAAACTAGGATTCTAGAAAGTTTGTGTTCACTGTGCTGGCTTCAAACTCCTGCAAATTTTGGGAAAGTATCCAATACCCAGCCAAGTTTTAACTGCTTTCAAACACAACAACAGCTACAACAATTCCAACAGGATTACAGGCCGCATCTTATTTTCAGATTATGCAGCATGTAATAAACAAAGCAGCAATTCTGTGGTCTTAGGACAGCAAAAGGATAAAGTGCATCCATGGAAAGTGAGCCAGAATCCTTGGGGATTGTGCAGAAGCGAAAGAAAGGTCTAAGTAGCCCTGAGTAAAGGAGAAATAGCGACCCAAAAGGACAGATAAAAGGCAACACTCACAGTGCTGAGGCTCCGCTCATGGGCTTCATCCAAAATGATGATACTGTACTTGCTGAGAAGGGGGTCTGCCAATATTTGCCTCAATAAGCAGCCATCGGTCATATATTTGATGGCAGTATCCTGAAAGGTTTAATTAGACATTCAGCTGTTATCCTGGATTTTTATTTCAAAGTAAAGTAAACGCTTCTACATAGATCACATATTTGTCCAGAACACACACTGAGATTGGATCACAGGTGCTTATGCACCACATCACAGGTGCTTGACAATGTTTCACTTCCAAGGCGTTCAAAAAACTTGACCAAGTGAGTTATATGATACATACAACCGCAGCTTCACCACAGCTGGGACAGATGGCTTCCCAAGGCTCCGAGACCTTCTGCACACAAAGCCCCAGGAGAGGCAACAGGGCCGTGCCATTCCGTGGAGGGACCCACGAGCAAAAAACCGCGCCACAGCCCTGCCACGCCAGCACCTGCGGGAACACAGCCCTCGGAGCCCTACCTCGGTGGTGCAGTCATCGAAGCGGACCTGGTACCCGACGACGCTCCCCAGCGAACAGCCCATCTCCTCGGCCACCCGCTGCGCCACCGAGATGGTGGCAACGCGCCGGGGCTGGGTGACACCAACGGCCCCGTCCTTGGCGAGGCCTACGGGAGAGACGGGGAGAACAGACACTGAGTTGTGCTGCTCAGGGTCAGTGTATACACAAGTACCTACATGATACAGGTGCGGTCATAGCTTTTTAGTTTAAAAGCTTTAATCAAGCCATCTCTGCGCACCGCACGCGCGGCACAGCCTGAGGCCGCGTCCCGCCGCGGGGACAGGAGGATCATCTGCCTTTGCTGTGCTTACTTCCCACGTTTCGGGGCCGAGGCCGCAGAGCGGAGGGGGCTCTCGGGGGTTCCCCCGGCCGTTACCTGCCTCGAAGAGGTACTTGGGCAGCTGCGTGCTTTTGCCGCTGCCCGTCTCGCCGGTGACGATGAGGAAGGGCCGCTCCCTCACGGCCTCCACCAGGGCCCGCCGGTACCGGCGGATGGGCAGGCCGGCGCCCTCCATGGCGGCCGCGGGGCCCGAGGGCCGCCCTGTCAGCGGCAACACCCGCCCCCCCGCGCCTCGACGTGACCTCACGCGGAAGCGGCGCCGGCGCGCGCGCCGATGACATCACTGTTTACGCACGCCTAACGGCAGGCGCGGGCCTCTACGCCCCGCCTCCTCCTCAATCCCCGCCCCTTAACCCCCGCCCCTCCTTAGGCCCCGCCCCCCCACGCCGGCCCCGCCCCCTACTCCCCTCAGCGCTCTGCCCCAGGCAGCAGCCCCGCCCGCCCCGGTTAGCCAAAACCGTTATTTTTTTCCCCCAAATCTGCTGCAGGTTTTCACAGTAGCGCTTGCGCCTTCCCGAGGGACGTTGCCAGCGCGGGGAAGCCCAGCGGCCCCCTCTCCCTGCGCCGCCCCGGGGCTCCCCCGGCCGCCCAGGCCCGGGCCCTGGCGCAGGCCCAGCGCCGCAGCCCCCCCAGGCCTGGCACAGTTCAGCTGCGGCGTAAATCAAACTGCTGGCGGGTGCCGTGACCAGGGCTTCGCTCCCAACAGGTAAAATAACCCCTCACCATCGGCACGGTGTCAGGAAGAGACACGAGGGGAGGAAAACAGCTCCACAAAATCAAAAGTCTGTGATTTACCGCACCGGGGATGCCGGGATCCGCCGCCCCAGGCCTGGCCGAAGGCCGCAGCTTTCTGGCAACGGCTGTGAATTCACGTCCGACCTGAAGGTGGCAAGCGATCTACGCTTAGCAGGAAACCAGCCTCCAGTCCAGGTTCCCAGCTCCTGCCTGACGGCCGCAAATAAATCCCCCTTTCTGCTAAGGCACAGTTTTTGCATTGTGTTTTCTCTGTACGTCATAACGTTTGTTTCCCTTACAAGTCTTGCGTATGTTAATGTTTCACCCTCCATTAGGCTCTATCGGGACAAGAATCACACCGGAAATTTGTCATCATGCCAGGACTGAATTTAGGCCACCTACTGACTCCAGTTGTCACCAGTCACCTCAGTTTCTACCTCTGACACAACGGGAGGAATATTTACCTGCTGGCTCGGGCATCGCGGTACGGGCCGAGCCGGGAACGCTTGCGACGCACTCTGAGGCCTGGAAAATGTTACATCAGTCCCCAGTGTTGCCAACTTCAGATATGTCTAACCTATAAATATTTGTTTAGTCTGCCTACAGACTGGCACTGTAAAAGCAGGGCAGATAAGCTGGTTTTCTGCCCTTCCTGACTAACGCAGCCAGAGAGAAGAGAACATTGCAGTAACCGTTTCATTACAGCACCACAACTAGGAGAGATGCCTGGTATTATCTCTCTGGGTTCATTGCTTTGAGATGTTTGTAACAATCTGGTAAAAAAAAAAAGACAACTCCCTTCTCCAAAGGTACACAAACCATCCATCAGCTACCGACAAATCACTCGCGCATTGGTCTTTTTTGCAATGTGCAGATTCCTCCTTTGAATAACACTAAGGTGTATAAATCCTCCGCTTCTGCCTGAGGCTCTCCTGGAGCGATTACCTAAAATAGCTTAAATGCTCCTCTATGAGCACGAAAAGCATGTCAGTCTGGCAGCAAGATTACTATAACCAATCTATAGCTCTGTTCACTTAGGTACCTAATGGGACGTGCCAATCCACTGCGTGTCGTTACATCCCTTTATGAAAGCCTGTCATATTTATTGCCTCACGGTGTACTAACGCCGTGTTGCCACCAGTAACTCACACAGTTAATGCTGATCATATACACCGCTTTATTATTTCTTATTGGAATCTTCAAACACACCCTCATTACACTTTTTGGTATACATTTACTAATAAGAAGTATTGCATGGTTTTCATAGATACGTATGTATGCATGAATGCACGCACACTTGCGCATTCTGCTCGATTTTATTTAAATCACTTTTATTTAAAGACTGCTTTTGGCAGACATAGGGGTAGGTAAGGTTTTTCAATTTTCTTTTTTTGTCCTCCTAGGCTGGGAATAGCAGATTTGGTTTTAATCAGCCTCTTTGCAATCTTGAACTTTGTCCTGCTGGAATACAGTGCCATTCATTTAAGGATTTCCCTCCGTCTAATAAACATTAATGAATCACGCTCTACAATTCCCTTGTGATCTTATCTCAGTTTCACAGATGGGGAAAACAGAAACAAATTAAGGGGTCTGCACACACCACAAATCAAAGGCAGAGCTGGGGGAAGGACCCGGTAATCCTAGCACAATTCCCTGCTCCGGTAACGCTGTGAAAATGCGTTTTGAGCCATGCAGCTGCTCTGTCAGTAACTGCCCCGCACAGGGCAGCGTGGTTACTTTCAGGCGAGCCAGAAAGGCTGGAATCGCTCTTTTCCTAAGGTTTAGCTTTACACATAGCTGCAAATCCTGTGAGGTGACAGAGGGCTGCGGCTCCGCCAGCTTCCTGTGCTGAATTATTCCTGAGGATGTCTTTTTTCCCTTCTGAGCAGAGGATATCATCTTTTCTCTTCTGATGAGCAGAGAGAGAGATAGCGGGATATGGGGAATATTCCAGTCCCTCCTCGTACACCCCAGGTTTATCCATCTTGCCAGAGGAGAGGCCTGAGTTCCTGGGGAATTTTCTTGTCCTTGCCCTGGACAAAGCGGTCCGTTCCATGATGAACACAGCATCCCTTGGTGCCTGTGAAGAAAACCACATCTATTAATTACATCGAGCAAGCGAAGACAGATAATTGCCTTGTGCCTGGAATCTCTAAGTAGGGCCACTTTCTAGAAGGAAGATCCCCGAGCTGTAATTTCAGTACAGACAAACAGAATCAACCAACGTTCCCCACGAGCTGCGCTCCTGTCAGACGACCAGCAGTTTTTCTGACAGCCAGGATTTTTGTGGCACTGGCTGTGAGTCATTATTGAAAAAGCGTTATTCTTAAAACAGAGGATGGGCGCTGTAGAAAGAAGGTGTTAGACACAGGAAAAAAAACCCCAAACCCCTTTTACACCTCCATCTGCTATCTTACAGTGCCTTGCTACAAAACATTTACAGATTGACAAGTTTCATTTCAAATTTTGCTCCATTTGCTAAGAATTGCTTCTTTTCGAAGGCAGAATCAGATGCCTTAGCCTTTCTCCTGCATAATGAATAGGTTTTCCTTGTGTTTAGCTCCACGGAGAGCAACAATTTCTACAGTGCAGCCTTCTGCCAGGACAGCCAGGTTCCTCATAACTGCACTCACAGGTTTCTGCTAAAAAAGGCTGAAGGAAATCCAGTGCTGGCAGCAATCTGCACTTCTACCAGCTTAGCTTGTTTTGTTCAGCCGGTGGCAAGGGACAGCGTATGGCTGGATCCAGGCTAGGAGTTGCTCTGCCAGAATAAAATACTGGTATTTCTGTGCTGGGAAAGGATTTGCAGTGAGAGCGCATCTCCACTGCAATCTTGTGCATGACGCAGCCCCTCTAGAAGCTCCTCGGCCAGGTCTCACTTAGCTACTGCCGGCACGAAGGATGAGATAACTGCTCCAGCAATTGCTCGTCCGCTTGCTGTTGGCCAGACGACCCCGCACAGCTTGTGCGGAAGCCTGCACCCTTACCGCTCCCGAGCCAGCTGGTCCGAGGGGGCCGTAGCTTTGTCAGCACGTGGCCGCGGCCTGCAGTGAATCACAGGTTCAGGTCTCTGTGCCCCAGTTCTGCAAACATTTCCGTGCAAACCTTATTGTATTCAGTAGAAGAGACCTGGCATACTCACCGCAAGCCTGAACTGTTTCTCTTAAAAGCCTGTTTTCTTTTGTCCTTTAAAGTTGCTCTATGATGGGCTAGCAATTGATTGTGTTAATTTACCACCCTCACACGTACGCCCACATCACCCTTTTTAAATTTAACTACAGTGTCAGATCTGCAGCTGTTTCCGAGGCCACATACATGAACGATTGCTGCTCCTGCCAGGTGCAAGTATGAATAAAAAGGTCGCGGGCTGGGAGGGAGGATTAGGCTTTGGCTCAGCTGTTTGCATTCTCACACAGAGCAGGGTCCGTCCGTCCGTCCATCCATCAGCCCGCACACACAAACCAGACAGGTGAGGAGCTGAATATTGGAAACAATTCAGTGACGCTCGTACAAAGCCACTACCAAAGATGTGCACTCTCTGTGGTTTAAAAAAAGCTTTTACAGCAATCCTCCAAGCAGCCCTTGGATCAGTGAAGTTATCTGTACAGAAATATAAATGCAGAATGGCATGGGAACAGTCTCCCCGGAGACTGGGGTAGGGCAGATTGGAGAATACCTAAACCTTTAAATGGTGCCTGAGATTTTCATGTTAAATTGGAACGTTTTCTTCCCACGCTCACCTAAGAAGATGAAGGAAGACAGCTACTTATGGGCAGTTAGCACATACACCGACTACTGAGAGCAATCAGGGCACAAAAATCCACCAGGCACGGACCGGACCCGTCTCCCTGGATCTCCACTGGCAGTATTTCACTAATGCAAGGCTTTTTGTACCTGCAGAAGTGAAAGCTGATGGCTATTTTAAGACCACCTCACACTTGCACTTCTGCTACAACCCATGGGAGGCTTCTAATCTATTTCTGTATATTAGACATCATTTCTCTTCTGACTTCCTTATCAAATGTGCAAAATAATCAATAATTCACTTAGGCTCTACATTCCCATTAGAGTGAACCACGGCTGTGATTTACATATATTTCTATGACTGTAAAATAAGCAGATATCCTAAACTATCCTGGAATTGTCCTCTTGTATGTGACAGCACCTCCTACCACCCAAAGTAGTTTTATTTCCCCCACTCTTAAATCTAGGACAAAATACTACACTTTTGTTCTATATTAAGTTCTATATTAAGACCGTAGAATAAAAGCAGCTGACTGCTTTCCCAGCCTCTGTCCTCACGGAGGGGAACATGGGGTGAAGAATTAACCCCTGGCATGAGCTTTTCTCACGGTAAGTCATTAAGTCGATGCTCTCCCAGAATTAGATGGTGATGAACTGGAGACACCCGTTGCCTTCCTCCCCTTCCCGTAGCCCTCACCACACACTGCAGTTAAAGGATCAGCTGTGATTACAGGGTGATTTCTTTCCACAGCCTTGTTTTGAAGGACCTGAGATTCGTGTAGCTTAACGAAGAAGAAAAAAGCAGCTATGAAACCTTCCCATCCCTTACCACTGATGCTGTCACACCTCCCAAGTCAGTAATAACCTCATCCCTCACTCCCCTCTGGAGTCAGCTCATTTTGTAGGGAGGAGCTGGCCTCCGGGAGATTAAGTGACTTGGCCAAGGTTACACGCGTCGCAGAGGGTGTTCGAAGCGAGAGACGCCCAAGTCCCACGTCCCGGTGTTAGGAGATCTGGCTAGACACAGCCAGCACTGAAGCTCCTCCTTACCAGAGACTCAGCCTTGAGATCCAGGGACAAGGAGACAGGCCTATCAAACAGACCACCAAAAAACAACTCGTGTATTTTGTCTGTGAATCTACAGCCCAGAGGTTGCATTTCCCAATTTCCTCTCATCCCTGTGTTTAATCCTTTGGTGTCATCAACTGTGGGCATCCGCAGCATCCAGCGACAAGGGCAGAGCATGTGGCAGCCACGCATGTCCTGGTAATGACTTCATTTCTTCCACCAGCTCTGGAAAAACAAAAACAAAACCAAATCCCTGGTCCTGCATAATTGTGGCCCTGTTATTCATGGATCTTAAATTGTACTCCTTCATGAATTTTAATGTGCAGTCCATTTTCTTTCCACTAATCCTACATTAGGCTGGAAGCCTTTATAGACTGAACATTTGCCCTCCTTAGCTCTTTATTCCCCGCAGCATCGTGGCTGCTGTGTCCCCAGGCATTGCCCTTGTCTCAGCTGGTCTAACAGCTAGGCTCAACCAACATTAAAGTGTTTTCTTATTAGATACTCTAGTTTTGTGCATCTGTGACAAAAGCAGCAGGCCCGTTGAATAGACACCCTGTGAACAGCAGCTTATTTATTTTGCCCACGCTTTGCCAATCTATTGGCGTGCGTATTAGTTGCGCAGCATTTGAGACAACACCTGTCTGTGAATCTTTAATGCTACGCTTTTGTAAATCTCTTTTTCCAGCTGAAACCGTCTCCGTAACTCATCAGGAACTCCAGGGAATTCTCCCTTCCAAGGAATTGCAGGATTTCTGTGTTGTTACTGCTGAGTGACGCACAAGAGCAAACCACGGACAGTTGTACACCACCGTAGACCGTAAGATGCTCAACAGCCTTATTTTAAATGGTATTTAGACTTGAAAGCCAGACAGGACCATTAGATACTCTAATCTGACCTTCTGCAAAATGCAGCTTGAGCCTGTTATTTCACTGCTAAATTTAGTAATTTGTCCAGCTGAAGTGATGCTTCCAAACGACTCGATTTGAGAAGATGACAAAGCCATAGCTTCCTTCGGTAAGCCATCCCAGCAGAAGCAGTCTGCCAGGTCTGCCCCGAGGAATGGAGTCTACAATAAATTGAGGCAAGATGCTCTTTTTGTGTAAATTGCTAAGAATATATCAAGCCCTGCCCTTCCATGTGCCTCCCAGAACCCTTATTAGATGAAAAAGAAATATTGTACAGTCCTCAGCTATAAAGTTCTAAAAATATGGGAACTTTGATGTATAAATGCATGTTGAGGACCTTTCTGGCCCTGACTACAAACGTTCCCAATTGCCACTAATTTCACATCTTGCAGACCCAGCAGTAATATTTCTTTTCCGAGATATACAGAATATACTTAGTGTTTCAAAGATTCCAGCCCTGGGGATACTTTGCGCTGGTGTGTGCCATTAGTGCAACAGGCAGGCAGGCACAGGCAGAAATGAATCTGACTTAAAATCTGATTTGACTTAAACAACGCTGACCTTATGAGAAGTGTGGAGTCCGAACCAGGCCTGCAAATCCCATCTGTTTCTTATTTCTATAACGGGCAAGCTAAAACCCTAAATCCAAACAGCTCTGAGCTTTGAATCCAAGTTTTGCAGCTTGAGTCCATTACTAACAAGGATGATGGCTAGCCCAGCGTGGACTTGCTTCTTAAATTGAACGCTGGGATTTATAGCACAACATTAAATGAAGGAGACGTATTGCTGGTTGACTAATAGCTAACCTGGGAAGGTACTTGGGGACAGAGATTCATGGGTTGGTGAATAAGTTGACCCACCTCTTTGCTCCCCATAAAATTGTTATCGCAACACTCGTGGACTTTAGTGGTATTTTGAGGGTTAACTGGTGTTTGAGAGCCGCTCGAATGCTCCTCCACTGCTAGGAGCTAATAAAAACCTGCACTAATTCTTTATGTTAGGTATTTTATTAAGTTACAGTTTTTGCTGGTTTTTTTTTCTGCAATTGGATGACAAAAAAAAAAGATCTAATCTGTAAAGCAAGCAGCTTTTTAGTCTTTTATGAAAAATAAAAGTGAGCGTATTCACAAAAAGCCCCATCTCTGTCCTTTAATTCAAAAGAACAAAGCTGGTGAAGGCAGGTCTCCGAGCATGAATGGAATTTGGCAATACCATTCCCATTAGTGCAGAATAAACCCGTTAAATATATAATGGCTCGAGTACAATGTAGATTAGAAAAATAAGTGTGGAACTGTAAGGGTCCTAATTATTTTCCGTCCATCTACCTTTACATTAAACACCAAGTTTTGATGCTTCCCCAGACGGTGGGTAAATTATTGAATTTTTTAAGCGATTCTCTGTTTATAGAATTGCAATTACTCAGTATCGGCCTTTGTTTGGAGAAGAATCCCCGTCCATTCTCACTAATGGCTTCTTCTCATCTCATCCGACGTGGAGGATTTCCTGAGCATATTAAAAACATTATTCACTCTGCCTTTTTAGCTTAGCCAAAGATTTAATGACTTCAGCATAAGAACTGTATGTTTTGCTGTATTTGAACTAGATTTACTCCCTGACAGCTAATGCTGTGCACTCTGTTCCCTACATATGTACACAGGCGCTAGAGGAGTTCTTGAACTGGTTACATTATAGATTTTTTGGGGTAAGATTCTTGGTATTTAGCACAACTGAGCGTATGAACCTCAGAGTACCTTTGACACCTGAAAATACGTCCTTGTCTCGCTGCCAGGGCTGGGTGAACATTAGCTATTTTTTGCGTGGTGGACCTTTGTGCCCTACCTGGACTCGCCATTAAACGGCCCAGGTAGAGCCTGAACCTCCTGAGACCTTGGTGTTCCAGTGCTGGATCCATCCCAGCCCAGACAAGGTAGACACCTACCTCCAACGCCGCTCTTTTTTCACTATGTATGAAACACCTTTCAGCAAACCTCCGGTTTTTATTTACTGTCCTGTAAGGTGGGTGTCTCTCAGAGTTTATGTACAGTCCAGGTTTCCTGGCTTAAAGACAGACATGAGTCTCTGGAGCAATGTTCCAAAAGGCAGCAAAAAGCCAAGGAGATATTTAGGCCTGTTGCCGATACGTCCCTTAATTTGGAAAAGCTCAGAAATATTATTCCCTACACCCTGAAGCAGAACGTCATGCCCTTGAAAAGGCAGCCCGCATCTGGGATTAGGTCCTTTTGCAGCGCATGGGTTCAAGTTTAATCGCTCGCTGGTGTTGCAGTGCTGCATCCTGCTCCTCCCTGGCACCGCTGGGATCACCAGCCCTCGGCTTCTTTCCAGCCAATTTGCCACCTGAATCCATCACTCACTCCAGGATTTAGATCTTCTCCGTCATGGAGCAAACCCTGTGTGAATCGCTTTGCTGATGAGGATTTGAAATCTTTCTTTTTTCCCCATTCTCCCGCACTTCGAGATGTTTAATTGAGATGCAGCAGTGGACACGCTCCAGTAAACTGGGCCATAATGGCTTTAGAAAAAGGGAATTATTGATTGTTGGTTCCACACCTCGCAGCCTGGGGCTCTGCACTGGCTCGGCTCACTGTGTGCCGTGGATTTTAAACCACCGGTGAGTGCAGGGGCGGGATGAATTGGATTCTGGTTTATCTTTTGTTCAAAAAAAAAATTGAACAAAGAAAATTGTCATATTTTGCCCCCTTTCTTCAGTGGCCGCCCACGTGCTTGTGATTCAAGGGATTTTTCACCAAGCCTTTTAGTGCAGAGTGTTTCTTTGATCGCATCTTGCGCTGATTACTGTCATTTGTTTTCAGGCCTCTCCTTCCAGCATGTATTTTACATGCAATGTGAGGTCAAAAGGCAGCTTCCTCCGTCCTGCGTTTGATCAGCAAAGTGACTGCATGATTGCTTTCCATTCCTACCCTTATTTATGTCTGAAAGAGCAATCAGAAAATGCAGGGTTTATGTATGTGTATTTAAAGCTTTCAGAGGGGCGAGAGCCCAGCCGAGAGCAGGGACCCCCCTGCCTGCCCCGCGCCTGGTGCCCAGGAGCCTTAACTGGCCTCAGAGCATCTCGGAGGGGAACACCACCCATCACAGCTCCTGGGGGGCCTCCTCGCTCTGCGGGATAAACCCCGTCCTTAGAAACCCAAGAGCAATCCCAAACCAAGGGACTTCCCATCACTCGCCCTGCAGCTCCTCGGGGCACAGGCTTCCCTCCCAGGTTTGGGGAGGACTTGCGTGAGGAAGGAATAGCGTACACCCAACACGCACAGGCTCTGCTGGGGCAGAGCAGGACAGTTGCAGCCCTTCAAGCGATCTGATCCTTGAGGAATCAAACAGCAGCCTACGATGGAGAGACTCTCTGGCTCCTCCTGCATCTCCCCGTCAGAGCTGGGCAGCATCGGGCAACCTGCTGCCCTCCAGCGATGCTTTTGCTTCTCCAAACACTTCAGGTCAGAATTTCATCTGGTCCAGGACATTTTGTACCCAGCAGTGAGATGCAGTGGGAATCGCTGAGTGATGCTCTCCTGATTGTATTGACTGGACATAAACCGCTGCCTTTCAACCCGCTGCTGCGTGACAGACAGAAAATAGGAACGGAGGCCGTGGGGGACCGCCCGGAGCCACTTGATCTCACGCTCACTTTCTGAAATAAAGCCATTTCAGCACCAGATCCATCCTGCTGATGGTCTGAAATGCCCTTGGTGTGAGTGGCTTGCAAGGAGGTGCCTGGGCGGTTGAAAGGGTCCACAGTGATGGAAACAACACATGGGTGCCACTGAAGCAGGCGTGCACGCCGGCTCTGGTGGAGGAGCGAGTAATGATATATTGAGTGGGTTTGATTGACCTGTTCAGAGAGACACGTGACTGGGGTGCTGGAGAGCCCAATGTCATGGGGAAGATGATAAAGGCCCCTCTTTTTCAAATAAGTGGATATTTTGCAAGCTCATTCCAGTGCAAACACGTAGACACAGACCTGCTCCTCCACACTGTGCTGCGGGAGGGGTGGAAACCCCCTTAGCAGAACAACCCCAGACACCCACAGCAATCATTTTCAATAAGATGTGGAAACCAGAGCCCCAGTGGCTTGCTAGAAATCTGCCTCTTACCATGGGTACGTGGGCTGGGTCCTGAGAGCACACATCCCCATCGAACGAGCACCAGCCCAAGCCCTACAGCAGACAGCCCTGCGCAGGGCGGGATTACGCTGCCCTGGGTATGCGTAACTGAGAGATTGCGGTCTAATTTTGGGATGCCCAGCTTCACCACACCCCCAGCTCTCCACCATCCTCCTCCAGGGATGCAACTGTGTTTTTGCTCAGTGGCTTGGCGTAATGCTGGGGCGTTTCAGCCAGCCACGACGTTTACATTAAAATCAAATGTAAATCACGTCCAGCACACACGTTAGCCAGCGTGACCAGCAGCATCCAGACTGCATCGTCCTTTGGGCAGGACAAGACTGCGGATGTAATTGCAGTTACTGTTTGCTAGAGAGTGATGCATTTTCATGGTAGATTTAATTTTACTTTTTAGTACCTACTTTTTTTCTTTTCCTTAACTTACACAGAAGAACAACCCTGCAGGGCACGAGAGAGGGTGGGCTGGCAAGGTAGGGCATCTTCTCCCCTGCTGCAGTTCCACAAGAAGAGGAGGTTAATTAGCAAACCGCAATCAGTGCCTGGGAGAGATCAGCACCCGCAGCCCTGAGCGCCTTTTGGTGCCCTTTCTGGGGAGAGGGGCAACCTCGGGGTGCACGCAGCTCAGTAAGCCCACTGAACTCCATTACTTAAAACCATCTAAACTGCAGAATGATTTTTTTTTTCCCCCATTGAATACTCAACCATTGGGCTTAAACTAACCTAAAGCTAAATGTCGAGCATAGCTAAACGCTTTACAAATGACACACTAAAGCATCTGTGCAACCCAAATTTCCTCCATCCATAATAATTTTCACATGCAAAGCTCATCAGACACGTCTGATACGTGTGTTAATAACTCGCACTGGTGCGCGCTGACAGGCTGAATTACTGATTTTCCCTAATTCATTTTTTCTGTCTCGAAACATAGTCTCCTCTATCTAATGCAAATTGATCTTTTCACCCAATCTATTTGACAGATCTACAATTTAGTATTCAATTAACGTTTCAAGAATAAAACCAGTCTGTGACGCAGACACCAGTCCCTAGCATGAACTGTAGACGTCCACGCTGACCTGACGTCTCTCTGCAAGCCAACGAGAAGACCCTCAGAGCTGGCTGCTACCTCTGCTCTTAATGCCAGAAATAAAATGAGTGCAAGAACTGCAGAGATTATCAGGGAAAAGAAACAACGCACACTGGTTGGGACTGTTATGGGTGTCTAAGAGGTGGCGGGACGGGCATGGCCCCAGGAGGGATGGATCCCACCGCGGGCAGCAGCGTGGGGTGGGTCACCTCTTGAGGGATCTGCCAGCCCTGGCTTTCTGGGACTCAGCAGCTAAAGCGTAACCGTTTTATTTAATGAAACATTTTGAAGAGAAAGGCTTTAAACTGCTAATGGTAGGAGTGTAAGCAGCAACCAAGAGGGATCTCAACCGCTGCTCGCCAGGCTGGGTTTGCAGAGCCCGGGCTTCACCCTGCATCTGCCGACGACCTGGCCATGGTGTGGGAGCCCTTGGGGTACAGCAGCAACGCATCTGCATCTGCTCCTCCGCTGGAGGCAGCTCCCAGCCTCATCCCAATTAATCGTCTCCTAATGACTTTCTGAACCAGGAGGATTTCCTTAATTATACCACACGTTAGACTTTAATCAAGAAATCAATCTTCCACGCTGCCCGAAACCCGAGGGTATGGCGCATTTGGTGAAGAGAAGCCCGGGGCCTCCCTCGCGCTGCACTGAGGAGGTCCCGCGATGCCACCGGCCGTCCTGACACGCCGCACCCGTGGCTGAGCAAAGCCCAAGGACTCCCGGTCACGGCCCCGGGGAAGATGGCTTTGCCATCAGCACCGTTGTGTAACTCTCACTTTGCCAGCGTAGGACTCCGGTGCCACCCCCTGAGCGTGACCCGCTGGTGATCCCCAGCTGAAGCAATCGCTATCCAGCGATATAATGAAATCAGTGGCTGGGGCTGCGGGACAGGTCACGCGCAGCCCGTGTTAGGCGGGGAGAGGGAACGACGCCTGTTTACTGGGGCACAAACGCAGCAGAGCTCTGCAAGGAGAGGGGTTCGGTTTGTGCTCGATAGCGTGCTTGCTCGTCCTGCCACGGGGACATCAAAGCAGCTGCAACAGCCGTTGGAAAGACCCGCCGTTTACAAATATGCAGTAACAAATGCACAGGGACGATCTGCAAAATATTAATAGTTTGCTTCTACCCCACAAAAATGATGCTTTGCTGTTTGAGTAATGCATTCAGCTGCTGGCGGATGCTCTCGCTCGGCCGTGGCTCTGCCCTGCGGCTTTTGGCAAACCGCTCCTCTCCCCCAGCTATGGCGAAGCCGGTGCTGCTCTGCTTGCCCTCTCCCGTGCCCTCGGATGGGCATCGGGAGCAGACCTGGGTGCCTGCTAAACCCCACAGGGCCCCAGTGATTTATTTCTTTACAGGGAGCAGCAGCAGTGGGTTATAAGTGGAATTTGGAAGCGGTGCATGCCAGTGCAGGGCTTGTTACTGATTTTAGCTGGAAGTGGTTTAACTAAGATCCCTGCACAGCCCCTTGCCTGTGCCCCGGCTCAGCCAAGCACCGACATACATATATTCTTTCTGCCGCCTGACACAAGATGCCAGGCAATGTGCAGCCCTCCTGTGCCAGCTTAGCGCCTTTCTGTGGAGCTGGATGTGGCAGGGAGAGGATTTGCATTTTTTGGCAGGCAGCTGCGACGGCGGTGAAGCCTCACGTGACTTCACCTGCTCCATCTCACACCGAGACCGACGCAGCCCCGTGCGCACCTCCTGCCTCTGCAAACCTTGTGAAAATAAACATAAATCCTGGGGTTGCTGTGATCTGCTCTAGTGTCAAAGACCGTGCAAGGTTGCTGTGATCCAAAGGGAAGCCATGTCTAATTAAATATTAACTTCGCTTTTTTGTTCCAGTTTACAGGATGCTGAGAGGCCGATTGCAGCAAAGGATTTATCTTAAGGGATGCTGAGCACCCTGGTCAGACAAGAAACCCCCTGTTCGGAGTGGAGGACAGGTTGATGGTCGTTACTGGCCTGATCCAAACCCCGGCGGAACGCGGCAGTGATGGCAGCTTTAAGGAGGTGCCACCGCCGTGGTGCCTCCAAGTTCGCGTTATTTTGGTGAAGGAGCCCATCGATGTTATTAAAACAAAGCGTCCCCCTGCTGAAACACCGGTATCCCACAGAGGACCCTGATTTTGCCTGCATTCACCCCCAGCCCTGTGGTGCCGGAGCCAGCGGCTCCTCCGCAGCGGGGTCCCACGGGGCCACTGAGGATTGGGGGTCTCGCCCTGACCCAAACATTCACAGCAAAACACTCACGGCAGCATTTCACAGTATAACATCGCCCACAAAAATAGAAAGGTTTTTTTTCCTCTTTGTTTATAGAAAGGTTTTTTTCTTCCTAACAAAATGCAAATACAGGAAGCAAAGATGTGATGCAGCAAAACGATTTAAGAAAGAGTATTACGGTAGCGGAAGGGAGGGAGACAGGGCCGAGCTCTGAGCTCACCTGTGCCGGCGCAAGTGCAAACCAGCTCGGCTGAAACCCAGCAGGCTGGTTAGGCTTTAAATTGAGGTAATGATGAAAACATTTTGGTGCATGTGTTTCCTCTGCAGAGCCCTGCTGTGCCTTTGCCGGCCATCGACACCCTGCCTGAGCTGGGGCTGCGCAGGCACCGCGTCCTTTCTCCCATCTTTCGCCTGCTCAGATGATGAGGACGCTGGGATGGGGAATGCATTTATGCATTTCGAGTACCTGCTGCCTTTGCAAGGAGCTAAAAATAAAAAGCATCTGCTAAAAATAATGAATGATCAGGGGAAAAAATGCTAAACCCCAGAGATCTCCCTGGACTCTGAGGACTAATTTTAATTTCCCTTTAATCCAGACAAAAATAGCGACATCACTGCTGGAGGGTACGGCTCGGCCCCGGGGACCGAGGCAGGAGTTGTGCTCCCCTGCCCATCCTGCCCAGCAGCACCCTGAGACCCCGCTCGCTCCCGGCACGGCTGAACCCCAGCGCCGAGCTTTTGGGTGCGTCCCAGAGAAAAACGGGCATGCTGCAAGCCGGAGGCCACAGGGCTTCAGCTGCTCCCACAAGGGACGTGGCCGAACCCCTGCGGCCGCAGGTCCCGGCAGTGCCTTCCCCCAGAGGATCAGAGAGTCGGGCTTCGTGCTGCCGTGCCTGTCTGGGCATGGCCAGTTTTGGGGTGCTTTGATCCTCTATCATGCTATGGCCTCAGGTAAGGGGAAGAAAAGGGACCAGATGTCCCAGATTACAGACTGGACTTTTTAAAAATAAGATTTACCAATACTCTTTACTTTTAGAGGGAAGAAAAACACTGATCTGAGCAAGCTATTTCGTTTGCAATCTTCCAAAGAGACAAAAAAACTTTAATTCCTGAAAACACATCTAAAGGAGCAAAGGATGCTCCGTACCCGAAAGGCTGGGCTCCCTGAGCACCGCCGCCACCGCCCGCCCCCTCTGCCCCCACACTGCACGGGGCAGCCAGCCCCGCACGCAGCCCCTTTCTCCAAACCCTTGGAAAACGTTTCCCCGCCTTTATCCAAGCGATAAAACACCGATAACACGAGGGGAGGAGCACGGGCTGGGCTCTCCCTGCAGTTCCTCGCTCCTCGCTACCCATGTGTACGAGCGACAAGGGTGGTTGAGCATCATTAAATAGAAACATTGCTCCCAGCTTACCTGCAGCATTCAGATATATGCAAATATATGCATGCAACAATTCACATACAGAGCTCGCCTGAGACTTTGCTTCAGTGCCGGGAGGAAAACTCCCTTAATTCCTGGGACCAGCCCAGGGCTCGGTGCCCCCCGTGCAGCAGCTAAATTTGGGTGGGGGGTTTGGGGATGGATGGGCTTGGAGGAGGGGGGCAGGAGGACGTGCTTTGGGGCTCTTTGTGCAGCAAGGTCTCGGCCTCAGAAATATTTTAAATACTGAGAACCCATGAATAGATACAAGGGCTCATAGTCCGAGGTGTGATTTATATGCAACAGCACATAAACACCTGAAATGGGGTCTTTAAAAATGCCTCGGACTTCTCTATAATGCTGCTACTGTGGAGCTGCAGCGCAGAGCCAACACACGTCCCCGGAGCCCAATGCTGCTTACGGGGGGAGAAAAAAATTAAGAAAAATCAGATCTAAGCAATTCCTTACAAGCTGCTCCAAATGTGTTTTCATTTCAAGAGTGACCAGAGAGGTAAGTAAATATTTTTCTGGAAAGGAAATTACGTTGTGTTTACACCTAATGCTGTTTGCTGAAGCGCTGCCCGCAGTCGAGCTCCAGCCTGCTTAATATTTACCCAGCTGGAGGAAATGCTCAGCAGTGTTTGGCCGTGCTGGGCATGATATAGGTGAAGAATTCAGCGTTTATACATATAGGAAGCCCTGTGGTTTCATGAGCTGCGATGCACAAGACCTGGCGTCTGTTTGCTGGGCCGTGTTTTTGTGAAGCCGTGAGCCTCAGACAAGGGGCTGCTGTTGGACCGGGGCTGTGCGGCCACTTGGCAAGGGCAAGGTAGATAAAAAGCAAATATTTAAGTCAGGAGGGCCCAACCTACAGCCCGCTGGGCTCTAGCATTGGTCTGCAAGGCTCTTCCCATCGCAGGGAGCTTTGCTCTGCAAGCTGGGAAGGTGTCCCATGGCTTTCTTTAAGACTCACTGCTCCAAATGCTTGAAGGTGACTGACCCAAAAAGCTGTTTGCTGTTCCCCCAAAGATCTTTTTGCCACCCCCCTGCGCAGGGCACAGTGATGCTGGAGGGACGCGGGTGCCACGTGTCGCGTCCTCGTGCCTCCCTTCCTGCAAGGCAGAGGGGAGAGACCCGCAGGAATGAGCTACGGAGCGCCTTCCCTGCGGAAAGCTCTATTGGTACAGCAAGTTTAATGGCTGGTGCATCCTCAAGATCCCACCTAAAGTCCGTGCCTTTTGCTCCCTGGAAAGGGCACTGCTCATGCAGGGCGTCTGCGTCACGAAGCAGAGCTAACCCAGGCTGGGGCTTGTGTCTCCCGTAGAAACAGGTTTGCAAGACCCTGAAAATAGTGGCTGGAGTCTATATATTTTCCTTGGACACGGACAGGACAAAGGCACTCGCTGCCGCATTGCCAATTTGGGTAACCCGTAGCAGAAGGGCTAAGGAAGGTGCCTCTGCGATGCCTTTGCTCATCAGCCTGGAAACAAGCACAAAGCTCTCCCCTCCCCAGCTCCTAGGTGCTGAAAGCTGCCAAAGGTCAGGCTTAAGCTCCATGGACTTTGGCGAGAGTTTGTGCAATGAAATCCCCTCCATCAGCTTGGGAAACGCAGGTCTGAGCTTTGCCTTCTTTTAATCATTGATGAGCGGGGTGCTTTTGCCCGGCGGTGCGGCAGGAGCAGCCGGGGGACACGGCCGGGCTCCCTGTGCTGCCAGGACCTGCTCCAAATCTCCCCACCAAGCCCTTAATCAGCTTTCACCTGGGATTAGCTCAAACAGTCCCAGCCTCTGGTTCAAAATAGCTTTTCTTGCTAGTAGGCAACTAATCCAAAACGAGCCCTCTCCTCCATCAGCCAGCATCTCCAGCAAGGGTTTTTTTTTCCCCTAAGAATTGGACCTTGCCCAGTTCCCAGATTTTTTTGATTGAGAAACCAGGTCATGGGATGAACACACGATGTTCAGAGCTGGGATGTGATGGGGACCGACGGCTGCAGCTCCCATAAACCCAACCAAGCCAAGGCCTGGCGCAAACCAGGTACAAAGAGCACAACCAGCCCAGTTCAGGCTGAACAGTCTGCGCTTGGGGGAAACTCAGATTTTTGCACCAGGGATTTTGCTCAGGAGCTCGTGGTGGGGCAGGGGGCACCGTGCAGACACCTCCCACATGAGCTGGGTCCGTCCCATCCATGCTGAGCTCCTCTTCTCCTGCTGACAGCAAACAGAGCCAAAGAAACTCCCTCGTGTATCTGAGACCATTGGGACCTGGGGAGGAATGGAGGAGGGGAAACGACGGCCCCTTCTGTAGGACAGGGAGCCCAGAGCAAAGAGCGGCCGAAAACCCATGGAGCAAATCAACAGCCCCTGACTTCCATAGGCACCTGCCAGGACGAGCCAGGCTGGGAAGGGCCGTGCAACCCATCACATCCAGAAATGCCATGTATGATGTGGCTACGATTAAATAAAGGACATTATTACTGCCTTGCTAATGGCTCGGGGTGCCAGCAGCAGAGCCGTCTGGCTGCCAGCAGCTCCCTGCTCGTGGGAGCTGGCCCCCACCAGGCATCGGTGTTTAAAAGATTGAATTCACCTTCACAAATCTGCAAACGGGATCCATGTTAACAATCCCCCATCGCAGCTGCGGTGACAACCTCCTCCTGCAGCCCTGATAACCAGGAGCACAGAGCCACAGCAGCTCAACAACCAGCTCAGATATTGCATTCAGAAAGAAATCCGAGCTCAAATTAAAGACGACAGAGACTCATCCCTTCAGCCCGTTTATTTCCTCCCCTGTAAAACCTGCTCCCACCCGGCTCCTTCCCGCTGACCTGACACAACGCCCGTCCCGGGGAGATGAGCTTGAGCAGCAAAGCCTGGCCGGGATTTCAGCAGCACCAACGCTCCAGATAAAGCTCCCTCCCAGCACAAATATAGCATGGCTTCTCCAGAAACCAGCAAAACCTGGGGGTCGGGGAGGCCCTTGTGATGGGCACAGCTGATACCTCACCAGCGGCATCTCAGCTGCCTGTGCTCTGTTATCCTGTGCTGCAGCTGGCTCTTATCAGTGACAATCTGGGCGTTGATGGGCTGCAGCGTGGGAGATAAAGGCCCCTTGGCCAGCAGTTAGAAATTTATATTGACTTGGTGAGGTGTTTGGTTTTGTGCCCTGTGAGCGTGAGTTTTGGTTGTACCCCTGTTTTGGACCATGAAGACTCCAGCGCTTCCCCCGGGGCGCCCTGGTTCGTGCGGCGTCTGCGCCGCGGCCACTTCGCCTCCTGGCAGGAAACTCCAAAAGTAAAATCACTGGGAGGTAAGGATGGCGCAAAACCCCCGTTTCGACCGGGCGAGACATCCGCTAGCGAAGCGGCTTGGTGAAGATGGGAAACCTGCGTCAGAGGCTGAATCCTCCAACATTTCAGCTCCTCCGACACCGAGGCTCGGCTAGGAGAGGCCCTTGATTTCTGTCCTGAAACCTTCATAAAAATAGCACAATTATGGGAAAATCCTTGTCCAAGTGGAAAAGAAAACACCAGTCCGGGTTTCACAAGGAAGCAGAGCTATATAAAAGCACGCCCCTATAGCTTTCTGTTATTTCTGTAAAGTGTCCAAAAACTCGCACAGAAACCCTTTAGCGAGGGGCACGTTTCCACAGGGCGAGGTCGGACCTCTGGTAAAGCATTTTATTTTTTTCCCCCAGCATTTTACTTCACCTAATCAGAAGTTTCCGTACGTGGAGAACAAAACGTCTGCAGAAACGTCCTCTGCGGTGCTGCGAGGGGCAGCCCCTGCCGGGAGCCGGCCGCTTGATCCTAAGCCATAAATAACAGGGCAGACTGGAAAATCTCCATGTGTTTCTTTTTTTTTGTCACAGGAGGCGAGTCGGTGATGTCCGTCACCCCTGCTGTCCTCACGGCAGCGTTTCCCCAAGCCCCCCGGCGCCTGCCCTCGCGGGGATGATCCCCCCTTGCAAACTTGGGGTGACCAGACCGACAGATGTTTGTCCGGGAAAGATTTAATGTAGGTGGTCACCTCCTGCATGGCCCGGACAAGGTTTGTGCCCACAACACCCCCAGAACCCCCCAAAACAGCACCGAGAGGCCAAGGAAACCTGCCTGGCCACGGGGCTCGCTGGGGGCTCAGTGGCTTTTGGGGGCCACGTGGAGAGGGGTGGCTCTGGGGGCTCTGTTATTTCAGCCGTCCCCACCTGGGGACCCCTCTCTGCGGCCAGGGCAGGCACCCGTGGGGTGACTGCCTTCTGGGTGACATCTCCTTCGTGCCCAGCCTGCGTCCATAGGATGTTTCTTGGCCAGCAACAGAGAATGGCCTCGACACTATTTATACCCCGGGCTGGAGCTGGGTAAAAATAACCCCGGCGTGTTTGGCAGCCTGAAAGTGCTACTGTAAATCCTCCCTGTCAGCAAGAAAATCCCCCAGCTCGGGTCGGAGCCGTTGTCCCTGAGGGAGAGGCGGCGTGGGGGAAGCCCAGGGGTGTCCGTGGGGCTGAGCCTCGAGCGGTTCACCTGGGAGAGGACAAAAGCGATCAGGTGAACCAATGGAGAAGCGATGGGCAGCATCGCTTCCCAGCTCCTGCGTCCCATAAGAAGGGCCGAAGAGCAAAGCAGGAGTGTCAAATTGCTCTTGAACCAGGATTAAAGGCCACCGGCGCCGCTGTATTTATAGCTTCGTGATCATCTTTTGAAAAAAAACTAATTGTGACTGGTAGGAGCTGAGAGGAGCTCTGGGACCTGCCCCGCGCTCGGCCCCGGTGCTCTTTATAGCCCGTCCTTCGGCCGTGGGTGAAGGTCACGGTGGCTCCCGCGGCACCGTTACCTCACGGGGCGGCACCTCCCCGGGGACCGAGGAGGGGGCTTCATGTACCCTCCCTCCCTCCCTCCCTCCCTCCCTCCCCGCCACGCTCTCCTGCTGCGGAGCCACGGGCCAAGTTTGCAGCAGCAAAGCTGCAGCCGCTCGCCTGAGCCCACGTCTGCTGCTGTCTGAGTCAGCTTATCTGTGCTTGGCTATTAATAGATTGCTTTGGCTTGCGAGCACTCTAATTGCAGTTTAATAATACATCTAATGCAAGGCGGTGAGAGCGCTGCCCCGTATCGCAAATACAGCGGCTGTTCCCTGCGAATCCCCTCCTTGCTCCGGCTGGGAATCGCCGCGGGAGCAGGGGAGACCCCGGCCCCGTGACAGCGGCCGGGTACCACCACCGCCTCCCGGCCGGAGGGTTTGCTCTGCGCCGTCAGTGTAAGCACAGCCCGAGGCCACGTCGCCATTCTGGCACTTTTCCACTTTCATCCTAACGGAGCCAAAGGGCTGATGTGGGGTCAGAGGCTCTTCTAGAGGCTGTTGCCAAGAGAGACCCTTGAGTCGTCCCTCCTGCTCTTACTCGGATGCTTGGGATGGGAAATACTGAGCACAACACTTTTTCCAGCGGGGAATTTCCCTATAGGGCTTACGTCCAAGCTGGCGAGGGGCCACGGCCGACGCACACAATTCGGCTGGTGTGTGGAACAACTGGAGAGGAGCAGCCGGCAGCCGCCACATCCACCGGTCCCCTCCCCATCCCGCCTGGGATGCCTGCTGCCCACGCCGCTCGGGATCGCACCCTCCCGCCCCAGCAGAAGCAGCAAGTTTCAGGGGGAGGGTGGGGAAACAAGACAGAAATAGTTTTATTTTCCTCTCTAAATCACATAGAAGAATTAGAGTCAATGAAAAGGGCCGGAGCCCCGGTCTCTCCGTGTCTGGCTGTTTCGGGCTATGGCAGCAGCAGGCGCGGGTGGCCCGGGGGCAGGACGGCTGCGCTGGGCTTCGACCCCGCCGTTACCCGCTGCGCCTCGAGGCACGGGGCACGGCGGGAGGCACCAGCGTTGCCATCGCGGGCTGGACCACCCTGCCCGTGTCCTCGCCCCGACGGGAACAGCTGACTGCGGCGGAAACCAAATCCCTCTTCTTGTGCACACACGTGTGGCGGCGGGCCGCGGGCGCCTGGTTAGCTGCGCTCGCAATGGAGTAATTGCTTGTATTGACAACACGAGATGGAAACAGAGTTCAAACCTTTAGGCTTTTTGGGTGACCCGGCAGCAGCCGTTCGCGCGCAGCAGCTTCAGGGGTTTGCAGGAACAAGCCCAGCGACGGCACAGCGGCGAGGAGCCGCCCCGCACCAGACCGTGCTCCTCTCCAGGCACCATGGCGTGCCTGAAGGACCGGCCTCACATTTTTTGGAGATGTCATCATTCCCGAGACCTTCCTGCTGCGCAGGGCGGAGGCAGCACACATCTCATCCTCCCGCCTCTTACGGATGCCACCGGCAGCCTCCGGAGCACACACCCAGCACGTCACACGCAGGCGCGGCGCCGATGACGGCAAATTAAGGTTTCTGCGAAACCAAGAACTCGAATTACCTTGAGCCCGTTGGGCAAGCAATTAATTGTATCGACTGTCCCATCAGCTGAACCTGTTTGCCCACGCTACGGGCACGCACAGGATGGCGGTTCGCGGTCGCATCTTCCTTGGCTCCTTACCCGCCTCCCACGAACCCCCCGGCTCCTCCTCGCCGCCGCCCTCTCAGGTGCAGCTTTTCTTGCTATGGCCTGAGCTACACTTTGAGTTCAGGGCATTTAGCAGCCGGCACGATCAGGTCCTCTCCAAAGAGGGTTAAGTTGCTTTTTCGGACATGTGGGGAATTAAGGGCGCTCAGTCGGTGTGCGGCGGCACGGTGAACTGCCGGGCACTGGCACAGGGCACGGGGACAGGTCCCAGCCGTCTTCAGCAGTGGGATGAAGAGCGATTGCATCAGCTCATCCCAAACCACCTCAAATAAAGCACTGCTTTCAACCTGACTGCAGTCTCAAATGGATTTTGGAGCTGAAGGCACCGGGCATCGGATACGTTGTACCTTGCTCACCTGGGAGCAGAGCAGCCGTTCTGTGAACGCCGCCAGGTGAGATGAGCGGTGGCCGGCTGCAGCTGCAGCTAGCAAAAATGTCACAGCGTGTACCCGAGACGGACAAGCTCCCTCCATTATTCAAAGGAGTTGCTCTGTATTTTAATATTGAAGGATGACCCCCCATCCTCTCCTTCCAAAGCGCGAGCTCTCCTTCCCACGCACAGATTTGCTTTGCTTCAGGACGCCTGTGGATCAAACCCGGGCAAATCTCGTTTGCTGAACTTCTGAGACGGACATTTGACTTGCAAACCCCCAAACACACCAGACCGCTTTACCGATGTTCTGGTTTAACTGCGAGTAACAGGTATCTCCTACAGTCACCGGGGTACGACTGTACAAGACACGGAGCTACAGGGTGAATTCTACCAACAAGCAAAACCTGCAAACCCTGGGGTGGTTTTCTGGCCACTGGGAATTTCTTGACCCATTCTAGCGTTGCAAGCACTGCTACCTAACGGTGCTGACAAAACCCTTCACCCATGGGAAGTGATTTAACAAGAATTAGGGGACTTTATTTCATGGGTTTCTTGTTATTGTTGCTGCTTGAAAAATACCTTAGAATTGTGCGATTCCTCACAAAACCAAACCATGGGCTTCCCTCACTGGTCTGGTTTAGGGAAAGGCACTTGGTCACGGTACGACGGTGCCAGGCGTCAGCGCTGTCCCCTGGTCCATTCGGGGTTTCCTCTTGTACTAAACCGTAGAGTTCAGGGGCTCCGGATCGTCTTTTCGCTCTGCCCGATGGGATCCTCGCCCGGGACCATGGCCTCCCAGTGCGGAGGCGATTCACGGGCGCGCTGGGCGGCTGCCCCGGCCCGGCAGGTACCACAAAAGCAGCTAAGCTGACCGATTTCAAGCTCAATGTAACATTTCTTGAACAACCAAATTTTGCTGCCTCCCATTTGCACAGTATAGGAGATTAAAAGAGAAACACGGACCAGCAGTTTTAGTACTTGAAAATTTTATTTTCTCAAATGAGCACCAACACATATTGTAAATATGACAAACAATACGCCTCCCTCTAATACTGAAGAACTATATACAATGTACAAATACATGAAAAGGTGAAAACCAATTATTTGAAAACAAACAATTGCATTTATTACTGAAGCAAATGACCTGAAAGAATATGCCAAAAAATAAAATTAAAATAAGATCAAAGAAATAAAAGTATACACAATTTGTAAACACAAGAGCATCAATAGACAGGCTGGTATTGGAAATATTGTCCTTTAGTTTTGTCAGTGGGGAAAGCATTCCCATTTCCTTATGAAAAACAAAACGAAGGATACATACAGTTTGTAACTATGAGAATAGCTTATCTGTGGTTGTACCTTACACAATGCCATTCTGCTTGCATTTAAATACGCTGATTTTTTTTTTTCTGAATTCAAGATGATTTTGTTTCCCCTCTTCTGTTTATTCTTTTGAAACAGGATTCTGCAAAATCTACGTCTATATCTATCTATGTAATCTATGTCTATAACATAATTGTTTCTGAGCATTGAATTTCTGAGGCCTCTCACCTGGTGAGAAGAGCTCCTTCCCACTGAGCTGAGCTCTGGTTCTCGCCAATCTGTTTACCCAACCGGGTTTTTGGGTGTCATCTCTTCATCCAAGAACTGGTTCACACGGAAACATGATGCTCCTCCCGAAACGAGGGAGTGCAGTGAAATGCATGATTAACACACTCTCACATACCCGTTAGAAAAATGCATACAGAGAAAATTCTCACTTGATCATCACAAGAACAACAGATTTCATTCGTAGGGTGGTTTTTTTTCTGTATATTTTTAAATCGTGTGCACCAAAAACAGAGAATTAAAGAGCGTGCGACAGTTATTCAGCACTGAAAACAGCTCCTTGCTCAGCAAAACACAGTCCAGTGGTTTGTGCTGTTGGTCCACTTTGGGATAAACAAGAGACCCGATGGATTAAGAACGAAGAAGGGGGAGAAGGGCGGTCAAAGACAGGAAGGAAAACAAAAAAAACCTTTACTGCCAGAGGTAAACTTTTACTCTAATTTGTTATGTAGCAGCCTGGTTTAAAAAAAAAAAAAACAAACCAACAACAACAAAAAACCCAAAAGAAAACCAGGATCCATGTCCAAAGACTTATGTTTTAGTTTAAAAACAATGACTAATTAGAAATCTCCATCCTCCATCCCTGCTGCCCCCAAGCAACTGGAAACAGCGATTCAGAGGTTGCAGCTTATATTCAATCCTGTTTTCTAAGTCTCGGTATCTACTTCACTCCAGCCAATACTGGTGCAAGAGAAAATTTCAGGCCCGAATCCTACAAACCAGATCTCCTCGGGAAAGCTGTGCCCAGGCGGAGCCCCACCGGCTCTCGTGGGACTCGCCGCGGGAGCGCGAGCTGACACGGGGCTCAGGCTGCCGACGGGACCTCCAGCACCGAGTGAAGGTGTTTCGGCATCTAACTCCAGACAGCGGGGCACTCGGAGAGTGCCCGGAGCTACCTCCCGTCCCACACAGCAGGACCTGCCCGGGCCGTGGGCCGCTGCCCGTAACCCAGCCGCCGCCTGCGCCGAGATTGATTCTGCCGGCTGGAAGGAGGAGTGACTCCCCTCTCCTGCCACGTCCAGAGGAAAAATGGACTGACTTAAGAGGACAACGTATATTATGATTTGTGTTTCCCTTTGAACATATTTTCCAACAAATACAGAAGGAAACAGTATCATTTATAAACAACAAAAAAGTGCTCTCAGGGAGGGGCTCTGAGAAAACAGCACCAAATATATTATTTTTTTAAAAAAATTAAATATTATTTACAAAAGTATATTTCACAAGATAATGGTTTTTTTCTGCTTTGTATATATTATCATCTGAATATTTATTACAGGGATCAGGATTTCACACCAGATAATCCACCAGAGCAGAACAATTTAAAACTTACTCAAGTCTGAGCTTTGGGGTACACGGGGGTGGCGTAAACTCAAGGGTGCATGCAGCTTGCCAGAGACGAGGCTGCCACATAAAAAAAAAAAAAAAAAAGCAAAACTCGCTGCTGTTCGTGTTTTCTCGAGGACGTCACTGATGGAAAGCAGCGCCATGGGCACTCGGTGCTCTGCGTTCAGGCACTGCCAGCCCAAGGAGGCAGCTGCCATGGGCCACATCTTCAGCTCAGAAACAACGGTCCCACCTTGCTCACCCCAGTCGCTAACGAACCGGCTACAGTCAGTTGACATGACCAGAGGGATGCAGAGAGTGAGGTTCTTTGGTTATGCTCTGAATGTACCACTCTACGAGGCATCAATTTAGCCGGCGCTGACTGTGGTAGCCATTAGCATACAGATCTGATCGTCCTGTCTGGTCACCAGCTCCCAACACCGTCATGTGTCTTATTACAGCAAGTCACAGATGAGTTAGCAGCGGACTAAGAAGTACTTTGTGTTTAATGGACACGCAGCAGATAACTAATGTCAATGAGCCTCACAAGCCCGTTCTTCCTTATCTCCCTGTACAGTGTATTAAAGTCACTCTCTAGATAATTCTCTGGGTGTTGGGGACGTTCACAGGCACACGTGTTTTTTTCCTATCAGGGCTTGAGGTCAGATTCTTAGCAAGTGTGAATCTGTGGATGCTGATTGGACAAAACCAATTAAAACCAGATTAAGACCTTGCCGTATTCAAACTTAAGACTGGTTGCCATTAAAAGCATAACCCCTGTGAACAGTAAAAAACAGCCCGACCTGATGGATCATCGTCCTGTCTTGTCCCAAATACATGGATAAACACATTTACATCTGGTAGCTCTCTGTACTAAATGTTTTTATTTCTCAGAGCAGTCCTCTAGACGGGCCTACCTTTTACATTGCTTTTTTATAGGCAATCACTCTAAATACCAACATAAAACCATGAGCCCCTGTGTGCTCTTTTTCTCAACCTCGTATTAATGATTTGGGGCTAACCCTTACTTCTCCCAGCTCCAACCAGACCCCTTTGAAGGCTACGTATCTGGGGAGACTGAAGAGCTCTTCAAAGAACACAAATTACTTCCCACTAGTCAAAACCCAACAAATTGTCATGGATCACCAACCAAAGGATAGGAAAATGGGACCAGGTCAGTGCCAAAGTCAACAAGATAGAGGGTGCTGCAGAATTTTTTATTTCTACTAGATTTTTATCACTGAAGTGAATGTGGACGATGGAAGCAGAGACGATCAGAAACGAAAGCTGAAGCGACTGTTACACAGCCACAGCAGAAAGGGGGAAGGCAGAAGCCACCTCTGAACAGGCTAGCCACAAACTGAGCCAACTCCATCCCTTGCAGGAGCCGCGGCCAGCCTCCATCTCACTTCTCTCTCCAAAGTTGTAAAGAACAGTGGTTCAAGGGAAAAAACAGCCTTTGCTTAGATGGGCCATCAGGTTTGGGTTTCAGCAGAAGGACCCAGCACCTAAGTTCCACCCTGACCCATAAGTAGCGTCTCTGCTCACATCCCCTTCATTTAACAGCGAATTACTTGCTCATCACCGGCCCTCTGTCCTGATCCCCACAGCTAACTGAGAGTCTCTTGGGGAGCGTGGGCAAGCGACAACAGATTACAGCTCCAAAGCTTCGGTTTCATAAGGAGTTACAAACCCCTGCACAATACTCTTTCCTTCTGGATTAAGAAAGATTTCCCCCAATGGATTAACCTACTTGAAAGAATTCCACAAACAAAAAGAAAATTCACTCAGAGAGATAAAACTAATTCAGTGAAATAGTCTTGAGTTATGCACCAGATACTGGCTGGACTGTTGCAGAGCAAACTTCACATTGTCATTTATGTCTAACACAGCTCCCCTCTCACACACGATGCCCCTTCCCCACCAGCCACCTCGGGAAGGTCCACACTAATTAAAATGCAAAAATTAAAATGGGAAGGGCTTGTCCCTTGCAGTTATGATGCCCACATCTACCCCTCCCCTTTAAACTCCAAGGCATAGACAATTTCAGGAGTAAGGGAAAGATGTTTCATTTCTTTTTTCTTTCCCATTCCCCCTGTGCCTGCAACAGGCTTCTGGGAGGGGGAAAAGGGGGGAAGGTTTTGGGGAGGATACCTCATGGCTTGAAATATCCACCTGTGCAATACTGCTACAACCGCCAGGCTCCTCTGCTCCCTCCTCTCCCCACTCTCACACCATTTCTCTGCCAGGCTCCAAGAGCGGAGCTGATGGCCAGGGCCTGGGATTTAAGAAAAAGATTCTGTAACAGCATTTTCCTGCTCGCACTTGTGAAGGATTGGCAGAAGACCCCCGAGGATGCTCAGTGGAGGCCAGGAAATCAAGGGGTCCCCTGTGTTACTAAGTTTGTCCCCATCCTCCTCTACATAATCTCCTCTTTCTTGCCTAGCTCGTGCCATTTTCCGCCCCCGTCATATCTTCTAAGCTGCAGCTCCAGCCCCCTTGTGCCTTAAGTGGTTTTCTCCTCCTCTCTGAAGGGCTCAGGAGTCAGGATTTGGTTTCTCCAGCTGTGAGGATGCTCCCCACAGCTGTGCTCTGTTGGGACATTTGGCCTACCTACCCTGAAACAGCGAGAAAAAGGAGAGGCAGGGAATCTCTCCAGCCTTCAGGTCCTCCCCCCCCCAAACAACAAGTTCATAAATGGCAAACAAAACACGGAATTGCGATTAGCTTGCGGGGAGAACTGATTATGACTTGTGCTCAGCCGGCTTAGACTGAAGCTCCACCGATGGAGCAGCGGTTTTACAATTCGGAGAGAACGCAGCCGTGAGGTATTTTTCTGTCCATTTAGACAAGTAGATAGTTTCAAGCCTTGGTTAACCAGGACTTAAAGGAAAAGTACAGTTTCAACTTCTGATGACTTCCCTTCGGGCCCACTCCCCACCCCCTATCACCTTCTCCTGCCCAAAACTCGGGTCTTCCTCCCGCACCGAGACCTTCTGATAAAATGCCACCACAGAGCCAACTTCAGTTTGTACTTAAACATTCGTCAACATGGAATGGCTGTCGGGCATTCGGTGCATTCTCTTAGCCAACGCCAGAACAGAGAGAGAAGCAGCCAGGGTCAACTCACAAACAGATACAAAGCAAAGAGACAGAGAGACAGAAATTTAGAGGCCAGTCACCAATAAAGATGGAGAAGGGTGTGAAGATGCTCCCAAATTGCAGAGCCTCTAAATGCATGGAACCAAGCGTTCAGTCACTCTCTCACTCTTGGATATAATGTTCGGTTGGATGGCATTCTCTTACACGCTGGTAGGGCTGGGCTCTTTCCATTCAATCCCAGCCATTATCCTTGATCATGTGAGCTAGTTCAATGATGTATTTGCCTTCTTTATACTTCTGGCTGCTTTCAAAAGCGTGTTCCTAGAAAAAAAGGAGAAAGAACAAGATCAAGATGATATCTGAAGGTAAAGTCACAGTTACAGATCAGATCCGGGAATGCTGGTAGAAGTCTTAGCCTTGTCTACAGAGTGAAACAGTCAAACTGCAGGTCCTCCTGTTTGTTGGCTTTCAGGAAAATTACATTGGAAGAATCTTAAATCCTGCTTCTAGCAGTCTTTACAAGCTGGAAAAAAAGAACAATCAGCAGCATGTAAACATGCAGCTTTCTGTAGGCCAACGGCAACTGCTCCTTGAACTATGCTTTAGGAATCATTGGTGATAAAATCCACCTCTCTCTAGGGGGGGGTCTAAGAATTTATTAATGTTTCTTAAGAATGCAGAGGTCCTCTGATGAAACATGTTGTAAAAGCACTACCATCGGGAACGAGACAGATTACAATAAACTTGAAATGGAGCGAACGGGCACCAAGGGACAAGAAGGACCCCCCTCTGCACAGATGTGAGCTTGCAGCTGCAGAAACACACAGCGCTTCAACACTGCAGAGCTGCAGAAGGAAATCTACGGGATCTCTAACCAGGAGGGACTCCCGTTATCGAGACTGCATCCTCGAAAGCGGTTCAGCTCTGCTCAGGTGTGCTGTTTGCGTGCATGTAACGCATCTGCAAGAATGTAATTCTATTGCTGGAGAGGCTTGGGCTTACTGCTATGTTTACAAAATTTTGTATTTTGTTTTACAATAAACTCAATTTACGTACTTAGTGTCCTTCTCCACTTGTGAGATCCATGCTGTGTTTCTGCATGAATTCCTACCGCATCAATTTTTGATACTTTACTTTTTATAGCCTTTCAACTGATTTATTAAAGAATATTTCTGTCCAGAGGCCACAGATACAATATACATTTTGTTTAGACACTGGACAAAATGTTTTGACAAACAAGTACACTGCGTGCCTCCTGAAGCAGAAATTAGGTTGTAGCATAAGCCTTTATTTGAAGGTAATTGAATTTATGAAGGGCAAGAGACAGCAAACAGATAAACTCATGTTCAATAGCATTTCCAGTGGGAAGGTCACAGGATTAACAATATATGGATCATTCTATTATTCTGATATCGTCTGGGAAAAAAGACAATATGAACCACAAGACTGATTGAAGTTATCCTCATTTATGTTAAGTATCACTAAGGGACGCCCACCACAATCAGGGCCCCAGTGTATATTCTTAGTAAAAAAACACATTAGCCACAAAGAGCTCCTGCTCTGAATGGATGCAACAAACACAAGACAGGAGGGAAAATGGAAACGCAGGAAGGAAAAAAAGACATGGCTACAGACCAGAACCTGCATTTCTGGTTCCCAAGTTAAGGGTCTTTCCATGAGACCACATTACCATACACACACCTTCAGAAAGGGCTGGAGCAAAGATGTTCACAGGAAAAATAAAAGGATACTGATACTCACATATTTCCAACCCAGTGTGGTTTTGCAGTTTTCACAGTAAATATCTGCAACTGCATGTAATCCTGTTAATAACACCCGCTCCTCTGCAGGGCCACAACCCACATTAACTCTGGGGAAAGAGGAGAGATGGTCCCTATTAGTATGTCTTTCCACAGCAAGACACTACAATGAAGCTGACAGCAATTTTATTGCCATATTTGAAAACATAAGCAGGAGGTTCGAGATACTGAGTACCACAGCTGTGCCCAAAACAAAGATCTCTTGCAGTTCCCGAACAGAATGAAAAGGTAAAACAGAATTTTTATTCAACTAAAAATCCTATAAAGCTTTGAACAAGAGATTAATAACATTCTAGTAAATTGCACTAATTATGCATTTGAGAAAGATTTTCATTTCCAAATTGATAAAATGGTACTTTTACTTTTCCAAATGGAAACTTGAAAAATCTAACTGAAATCAGCAGTTCTTCTGAAAGACATCCCAGCAGTGATCTCACAAAAACTATTTTCAGTTATTGGGAAAATTATACTTATTTTTTATGCTAGCTCTAAAAAGTAAGTTCGTATTTAGATATAATTTCTTCTCTACATTTATGAAACTTTGACTCTTTGGTCTAACTACATTCTCTGAGAAGAGAATGACTCATCCATTAGCTCTTCCTTCTCAATCTGATGATGAAAAAAACACCTTTTCCTAGCTGCTTATCTGAAACCTCAACATAAAATCCAATATGAATAAGTGCTATTTCCTGCCTCTTTCTCCAACCATTTTCAGCAGGCTCCCAAGTCTTAGGCAGAGGTTTTCTAAAGGAAGACTATCTTTTTGTTTTCTTCATCATGAGGGTTTTCTTAAATCTATCCTAAGAGATGCAGAGGTGACACATACGAAGTTCTACTCACACTGAATTGAAGAGGTACGCTCGTCCTTGGCTTCCTTGGAAGGACTGAAAGGCAAGAAAACAAAATTCAGTTGGCTGGTTGACAGAAATAAGGCTAAACCAGGACCTGCCCTTGATGACTGCATTAATGGTAGTTATAGCAACTGTTAGCCAGGGCCTGAGAAATGCACATCGTTACAGTCTTCGAGATGGAAAGAGCACAAAGCGAAATGGCAGGAGGAGATGAGCACTGATGAGCAGAGGTCTTGTCCTGCAGACGGGAAGGGAGCGGCTGCCTCCAGTTCCAATGCCTGCCTACTTCACAAGGCGCACTGGCACCCACTGGGAACTTCACCTGATGTTACCAGCATTTCCAGTATTGTACAAGCCCAATATACTTTTCAAGAGTTAAGCTCTTTTCTCTCTCATATCCCAGCAATGCCTATTTTCACCCTTTCAGTTCTGTTTATGAATTTCACACTAATGCCTCAACCTTACCTAATGCAGCCTTGCTGCCAAATACTGATTTGAATCTCTTTTCTAAAAACAAGGTGCTCACGGAGGCTTCGCGTTGCACTGCCACAGTTTTGAAACACCGCTGTTGCACTTGACGGCACGTGAATTCCCCTTAGGAAGACTGCACAGACGGATGCTGAACCAAACTGAGAGACTGGGACCTATTTGTGCAAGGTGCTGTGCAGACAAATACAACCTCTACTCTAGTGATTTTACAAAAGACTTAACCTTGCTGAGGTGTCTGCAAGCCTTCATATTCCCACTGATGCCAGGGAGATCTTCATGACGGGATCTAAGCACAGGATGAGATACAACTGGATAGAGATGAATGTAGACAAGAGAGAACCACACAGCAGCAAAACCAAACCAGATAATCGCCTGGATAATTGTGGCACATCCTCTCTGCCCCATGTTTCCTCGGGATCTTACAGCATCACCATGAAAAGGCAGTGTTTTGAAGACAGCGGGTAGGACACTCCAGGTAGCCAGGACACTTCCAAGAGCCAGCAGGCTCCATTTCGGTCAAGTCTGTAGCATCACCCTGTGACGGTGCCTCGCTTACAAGAGCAGGCTCACACACAGCAAGTGCTACCTGCATTTTTAATGTACTTTGACAGGCACACACTGAATTAAACATTTGGTGCTTATGGGCAAGAGCACAGTTGCTCTCTGCACACAAGTTACCTTATGGTACATCAGGGAACGTATGCACTGAGGGGCAAGGAGCTGGTAAAGTCAAAGAGCAGCTTTTCTGGACCATTTAATCCTTTACCTTGCACCTTACCAGAAACCTTGGAATATTTAATTGTCTTCTTAAAACCTCAGCTTCTACAGATGAGCAATGATTTCAGACTGAATACCCTTAAAAGGGGGGAGACAGAGCTTTGAGAGAAAAGAGAAACATTCAAGGTTTAACATCCCTGGCCCACTAACACCAGTTATTTTTTAAGTTAAGAGTGACCCGACCCTGGGACAGCACAAACGTGCTCTCCCTGTGTCCCATAAAGCAATCTCTGGGAGGTCCCTGCCCTTCCCGGGTTGTCCCCTTCCACCAGTCCAGCCCTAGGGATGCACCCCTACACCTGCCCAACCGCTGCCTCATGGAGAAGCAAAGTCAAAGTCATGCCCGAGAACCAGCAAGCCTGTGGATGGATGCGGACTGCGTTTCTTACATCCACACGCATCTGCATTAATCAACTGCCTCCTGCCTCCTCCACACTGGGGAGGCTGCTGCATGTTTCCAGCTAACGGTCCTAATTCCCAGAGCTGGGGTACCAACCCATTAGCTCCAGCGAGCATTTCTTGGGTGCTGTCTGGGTTAATGGCAAGGAGCTCTGTAGCAGCCTGTAAGACGTTCTCTCCATCATGAGTCCTGTTCACGTGAAAGGCAGAGACAGAAAATTCACTCACCAGCAGGAGAGAATAAAACACATTAAAGGTGTGATTTAACACTGCCCTGACAAGAGAACAAATACAGCCTGTCACGGTGTTTAGCCTGGTGCCCTTCTTGGCGTCAAGGTACTCTCCAGAAGTGGCAAAGGCCTACTGAAGATCCCCAGTTGCAAGAACGTACGCAAAAGGCTCCTTACCACGGAGCAGAGGCCCTTCTGTGGACAAACACAATGCCACGGGGCATGCAGGCAGGGAGCCACATCCAGCAATGAAAGCTGACTGTGAGGTCTGGATGGCAGCAAGGGCTCTGCCAGCTATCAAGTCACTGCCTGGCAAAAGAATTGACTCAGTCCTGGAGGAATAACTGTTCTTCAGAGGAATCTGAAGCCCAATATTAGTTGCCACCCAGGGCACAGAAGAGCCACTCTGGATTCAGAGGATGCCTGAGGCACTTGGATATCTCTTTCACTCAGACAAAAGCAGTGCCCTGAGGAATGCCTCTTTTCTTGGGCAAGAATTAAATAGGACACATGGCTCAAACATGTTTGTGTAATTGCATTTATTAGAGAAGCTTCTTTTAATCCTCCTGCAGCACTCAAGTTCTTATTGTTATTGTCAGCTGGCTGATACCCCACATGCCAAGTAGGTCTAGCCTGACTGCTACAAAACACACGCTGCATTGTTTCAGCGTCCCGTGTGGTAAAGTAGGAACCGACACAAAGCTGATGCCCCCCCAGGCCAAAAAGAAGAGTCCAAGCCAGACCCAGGCAACGCTCGACCTTGCTAGAGCAAACAGCAAGGGCACTGGCTGTCCACGCTGCAGAAGAGGAACACCAGCCTGGAAGGACGGACTGTGGATGGGGTACACGGATGAAACAGAAGGTCCCACAGCAACATGTGTGCCATCACAGCAAAATGAAAGCAGATGAAGCTTGCTAACCATCCAGTCCTCCCCAGTAAATACTTTTCCATAAACACCAAAGTGACTAAGTTTGCCAATAACAACAACCATGGGAGCAAAGTTTTTATTGGTACAGAAATAGGATTTTCCGTTACTGCTGTACAAAGGCCTGTCTTTAATAAACAACAAAACCAAACCCATCGGCTTTGTGTTCGGGGCTCAGTGGACACTATTCCAGCCCACTCCCAGGGGACAGTAGCATCCTTTCAGAGGTGCCCTTCCTTCCAGCTCAAGCCAGCGCTTTAGGGTATCTAAGGGCGGTCACTGCAAAAAAAAAAATCACATGAATTATCTCCTGTCCAAGTCGAACTTTTCAACATACCACTGCTTAGCTTTCAGTGCTGCTGCCTGTCTTAATATTCACCTTCCAGCTAGCTAAGGATTTGGCACATCATATAAAAAGAAGGGAGAAAGATCTGGCAACCACCTCAAGTTCACCAGTGCATTTGCTCTCTGCAAGACTAAGCTGACTGTACCTTCATAAAGGTAGCACAAGGCAGGTTTTATATGGGTGTTGTAACCTCAGCATTTTCTGGAGATGTTCCTTCTCTTCTGGCACTCCAGAAAAACTGGCACATGCTGTAACGGGCGCTATGAAATCAGAAGAAACAGATCTATTTATACACAAACAGATGTTCTTTTCTTTGTTTGGTGTGGGTTTTTTTTATTTCATTTAAGAAGCGCACAAAGAGATTTCCACAACACACTTGGTTTTCCCTGAACGACAAGCAGTAAGACCTACTTTCTGTGCTATGCATTTTCTCTATGTACGTTCTCTTGATACACATTCCAAGGTGTATCTCACACACATGCTTACAAATCCAGACTTCTTATCCTCTAAAACAACAGCTCCTGGCATCACTTTCCAGCTAAAAGAAATGGAAAGGATTTTTTTTGTTGTTGCTTCCCACTGAAAGCCCAAGCACATATTTTCCTCTGCACTGCTAACACTCAGTGTCTGGCTGGAAACACATCTGTACATGCCAACAACAAAGCTCTCCCTCCCCATCCTGCCTGAGCCCTCTAAAAAACAATGGACGCTTTTGAGGTGTGCAATACACAACAGCTTTCTCCTCCTGACTACTCACATTCAAAAATCTTCCCCACTCCTGGGTGCTCCACTCAGCATGGAGGCATCTAAAAGCTGCAGGGCCTAAGCAGTGCTGATTTGAGTACCCAGGTGGGAAACCACAAGCCTGGAGTCAGCTATTGGGCTGCAGATCCTCGCCTGCCAAGCTGTCTCTCGTTATGGCAGAAGCTCCATGTTAAGATGCCTTTGGCAGCTGCTCTGGTTTAAGAAGTTCCTATCACCCAATTTACAGACACTCATTATGGCCCCCTCGGCTGTGCTGATTCCAAATTAGATCTGTGAAATCATTATTTTTAAAAACAAATACTTGGTGGGGGGTGGGTGAGTTTGAGGGAAACAGTTTTTTCTCCTTGTACCATATAATGGATCCAGTTTAAAGGGCAATCACACAGACTACTTAATAATCACAGTATGGGGGCAGTTCAGAACTCACAGTTCAGAGTAGGAAGTTCTCAAACTAAATTTGCTGGCAAAGAACGACAGTGCAGAACTGCAGCTCTAGTGAGAGACAGTCTGCAGGATGGGAGTTTGGGTTTCACAGACGCTGTTAAACCAGATCTGCCGCAGAAGGAAGCATAACACGCAGCCAGCATCTAAGAAGTGCCAGCTCCTTTGCGGCAGACATGTTCTGGTTGCTAGAGATGGACTCGGCCTGCAAGACTCAAGCTGAATCCTTATATATTCAAAACCCATGACCTTGGGAGCTGTCAGTTTGGTTTAGTCCATCTGCTATATACTGGCCTCAATCTCAAGTGCTGAATCTACCATTCTGTTTGCTCTGAGCAAGATGCATGACTCCTTCAGAGCCTTCTTCAATGGAGCAAGAGCACGCAGACCACCACAGACACAGAGAAGGGCTATGCCCCTCTATCACTCCAGCCTGTTTCACGTTCCACCTCCCTTCCCACCGCCATCAGACCTTTGCACTTGCACATTCCCATTACTGGTGACCGCTAGAGACACAGAAGGAAATTTTCACATTCAATCAGTACAGCCAGGGAAAGGCATGAATTCTGAATGTGCTCCAAACACGCCTACACACCATACCCCTTTTCCCTAGTACCTACAGCTTCTCATTCACTGCACAGCCCACTCAGCAGTTCCACACGCTGAACAGATGATAGGATTAATACCCCAAGTCTTTGTGACAGCATTTGACAATAGGCTAAACACAAAAAGAGCTGGCTGGAATCATCTGGAAAAATAGGAAGCAGTTGCCAGGACTAAAAGGCTACATACTGATGCTTGTTCTCTGCAGACTGCAGCAGAGAAAACCCCCACTTACCTATATCCAGCTGGCAGCCTTTTAAGAAACCAATAAAACAAAAATGAAAAGGCAACTGGTCCCAAAGAGGTACAAGGGGAAAAAGGAACAGAGTGTGCCCCTTCACGCTACGCTCTTGAAAGCTACAAATAATTCTCACTGCAAGGATGCAAACAGGAACAGAGGGCCCAAAGCCCCGGCCAGAGATCAACGGCAGTCGGCACGTCCTAGGCAACGCAAAATGGTAGGATCAGGAGAAGCCAAATGACCACAGCCATCTGGGCTCTTCAAAAAAGGACATGTTTTCTGTGCTTGTGATATCCCCACTGGGACAGAGCAATTCAGTGAGTAAGAGAAACAGTATTATGAACTCCCGGGTTTAAGAGGCACTGAAGTCTGTGGGAAAAAAACTCATCATCCAATGACCTATGCAGAGATAGCTCTGTTATCACTTATTTCCCACCTACATGTACAACTTTTGTTTGTAAGTTACTACAGTCATTTGCACAACACTGACTGTAAGACTTATCTATTCTTGCTGCTGATTTAACCCTTAAACATGTAAGGACGAGATGTTCTCATAAAATACAATCTGTATAGGGAGAGGAGACCTTTACGTATGACCAAAGCGTGATGTCGATCCAATTGGAGTGCACACAAGTTTGTGGATAAAGATAGGCTCCAAAACACGGGCTCTCCTCACACACTGCCCGCTCCCTCTAGCACTTAATCCCTATTCCTATCAGCTGCTCTCCCACTTAACAACCAACATCACACAGAAAGCTCTGCCTTAATGGCACCTTTCAAACCCTATTAATTACAGCAACAATGATTTGATTAAAAAGGTAAGTCCTGCGAGGTGTTTAAAGGAACCACTATGCCTGGTAATAGCACTAGGTGCACGGTGACTCTAACAGGTTATTTGCAAGTCACTGCACAGTGGAAAGAAAGCTGGGAGAATTTAACTAGGAAAATACTTGCTGCAGATTTTGGGGGCTGCACTAGATGGTGCGAGCCGTTTCAACCATCGACTTGCAACATACTCAAGTATTTCCCAAGGGAGCACGAGTTCAATTATCTGGACCCTGTACTCACACAGACTACAAAGACCTCCTCAGGGTTCATTAATTCCACCTTGCTCTTCCTCACAGAAGGGACAGTCAATGATCAGATTAAGCTGAGATTCAATTTTGCTCCGATTATGCAAGATACAGACCCATGTCACGGGAACCGGTTACATTATTCCACCTCGTGCAGAGATGTGACCTTACCCTGTTCAAACTGCATTTCTGAGTTTCAACTGAGTTTTAACATGGGTCCTTAATGCTATTTAAAGCCCAAAGTTGATATGGAATTAGTGGACCAAACTCATCTCTGAAGTAATTCAATTAATTCAGCACGGCCTTATTCCCCAGCAGTTTATGTTGCAGTGCGATTACACAGTGAGTAACTACGAGTCTGCCATGTTTCATCGTAGGAACAGCTACATCCGAGCAGTTTTACACCGTGTTTATGTCTCAGGTTATGTAGTCTGCGAGGAGGAAGGTGCACAGACTGGAAAGATGAAAGATGTTACTACGTTGGTTTTTTTTTCTGATGGGAGATGTTATTACAATTTTTTATTCTGCCTCCTGGCAGCAGCAGGTGTTCATTCAACCCCCTCGTTCCCTCCACACCCAACACAAGCAGGGGCGAGAGGTGTTTCTGATAAGAGCCTTTTGTCCTAACAGGAACCAACTCAGCACTTTCACCGCACAGGATAGGTGGGGAGAGACTGCAGCCAGACAGTGCAAAAGGTCTGAACGCACACCTGCAAAAAAACCAGCAGGTTATCCCATTGCATCGCCTCCACCTCCCGTGAAATAAATTCTCTGCTGCTCGGAAAAAGCTGTATGATGATGCTATCAGGGAAAAGGTCAATTTAATGGAGCAAATTATCAGTGACCGAAGAACCTCATGCTTCTGCCATATCCCACTTTTGGGAGGGGAAGCATCGATTCCTGCTTTGTGTGCGAGAGGAGAACCTCACCCCTGGAACTGTTTCACACTGCAGAAGCAACGCTGCGTGAGCTGGGTCCAAGTCCTCCCTACCCCCTGTGCCACAACCAGGAGAGACTGAAGGGCAGCCTTTCCAAAGAGGCTGAAAGAAGTTAGCTGTCACCGCCAGCTGAAGCCACCTTCAGACCTACTCGAACCTGCAAGAGCCCTTTAGGACGCACGCAGCTTTCACATCACAGACTCTCTGCTGTGCTCTGAAATCCAAGTGTTCCAGTGCCACATGCCAGCCTCCCCCCTCCTGATCCTTAAAGTACTCAGCTTGGCTCAAAATTCAGGTAAACTTAAGTAGCAGTCGAATTTTTTTTTTTAAATAAGAACTTAAAACAGGTTTTTTTGTTTGGTTTGGTTGGTTTTTTTTTTTAAGTGAGATTCTCTCATCTTTTCAAGTTTCTAGGAGTTGAAACTAAGAAAAATCAGCACTGTTCACAAGACTCCCAAAAACGCTAAGGAAAAAGTATCTTGAACCACAAGATGATATTCGGCGCACACTCTGCAGCATTATCTCCGTAACATCGAGGCTGCTCAGGAAGATGGAAAACAAGCGGGACCGTACAGATGCCCGATCCCATCAGAAGCGAGCCATGAAACGCTGCTCTGTCCTGTTCATCGGAGCGGTTCTCCAACACACGTCAGCACAACATGAAGGTGACACCAATGCTCTGATGGGGCTGTGTTGCTCCCAGGCAGATAGGCTGTACAAACTGATTTAAATGGGTCAGGATCCAGGAGCAAATTCCCAGTTATTAATTCATATGTCAGTATGACTGCCCATTATCATCAGAGGGGAGAGCGAGAAATGTCTTTCAAAGGGAAATTTTGTATTGCAGTTGCAGAGGAGAGATCTCTGTGGAGGCTTTGCAATTAAAAGTATTTAGGGAAATACAAATTGCCTAAATTTGAGGTTTTTGTTTTTACTCAAGTGCAAAGATTTCTAACACAATTTAAGCCACTACTCTGGTAAGCTAAAGCCTGAGCAAAGCTCTGTAAAGCATGTCAAAATTCAGAAAGTAGTTGCAAACTGCTCTGTCCCCTTCTCCCTCCAACATGCCTGGCAGGCTCCCCTCCAGAGTTCGACTTGGTTCAAATGCAACGCTGTTAAGTCTCATCGTGTTATCATGAGTCCTGTGCTATTCAGCCTCCTTATTAAAGCCCTGGGCTCCTGGACTCTGCTCTTCTTTATTTTTAAATGTGTTTCTAGCCCACAGACTTCAAAGTGAAATTTCAAAATGTGAATGCTAAAGGCACAAACAACTGAAGGCAAATAAAAAATACACTAGATTTATTACTTCTATAAAACTTCACAATATTTTGGGGCTTCTCTTGTGATTTTGATGGTCTCTGTTTTCTCCTGCTGTTGTGCTTCAAAACTTGACTTTAAGATGAAAAAGGATGGAAATACTGTGGGAAACAAAGCAGATGCAGTATCAGAGTAATTGCTTTTAAAAGTAAATACTGCAGGAGACAGAGCCCCCTCTTCTCTGCAGCCCAAACTGGGGGTGGGGGGGAATAGATGTGTGTGACTAAGAGCCCTGCAGCCCCATGAGAGCAGGGAGCACAGGCACTGCATCAGGGAGCGACCTCTCCCTTCCTCTCCTGTTTGGCTTCCCTCTGCCAAAGGAAAATCCATTCCTGCATTAACGCAGCACCGGGCAGACTCAAGGAAGGACAGCACAGCTTCTGTGAGCATGGATGGCTGCCACATGCCCTCACTTCAGATCAAGGACTCAAGATCTACCAGAGGCCTTGCAGATAGGAAGGGAATTTAGCACTGAGTTCTTTGAGCAGGTCCAGTTTTCTTCTTGTAGGGTATACTCTTCATCCCCAGTCCTTCCCCTGCCTCTTGCTGCCAGGGAACAAAGTGCTGTATAATACAAATGTACAGTGCAGGTAAAACTCTCCTCTGTCTCATGGGAAACCAATCTCTCTTTGGGGGGAAGAGTTAAAAGAGATCTAGGCTTTTCTAATGATCTCCACCAACTTCTGGAACTACATATGTATTGACACCAGACTGCTTAATCAGGCAAAAATAAGAGCAAGTGCATTGCCTAAGGAGCATTTATAAACCCACAGGAAGACGGAGTGGGAAGAAAGGGTAGGGACATGCCTTAAGAGATCTGCTTCATTCCCCACATAGAGCACTCCAAACGATAAGCCAAGCCAGCCCACAGAAGCAGCACTGGATTAAGGAGAGGAAGCCACAAATTCATGTACGCAGAAAGACCGCAGGTTAATTCCTGCTTGACGACAAGTAGAAGACCACTTGCAGCAGAAGACCGACATTTACCAAACATTAAACCAATGAAAACTACCAAGGTATGCCTGCTGGCAGAAGCGATGTTTATTCGTATGAAGTGCACTGAGCTCCTTCCAGAGGCACTGCCATGAGCCCTGGAGAAGAGCAGGCCACCTCCCACACGCAGTGCCTGAAAAGAAATGTTTAAGCTCCACATTCCCTGTGTGATGCAGGTGACACGGGATGGGAAAAGGAAATGAAAATCTGCATCTTCCAGGTCTTCGTGCTGGGCCTCAGGCCATACTGCTGGTTAACCCTGATCCTCCACGGCCTCATTCCCAACAGACACCGGCATTCCCTGATCTGCAGGAAGTTCAGGGGGGGGTGAGATGAGTTTGGCATCTCTAGCACTTCAGTCATCAGTGACATCCATCGAACACAAGCCTTTACATTTTCGTATGTAGAAAGACGATACGGAGAGAAGCACTTTGTTATTTACTGCGAAATACTACAGAAGATGACAACAAAGCCCAGTGGTGTCTTTCTGGATACACAGAGACGAAAAATGCATTTTATTCCGGTGAATCTGCAATTGCTACAGCAGCAGCTGTAGGTTTTTCCCCCCATTTTTGAGTGCTGCTGTCTTCCTGTAGGTTGATGCTGGCTCAAAGCACCCAACAATCCAGTCATTTTAAAAAGGAGTGGCAGGGGGGAGGGTAAAGCCCTTTCTTTCCACATTAATGATTGCTACTGCATGGGTTTTAGAGATAAACGCAAGGCAGAACTGGGACGGAAGATGGAAACTGCTAATGCAACAAGTTATTTAATTAGCAGCATAATAGCGACTGTCCATGTATCAGTGGAACACTGTATTCCATTAATACAGCCGCTAAGCTCACAATAGCACCAATGCTGACAATAAGAGCAGACACGCTTTTCAGCAAAAGCAGATCTGTCCAGGGCAGCATCTCTTCTCTGTCCCTGGATAAGATCCACTGCAGCGAGATGAAGTCACCATATGTAACCCCTTACTGCTGAGAAGGTTCATCAAAAATTATCCTTCTTTGTTCAGTCTGTTGCCTAAATTCTGAATGTTTGTCTCTGCTATAAAACAAGTGTTGCGGTACTGAAATTCATTTTATTACCGTGGATGTGCCCTCCATGAAAACTGAACAAAAATGTGTGCACCAGACAGGTCCCCAGACACCGAGGTCTCTCAGCCATGCCAGAGTGCAGGACAGTCCTAGCCCAGAGATTCCAAGCAGAAAATGTGTGCACCCATGCCCGCATTTCTCCCTAGCCTCCCTTCTCAGAGCTGGACTGGCGTCAAGGTGTTTGTACTTGAGATATTCCATAAGCAGCTAAGCTTAATCTGATTTTAACTCATCCCTTCCGTGGCAATCACTGCTGAAAGCAGAGAGATCACTGGAAATCTTCAAATTCCAGGTTTTAGGTAAAGACAGTCTCAGTTTCTACCTTCGTTATTGCTACTTATTCTGACAGTTGTGATTTCCACACAAACACACAGAGTATTTTAAGAGAGGGGGCTCTGGGTGGTGTTTCCTTGTGCGCTCAAGCTTCAATCCTTGCCTGTTTCAGTTCTGCTGGCTGCAAAAAACTGTCAGGCCAAACACCTCCGGACGCTGCGGCCCCTTCTCCAGGAGGGGCCAGCCTCCTAGACAGATTTCCTTCTTGCTGGCAGACATAACAGCTCCCCCAAAACAGATGTGAAGCCCTCTAATAGCATTTCCTGCTACTATAAAATGAGACTGCAACAGAAAATATCACAAGAGACTCCTCCTGAGAAGCCAGGGTCTTCTCCCCAAGAGGCAGTAGGTGAAAAAGCCCCTTGTGGCCCCCGCACTCATGTGTGCATGTAACTAAATTACAGATTAAACCAGAGGTCTCAGAGTTTTGAGACTCGTATCTGCGTTTTTCCTGGGCTCATTCTTACAACTATAAATCAGATTAAAAGTACACACCTGCGTGGGAAGTTCATAGGGCACCTCACCCCATCAGCAAGCCTTCGAGCCTGCTGGCGTTTCTTCCTCTTCCAACTGCAAGGGCCAACAACTGAAACACCCAGCAAACTCAGGAGGGCTCAGACCTGATCAACTCCGTGCTCCAGTTGTTCAGGATTTGCAGCAGTTGCAGCAAAAACCCTGATGATTCACTGTCTTTCGTCCCTGGCAGTTCCCTGGATAATAAATGGGAGCAATATTTTATTTATGCCCAGGTCATCAATTCTAAGGTAGAGGAAGCAGCAGATGAAAGGAGAGTTATTTCCATAAAGAAAGTGATGGATTAGAAAAATCCATTTTTACCCTGCCCCTCCTTCCCTGACAGGGAATTCTAAACTGTTTTGAATTATTACCTTTTTCCTTCTTTTTTGGAACAGAAGGAAATATTTTAAAATTGCATAGCAATTAATTGCTGTATAAACACAATTACACAAGGAGGTACCAATTACTTTGAGCTTTTTCTATTAAACAACCACATCCTGATGAAATAAGAGGCCTGACCCTGACTGTCTTCAGATGCCATTACGGACAGTAGGAACTGAGGGAGCACGGTAACTTGTAGGGTAAGCCCCAGAGGAAGCAATTACACAGGACAGAAAGATCTAATTTAGGTAGCTGTACTATGGAATAAGTATTACAAACACTCATTACACAGCTCAGATTTCATATCCTGACTCGTTCCTGCAAAGGGCATTTCTGTTTGTTTATTCCCTCTCAAATAAAGGCTTCTCAGAGCTGATGAGAGGTACTCAAATGACAGCCTTTGAGACCCACTCCCCTCCTCCCTGCTGCAACAGAGGCCAGCAACAGCAAGGACAGCAAACACCAATCTGTCTGGCAAAGGTGTCCTGGGGACGAGCGTGATTGCAGGAGTTCATCTCTGCCCAATCAACGCTCAATCTCCTGGTTAAGATGCTGAAGGAAAAGGCTCCCATTTAACAACTTTGATGACACTTTGTTCTACTGATCACCGAAGTCCCCTCAACCCACATTTAAACTTCATGGAAGCCAAGAACTACAAGATACCTTACCACAAGTTCGCAGCAATGAAGTGGGAAGCTAAAACACTCTAATGACTTCTCACAGAACTACCTCACTGTTCATCACTTACAGCCTGAACTCTAGCAATACTTGCAATTAAGAGCAAGTTCTGAATAATATCTAAAAGTGACGATTCATTAGGGAACAAGAGCTGAAAAGCAGGATCCAAAAGCTACTGGACAACTTCTAGAAACGTGCATAAAATTGATAAACCTGGTGCATAAAGAACTAACAGCAAATAAATGAACAGAAGCTTACTGTGCGGTGCTGAGCCAGTAAGACTAATACAATTATGAAATATGTACCCTGTAAAGGTGCTACTGCTGAGTCTGAAACAATGAGACCAGCCCTGTTTCCATTCCTAAAAAGATGTTGAAATGCTAAAGATGTAGAAGAGAACCACAAAAATTATGTAGAACTGGAAAAAATAACATTGCACCATGACAAAGTTGAGTCTGTTAAGCCTATCAAAAAAGTGATCAAGAGTGACCTTGGTTACTGCATACCACAACCTTTTATAGGGAGAAATAGTAGGTACTGTACATCTATTTCATCAGCAAAAGACAGAAAATAATGGCCAATGACGGGAAGCACAAGTCAGACAAATCTAAATTCAAAGTCTCTAATTTTTAATAGTAAGGATGATTAACCACTGGAAAAAATGACCAAGGGGAGCAGTGAATTTTCCGTCTTGAAGTCTTCAAATCAAGACTAAATGCTTTTTCTGAAAGACATGCTGCAATTGTGATGAAATCTGCTGGCCCATGCTCTAGAGGAGGTCAGACGTGATGATGTGATAGCTCCTCCTGGCCTTAAGAGTTCATTACTCTGAAGCCAGGAACTTAAATTCATATTTGGGAAGAAACAAGATCTACTTTTAAAGCAAGAAGAAACCTCATGTAACGAAAAACGGTAAGAACTTTACCCATGAAAAGGGAATACTCGCCTCACCCCACACACAGTTTTTTCCTATGAAGGAAATGCAGGATTTTCATTTGACCAGTCTTGGACACTTACTAAATGTCTCTTTTTCCATTAGATTAAAGTTTTGAAACAACCACATTGTAATTTTAGGATTATTGATTTAGCTTGTGTGCATGCTCCCCCCACCCAGCAAATAACTTCATGTCTTCAAGGCGAACTGACATACAAACACCAGCTGGTTCAAGCGAAGTGAAATGCTAGGAACATTACACACTGCCTTCCCCACATATTCAGAAAGAATGATGAAAAGAAAAAAAAAAACCAAACCAAAACCACCCAAACCTTAAAAAGCCCAACAACTGCTGCTTACTTCACCTATACGTGGTGCATCAAATGTTTTAAAATAGCTGAATGCATCCACAACCTACCCAGAAGAATCATAGAAAGGTTTGGGTTGGAAGGGACCTTAAAAATCATCTGGTTCCAACCCCCCTGCCACGGGCAGGGACACCTTCCACCAGACCAGGTTGCTCAAAGCCCCATCCACCCTGGCCTTGAACACTTCCAGGGAGGGGGCATCCACTGCTTCTCTGGGCAACCTGTCCCAGTGCCTCACCACCCTCAGAGTGAAGAATTTCTTCCTTAGAGCTAATCTAATTCTATGCTTTTTTAGTTTAAAGCCATTACCCCTTGTCCTATCACTACACGCCCTTGTAAAAAGTCCCTCTCCAGCTTTCTTGTAGGCCCCCTTCGGGTACTGGAAGGCTGCTATAAGGTCTCCCCGCAGCCTTCTCTTCTCCAGGCTGAACAACCCCAACTCCCTCAGCCTGTCCTCATAGGAGAGGTGCTCCAGCCCCTTGATCATCTTTGTGGCCCTCCTCTGGACTCGCTCCAACAGGTCCATGTCCTTCCAATGTTGGGGACCCCAGAGCAGAACGCAGTGCTCCAGGTGGGGTCTCACGAGAGCAGAGCAGAGGGGAAGAATCACCTCCCTCGACCCGCTAGTCACACTTCTTTTGATGCAGTCCAGGATATGGTTGGCTTTCTGGGCTGCAAGCGCACATTGCCAGGTGATGTTGAGCTTCTCATCAGCCAACACCCCTAGGTCCTTCTCTTCAGGGCTGCTCTCAATCCATTCTCTGCCCAGCCTGTATTTGTGCTTGGGACTGCGCTGACCCATGTGCAGACCTTGCACTGGGCCTTGTTGAACTTCATGAGGTTCACATGGGCCCACCTCTCCAGCCTGTCAAGGTCCCTCTGGGTGGCATCCCTTCCCTCCAGCACGTCAACCGCACCACACAGTTCGGTGTCGTTGGCAAACCTACTGAGGGTGCACTCAATCCCACTGTCCATGTCGCCGGCACCGAAGTTTCAAATCCTTTTAAGATGCCCCAGTTGCAACGTGGAGCAAAGTCTGATGCTTTCAGCATGCCATAAAGCTCACCAAGAGGCTGTTGTACCAACAAGCTCAGGCTCCAGCAGTCCGCTAGCCAGGGAAGCAGCTAGGCACAATGTTTGGGAGTGAGGTTTGCTTATAAACCTTGCAGCTCCTGTCGAAGAAGCTCTCTCTTCTAAGTGCTCCCTAGCTAAGAACCCCAACTGAGAAAGCCAGGCACACACGAGTTCTCTATTTTTTTTTAAATTCTCTATGCTGGTGGAGCTGCCACCTTTTGTGTTGAAGGATTTCACATTCATGTTCAGTAAGGGTCCTGCGCAGACATCAAAGGAAAACATTAAACTTCCTTGGCAAGCCTTAGGCTAACTTCAGAGGATACATCACTGCATAATGTTTAGCAGTTGGATCACAGTAACTCATGGGAAAAAAAAAAAAAAAAAAAGAAACTGCAGGATGCCCACAAGACATTCCCTACATATTTCCATAATCAGGGACATTTCTGCTGAATTACTGTTCACATAGCAAAAAAAGTCAGCAACCAAGACAGTAACGCGGCTGTGTTTGGCCTGTATCTTTCTGCTCTTTTTCCCCACCCTTTTTTACTGGACACCTGGTACATATGAATTCAAACAGAAAAGGCTGACAGAGAGTTTGAATAGCATAGAGTAGGTAGAAACCAGCATCACATCTGCCACTTTGAGAAAGAGAAAAGATGCTATTTAGACCGTGAATGTCTTACATTAAGCTGTTCCTCCAGGCCCCACTAGAAAACGACGTGGAACGCACATTTCTCAAGAAAAGCCCCTCTATCTCCTTCCCAGAGGGGTTTTGCCACCATTGATTATCGAATATGTATTTTTCTTAAACATTCCAAAAGCCATGGGATGTTGTGCCTGGGAAGGATAAATGTAACAACAAGTATCTTTCACTTATTTTTTGGCAATCGGAAGGCATTGAAATATGCTTTTTAACTACAGCTGCCTGGCATGGTGTTTTTGTTTTTACAGTAAAGCCAAAGAGGATTAGGACACACTGTACTAATTCCTAAGAGCAGACAGTACCTGCTCCAAAGCTTTATCTTCCAAGCAGACTGGACAAGACAGCAGCATTTCAATTGTACAGGTGGGGAAAGGAGGAACGAAGACATTAAGTGACTTACTCAAGGTCACACAGGAGTCTGTTGCAGGGCGAGGTTGAGTTCCCAAAGTCTCAGTCCACTTAGGCATTGGAAAAAGGAATGAAACAAGAGTATGTACTAAATTTGGCACAGATTTGTAAATGATGCATTGCTACAAGGGAACAAGAACCTCCACTCATGCTAACCCAGACAGCAAAGGAATATATATAAAGGAAAACTAGTTACTCACTCCACCCAATCTATCTGATCACCTTATATTTCCTAAGTCAGTAAGACCTTTCTTGGCCAGACGATCCAACCCACAATGTAGATCTTATTACAAATCAGACATACTAAACCACTTTCTCCCTCCGGCTGCAGAAGATAAAAGGCCAAGTAAGCAGGCAACAGTTTGGTAACTGGCTTCATGTAACAGCTTCGGATTTTCTTAAAAGCCTCAGCATCGATTATTTTCTTTAAATAGCAAGGGCTTATTGAGAAACCTTCCACCCATTTTAATGCACAAGGTTTTCCTTAAGCAGAAAAGAAAGCAAAAACTGCCCTGCCGAGGCATATTTGTCAAAGAGTTTCAGATACCAGGTCCTGGCAAAACACTTTGAAGTCAGGGTAAGTTAACACTGGTGCTGAAGGGCTAAGAGGGGAAACTTGGAGATGAAGAGGAAATAAAGTACGGACTGACACAGAACGATACTGGGATTCAGCTCCAGCTTGCGTTTCAGCCAACAGCATGAGCCAATGCTGCAATTTGTATGTATCCAACACAGCTAAAAGCTCATGGCATGCAAAGCAGCACAGCTCTCATGTGGTCTCAGCACATCTTGGGGCAAAAGGAATAGAGGAATTTCATCAAGCCAAATCACCAACACCCTGCTGTTACATAAAAGCCTGTTTTCTGGGGAACGTTTCCAAAGATAGTGTCATTTGGGCTGTTTTGATTAAAGTGACATAGTCAGGTTCAAGATGGGATACACTGCAGACTGAGAAACACTCCAGTTTGACAAAATCTCCCACTCCCTTTTCAGTCCTCACGGCGCTTGTTTCTTCCTTCCGTTTGCCACATTTTCACATGGAAAACAAGCACAGCAACTGCACTGCCTGGTTCTCAGATGCTAATATAAGGCTGTGATGAAAAGAATTGCAGAAGGCCTCAGGGAGATGTTTAAAACCTAACTCAAACAGATAAAAAGATGACTATTTGAGTTTGCCTGGGAAAGTTTCTACACATATTGGAAACCCCTTGAGGCACGGACTGCCCTTCTGTTCTCAGTTTAACAGCCAGTTGTACAAATTATGATTGCACAATTACTTTTATAAGGTTTTCAATTATACAAAGAATGTATCTTATTAAGGTTTGCAACTCTGAGAAATAAAACCTAAAACCCGAAACCCTTTGCATTCAAGTTGCATGATCCAGTAGTGCTCCACCAGCAACGCGGTCCCAACAAATTTACACCACAGTCTACAATGACCTTTTAGAACGAGCAGATACAGGCACCACAGCACGCTGTAGTTAACACTTCCACGATTCAATACACATAGCCTCATATTGTGCTTTCATACCTCCCCTCCCGTGTCTACATTACAGCAGTCAGCATTCTTGGGCAGTTTCTGCACGCCTCGACAGCTAGAAGCTCAAATTCCAAGCAGTCTGCAGCACTGGCATTGCCCTGCTGGAAGCTATTTACCTGCAAAGCTGGCTGCACTGCACAGCGGACCAGAAGGAGCATGGACATGGAACAAGGAGGGGAAGGAAGTGTCAAAGGTGAAACCACTGGGCACGCACCACCTTATGTTTTCCCTGGCTAGGGACCAGCCATGTCAAAAAAAGCAGAGCACAAATTCCAATCCACCATAAAAAACAATAAGTAAAACAAGTCTCCTTCTTTATTCAGTAAAGCATATTGTGTTCCAACACAAAATCCAGCTGGTAACAACTCTCCCAACGAAAAGGCAGGGAAATGACTACCCCACTTTACAGGTATCTCAACTGAGCACAGGAGCCTGAAGTCACACAGCTGGTCCGAGAGGCTGAATGTATTTCACATCCAGACCTGGGCACAGACTGCTGTTGACATTTACATTTCAAAACTTCTTTCTGTTGAGGAAGTGTACAACCTCCTTCTCTTTAAAAGCTTGAGGCTTTGCAGTCCTCAAGGACAGCTCTGCTAAGAACCACTGCAATTGTACCAGAACAAGAGGAGCCCCCACGAGGCCCAGAATGACTCACCAGTGATAGCCTAATAGGAAGCCGGTCTATTCAGAAATTGTGAAAACCAAAGTTGTAGCAGTCTGCAATCAGCATTATTCATACCAGAATACTTAAATTCAATTGTTTGGCATGGAGACAACATCGCAGAGGTGCCAATCAACCTGGCCCATGCAACAACCAAGAGAAAAAGGAAGGAGACAGCCTCCAACTGAAGACGACAGGTCTGAGCACCCAACACGGAGAATCCCAAAGGACCTCCACAGCTGCTAGAATGTCAACCCTGTAAGGACAGATGCCCTTGGTGCAAGGTGACACATTATAATCTTTTCTGTGCAAACAGGAACGGGGGGAAGCACTACATGCTCTCTAACGGGCAGAGCACCTCTGTCCCTTGTGATCCTGGCCTTCCTCTCAAGGCCGCTCCAAGAAGCTGAACGGGTTTAAGTTGCGTGCGTGCGCACACACACACAGAGCTCACAGCACAATTTCCTCTAATCTCAGCTAATAAATCTTACGGTGTGTCTGCTTTTTCTGAACACAAATTTTATAAGCTGAATAAACTTTATGGAACAGTTGATTGCCAAGGCAGCCAAAAACCTGGAAACTTGATGCCTGACCACAGCCAGGCACCGCAGGCTCCAATAGACACTCTGAGAAAGTTCAGTTTTCACACTTCAGAAAGGGATCCTCCTACTGCCCTACTCCCTCTGCAAAGGCCCCTGACTCATTGGCTCTGAAAGCTTTTAATTTAGCTTATCCTCAAGACCCTTCCCCTTGTGATCAACAGATCAGAAGACAGGGCAAAATACTCCCACCCTCCCCAGCTCAGACCACATCCTACCATCCATCCCTTGCTTTTTCACCACAAAGTGTCCTGTTAGTGACTGGCAAAAATACATGGGTTTGAGCAACAACTCATCAGCCTTCAGAAAGCCGTCTTACATTTCGGTAGAAGCATCAGAGAACCTTCCCTTAAGCAGGGGTTTTGGTGTAGTCACTTGGTACAGCTCAGAGTTTAACAGAGAGAACATCTCCAAACACTTCGCCTCCAAATCATGATCATGAAACAACCCTTTGGCTATGCTGACAAGCACGTACACAAACAAGAAGTATCAGGAAGGTAATTTATGTGGTCCTGGCCATCAGTTAGTGCAGTTTTACAGCTGGAAATGAGAGGGAGGAGGTGGTATCATGGGAGGAGATAGGCTACCTGTGAGCACTCCAGAGGCCCGTATTTGGAAACCTGTCCCCTACACCTATTTCCAGGTCACTTAAAACAAAACCAGCAGCTCACAAGTAGATCCTTTAGGCTGAGAGCCCATTTTCCAAGCAAAAACTGCGGTACCAGTTAAGGCCAGGCACTTCCGCAGCAACTGACCTGCGGTGCAAGTGAATGCACCCTCTGCTCCCCAGGGAGGAGGCATCCGCCCAGCACCTGCGGGTGAGGTCATGGACGTACCTTGGAAATGAGCTCATCATGGTTGGCAAGATGAGCCCTGCAGTGAATGCAGCTGTAGGTCCTGTGGCACGAAGGCAGATATGCCTGGAAAGTCTTGGACCTTGTCATCTTCACCATTGGAGCCACTGAGCGCTGCGTGAATTCTGGGGTGGCCCAGGAGGCACTCCCGCAGGACGGGTCGCACGGGAAACACCGGAAGACACAGGTAAAGGCCGTGGTTTGGCAGGTGATGGGTGTGGGGCAGGCTCCACACACTGGTGACCGCTTCAGAGGAAGAGATTCGGGCGGAGGGAACAGGGGACTTCGCACAAACCTAAGTTGAAAAAAGAACAGACAGAACACTCAGCTCACAAAGGCAATAACGGTCTCCTAGCCCACAGGACGATGTAGCCTTTCATCGAGAGAGCAGGGAAGAGTCAGAGCAGCCAGCAGACGGGTGTGCTGTCTGTGGATTAGATCAAGGAGGACAGAGTTTTATTCACAGCTCAGCCACTGACTTGCTGACTGCCCTCGCATCTTCCCGCTTCTGTTATCTACCATCTTCCTATCGCTCCAACACTCACAATCTCTATTCATTCTTCCAACGCTTAATGGATTTGGAAATGACTACAGAGCCACAAAGATGCTAAAAAGATGATTTTCATCAAGCCTAGTCTCCTAAACACTCCTGGGGAACTGCACACATTAAGGTCCAGCTCTGCACCAACCCTTGGAGGAGCCGGGCTCTGTTAGCTAGAGAGAAAGTCAGGACCCAGAGTCAGCCCTGCCGGCTGCTTGTCCTGCCTGACGATCTGATGTGACTGCCCAGAAGCTTGCAGGAAAGCTGGGAGCTGGACACAGGTTTCCTCAGCCACCAGGAAAGTACACCAGTCACCAAACCAGTTTTTCTCTCCATTCTGCCCTAGTTTCCACATGGGAAATGGAGGATTACTGCATCACACTCTCCTTTATAACTCCCTGCAAGCTCTGAAGCTACTCTATGAACTGCACAGTAGGATTTTTTTTTTTTAAACTCAGAACATCTGACAGCAGTCAAAGCAAGGAGCAGCCTCTGAAGACTATTCTTGATAGCAAGAGACAGTTAAAATCCTATTCAGGATGGAAACACCTTTTTACAACACAACATCATCTGACAGAACCTGCAAAGCAGCTCAAGTCTGGGTCTTTTTTTTGTGGCAGAAATCAGTTTTTCAGATCCCACATCTATAAGCCTTACCAGCTACAAACATTTCTTTTGAGGATGGAAGAAGCATAAAGGATAAAGGAAGCAGCTCCCCCGATACATGGTGTGCATGCATGCTCTAGAAATTAATCACAAACTCCCACAGGACTTGCCTTTCCATGAAACATGTGATTCTGTTCAGTTTCCGACTCTGCACTTTGTGTATCAAATACTGGGACAATACCAATGCCCCCCCCAAAATAAGAAAAACAAGAAATTAGAACTCCACACCTGACCTGCAACGGAAATTTCTGAAGCGGACAAAACAGAAAAGTACAAGAGCTTAAGAGCCGGTCTCTAAGCCGGTGTGAGTAACTTGCCTGAAGCATAGCTGATAATCTTCCAGGTTAGAATAAAGCTAGCCCGGGTCACTACACTGCTAAAATAGCTCCACGGAGTTTGCGTGTTAAGCTGGCTCTGCTGCTGCTCAGTGGGATGTGCCTTCCCAGACAGAGCACCAGCCACACGCTCAGTTCAAGGTACGCTGCAGAGAACTGGCGGACTGGGACTAGTCTAAGCAAACACACCTCTCTGGCTTGCTAAAGGGGAAACCGTCAAAACAGCGGGATGGAAATCAGAAAGTCAACTGGGGAACTGACGGCAGGACCCAAGAAAATTGTTGTAGGAAGCAGGCCTGCAGAACTCATAAGCATCCCATTTAGATGATCTCTTTTGCCCAGTGTTAGCATCAGTCAGAAGTATCTCACCGTGACAAATCTGTCCAAGTCATACTGAAAACAACAACAAAAATCAGACTGTGACTCCATTACTGCTGTCTGCTGGAAAGCCTCATGGCCGATCACCACCAGACAGCGAGATCTGCAAAAACCTCATCACTCAGGTACCAAAGCCCCATTTATGGAAACCCCTGTCTTCAACATTTCTGCTCCTAAGTCTTCTTGTCATTGTTGAAAAAGAAGATTCAAGTTATCCAAGTTGCTTTAGCGTTTCTGAAAGCATCACCCACTGAACCTCCTGCCAGCGGGACAATCCCCGACAGCCAGACACGCTATCTGCAAGCTTTCCAGAAAACAGCTCCTACAAGCACTATACGGGAGGTTTGTCATAGGTGCAGTCAAAGGGTGCACCGTGCTCAACAGGAGGCAGGCACCAGTAAGACAACAGGATACCCATTTTTTTCATTTTTCCGAAACATTTTTCTTCTGCTCTCCAGAAGGCAGATCCCTCACATTCAAATGGGACAAAGAATCTTACTCATCCTGCAAACTGCTGATAAAGCATATCTATCATGATCATAATAGTCAGCACTTACATAGCACTTCTCATCCTTAAAGCTCTTTGCAAACACTAACTAATCAGATTAACCTTTTCCAATTAAAGTTACAGTGAGAGCTTTGGAAGACCCATCCTGACACAGAAGGGCTCGCTTTCCAGCCTGTTAGGAACTAAACCTGCTCTTGTTCAGCCAAAAGGGGTCTTGCCAGGAATTCATCTGGCCAACCTGTAGCTAAGCAGACTGCCTGTGCACTCTTTAGTGCATAGCTTCATCTCTGGATTTCAGCAAGATCTTTTACACTAATTGCAGAAGTAAGAGAAATCAGGCAGCTTTCACCTGTATCCTGCCCCAGTTCTCCATGTGCACCAGAGCTTTGTCAAAACTGAGTTAGTTTTGCATTCGACAGCATTGTTTTCTCCTCCAAGGTGAGCGATGCTTTGAGTGTTGAACTCTTAGGTTTGCAACAGGGCAGAAACAAGAGGCAAACCCAACAGAATCCTTCCCCATTTTCTGCTGATTAGATGTAAGCGAAAGTAACACATCCCAGCCCTCCTGAACTAACCAAGTGCCAGCCTTTACAGTCACAAGACAGCAGAACCATCCCCAAATTCCAAGCCCCTGATTCAGCAGCTGATACGCTATATCCCAGCCGTAACAGATCTCACAATTTGTGAGCCATGTGCCTTGCCCTCCAAGTGCAAGGAAGCAGGAGACTAAGTGTGCTCTTTCTGGGGCCAAATGCAATTGGATTCCAAGGCAAAGCACCAAGCCCTGTCTGAAAGAAACAGATTATGTTGGACAGACCAGCTGGAGGAAGGCGCAAAGAAAGGACTGGCAATCACTTCACCCGGTTTCCAAATGAGAAAACTGTGTCTAAACCTTAGATTTCATTGATCTGTAATGAAATGGTACAATCCCCTCTTTCTCCTTTTCTTTAGCATGAATAAGTAAATATACCAACCACCAGTTTTACTACTTCCCTCCCATGCTATCTTGCCAAACATTTCTTTTCTGATCAGCTGCCTAGCACTGCAGCACAACAGCTGGAGAAAGCCGTCCACAGGCATCCTCAAAGCCAAATGGAGACATAAATGATACCCAACCAGAATAATATAAGAGCAATCCCTTAATTTGTTGTTTGCTGACCCCTCTCTTCAGGCCTCCTAAGCACCAATGCTCTAGAACAACGAGTAAAACAGGAAATACTACAACTGCATTTATCTAACAGAGAAATGAACACACGCGCACACACAAATTATCTGCTGCATGCAGCTTTCTGCAAAAGCATTTCATGAGCATTCATTTATTTGACCTCATAACACATTTAACATCAGCAAAAACATTTGACCTTTTGGAAATGGACAAAAAAAAAAAATTCAAGTGAGATGGTATCAGAGCACAGATTAATTGCAATTCCTGTCCTCAGTACTCTGCTGAGAAGGCAAAACAAACTGATCTCTCTGCTTAAGGCAGGCGAGAGAATAGATTTGTGAGCCAAGATCTTGGTGGGAAACCCAGGTAAGAAACTGCCTTGGAAAAAAACCTTTCGATAAGCTCATATATGATAGCCATACTTTACAAAGGCACTACCTTCATACAGCATTCAGCCTGACAGTCTGATCGCTTCTGTACGCCATCTACCAAGAGCTCTGTCCTCATCACCGTAAGGGAGAGGAGGGAAAAACAATAAGAAATGCATTCTTACATCCTACGAGCATGGCCACTAGCTTATAAGGACCTATTTCTGTCTTTAATATCATCTCAAAATGTATTAAATAGGATCCGTGGCTCTCAGCAATGCAAAAACAAACCTACAGTATTTTTTTCTATCCTAGTGGCAAGCACATTTGAATTAAAATACATTTAACAGCTAACCGTGCACTCATTCTATTGTAGAACAAAGGCATGGGGATGACTTTAGGCTGTGCCTCTGGTTTTTCAGAATGATGAGTTAATATTCATCAGCCTCACTGACAGTGGGCATTAGTGGAGTCATTTCATTAACTTTAAAAAAAAACAAACAAACAAAAACCAACCAGCTTTGATTACTTTATCATTGCGCCCAATAGTGTTAAAGAGATGAGTATCTGTCACCAGCAACATAACCCAGTATTTTTCTTTTATCATTCTTCAAGAAAAATTTATCTCTGGGATGGACGCACTCAAGTCGATGGAACAGAAATCTGCGCCTACTAATTAGTTCACAAGAAGTCAGAAAACTGGTTTAGACAAAAGGAAAGAATTCTAGGGAAAAAGCTTATCAACATCATTTATTGTGGTTATCGGTGAGAGAATGAGCTGAATGTACTGCTTGCACACGCTGCGTATGTTAGGGCTGCCCTGCTTAATCCTGCTAAGTTTTAAGCAGATGCCACCTCCATGAAGGAAAATCCATGACACACATTTTGCCATTCAGACAACTTTTTGGTTCAGTATTCACCCTCCACCTGTCCAACAGCCGCTTTCCACATAAAGCTGTTAGCAATTCAGGAAACACAAAAAAGGAGAAATGCCAAGTCTGTGCCAAACACTTGCTAGACAAGGCTAGTGCTTGTACAAGTCCATATGCCACAATGGCAGAGAACAAAAACTATCACACACAAGGCTAATTTTGCATAACGCATATGTGTGCAATGCGGCTCAGACGCAAATGTTCCTGTTCATTCTGACAGGACAAACAACAGGTTTGTTGGGTCTGAGGGTTTGTTTTATGGATTATTTTATTTTTAAGATAAGAAACTTCAGTCAGTTAAATACTTACTAGAACACAGCAAATGCTACAGAAAGCTGCCTGTGGTAGCTTTGAAAGAAGTCTGTCTATTTGGAAACCCAACCTTTCTTCTTTGGTGTCTCTTCTCATTAATATAGAAAGAGCCAGAGATGTACTTATGCTGAGTGCAATGAAAGCAGAAGAGGAATCGGGTTTGGAGAGTTCTCCGTTTCTCAAGGTCACAAACTGTAGCAGCCTGCATTGCTCTGGGGCCTTAGTGTGATTCTAAGAAAATGATTGAAGTAAGCCCGCTTTCTTACCAGGCTTTTCTTGACATGGAAACTGCCTTAACATTGCTTAACGCACTGCAGTTTGAAGGAAGAAGGCTACTCTCTAAGGTGATACGCTGAAATTGGAGTCTGGGTTTAATGCCCAGTTTTGCCAGTCTTCCCTATGGAATAAAAGTTCGCGTCAGAGTTTCAGGTACCAAACCCTCAGAGACACCTGGCACAGCTAAGGAGCTTCCATACTCTGATGATGGAGTACCACAACAGAAGATCCTGGGTTGGGGCAGTGCTGGAGATCCGCACTACCACACAGGACAGCAACAGCTCTGGAAAAGATGAAGCCAGATCATCTGAAGGTAGGAGGGTAGGAAATACATTGTGAAAGGCCCTGAAAGAAAGGATGACCATTCTGAATTTAAACACGGAACACAAGGGAAAGCCAAGAAAGGACTTTAAGTAGCATATGGGTGTACACAATGTACGTTCACTCCTTCAGTATCAAGTTTCTGAAATGCACCAATTTCAAACACTTGATAAGACAACACTGCATGCAGCTCAGCAGTACCAGCACGATCAACAAAAGTCATTACTGATACATGAACCATGTGTCCTTCTCTAATGTCTGCGCTCCTTCAGCTCATTCTCCAAACCTTGCAAGTCCTTGGAGATGGGAAAATAACAAGAGAAATAGTGGAAGACAGCCAGCAGGAATCCTCTGCCTTTACTTTTATCGGATACATGGACACAATTGCAATACAAATAATAGTATGGAGCAGGTTTCTCACTTAGACCACCTTCAACTAGAAATATATTTAACCCCCTTTATTCCTCTGGGTATCTCCTAGTAAGCCAGTTCATTTCTGCAGGCCTTAGTTCTCTCTTCTGCACACTGGAGACGGCACCCTTCGCCACCGGGAACCACTTTATGATTCTGGAAAAAAGGACCTGGATGGAAGGATGGATGCAAAAAGGCGATACTGACGGCAAACAGCATTGCAGACAATTGCCAGGTAACCACTAGAGGGCATCAAAAAAATTCAGCAAGAAGCAATTAAAGACTATCTGGCCATAGTGAATCAGGGACAGGCACGACGCCAACCATGCTGCACCTGCCGTGCTCCACATACCATAGGCAGCCTGTCAAGAAAAACATCAGAGTTATTATTCTGCTGAATAGCTATCAATACTAAAAGTGTCACTGCAATTATATTAATCACATTTTAAAGGTTTGGGGGTTTTTTTTCTTCTTTTAAAAACAAAAAAAAAGGCAATATGTCAGTCTCTGGTCTATCAACAATCTTCCCATCAAAACCAGACTCAGCACCCCTACAACAAACTTCCTGGTCCCTCTCTGATGGAGAAGCTTTCTATGAAGGTGACGTGGAAGGTACATGAAAATGAGGTGAAACTTAAAAGGAACATACAGCAAGTCTTTAAAACTCACTTCAGGTTGGAATTTTTAAGTCTGTCTAGCTTTGTCACTGTATACACTATTAATCCATAACCTATTAAAACTACAGTCATTTATGAAAATATTTTTTAAAATTGTTCTTTACATAGTTGATTTACCTTCTATCAATTTGGAGATTAAATTTAAAGTTTCACTTATTTTTTTAAATAGGTATCATCCACAGCAGTGCATTTTCAGGTTCTCAAGTGCAACCGTGAGGTGAGGAGCAAGCCCAGAGGACTCCTGCATTCAAAGCAAAAGCTTTCTTGTATTCAACTACAGCGCACAACTGACTGGAAAGCAAAGGAACAGGTTAAAGTAACTCCATGAAGACAGTGCAGAGATGCTTCTTTCCTGGCTGCAGGCTACAGAGACCAGATGACCATGACAACTTTCTGAATTTATTTACAGATCTACAGCTGGACTTGGACCACTCAGCGTCTGAACTGCTAACTCATCTCTCCCCGCGTTTCAGAACAAAGCACGCTGTTCAAAACAAGCCACTCGGACATACCACAGACACCACTGGGAAGCAGGGAAGGGAAATCATTCTGGAAATTTTAATCAAATTCTTCCCTTTACAATTTCATCTCCAAAGGCACAAGACACGTAGGACAGACATCATCTCACAGGGCTGGCTTCAAAATATGCTGCCTTTTCTGGGCCTGTCTTTGAAACCACATGAACACGGACTGCAAGATTCAGCCTCTACCGAGGAATGACTGACACCTCTGGCTGAATTCTCTTCCCACTCTCCTACGAGTTGCCTGGCAGCAGTATCTTTGCAAGGCAGAAGAGCCTGCGCTGCTGATAACAAGCAGCATGGCAAGCATTATAGCTGCAAGCTGCCCACCTTTGCTCTGCAGGTATGCTCCATCACAGCCGAATTCAATAACCAGTTACATTAGATGCCAGCACGTGTTACCAAACTCAGGAGAAAACATACATGCAGAAAAGCATCATGGTTGGCCAGGACAAATTTGAGATGAGCCAGCACTTACTTTTGCTCCCAGCACATCCCACTTGTGCCACAAATAAACAAAAACTGCAAGCTGAACTAATTTAAAACACAAATGACTCCATTTCCTCCTTTACATTTTGCAAAAACTCACGCCAGCATCCCCCGCAATGGGATAACAGTCCCTCGTCTGAATTGGCCAAGCAGATATGATGCACTCCAGCGAGATAACAGCAACGTCTCAAACACACGGGAAGATGCAGCTCTTCAATTCATATCCATCTTTCTGCCTAAAAAACCAACACATTCAACCTGATGGTCTCATTTGGAGTCATAGATCAAGGACATCATACTCTGCCAAAATTATGCATATCCAGTGTTTTACAAAATGAGAGAAGACCCTCGTCTTGCTATTCTAGTACCAACCTGAACTAACAGATGGGAAGAGCTTTTCCTTGATGTCAACTGACCAATTACTGACAAAATGGAAACACTCTATCTTCCCAACTTCTCCTCCTCATTTGTTTTAATTGTAGAACAGTCTAGCTATCCAAATCACCTTGTATCATTACATTTCTTTTCTGCTCCTTACATTGCTCTATTATCTTCATTTTTGGCAAATGTAGGTATGACTAGGATTCAATTAATTTGGTCTGCTGAATGGATCATCTGTTTCCCTGATAAAGGCTGGGTACTGACAGGGAACACGGTGAGAACGTTTATCTATTGCAAGTATCCTTCCAATATCCTCAAAGCCATTTGTAGTCGAAAGGAGGACCTGTCACAGCAGCCTGTCATGTCTTACTATTTGCAAGCTCCCCTTGTTAAATCCTCTAAGTTTTCATCTGCTCAGAGGGTTCTTCCCAGGAGCATCTTTTAACTAGCCTTGCACTGCCCAGAAGCACATCTGTCACGGGAGAGACAGTGACTTTATTTTTTATGTCTGCCTCTTTCTGAATAATGCTAAGGAGAAGACGTTGAATTTCGACCGATCTCTGCCAGTAACACTTTTTATGCAACACTTACTATATTAATGAGGTACCTACTTTCCGTGGCAGTTCACTCATCATCCCTCTAGCTTTCATTTCCATTGAAGGCAAAGCAACCCATATGTCAAGGGGGCAAAGTCAGGTGAAGATTTGTAGCTTGAATCTTCACATGACAGATACTTTATAACTAAATCTAATTTAAGATGGTCAAGTCAGCTGTTACCTTGCCAATTTTTGTCATTAGTTCCTCCTGGATATCCTCACTAGCCTGCATGCTACTGCCAAGGTATGTGAACTGACTCACCTCTTACAGTTCTGTGCCTACTGATGCATGCTTGAGCTGGGAGTTCCTGGGATTCTCATTAGATTCCCCCCCCCCAGTTAATTATTAACTCCATCTTTTTTTGTGATGCTGAACAATCTGCTTTTAATAACATATTGCTCGAGCCATATTTTAGTAATAGTTCATCAGTGAAACTTCAATCTTGCAGAGTTCTGCGGCTGAGCGATGCAATGCCGAGGTCATACCGCACCACATTTTTGTCCTCATCATGAAGTCACTGCCAACGTGAAACAGGAGAAGGGAGAGCGTGGCTTTGACACCGCTCTGCCTCCCCTCTCAGCGGATCAAAAAGTTCTCTGAAGGGCAAATTCAAAGCATCCTCAGCTTTTGAAACTTTTAACAGCCCTTTCTTAACCTCGGGAGTTTAGTTCTCTGCAAGTCACAATGGCGGTAAAAAAAAAAGTCAGAAAGCTGCATACTTTTGTGAGTCAGCAAAACATCCCACCTTTTAACACGCTATACCAACACCTGAACAGGTGTAAAAGAAGCGATCTCTAGTTGGACGTGTAAGCCTGCGCGAAGAGACCGGAAGGCAGCTCTTACGGCTCGCATTCCCATAACTTCCAATGACTCACGTTGCCTGGCGGTACCATTTGTTAAAGCAAGAGTGAAGTAGGGATAATGGCTATTTACTAAAAACAGAGGAGTGTGATTAGCTTTAATTAGCATTGTCAAGTGACTTGAGATTGTCAGGTACAAGATGTGGGAGAACTAAGTCTCATTAATTATGTTATTTCCTGCAGCCTTAAGTGGCTTGGCCAGTCCAGCGACGCTTCCGGAGACGAAGCTGCTCCCGACGTCCGATACATCCGTATCAGCGGGTGAAAACACTCTCAGACAGGCCTAGCAGACGTGGCTATCAAACAGAGGGTCGCAAAGCCAAAACGCAAGAATAATCAGCTTTATTATGTACTGGAAGACAACTACCTGCCCTGACAAACAACGAACAAAAAGGCAAATAAGACATGGCAGAAAACAGACTGGGAGAGAGAACCGACTGCCAGACTTCGTGCAGGATGGAGAGCAGGAACCGATGGGGGCAACAGGGAGCGTCGTTCAGTCCCGGGACCCAGCACTCCTCAGCAGCAGCCCAGCCAGAAATGGTATTTTCTTCCCCCCCAAGACAACAAACCATAAAATGCCTTTGTTTTGGGAAAAAGAGATCCAGATCCTCAATTGGCATCACACCACCAACAGACTGCTGATTTACCAGCTAAAGATCTGTTCTAGAGAACTGAAAAACCCTTGAGTCAGAATAGTTCCATCTCTTCCATGGACTCATCTTGGCTTCTGGAAGGAAAAGGAAACCTATCCTTAGCCTTCAGTTACTGTGGTTAGATCTAGAAAACCAGACCTCTGAATTAACAAACACAGAGAAGAGGGAACATCCTCAAGGACCAACTTAGAGGTCTCTGTCAAGGAAAGGAAAAAAAGGAAGCTGTATATTTTGCTACCGTTTCAAAGCGATAAATACACTCTGCTATACCATTCTGCCTTGAACATCACTGATCAGCTTCAAAGCAGCTAAGACAACTGAAGTTTCAATTTTGCCATTCCAGGCTCTACTTTGCGATCCCTCTTGAAGCCCACTGCTCTAGCACTTCATAGCTAACCTCTAACGAAGACTCTGCTTAAGTTCAAGCAAACAAAGTTTTGCCAGTTAATGACCAAAGCCCAATGAAAGCCTAGCTTTATGGGCGTTTCTTCAGGAGGCTTCCACACACATGGTCAAAGGCAAGGACATGATGCAAGAACAACAAATAAATGCTTTTTACTCCTCTGCAATCCTTGCAATGCTTGTGTAGTACCACGCCAGATCAAGGAGCTCCCACTTTCTACACTGCTAGCCAGGACCTACACCAGAGTGACCAGTTCCTTAATTAAATTCTCTCTCAGCAACAGGTATTCAATCCATGAGTCAAGGAGTATTTGAGGGAATGTGGATTTACAGGTAGTGATGCTGTCTGCCTCAATACAAGCCTGACTCAACTACTCACACGAAACAGCAAAGAAAGGATATCACTTATTCAAAATCTGTGGATCCAGAGGACACAAGAGACCAGTACAGTTTTGCCAGTTATTCCAATCCTGGCACCATGAAAGAGACACCTGCAAAGAAAGCTTTAAAAAAAAAAAAAACCCAAAAAAACCCAAAAAAACAAACCAGCAGCACTTGACATCTTCATCAGATGAAAGCAATGTCTCTGTCCTCCCTACAGCATTTCCAACTTCAGCTTCAAAGCACGAGCCTCACTTTTAAATGGTCTTTCAGCAGGAATAAGAATTAAGGATCCAGTCAGAAAAGGAGAATATCTTAATTCTCTATTGAAGCACTGCCGTTACACAGCAAACAATGTTTACAAGAAACCAGAGGCGTGGATCCCAACATGATGAGATATTAAAAAAAAAAAAAAAAAAAAAAAATCAATGGGAGTGCTCTGCAAGAATGAAGTCACAAAATACATCCTCTCCAGGCAGAATCCTCTCATGGATTATAAGTAGAGCTGTCTCAGTATCTGCTTGTTTACAACCGCCTAACTCAGCAAAGGCCTCTCTGTGCTACCCAGCATAAGCTTTAAGTAACTGTAAACGCATTAGCAGAAAATCCTTATCTGGAGCATGTAGTAGGCCCTGAGGAAGGTAGTGTCAGGAAGGCAGGTGTACCGTCCCGCCCCTTGCTTAACCCCTGTCTGCAAGCTAAGAACACTGGTTTGATGGGCCTTCCTCTTTCTGTATTTTAAGACAGGCCAAAAAAAGTGGGGACAGATTCACTCCAGTAAATTGTGGGGGAAGGGGGCAAGGATTCAACTTCTTTTTCTACATCATTAAAATCACATTTTAAACTGGAACATCTCAAGTTCTCTTGACTTAAAAAAATCAGCATTAAAATCTTGTGCTACGGACCCGTAGCTCGCTTCACGGCTACTTCATCTCAAACTTCTCTGGCTTTGCTGGATCAAAACCAAACGTTTCTGCGGAGAAGCACAAGACAAAGGACCCCAGACATTTAACCTTCTGACCCGGGACCTCAGCACAGCGCTCCGCACAAGAGGAAGCTGCTACACCCTTAGCCAGAGGCTACAGCAACAACACAGACCAGCCAAGTTCCCCCTGCTCCCCGGGGGGACGGGGCAGACACCGCCTGCCTCTGCCACCCAGCATCACCCAGGGCCGAGGCCGCCCTCTCCGCGGGCTGACCCAGGCGCCCCGCAATCTCTCTTTTGCCACACCAGGCGCGATGTCAACTCTGTAGCACGGAGCCACAGCCTGCAGCTGGGAAAGGCCTGGTCTCCAGGGACTCCAGCAGCAGTGTTGGTAAATAGAGCAGCGGCGGGGCACCTCTCCCCGGCCAGCAGCCAGCCCTCCGGGCCGTGCTGGCTACGGCTCAGGAGGTGTCCCCAGAAACCCAGCACCCCGGCGAAGACGCTGCACCTCTCCCTGGCTTCACAAGCCTCACGCACACCTTTGTGTCGGGCACGGATCTCACCTGGGGTCTCAGGCTTTTATTATGCATTTACCTGCTACAGCGAGGCGGTTCGTGAGGCAGGACCATCCCCTGCTCCTCCTCCTCCCCCCGCGGTTACCTGGCACCGCCGGCCAGCCCCTGCCCCGCTCCCGCAGGTCCCTCCTGTTGCTCCCCTCCCCGGCTACAGGCAAACCCCGCTCGCCTCGCCGGCGCGCTGCCCCTCGCACACTCTCCCGGCCTCGGACCTGTTGCCCTCCCCGCCTCCAGCCCCTCGCCCGGCCCCGCAGACAAAGGCCGCCGCTCGCAGAGCCCCGGCTCGCCCGCTGCCAGCCCCGGGGACGCCTCAGTCCCCCGGCCCTCTCCCCCTGAGGGGAGCCCGCCTCACCTTCCCCGAGGAAGCGCCCCCGCAACCCGCACAGCCGCCCCCGCTGCCCCACCGCGGCGGGGGGGGGGACGACGGGACGGACGCGGCTGTGGCGCAGCTCCGCGCAGCAGCCCGGCCCCGGCCCCGGCGCCCCCGCCACGGGCCGCCCCGCCGCCTCCGCGCCCCGCCGCCCGGCCCTCGCCCCCCGCCCCACTCACTCGCCGCGGCGCGGCCGCCTCAAGCGCGTCCCCAGCGCAGACGGAGCGCGGCGGCCGACGCGCACCAGGCAGCCCCGCAGCGCCCTCCCCCTCCGCCGGCTCCCTCCCCTTATACCGCTCCGGCGCGCCTGCTGGCCCTGAGCGGCACCGCCCAGCGCCAATCGCCGCCCGCTGGCACATAGCAACACCCCGGCGGTTGGCTGCGGCCGGCCGCAGCCCATTTTTCCGAGACCAATCAGAGACCGAAGAGGACGGGGGGCGCTCCCGCCCTCCCCGGCGCGCACACACCCACAGAGGCGCAGGCTTCGCCCCCCCGCCCTCCCCGCCGCCGGCCTCGCGCAGACAGCAGCTGGGGCGGCGGCAGCCAATGGGAGCGGCGCTGGCGCTGCCGGCGTGGAGCACAACAAACAGATGCGCTTCCTCTTAAAGGCGCAGGCGCCGCTCCCGCGGGGGGGGCACCGGGGCTCCCCCACGGAGCGGGGCGCAGCGGCGGTCCCGGGCAGCGGCAGCAGCCGGTGGATGCTCCGTAGATGCGTGCAAAAGCGCTATCCGCCTGCGCGGAGGATGCGCGGGGCACTGCACCAGCCCTGCCGCAGCGGCCGGGGAAGCCGCAGCCCAAAACCTGAGGGGCGAAATTGTAATAAGTGACCAGTTTCGGTTAGTCAAAGCTATAAACCCTGAAACGCCCCAGTTTTTCGTAAGGCACTTTCATTTTCAGAAGGTCTTTAATTAATTACAGATCCGCATCCCGCACCCACAACCAGGGGCAGCGCCTAAATTCCCCGGCAAAGGCCAAGGCGAGGATGGAGGGCTGCGGGAAAGGGCAACCGCCGCCACCTCCTCACAGACTGCATTTTATTTCTGTCGTCTTAAACACGCCGTAGGATGGCAATTAGCATGAGCGCTAATTGCAAATTAAGATATTATGTATTTCTCCTGGAAATCTCCCTTCGCTTCATCCCACTGCTTGCCATGATTGGTTCCAGGGGTGATCCCGCCAATCCCACACCCAAATCCCCGCAGGCGCGCTCGGCGCAGACCCGGTGTGCGCACACGCACACGCGCGTACAGCAGTGCCCGCACACTGCTAAGCCAGAAGAAAGCGCAAGGGCAAAACGAAACGCAGCCACCTCACAGCGCCGTGATTGCGGGACAAACAGCACGCAGCTCCAAACGAGCTCCTTCGGAGGCCTCCCGCTGCAGGTGCTTTGGTTTCAGCTGACGCGCGGCACGCCGCTTTGCGAGCGCTGGTAACAGGTATTCAGTTAAAAACCAGTAATTAAACCCGTACAGTTTTAACAGTGTTTTATATCTGTCCTTTTCTCACATCAAGGGATAAAAGTTACCTATCTTATTAGCTGAAAGATACTTGCCTTATGAGTTTATTCTTGCTCTAACAATCTACCGCTTTAGCAAATTCTTAAGAATATTTTAAGCAATTCTCTAGCAATTGGTAATGATTGGTAACTGCAAGGGCAATGTTCTCTTCCATATGTTAAATATATGGACTCTAATACACACCAAGTAAGGGGCAATACAAGGCAATATTCCTATTAGTTGCGATACTCTTTTTTTTATTTATTACACGTGGGTAGAAAAATAACCTTTTACCTCGTGATATAAAGTGAATATAGTTTTCTTCCACACAAGCAAAATACAGCCCTCTGATCGCATTACTAAAATGCAGGCTAGCTAGCTAAGGGATTCTATAGATCAGATTTTAAAATACAAAATGACATTTTTTTCCCCCGTAAGCTAATGGTACTACCAAGTACCATTTAAATATGCACACTCAAGCACCGTGGTAGTTACTAGCTACTAAATACGCTCAAATGAAGAAGGAAATTGCCGTGTTATCTTTAGGCTTTGACAAGAGCAACAGGAGCCTACTTTGAAGGCTTACTTTAAGCTGCTGCTTTTCTTAGGTCACCTCCTCCTCTTCAAGCCCAGCAGCGAGAGCTAACGCATCAGGTTTGTAGAGCATCTCGCCAGTGCAAAACAAAGCCACATTTAACAGATCTAGACAAGGTTCTGTGCAGGAAGTGGTGAAAAAATTTGCTTGAACTTTAAATCACCAAGACTTCGGAAAAGTAACCACAAGTACCCAGAATTGAAACCATCAGCAACATAAATTTACACATCATTAAGAGGCTGCTGCACAACAGTGAATATTTTTTTTTCCACCCAGAAGTGAGCTGCGCAGCAGAATTTTCAGTTTGCTGATAAAAATACATTATTATTTACAAGAACATCAAGATTCTTTATACACATACACAAAGCTCTCTGTTGTAATAAACTTGCTTTAGGATGGTGGTTAATTGGAATTACATTGATGTAAATTCAGCATCACCGTGGAAATCCAGGGGTCCACACAGCTTCGAAGCTGCAGAAAAATAAGACCTTAAAAAAGCCAACATTTCTTCTTTAAACTACATGCTAATCCCTATGACTTACGAAAACTGGAAGCTTTTTAGGGGTAACAGTGCTTCATTAGCAGCATTTCACTCACTTTTGAAAAATAAAATCCTAGTTGGATCCTAGTTACTTTCTCATTGAAGCTTCAAGTCACATTTTCACATTTGATTCTGCGTTACAGTGTTTGATTGCAAACTTTGGGAGCACAGCTTAATCAACATCATGAATACTGTTACTGGGGTAAGCTTTTGGGAAAGTTATTCATTTAAAAACTGAATTTTAGATCTAACCTATTTAACAGCTTCGCTTTTAACTGAAGAGCTAAGCAGGATTTTTTAATTTCTCCATTTTTTGGAGCCCAAAGAGCACAGCTAGCGTTTCCCTGCTCAGTGTCTGACATCGGTTTCAACTTTTACTATCATTTAGACTAGAAAAGCCTAATGGATAAAGCATCACTGACTGGGGCTGACTTCTGCTGCTCCACAAAGAAGGGAGAGAGTATCAAATCACTCGAGATATTGCCTCAACATTTTTAGTGCTGCATTAGAATTAAGTGGTACTTAAAGTCTGATAAAAATCTCGGTTTCTTTGCATTCCCAAATTTCATTTGTGGCTGGTGTTACTGGCCTTGTCATCAAGGTATGTCGCCTAAAACTGCCTTTCTTCTTTATTTGTAAAGTGGGGATACTTGAAACTTTTTCAGAGACCAAGAAACAACATCTTCAAGTATTTCAGATCAAAGGAAAGTGCTTTCATCTAAGAACAGCAGTAGGTTTTTTCCCCCCCACTTGCGGTATCACTATTTTTGGTCCAACAACAAAACAGCAAGCGTTCCCCAGTGCTTCATCCCGTCCCCCCAAATCACCGAGATATTTGACAGCGAAGCTGTAAAACCCTCCCTATCCACAGCACGCTGATCACTCGGCCTTACTTCCCATAGCAATATTCCGCATTTCACAGTGATGAACTAGACCATCCATAAATCCGCTGTCCAGCTTAACTAGCCCCAGACCCCTGGCAAAACTCAGAATCCATCGCTGAACCAGCAACTGCTTTTAATCCAGCCCCGCATTGCAGTCTCCCCATCAGCTCTGACGCCTGGGAAGAGCTGTGCCTGGAGGGACCAGAGCCCTCCCGAGCATCAGCAGAAGGAGCAGGGCTGCGGCGGCCTCCTGCGGCAAGAGGCAGGAGGACAGGCAGGAGGACAGGCAGGAGGACAGGCAGGAGGACAGGCAGGAGGACAGGCAGGAGGACAGGCAGGAGGACAGGCAGGAGCCGGCCTCGCTGCCATCCTGCTTTTCTTAGGGTCTTGTGCCTTTTCTTAAGGTCTTGTGGCTTTTGTTTTCTGCAGGCTTTCCGTAGGGCATTTCACACAATCTCCACGCATGCAGGAAATTCCAGGGACAACCCGGGATCTCTGAGATTTCTACCAATACCACTGATCTCGCTCATCAACACAGAAAAGTATCTCCTGAAAACACGTGAAGATAGCTGCGCCTCAAGCCTGCCTGCTTCGGCTAACCAGCGTTAAGTTCTTCTGAATATTCTGTTTGAGTACCAAGTCTTAGAACTGCAGATTTATGATAGGTTACACAACATATTCATAGACAAATACTTTCCATGTTAAAAGACACATGAATATTCATTAATCATAGAATCGTTAGGGTTGGAAAAGACCCTTAAGATCATCGAGTCCAACTGTTAACCCAGCACTGCCAAGTCCACCACTTGATGCTTCCCAATTCCCTATTCTGGTTTACTATCCGTTTAGAATGTGTAGTAAGAAGTAAATTACTGCCCAGAGCAATCTGGGAAATCCTCTTGTCAGCCTGCCAAGATCCTTTAAAAGTTACTAAATACTGTTACATACAAAAACCCCACTTCACCTCTCTTACCTAATATGAAGCCTCGAGGCTTTAAAATTACACTTGACCTTAAAACCTAGTATTTAATGTAATTTAATGGAAATCGTGCAGGAAAGCTGGAAATTTACCTCTAGGACTAGAGGAAACGTTAACCTGCTTATCATGAGAAAACGAACATGGGTGTCAGAGCACCATATTCATAGCAAACTATCCCCCAACACAGGACAACACAACACTGCACAGAAGCGTGCTACAAATGGAGTACCTGTTAACATGAACATAATCAAAACACAGCTAGCTTGCTGTCCCCAGCTCAGAAGCGGGTACCTGTCGACTGTCAAAGGCTTTTTATACTCTCTAACTCATTGATCACAATCTTTTTCATAAGTCTTCTACAGAAGTGAGCAGGTAGAAGACTCACTGCGTGTGGGAGACAGTTAATTAGAACCAAAGTGTCCTTAAGACATTACAGAAAGGTATTTCAGGATAATTTAAGGGCCACAGTAAGGTCATTTTTTAAATTAAGTCTAAATTATCAGATATTTACCATTTCAGCAGAGACCAAATAGAAAACTATGATTATCAACCAAGTGAAAAAAGCGTATCAAGCCCTTTTACAATGAAGGCTCTCATTTCAGTCTCAGGCCAGCTCCTCCGCTACTGTAACTTACACGCACAGGTAACCGAATGTTTTTGTTTCCCCCATTCAATTCAGATATGATATACATACCTAGACAGGATACGATATCCTCCACATCTGTGAACTGCTACATTCTGTAATTAAACTGATGAGCCTGATTATAGGTCAGAGCTGATGTCTAGAACCAGGCTATGTAAGATGATTTTGTCAGTGTTTCCAAAACCTGACCAGTAATGTTATAAATGTGCACATACAGTCTTATAACTGCCAGAATTGGGCCACCAATCATTAAATTGGATAAAAACCAAACAGTATACTTCAAAAAAAAAAAAAAAAGATGACATGTCCCCTAACCAAAAAAGCTGGTATTTATTTAGGCATGCGTTACTGTGCTTAGGAATTGAGGACCATGATTTCTGAAAATAAATAATTAGAAAGCAGCTCTGATGCAGACAGCCGTTTTTACACTGGAGTGCAAAGCAAAGGCCAATGCTCTCACGCTTACGCAATTACTTTTGAGCATGGCTATCCAAGACACCAGCATATGTAATACTTCTCAAAATACTATTAAAATAAGAAGCATTTCTTGGCTCATTTTGCCTTGCTGCTTTCATCCATACAGAGCTACAGACTCCACTCTAAGTTAAAGGTGCTACAATCCTAGGCAAGTAGACAGAATTTGCGAGTTCTTTACATTGAAAGATGCTGATGCCAAAAACATATACACAGAATGGACTCTCCTGGCGTGCTAGTTAAGACACTTGGGATCTTCATCCTTGTTTCTCCCCCTGCCGTTACTACACAAGACCCGTCTACTTCAAGCTGAATAACATATAGTAAAATTTCAAGAGTTTAGTATCTAATTTGTACACCTTCCTACTCTCCTCCAATCTTAAATTTTGATTATTTGAATTTTCAGGTGCACAGACAGGCTGCTTGCTTTGAAGCATGCGATGCCTGTTCTGCAGACAGACCTTTGTTTGGAAGCCATGAAGCAACAGCACACACTGCATCGCTGAACCAGCAAAATTCTCTACCTGTTTTCTAGCATCGTATGGAGACCACTTCTGATCACGTTTATCTACTACAGTTGATCAAGTTTATCTACTACTGTTTCTGTCTTAAAATAAGTTCTAGAAAAATCAAATTGGAATTGACTTCGAAAGTTTTACTTAAAAGTTCATTTGCATGTGGAGAAGGCAGGCTTAAGTCCTCTGCAGGCTTCACTGAGCTGCGCATAGTTGTGGATACTACGATTACTACATGAGAAAACCGATGTCACTGCCAAAAACGTCTTTAAAGTTCAGAGTATGTAAGATACCCCCTTCTTTTCAGCAATCCTATCCACATAAAAAGATCACCATCGAAAGTTCAGTGTTTACTACACTATAAATACATCATCATAATCTCAGAAATTATACTTTTAGGCAAAGAAGTCACAATTAATAAGTATTTGGTTTTAGATCTTTTATGAGCAAAGATGTTTTAATGTGTCACATTTCAAGAGCATGAATCTTTCTTTACAAGAAAAGAAAAAAATCACTTCATAGATCTGGAGCTAGAGAGGTCCACAAGATTTTCTGCAAATTAAAAGTGCATGGAATACATGCATCATCCTTCATACATAAAATATTTTGCAACAGGATTGAAAACACAGTAAGTGTTAAACAATATTTAGAGTTAAAAGTACCTGAAAAGAATCTCTCCTTGGAGACAGAGATCAATTGAACATCCTCCTGGACAGCTGTGCAAGTTCTCAACAAATGCTTTTCTGTACAAGGGGTTTAAAAATTACACAGCAAGTTCTGGAATATTCAAAACAATGATTTGATAGAACAAACATTCTACAGTTACCTCAATTCCATATTATTTTGTTACAAACAGTTATCATGGCCTAAGCCCTGTGCATTGGTGCTCAGATTCACGGCCTCATCCATGCAACACTGTCTGTCTCAAGAAATCAAACTTTAGCTCTTGTACTAAAGCCCAAATGAGCGACTGAATAAATTCAGCAGCTTTTCCGGCACTGAACCCCTTCCCTCCCATGTAATTTGACTCATTCAAATTTCAGATATTAAGTAGTAGACTTAACAAAGAGAGGTCATGTATAAGCAGCACAGTCAAAAGCTACATCAGATGTAGGAAGACTAGCAGCTGAAAAATGTGTTGAGCATCTTCGAAGGCAGAAGTTTCCAACACCACTGCTAAAGAGAAAGAGGAAAAAGATTAAAATGAAATTAAAATATTAAGTTTGTCATTTCAGTAACTGTGTTTTGTCATTCAATATCGAATAAAGCAAAATAGTTTACTTATGCAGTGATGAGGGAAACTTGAGAGAGAAACTAAGTCATCACCTGTCCCTTGAGAGATCAAGTCCGGAAATCAAGACTGGTATTTTAAAAACTTCACTTTTCCTAGCCTAAAAACGCCAAAGTTTTAATGTGTAAGTGCTATTTGCTATTATTTTCTAAAACCAGAATTATATTTGCATCTTAATACAGGTGTGTGTGTTGGAAATTCAATAGCAATAAAATTGAGTTGGAAAAAAACCACACTGCATAAAAACTATCTGGACCTACACACTGGCTAGTAAACTAAATTAAGACACAAAGGGTAGAAGTTTTTAATTTGCCTACTGAGCTGCATATGGAGCTTATTCTATAACTATTCTCTGACTACTAGAAAGCAGGCAGAACTATGACTAGACTGATTATTAGCAGTTATCTGACCAGACATAACTGGTCTGAAAGGGAAACAAGCAGCTTAGCACATAATAAATCATTTCATCCATCTTCCTATGAACAGTTAGGAAGTTACATTTTCCTCTCTTGCACTCAACGAGCAACAAACCTGATTATTTAAATTAAGAGGAAATTGAATCCACAGCTATCTTAACCAGGCAGATATTTAGACGGACACCATTAACTCATTCACCACCATCATGACACGTTCACTTAAATCGTAAATGCAGTAGTTTCTTCCACTTCATCCATGTGGAAATGTTCCTCAGAAAGGAATTATAATGCAGAAACAAATACTATCCATCCAGGTGGACTTGACATTCTAGCACTGACAGCCTGCTGACAGACATAATGAAATAGCAAAGACGTTCCATGATTACACGTATGGCACAGCAGCCAGTGGAGTGAAACAAGAGCCCTTCCAAATCTGAGCTAGCAAGGGAAATAAAATTACTTACTTTAAAAGTTTTTATAACAGTGAGTATACCTTGCAGTAAATATACTCTTGCATCTGGCCACTCTATTTATTATTAAGGTCCATCATTTCCACATGAAGTCCCTTAAAGAAGTAGATACTATCACTAAACAATAGTTTTGTTCCAGCGGTATCTGATGATTAAATGACTGAGCTTTATACATGTCCTTGTGCATAATTAGGCTACAGTAATCAAATTCTTTCTGAAAAACCCTACCACTAACATACCAGCACCAAAGCACGTAGGCACTGCAGGCTCAAATCTGTTTGACACACGTAAAACACCTGTTCACAATGACAGAACAGCAGGTAAGCTTCCAGAAATGCCTTCCTATCTAACCCCATTCCATCAGACCTGGGGTGTCCTGGCTTTTGCCAGTGAAGTTACTTCCACGTCCATGCACACAAACTCAATGAATACCGAATGTACTTTTGTGGAGAGAAAAGACTAAAGTTTACACACATCCTAGACTGACACTTGCTTCTTTTATAAGTATGCATATAAATCTGCTTCGGGTGAATTCATTTAATAGGAACATTTTAATTTGTTCCTGAAACTCCTGACCAAACTTACGTCGCCTTTGGTCCCTCACCCTAAAAACAACTTCCCATTCATCAAGCCAACAGATGTTAGAACTACAAATGTGCAAAAGACTTCTAAACCATTGGCTTCCTTTGTGAAAAGACTATTTCAAAGTAAGTGTAATCTATAATAAGTGCAACCTTCCTTTCTGGAAATCTAGCTACGGCCATGCCACGGTAGCCTGACAGGCAGGTCAGAACCAGGGGCAAACCTAGACCCTTGCAGTGGAACTCAGTGCCAAACCCAGAACCTGGCTTAAATGCTGTATTTAGACCTCGACCAATAAGTCACAGTATTACCATCACATCAGAAAGGGGTGTAAATACAGTTGCAACTCAAGCTCAACATTCTTGTCAGTAAGAATAATTGAGTAAATCTATACTGACCAAGTGAGTTAATTTTGGTAAAAATGTGACCACCTTTACTGACTACACTTCACAGGCTAAACTATCTGGCTAGCCACGGATTCCGCTTTCTATTTCTCCTGTGCGTTGTTTTTCTTTTCTGATCTACAAGTTATCTGAAAACTAAAAGCAGCACAAGATATGCATACACACAGGGTACACTTTCAGAAATTCTTTCATTTCTGCCCACTAGAATATAACTGGAATAACCGACATGTCTTGACATCTGCTTAGGAACACTTGTGACAGGTAAAATAATGCTTATTATCTACAGGTATCCTATCCAGCAACCTTCTTCCTAGTCATGACTATTTGTGAAGTGCGCTGTTGCTAAATGAGCTATTTACAAATGTAAACTATGTAATTAAAGTTTTAAAATAAATAGACAACCTTTACATTAGGTAGCAACTCAACAACAAGGTAATAGATCATCCAATTACATCTTTCAAACAAAGTGATCTGTGTATGCTGCTTGATTTTTTTTTTTTTTAAATGAAGAAAATCCTTGGCTCACAATCTCGTCTCCAAGAACTTCCTTGGTTTTCTTCCTTTACGCTGGATAATTGTGTAAAAACTCCTTAAGTTTTGTCGGATAGTCTGTCATCACTCCAGTTGCTCCCAAATCAAATGCCCTCTTGTATTCTTGTTCTTCATTCAGTACCCAAATATACACCTATGAGATGGGATAGGGAGACAAATTATTACAGGAAATACTCAAATTTTAAAAAGGTGACTTTTGACCTAAAATGTTTCATGTGAAAGAGATGATGCTGCACGTATTTAAAATGATACATGATTACACTGTGATGCCAAAGACACGCACACAAACATATCCAATTTCTTCCCCCTCACCCTCCAAAAGGGGTTATTTTCTAGTGGTGACTCCAACTCCGTTTTGTTACCTGAGACTTCAGGTATTTCCAAAAGTCAAAATATTATTTTGTGAAAAGCCCAAAATAGGTAAGCAGTTTAGCAGATTTTGTAGGCTTAAGCTTGAAGTGGGGAAAAAATAACTTAAAGGGATTTAAGTTAAAGAGCCTTTTTCCAAGCATACAATTCTTCCTTTGCAACTGCAAATATATACAGAACTGCAAATGTAACAGCATAAGCTACTGCTCAGGAACCAAAAAGCCCCTTATCCTAGCAACACAACAGAACATGTTGGGGAGAACATGAACCCATCTTAAGGCCATATTTGGCTGGTTCAAATTGTCACTAAGTAAAAAGCACATTTCCTTTAGCTTTGCCACACTGTACCTGAATGCCCCGAGCAGTGAGGTGGTCAAAAAGTGCTTTCCGCATTAGCAATCTGCAGAAAGGAGAAAGATATTATTTACAAACTTGAAATATAAATTACATTTTCAATGTCCGTTGATGTTCTGTAATAAGTTTTCCATAGAGCATTTAGACTCAATGTTTTCCACAAGAAAGTGATTAGAAACCTAATTATAGAAAACTTTTAGTTCAAGCAACTAAAGACTGATTAACACAGATACCCAGAAATTTGCATTAACTATGGACATTTGTATCAACTCTTCTGAAGATCAAATCCAGCAGATTCCTCCTTCATCGTACAGGTAGCCTGTACCATGTCCGATGAATCAATCCCTTTGCTTTCAGGAGAGATTTGATCCTTCACACCAGAAGACATGAAAACTCTTGAAACACAGAAGCAAGGGCCAGAAGACACTGAACTGCAGTCACGTTCAACCTCTGAAAGCATATGACTAAGTTTCCTCTGAAGCACAGATAGTCTTAAAATGCGAAGTGTTCCGTGTAAGCCAAACAGTATCTCCTCTGACAACATTATGAAACAGTCACAGTCCCATGAAAACGCGAAAGCTGCATTCTGAATCTACTTGCATGCTAATTACCTGAACACACTTAACGACAGAAACTAAATAGACTAAATTGGAATAATTCCCACTGTTACTGCACCTCAGTATGTTTCAGAGTATGAAAAATAAAAAGCATACAGGAACACCTACGTAAGATTTTAATATGATTTATGCTGCACTGACAAAAAAGCTAGAAGAAACTGAAAAAAATTACAACATAACAAGTAGCTACAGCAATAGCTAGTCTTAGCTGCTTGAGCCAACTGTTAATATATAGGCCAAATATAAATGAAAATTTAACAAGATTAAAATCTTACGCATCAGCTAGCCAGATAATAAATTTCTGGCTTCTTGTCATCTTCTGTGGTTCTTTCAGCCTGTTAAAGAACAGGAAACAAAAAATTACCAGAGCACAGATTAAAATATTATTTGAGATGTTCTTGCAAAAGGAACATGAAGAATTAATCTTGCAGTTTCTCAAATTAGCGCAATAATTTCACTAAGACAGTGACTTAGAACAGGGTTACACAAGAGAAATGAGCTACGTTTAAGAGAAGCAGCAGAGACGGGTACTCAGCAGCGTTTGGAGTAAAGTATGAGAAACAAAGAGCACGTGAAATCTCATATCCACCCTATTACTAACTTGCCTCTTGGCCTTATTCAGACTAAGTTATTCTCAAGAAAGAGGAAGAAAAGTGCAAGAAGTAGTTATTTGTACAGCACTGCTGCATATTACTATCTAGATGGCATCAGCACAAGCTGCGTTGTAAAGGCAGCTGCATGAAGGCAGTATTTACAGGAGATGCTGTAAACAGGAAACACTGATAGACACAGGCACCCCACGCTAACACCTGAGTAACTCAGAGCTGGCCAGAGTCAGGTTAAGTACAGAGGAGCAGAAGATTTGCATGGCTTTCTCTTGGGAATATACAAAAGTGCCTAAACTAGCAAAACAGTATCCTCAGCTTGAGGATACCAACAAAACCAATGCTGAAGCTGGCATTATCATTCACTTGTTTTACTGTCATTTCAGTGCAGCACCCACCGACGGACTCTAACTCACTTGAGGATGATTGAAGGCATGGGAATTTCCAAGAATTCTTCCTTGAAAGGAATGAATGGCAGCAGCCCAGTGTAGAACAGGCCAAGAAGCAGGAGGACACGTTGCAAACAGAAGATGACGGGAATGTCAGCATTCTGCAGGAAACAGGAAAGAAAGATTCTAAATTATCTTGGTAGATTGTTGAGTCTGTTGCAATTAAATTTTACGTTTAAAGTTTAGCACTTGCACCTAACGATTAGGCTGGCAACTGTTTATGATATGCCTGCCACTGAACTCAAATTACCCCTTCTGGTAGCTTGTAATCCAAGCAAAAGTTTTATGCAATTTGAAGGAGCACTGGGACCTGAAAAAGCAAAGTTCCACTGGTCGCAGTGCTGCTTTTGTTACCTGCCTTCATCGTCTTTCCAGACTGTATGACACTATGCAGCATTTTATCTTAGGCTAGTATTACCACAAAGAACAAGCTGTGCTATAGCACAGGACTTGTTACAGTTTGATATCACATCAACTCCATTCACAACACATTTTTAAAGATGCTGGTTTGTGAATCAAAATATTTGGGCATTGATGCTATGAAAATGAACAAATAGAACTGCTGTTCAGGTAGGAAATCGTGTGTTGTCCTGCACAGATACATCAGAACACTATCTGTACTCTCAACTAGATCAATTTCACTCAGGTGCATAACTCCCTCGGACTAAGCACAATTTTAATTTAATTCTGAATTGTACAATTCCTCAGCACAAAAAGGAAAAGAATCTATAGCTGTAAAAGAGCTTTACACCAATACAATTGTGTGTCAACTAGTGGCCACATCCATTATTTTCATAAAAAGAAACACACAATAAGAAATCCTTAGAAAAACTCCTTTTGTACCAGATGAATGATGCGCAAAACAGGCTCTAAGAGCTCCTGGCATAAAATCATAACACCCTATATTTTATAGAACAAGAATAAAACATGATTAAGCTTAATTCCTCAAGTATTTTATTGCAGAGTGCATGGGTGTTAGCTGTGCTTGATTTATTGTAACAGTGTAGTAAGCAGAATACAATTTAAATGCAAAATTTCTCATTATATCTGAAGGTCTGGCATAGCTGGCTTGATCTTTGTTTACAGGGTGCTATTCTGTACATTTTGTCACCACACAGTAACAAGCAGGCGAGAACAAAGCTTAGCTGGACCCATTCTTACCTCCTTAAGACACTTTGATACAACCTCGTAATTGACATTCCCCCATACCGTCAAATGCTCTCGCTTATACTGACTCACAAGCTCCGAAACCTGCAATATAAGAAAAGCAGAACCCTAACATGTATTCATTGAAAATTATGTGCAGAATTATTTAACTGAAACTCTACTTGTTAGTTTTCAACTACATAAGTCATTACAGAAAAGATAGTTCTTCTGTACTCTCTCCCATCTTAAGATGACTGTGCTGCTTTGACTGGAAAGAAACAGGCGTTCAGGTCAACAGGTAAAAAGAAAGACCATTATACCTACAAAAAACCCTAGATAATTTAAGAAAACGAGATGGCAAAATAGTATCTGACGGAAAGCAGATTTCCTTTTCTGTAATGAACACTTATCTTTACACCGACATTATGTTTTTACGATGCTTTGGTAGGCAACAGTCTATAAGGTGACCCTTCATACAAAGTACAATCCATAGATGTGTCTAGCAGGGCAGCATCAGTTTCACGTCAAGATAAAGGGTCAGTAAAGAGCGGTTTGCTGAATATCTGGCACAAGATCACTTCTCTGTCTTCTGTATTACCTCATAAACGGAGCAAGATCTAACTTGCGAAGGATGAAGCAGTCCAAGAACAGAGAGTTTAGCGTCACAGACTGCTAGCAACTCCAAGGAACTTTTCTTTTGGAATTTCAACATCATTACACCACATTCAGTCTCAGTACAGCATAGATTTTCATGTACCTTTTTGATCAACACGTTGTTGTTCACTTTGATGTCAATGTTGACAGGAGTTTCTGGAAATGCCTCAAACACCTCTTTCAGGAGTGGAATACGGTTGTCTTTTCCCTCGCAGTGACATTCTGGGGAAACAAGAAAGTTGTCACTGCTGTGACCATTTTTAATACACCACAGATAAAAGCTGAGATGTCAGAGCACTTGTCATCTTAAACTTTTTTTAAAATATTATATAGTTCCTAGAATTAGTGCACTTTTAAACTAAAAAAAAAAAAAAAAAAAATTACTTCACTCAGATAGTTGTAATTAATTATGACAAGCTCACTTCCATAATGAAAATACCCTCAGCATATTGCACATTTATGTTTGAACTTCATTAAATTCAGTCATTATTTAGCAACAGTAGGAGTGCAGGCATCGTTAAAATCCTGAAATAGCAAACATGGGCTCAGCTACCACATACCAAATGCAATGAGATTAATATGAAACAAGACCAAACGAGAAAAATGTTTCCTTCTAGGAAAATTTACTGCAGAAGCATAATGAGTACAGGGAACAGAAGGCAAACCCCCCAGATTCTATTGCCTGAAACTGCTTGGCTAGGGAATTAACTGAAGGCTCTCGCCATCTCTTCATATTACTGTACATAAACAAAAGATATACATGTGTGAAAATAACACGTTGTGGATCTCATCTTGGTGCATTTTAAGTATTTCACAATTTTGAACAGAAATGTTTAACACAAAATTTGTTTGCTGGGCAATTCAATTATGGAAAGGCTACACAAGGCAGTCACAAAGCCCCTCGAGCAAGCAAAGGCATCTGGTATCATCTCTGGTAGCCTTTTCTAGGTGGAAGCGCTCTCAATTTTAGCCTGTATGCTTTATTCAAATTATAGTCCCACGAACCACAGTTTTCACAAGAAAACAGGTTAATCTTTTTCTAGATTTTCCTCTCTTGCAGCAATATTGGTACTGAACTTTAAGTCATACATACAGTAACTACTACTGTTTCCATTCACCCTTCTGAAAACGTCTGTATTATCTAACATCTTGTAGTACTTCAAGCCCAGAGTGCACCAGCACAAAGGCATCTGAGTTATAAAGAAACTCTCTTCTGCCTTCTCTTCATTTTTTGGTACAAGAAATTTTCAATCAGCTCCCTCTGATGATCTCACAAGGGAACTGGGAAGCAGTTGCAGGAAGTAAACAAGCAAACAATTGAAATGTTTACTTGGAAAAAACATATCTTACATCTTAAACTTAGTCACTGCCAACTGGTATGAAAAAAACATACTTTGGTTTCTAAAGCTAGGATTATATTTTCTTTTTAAAACTTCTCTTATCAAAATACTGATAGAAGCAAATCCACTTTTCTACTCCCTTGGCCAAAATAAGAAATTGCCACACTACAATAATGGAAAATTAGTTATGGGTACTATCAATTGGAACAGCAAAAGACAAAAACTTACCTTTCTGAAATGTGACATCCAACTTGCAGAGATATGGTGGAAGTTCCTTAGAAATAAAGGGAAATGGAATACTAATTCAAATGCATAATCTTGACTTTTCTCAAAAAAGACAAAAAAAGTTACAATTCCTAAGCCATGTAAGTTATTTTTAAAGATAAAATTTTTTTTTTTTAAAATCTTCTTGCCCAGAAAGTGATTTAGAAGTACTGTGTTCATTCTTACTTGATCTGTTTGGCATTCTTAGACTTGTGTTACCTGTAGCTGAGTAAGGCAAAATGTTTTTAGATGTCTGTCTGAAAATTCTAAGAATTCCACTTAAATATCAGCTGGAAAGACAGTTCCGTAAAACAGGCTTTTAAAACTGTCAATGCAGGTGGGATTCATCTACTGGTTCTCCCATTAAAAAGCTGGTCATACGAGAAGGAGCTTGTTGACTAAGCCTCCTTTGTCATCAGTATGGCAAAACAGGCCCACCTCCAGAAAGCTATTCATCCTACCTACGATTGCACAGAGTTAATCACCCTCTGGAAGCATCCTGGTTTTCCTCCCTTGACTACAGAGGGAGCCTAGTTAACTTTTTGTTTTTTTTAGTAGGACAGGATGAATCCCCTCCTTAGATTCTGGATACTAGACACACAACCTTCCTGCCCACCCCAGCCACTCTACAAATGCATTTTTAAACACTATCCAGCACTAACGTTTTTTCTTCAACTTACAGAGTATTTGAGGTCGGATATGTTGACATCAACTCCTGTTGATCTCTTCAGGTTCTCATCATGGGACACAACCACTTGCTCATCTTTCGTCAGATGACAATCGAGCTCCAACATGTCTGTTCCTATATTAACCGCACTGGAAGCAAAGAAGTCTGCCTTGAACCACACATGTATTTCATACAGGTCCAAACCTAACACAGATATGTTATCCAATTAAACTGATCCCAGTGGAGGTACTTCAGATGCTTTATGATGCAATGAATCCTTACAATCTTGTTGCAAAGCAAGAAGCAAATAACTGCTGCAGTGGGAAAGCTGATGCAAGAATAAACAACGTATCGTGCATCAGAGATGGGATTTGAACTCAGGAGCTTTGGCTCCGTCTTCCATAGAAATCAAGCAGCGTACCTGTCAACTGCAGCCTACCACCTCAGTATTGAGAAACCTACTTCTAAAGTATTGCTTCAGCATTTTGAGTGTGATGTTTATTAGTATCAGCACGTTTACCACTGGAAGAAGTGAGCTCTTTTAAAAAAGTAATCAATTTTGTGGTAAGCATAAACAACATACGACAGGGATGTGAAAGCCTTTTTTTACTTGATTTAAGTTAATCAGGAATGGATGGATTGGGAAATTAGCAATGGTGCTTTCAGGCTTTTGGCTAGCAAAACTACATTTCAAAAAGTTATTATTATTTTAATGAAAAAGTTTTAATTTTAAATTAAAAAAAATAAACCACTAAAACACCCAGACATATTTTTCAAAGAAAAATAGCTATTCCTGTTCCAATCCGCTGCTTTGAAAAGTTCTAATCCAATCCCAAATCCACTCTATAGAAGCTTAGCTCATAGTAGGAGTAAAGAAAGCAGAAAGTAGTAATAACACTGATGAAAAATAAGTACAAGAAACCTTCCACCAGAACAGAAAAACTGAGCTTTATTCCAATGAGAAGCAAATTGCTCATTTCATTAGAAAAGATACTCTGAAGGTGTCATTCCAGCAGACAGCTAAAAGTCCCAGCCTGAAGCCTCAACACCTCCTTCAAAGCACTGGGCTGTTCTTTTTACCCACCTACGGACAAACGTATAACATCTGTCAGCACAGCCTATACCGGACCCAAAGCTCTGCGACTTCGGAAACAGCCCTTTCCTTAAGAAAAGGGCTTTATTGACTGCTGAAGTACAGACATGCCATAAACATTCACAAATGCAATAACAAAACAAAAAAAAATTAGAATATACTCCCATAAGTGTTTAACACAATTTCTACTCCAGCTGGGATAATGATCAAGAGGGGGGTTGTCAAATTAAAACCAATTTGTTAACGGTTTTCCAGTGCCACTAATTAAGAATTAGGAGAGGAACAAAATCCTATTACACATGGAAGATACACAGCCTGTTCTGTGTAATCTTCCCTCCTGAGGAAAAGCATCTCCAAATATGCTGCAGGAGATGTGCCAAATTTGCAGAAGACGTTCCCATCTAGTCCCACGTGTTATCATTTAACCAGCAAACTTTATTAGAAATATTACTGCTTAAGAAATTCAGGACTGATGCTGCGTGGAAAAAGGAGAACAACAACCTGCCTTGTTAACAAATTTGCGAATTTGCCAGGCTTTTACTAGCAGCTTGCTGTGAAATAAGATTCCTTGAAGTGCTGTGTTTTTTCAGCTGGAAATCAGTTTGTTCTGCAGCTCTGTAATAACGCATCAAATCTACATTGCTCCAGAGAAGGCTCCAGATGTTCTCCAGATTCAGGAGAACGTGTTGGATTCAGATCCAGCTGCCCCAGAACTCAAGCTGTGAAGCAGACTCACATTTGCAAATTAGGATGATGGAGCTCTTTGCCTGTGTTTAACTCCAACTGTTTTCAAGTAAAAGGGCATACCAGGAAATATGTAAAAGCCTTACCTTGGAAACTAAATTCCATTAGGCAAGGCCTAACGCAGCACAATGTATAGAGTTTATAAATACTAAGTTGACCACGTACTTTTACTGCTGTAACTACAGTGTTTAAAAGCTTTCTCTCTAAATCAAGTAAGTTCATAAAAGAAATACAATGAGAAAAATATCAGGAGAGTTTACTTAGCAGCTTCTTGTCAAGACCACGCTAATACATGGCTGTATTAGGGACAATTAAACACGTAATTAAATTCATATGACATTTTTATGCCAGATCCCCAAATACTTTAAGACACTGCAAGTGTCTCTTTTAGCTTAAAATCAATTATTTTAAAATCTAAAACCACCACAGAAGCATTTAAATACAGTATAACATGATTACAGCCAAAAAAATCTATTAGGTATTTTACCATGCAAACAAAAAAATACTGTCTTTGGTAGAAAAAGCTTATAATTGCCTTCCAGAATATTTGTAAGTTAAGCTAGTATAGAACTTGAAATTATCAATAAGGCCTTCCCCACACACACACTTTGTTTATGTATTACTATAATAATTTCTTCATTATCATGCAACAGTATTAAATATTCTCCAATCACTGTTAAAGTGTAAATAGCATAAATAAAACTATTTGCTTGTCAATATTTAGATTACTGTCAACAAAGCAAAAGCAAGGGGGTAGGTCTTGCGTTGCAGACAAGCGTTCCCTTCCAGATTCAACTACATCGGTGGTCAAATATGCCTGCTTGTCCAAACCTGCAGAAACAGCTCTTGGCAGGCATGCCCCATTTGGCTTCATGCAAAATTCGATGGATTATAAATTGATTCGTTCATACCAGCCATCTGAGCCAATCCAGCTGATTTTTCACCATGCAGATCACCAGTCTTCTACCCAATTCCTTTTGCTAGCTTACCAGTGGAGATGGGAATGAGCAGATGGGAAGGCCATTACCCCTCAACAGAGGAAGCCAGAAGACCTTCTACTGCCTAATGCAAAGTAATCGCTCTGACTCTGCTTTCTGCAGAAGTAACATGCCTTTATTATTCAGCCAAGACAATTTCAAAACAAGTAACTGAACTTTGCTATTGACAGTTGTGATGAGTTCAAAAAGCGGACCTCAACGCATTTGTTACACTATAGTCGTAAAATAAGTAAAATGGTCAGAAGAGAGTCAGACAAATGTCTATATTATCTCAAAACATTATTTGACTCCTAGCACAGTCCTTACTCTTAAGTACTACAGCTTACTTCTGGGAATGAAATAAAAATAGGTTATGGTATAACTTTCTTTCTAAGAGCCCTATACGTATAAAACCAGTATGATACTAAATGAAAATTAAGAAATGGTTAAAAAAAAGCAGCACTTCCCAGAAACCGTGGTAGCAGACTTGAAAAAAAGGCAGGCCAGCAGGAAAAAAAAACCCACAAAACTATGCTAAGCTTCCATGGAGATAGAAAATAGTGCTGTACTTTCAATAGCACTGTTTGGTTGGGAAAGCTGGCACTCCTCAGTCTGCAAGTAAATGTGCGAACTGATGAAGCTACTTAGCACAAAGCAAATAAAAAAACCCAAACCAACCAAAGAGAAGCCTACATAATTTGGTCACTGCTCATTGGCAGCTGGAGTTTTAGATATGCTGCTTCTTCAAATGCCTTTGAGAACCCTGTTAGAATTCACTACTTAAATGCTGGAGGCTTAAAAGGCTTTCCAGTACCAACTCCATTTTAAACCCCTAGATAAGAGGCTTTCACACATTGTGCGAATGAAATATGCGTATGAAGGGAAAAAACATAACACAAACATTTTTAATAGTTTTACAGATGGTATATGAAAAGTTAGTTAACATTAGGATTTTGGTCACAATAATTCTGGGAGACAAGTTATTAACCTTCTATATAGAGGAGGGAACTGAATACCATGAAACTGTGGAATATCTAAGAGAATTGCTTACAGCCATCATAGCAGCGAACAGATTCAGACTTCCTGAAATCCAGCCTTGTATGCTAACTGGCATATTGGTATAGGCTATGATCAGAAATACCTTTTGAGAGACATCAATGTATCTAGAAAAATCAGTGTATGATAGCAGTTACAAAAAATAGCTTTATAATGATAAGTTAATGGAAGCAATTGCCATTAAACATGGAAGCAGTATTGTTTCATGTTTTATTAGCTAGCACAGGAGGAATCAGGCCTCAGGAGTTTTATTTCCAATTGCCAGTCTACCACATTATTGTGTACAAATCATAGTTTGTGGTATCTCAATTCCTTCTTTTTGAAACTGGAGTAACATTTAGCAATCCACAGACGTCATCCAAAGGAGAGATGACTTGTAGAAATAGGACACTGTACCCCAAGCAGCTGATGGAAGTCCTATCTTTCTTGATTGCTTCACTCACAAAAGACAATGAGAACACTACTGATTTAGGCATTATTGGCTCCATTTGTACTCACTGGTGAAAGGCTGCCATCGTGTTTTCCAGATTCTCTCCAGCACCTACAAAAATAACATAAACTATAACATGTTACAAAACCATTTTCTTCCCCTCAATCCCAGTGGAAATAAAAAAAAAAAAAAAGGATTTTTAAAAGTACATATTTTGAGGAGATATTTGAAGGAATGAATATGAAGTTAGAGTCAGAAATCCCTGTTGCCACTAACCTACTGGGGAGACCCAAAAGACAGGACTTGACAGGACTTTCTCAAGATAAAACAATTAAAAAAAGAAAAAAAATAGAAAGCTGTTATCTTGGATTTGTGTAACACTTTGAATATACAAAACAAAGTGGGTTTTTTTACCAGAGGTTGGGCACCCTGTTTTTCCTTAAAGGCGTTGTATTTGGCTATGACAATATGCTCCACAGGCATAGGAACAGCATATGCAAAAAGTCTATTTCAGAGTTAGAGGAGTACTAAGAGGAACGGTGACAAGAGGGGACACACACACACACTCTCTCTAAAGCTGATATTCCCTAAACGCGTAACCCAGTTGATGCTCCAAGAGGCGACAACCTCTTTTTTCAGTGCAAGGATACCTCCCGAAACAGCACAAATCTGTCAATAAAGGCTTATGCTGCTGGCAAAGAGAGGTCTCACACACAAGGACGGAAACACACATCAACTCCAGTTAAGAAATGAAAGGACACGCAAATTAAATTTTCTCTCAAGCAGGAGTAAACTCTGCAACTCTTAAGCCATCATTCTCTACATAAAAATCTTTGAAAATCAGCCTGCTTAGGGCCTCGGAAAGGTTGTGCCTTCTCCCTCCCTCAGAAAACAGGCAATATTATACACTGAAAACCAAAACAACTTCAGGAAAATACATGTACTGATGAGGATATCTACGCACATTTTAACTCCTCTTTGACAGTGATGAGTGACAGACTTTGTAAACAACAATTATAAAAGCTTCAATTAAGGCCTTGCCTATTAACAAAGCCTTACCCGTACATACTTGTCTGTGTTTAGTTACTTAATTAAAGCAATGCAATTCTATGCATGCATAACTAGCAATTTCAAATTGTTGTTATCAGGTCAGCTTGCATTGGTAAGTTTACAAAATGAAAGACTCAACTGACATTAAATTGTAATAAAATCTGCATGGTTTAACGTAAACCAATACAGTAAGTCCACAGCAGCTTCTCTGATCAGACATCTACCAATATTTTATGGAATTTGATTGCAGAACTAGGAATAAGCTGAGTGGCAAAAGTGACCAAGGGATAGAGGAGAGCATGAGAATCTCCTTGTGTACTGATGACTGCCTGACAGATGGGAAAAATTTGCATAGAACCTGGATGATTAGTTATAAGTTAACTGCAATAAAAATTGAGGTTTTAGATAACTTATCAGCTGTGACAATACAGCCCATATATCCTGAACGGTAAGAGAGGGGGGAAAAACTGATTCAGTCTTCAATTTGTGAACAAAACAACAGTATTCTAACATTCCTGGGAAGAAATTTCCAAAAATAAAACTTTAAATGACTGATCTAACGAGTCACATGTTAGGGAGGTAGGTATGGCGAGTCAAACCAGTTGGTAACAAAACGCCTGTCTTGTAGCATTTTGGGGAAATGATGAAAAAAGTTAAGAGATCAGCTGAAACAGGAATTCTAAATTAGCAACATGGGTTTTGCAAACCACACTCAGAAAAGGGAACTACGACAAGCAAGTGATTTGATGTACTAAATCATTTTCCCTCCTTAAAAATGAAAAGGCTGGGCTGACTGAAGGGCTTCTGACATTTACTTAAACGCACCTCCACATTCATGTATTGTGTTGTGAACTACGTGCATTTCCCACGCAGAAATTACCTTCCCCAGCATGCTTTAGCATCCTGTGAGCCAAAACGGCCACATCCAAACATTATGATCGCATACTCTGAATTTTGAAAGCACCATGATGGAACAAGAAGTCAATGTCAAGCACTGGCTCAAGGAGATGACCCTCAGAAGTTCTGTTGGTTTGGGTTTTTACCCCCAATGTAAGCAAAGAAGTGCGTTAGCAAGAATGTTGCCGGCAGGTCAAGAGAGGCGACTGTGCCTCTCCACTCAGCACTGGCGAAACCACATTTGGAGTGCTGTGCCCAGTTCTAGGCTCCACAATACAAGACAGACATGGATCTATGGGAACAAGCCTTGGGAAGGGCTGTGAAAATTAAGGGATGAGAGATTCTTGCATACAACGAGAGGCTGAGGGTGCTGGAATTGTTTAGCCTGGAGAAGAGAGGCTCAGGAGGATCCTACCAACATTTGTAAATACTGGATGGGAGGGAGTAAAGAAGACTGAGCCAGACTTTTCTCAGTGGTGCCCAGGGAAAGGACAAGACTCAATAGGAAAAAACTGAAATACAGGAAATTCAGTCTACAAACATAAGAAAAAACCTTTTTTTTTTTAATTGTAAGAGTGATCAAACTCTGGAACAGGCTGCCCGGAGAGGTTGGGGAGCCTCCATCCTTGTACGTATTCAAAACCTAACCGGATAAGGTCCTGATCAACCTGCTCTAGTTGCCCCTGCTCTGGTCAGATGAGATGATCTCCAGAGGTCCCTTCCGATTTCAACTATTCTGTGATTCTGTAAAATCATCATGCTACCCTGTCTCAAAGACCCTGCAATCCAGTCCATGCAGCTGGCATTGATAGAGGACTCTAAGACAGAACATCAAGATTTAATTATTGATCTCAGAAATGACCAATTTTAAAATCATGCAGAAGTGAAGAACTAATTCAGGGATGCTTCCACTGACGAGCTATAAACTGAGATAAGAAAATTCTTGCATGAAGAAACCCACAGACTTAAAAAAAACTTCACATACAAGGCTTCATCTCAGAGAGGAAAAAGCCAAACAAGTTAAGTGTTACCTTGATCTCGGAAGTTAATAGGAGTAATGCAATAGGAAACGTGACACTGCATCTAAAGCTACAGCATGACTAAAGCCTGATGAGAACTTAAGTCCCGTAGGAATTTAAGTTATAAGGTAAATGCTACAGAGAGTAAAGAGTAAGCAATCTTCAGTCTCATAGTACCTGATAAGCAAAAAGCTGCCGAGATATTAAGGGTTGTACTTCTACCACAGGTGTATTTCACAGTACACATGTGGACACAGAACAATTCGAAGACCGTGGACTTTGTCTCTGAACGCCTAATGAATAATCCTCCCATTGAGTAAGGCTCTCCTGTTGTTCTAATGGTGCTTAGCGCAACTGGCCGAAACACTTGCATTCTAGGCTTAGGGCTGTATATCTTACCTAAGGTCATTGCAAAGAAGTGAGAACAAAAGGAGATTAAAGAGATCATACCAAGTTCCAACAGTTTTTAACAGCTGGCAAATTAACAAACAGATAACAGTCAAAATTGAGAACCTTTGCTCGTTGCACGAAAATACATACCTACCAGGAAACAGCTAATATATGTATTCCAAACCAAAAGGTGCATTTTATGCCATACTTAAAACTATAAAGAAACTTAATCTGTCGTATAAACTAAATGAAAGAAATGCAAGTAATAAAATCTGTAAGAGATCAGCTCTAATTGTTGTATTTTAGTCATTCAAGGCAGTACCTGTAGTTAAGGACCATTGGCTAAAACGGTGAACGCTGCATAAACTGGCACTAGATACAACATTGAAAACTGTTTAAACTCAGCATCTGACATATCTCCCGCAGAATTTTGGGAGAAATACTAACGGACTATTTTCACGAATTGAATGAGGCAGCAGGGGAAAGCGCAGAACTGATCTTCACAGAACAGGAAAATACAATTTGCTGTATCGTTTTTCCTCCCGATGCTTTGGAAAAGGTAAATGAAACTTTAAAAACATCTTTTAGCTATTTCAGATAGAAGCAACCAGCCTGCCCACAAGGCCTGGGCGCAAGGTGTACGGAGGGGATAAGACTCTCAAAATGGGATCGGTTTTACCACGGCACTGAACCATTAACCATCTCCGACAGCAAGGGGAGCAAGAACAGAGTCACAGCAAACTGCATTGCTTCCAAAACCAGAAAGCCAAGCAAATAGGCAATTAGAGGCAGGAAGATTGACCTTTTGTACCTGATCTAAGCAACAGTCAGCCGCCTCTCTCATTAGCAAGAGAAATACCGAAACACCGAATCATTAGGAAGAAAAAATACAGACGTTTGAGAGGGAAACCATCCCGATCGGAACCCACGTAAAACAAGCCGATTTCGGCTGACGCGTTTTGAGTTCGGAGATTAATTCAGCTTTGAAATCAAGCACTGGTCAGCAGGTGGCACCTAAAATTAGGTTGCGGGAGGAAGGTTTAGAGGGAGCCCGCTGCGAGCGACGGGCACGGCGCAGCAGCCCCTCGAGTCCCTCCCGGCAGGGCTGGGGCAGCGCCCGCCCGCACCAGGCGGCAGGGAGAGAGGCGTCCCGGGGGAGCGGGGGGACATCGCCCCCCGGGGGCGGCCGCGGGGGCCAGGGGAGCCCCTCAGCGCCCGGGGCCGGGGAGGGCTGCAGCCCTCAGGGAGCGGCGGGCGGCCGCAGCCTTCGCCCGCCTGAGGGGAGGGCGGGAAGCGGCGCCCCCCGGGGCCGCGGCGGGCAGGGCCCCCCCCCGCGCCCCCTCACTCACCGCCGCGGTGGGAGATGTGCCGGCAGCGGAAGCGCTGCCGCTTGGGCCGGTGGAGCAGCCCCGGACACTTGAGGAGAAGCGCCGAGGTGAGGACGTATCCGCCCAGCGTGGAGAGCAGGTACAGCGTCGCCGACATCCTGCGCCTCTCGCCGGCTAACGCCGCTCCCCGCCCGGCCTCCCCCGTCCTGTCCCACCCCTCGCCCGGCCCGGCCCGGCCCGCAGCCGGCTCCCAGCGAGGCGGCGGCGCTGCCGGAGCCGGAGCCGGAGCCGCTGCCACTGCGGCCGCGCAGCCGCACCGCCTCCCCTCCGCCCCCGAGCCGGGGAGGAGGCGTCAGTGCGCAGGCGCGGGGGACCCCCCCCCCCCCCTTCCCGCCAAGGGCTCGGCGGTCTCCTCTCAGCGGGGCTCGGCCGCCTCCGCCGGGGGAGCTCGGCCTCGTCCCTCGGCCGGGCCCTCGCACCTCCACACGCCTGCCACGGCTGGCGCTTTTTTAAAAATAGTTCACAAATGCTGTGAGCGATTTCCAATTACACGCTTTAATTTCCCATTTTGCTTTCCGCCCGCTGCCTTAGCATAGCCGCATCTCACAGAGACAACTGTTCTCTGTAGTGCTTTTCATTTTATTGATTGCGCTCGGGAACCGCTAAGTGCTTGGTAAATGTAAATTCATTAAGGTGTGCAGAGGGAGATACTGTCGTCTTCACAGACAGAGGGAGGTGTTTTCCACACCAGCTGATCAGAGATGTCGTACGCCAAACAGAAACCAGGTCTCAACTCTGGTCATGCAGGCTAATTATTATAACAAATTGTCAAATTAAATTTTTTATCCATGCTAATTAAAAACAAATATTCTAGAAACTAAATTAGGTCTCAGCATACAGCCACTATCACTAATACATCTTACCTTGACAAAAAAAGTTGATTTACTGTCACTAATTTTTTGCCACCGACAGCCACGCGTGAAGCTCGCAGTATTTAAGCTACCTTTCAGTACATCATGTAGCGCATCTGGAAAGTGTAGTATAATTACCCAAACTCCCTCAATTTGAGATTCAAACTGGACCAAAACCACCCTTTTAGCAACCAAAAGTCTGTTTAATCACTACAAGTTAAGCTACGCTGACAATTAAGCTGCAGTTGCTTATAATGAGCAAGCTTATACAGCTCTGCATTTTCCACAAATTGACCAGCAGGTTTAGTTTCCAAAGAGATCTGTCATTCCAAAATATGAAATTAAGTTGGCCTTTTAACAAAGTCTGATCTATGAATACAAATACAGTAAAATATTTCAACTTGATATAGGTAAGCACAGTTTCTGACTATAATGTTAATACAAATCAGAACTGCAACGCCTTTTTTTTTTTTTAAAAAGACAATATCAAAGACAAATGATTTCTACATCACCACATTAGAAGCATCTATTGTTTACATACAAATAGCTTGTTCAGAAAAAGAGAAAAGATTCTGCCCATCATTGCCTCAATATGACAAAGGAAACTCTTGATTTCAGGCAATGCCCGTTTTTAAATATTCCTAAATATGTACGCAGAAAGATATGATGGGGAAAAGCACTATCATCAAAACATCTAGTAATACAGGCTCCAGTATATTGCGATAACCTGCTTTTATTTTTTACATAAGAAAATTTAATAAATGGAAAATTTACATGTCTCGGATTCCTTTCTCCGCTTTGATATCAGACCTTATTTTCAATCTGACTGTGTTCCAGTGAAATACAGTGGGCTTCACTAGATCACAGTGATGGCTGTTGGGTAACAGACATGAACCAAAATCCATAATTTGAATTGAAGATAGTCTTTTTAAACTAAAAATCAATCTACCTGAGCAATTCTTATTGTGTAATCGCTTTCAGTATTCCTCGGAGAACTTTGTAACTCATTAATTGTTGGCTTTCTTTGGGAGGAAAGCAGGGTCCACGTTCTGTCACGTATGCGTAAGGAAATCTAAGCACCCACAGTCCGTCAGATGGAAGGGTTATTTCCTGCTTCTCAGGGTAAAATACAGGACAAGGTGGTGGCCCTGGTTGAACCTGAAATCAAAAGGAAATACGAGTAGATAATCAAACATCATTAGAATTAAAAAAAACCCCCAAACCTAAGAGCAAACTGAATCCAAGTAAGTCTATTAAGTCTTGCCTACAACCAGGTTCTCAGCCACTTGAGCATGGTCCAGGAAACCACTGTGCTGTTATCGCGAGACATCCATAAATTTCCAATTTTGTCACAGTGAAGATGCTGAATTTAAGGCTGCAGATTAGGCCCTACCAAGGGGGCCCACAATACAAACACAAGCCATTCGCCTCTCGGGCAGTAGGAAACGCTGTGTTAACAGCAGATTTCAACACTGCAGCACAGGTATCCTGGAGCTGTTATCTCACTCTAAACCAACGTGAATTTTCAAGGATTTCAGCAATATTTAATATGGCTCTTGTATAATTCGTATGAAAAGATTCAGAAAGCCTTATTCACATGAGGAACTGATGCAGGAACCCACGTAACGGATTTTCCAAATAAAAACACACCCTTAGGAGTCAAAAGCTGTGATACAGATGTAAGCTGGGAATGAAGAGCAAAGTAAGTTATCAGTGCAAACTGAACCTTCAATTCTTGCCTCAGTTTCAAACAATAACACGATAAATTGCAAACTGCATTGAAATTTTGGTGTTGGTGTCAGGTTTCAGTCAGTATTGTTCCTTTAACTGCTAAAACAAAGCAGGTTCATATTTGAGTTGTTGAAGGTGTCCCATAAAAGAAGCCAACTCCGTTGTCTCGTGGCACTTCTCAAACAGCTCAAAGGGTTGCAAAATGTCCCAAATCTGCCTCCCCCCCCCATATGGACACGTTTCGTGCTGACTGTTGTTACTCAGTGACACTACTGTACAATGAACACCAATTTTCTTGCCATAGACTAACAAATAATAAGCACACAGTATTTCATATAGCAGTAATTGAAGGAAGATACACTTCTTTATATTTTACTACCTTAAAAAGTAATAAAGTGTAAATGGAGCTTTTTCTCCATTTTTTTAATACACATTAATACACAAATCTCCAATTAAAAAAAAACCAACACCTTTTCACCTCCTAAATTCAAAGGGTAACTAATAGTAATTAATCTCAGTGATGAGTCGCTGCTTTTCTCTATGACATTTAAAATGATAAATTCATTCTTACACAGTCACTGCTCACTTGTTATCTTTTTAAAAAGAAGCAATTATTACAGTATGGAATGCTATTAATTCATCCTTGATAAAATATTTTTTAAAAACTTACTTTATCTAAAGTATAAAGCTGGCATAAGCCAATCTTGAAGTTTTTAAAAAAAACCAACTGTTGATAAAACAGACACTTTTGGCGACTACTGCCTTAGAGAACTTGACTGAAGTTGGTTTGAGTCGCAAAGAGTTTTTGTAGCATCCCTCTGCCACCCTTTGCCCATCACCCTTCTGCCTTCCAGTCCTGCAGCTGACATTGCAACAACCAACCCTTGCTCTGCTGTTCCCCGATTCCCTCTTCCATTTCTTACCTGAGGTGTTAACGTGATCTGCAGCGGAGCGTCAGGCACCACCACAAAGAGCCTCATGAACTGAGCGTAATGTGGCTTGAGTCCTCGTCCCTGGGTCGATGACAGGATGTACAGCGGCATGTCAGAATTGAGGGCCTTGATGGCGGATTCCTTTGGCCCCCCTCCCATCACTTTCATGACCTTATCAGGCCCTGAACACATGAACCTCCTACCACGTGCGTCTTCATATTCGAATCCTACAAAAGCTCGAGCTATGTCATCTCTCCGTCTTCCTCTCCCCATCACAACCGCACTTCTTTTTCCAGGAACAGCCTTGTTCGGTGCAGGCCAGGAATTGGTATCTAAGTCTCCTTCATCTTCAGTTCTCGTCCTGATGACAATGTCCCAAGGCATCAAATAGTTTGTACCCGGGATAAAGCCCTGTTGATCTAAACCTGTGTGGAAGTTATAAGCCTTAGCAGGCCCCAGCTTAACCAGTGACCAACTGGAGAATTTGGGCAAAAGGCCTTTGGGGCAATTAGAATGGAGCATGCCAGGGAGGTACTCGACAGTGGATGCCTGGCGATCTACCAAGCTTGGCCTTTTCTCACTTTTGGAGTCCCCGCTCTGCCCGTGACTTTCTGCGTTGTCCCCTCCACCCTGGGCATCAGGCGGGTAAGTGCCCAAGCTGCCCGTTGACTGACCCAGGCTGAGGGCTAAGCTCAGGCCTGTGCTTTCTCCCTGAGTCTGAGGTTCTTTTTCTTTAAGTTTCTCAATCTCGCCTTCCGGAGGGGCAGGCGACGACTCATCCCGAGCAGGTGCCGGATCAGGTGTGCTTGGCTGAAATATGGGAAAGTTGATGTGCTCCAGTTTCCCACAGCATTTTTCTTCCAGCAGCTATGAGAAAGAAAACATGGTTAACTTTCCATCTTCCACCTCGGAGATAAGGGAGTTCAGAGTCATAACATTCAGCAGCTACAATTAAGATTCAAGAGGTTTGTGCTATGTGAGAACCAAAGCAGTGATAGGAATACGGCCCGCAGACACGATGGATTTAAAATTCACATGAACCAACACACTTGAAGTGTAAATCGATGCCCCTGTGTGCAGGTACTGGTGAAGACTGGAACTGCCCACTCTGCGCAGCCTGTTGTGCGAACCATTTCTGCTCCCAGAAATCTCTCCCCCAAGCAACATTTACAAGTTGATAAGGTTAAGAGGAAACTTACTGGTAGTCACTTCAGAATGCAGACTTTCTTGATGAAGCAAAAGCATTGCTTGAAGCAAAACCAGAGACCTAATAGTTACCTGGTAAAAGTCGTAATTAGCTGCTTTGATATCAAAGGGGTCATCCCGAGGAGCTTGTTTCCTTCCACAGTTACAGGCACCAGTGGAACGAGCCCGGCTGTTGTGGTACAGAATGGGAGGATTTCTGTCTGCTTCTGGCTTCTCCCCTGAAAGAAAACCAATCAAACCCTAGATAAAATTGCTCACCATTTCTAGGCATTCTTTAACTCCCTTCATCCCCTGCTTCCTCCTTGCTATATACATATGCAAAATCATTTGCCAGCAATGCCAGTTTGTCAAGCAACTCCCTCCCTTTCCCACTTTTAATACAAGGTTCCAGTGTAGGTTACACCACTTGACGGAATCTTCTTTTGTTTTTACAGCCTCTTCCTCAAAGGTATACATAGTTCTTTTGCCTGCAATAAATGTATCTCAGACAGTTTCTATTCCTTGATCGACATCAATCAAACTATTTAAAAAAAAGGGGAGGCACTTATGCTTCCTAGAGAACTTTTGTTCTCTTACACATCTCTTGTTAGAAGGACTCCAGTGTAAGGTCTCTAATTAGCAAGATGGAATCAAAGTTACTACCAAAATCAAAGTTACTACCAAAATCAAAGTTACTACCAAAATCAAAGTTACTACCAGTGCACTCGCTCCTAAACATTACTCAACATAAAGGAAACCTGCACAACAGCTCTACAATAATTAATCCCACTACACAAAGATGAAGTTTTAAAGCTGCCAAGCTTTCATCTTCCATAAACACGCCAGAGTCGGTGTTTTCAGCCTAAGACAAGGCATTTAAAAGCAGATACAAAATTAAACCATAAAACCCAATTACAAGTGAGCTTCTTTACCTGCTTTTGGAAGCAGATGAAACTTATGCACGCAGTGCTGGTCAGTTAAACTTCGCTCTTCGCAAAGCTGATGCCCGTTGCTCCAGAACTTGTAACAGTCCTCGTTCAGCTGCATGGCGTACTTATGAAAGGCTGGGCCGCGGGCGTGCTGACTGTACACGCGCAAGGCCTGCGCCAGCTGGTTCTTGTGGACCGTCATGGTGTAATTGTGGGGCAGGTTGGACTGATAGGCGCTGTGGGCCATGGGGAGGGCTTTCTGGCAACGGTTTTCAGAGAACTTGGTGTCTATATCTAAATAGCCTTCCAAGACTTTGATGCTGCCCATGATTTTTGAGCTCAGTTCCCCGGTGAGAGAGGTCGGGTCATCATCTTTGCCTTCAATGGTCACTTCATACAGTTTTAAAGCTGCAGCAACCCACTTCTGGTAGGTTGGGAGCTCGAAGTGAGAGGGCTGCGGGTTCCTCCCCACGCTGTCATCGAAGCCCTTCTTGCTGAGCACCAGCTCCACGTGCTGCCACAAGAACTCCTTGAGGGTGCAGTCCACGAGCTGTCCAGAGGAGCTGGAGCTGCTGCTGCTGCTCTCTGCATGGAAGGACAGCTGCTGCCTGCCGTGCCGCATCATCTGATACCTCCTGGGTCCCGACAGGGTGGGAGCCAGCAGCGAGTCAGTCTCTCTCATGGTGCAGTTGTTCCTGAGTTGGTCAAGAAGCATGGCCACTGGATCATCTCCGTCCTGGGCCCCACCAGCCACAATGTACACGAAAGCCTGGTTAGCAGGCACGGTGAAGAGACAGTTGATGCTCTGGTTGGTTAACACCCTGCTCTTGCGGAAGATGCGGTAGATCTGATCCTCCAGAGCATGCTGCAACCTCCTCTTGGGGGAGTGCTTCTTGGGGGGTGGCTTTTCCAGGTGACCGCAGGGGTCCTGGCCCCTGCTTGGGAGGGGATCCACCTTCAGGGCCCCGTTGAGCTGGAAGAGGAAGAGTAGGCGTGGAGGGCACGGCCTGCAGTTGAGCTTCCACTCCTTGCCGACCGGGCAGTCTTTGATGGCAGCCTTCAGGGAGGGCAGGACCTTCTGCCGCAGCCCGTCCAGCGCCCTGAAGACGCGGTCGTAGGTGATGTCGAAGGAGCAAGTGGGGTGCACCAGCAGCAGGATGTGGCAGACGGAGAAGAGGTAGAGGAGGCTCAGGCAGTGCAGCTTCTCCTGGTGCTTCCAGAACTCGTGGGCCTCGGCGTGAGGCAGCGGGGCTGGGCCGCCGGAGGGGTGTCCGGGCCCGCTCTCCCTGCTCTCGGCCGCCGCCAGGTCCCCGCAGGCCCGCAGCAGCTGCGGCGTGTCGCAGATGGAGGTGAGCACCAGGTACAGCACCCGGCTCTCCTGGCTGTAGTAGGCCTGCAGCTGGTTGTAGTCCTTGGTCGCCGGGTCGCCCTCCTGCCCCGGGGCGCCGTCCGCCAGCTCGGGGTCCTCCTGCTCGAAGAGGGGGAAGACCTGCCGGTCGCAGACGGTGCTCACCAGGGCCGCCTTCTCCGAGCACAGCTGCAGCGCCGTCTTCCCGAAGATGCCCACCACGCACACCTCCTCATCGCCGCCGGCCGCCGCCGCGCCGCCCCCCTCGGCGGCTGCCGTGGCGGCCAGCAGCAGCTCCCGCAGGCTGACGGGCCCCACCGCCGCCCCCATGGCTGCCCCCGCCGCCCCTCCGGGCAGCCCGGCCGCCAGCGGCATGGCCCCGCTCCGCCCCGCCCGCGCCTGCGCCGCGCCCGCCCGGAAGCGGCGGCCCGGCCCCTCCCGCACATGCGCGGCCCGGCCTCGGGCGGGGCGGAGGCGGCGGCCGGCAGCGGCGCAGCCCGGGGAGAGCCGCGGGAGCGGCGAGGCGGGCCGTAGCCGAGCGTTAGCGCGGCGTCACGGAGGTCTCCCGTCCCCGAACAGCCCGGCCCGGGTGCTGAGCGCCGCGGGGCCGCGATTCCCCCATGGGGCAGGCGGTGGCAGCTCTCTGGAAAGACCCGCGTCGCGGCCAGAGTGGAAACTCGCCGGCGCCTAAGTCAATCCTCTCACAACCCTACGAACAGCCGTACCAAGGGAGACCCTTTGGGCTCTCCTGGCCGCGGCGGCGGCGCCCGCATCTCCCGCTGAGCGGGGCGTCTCTGAGGTGCAAACTCCTGAGCTTGCACAGAGGCCTGGCGACAGGACCTGGGCTGAGCTCCGGCGCCTTTCGCTCCTGGAGGCTCGACCTTTGCCCGTTGAGACAACCATTTCACTGAACTCGAGGGGAATTTTTAGCAGGTACCTTCATATATGCATATTGTGTGTGTGAATCGCTTCAAATATTGTAGCAAACCCTACTTAATCACTTCGTAAATGTTCAGTTAACCAACGATTAGCTACTGCTAAATTCCTGTGACGCTCTCTTAACTGTGAACAAACCTTAAACTGCTGCTAGACATATATAATCGTTTAGACATAAACCGCTGACCGAGACCAGGGTTGGACCCAGCCACGCCCAGGCTCCTCTCTGAGAAGGAGTTCGGAAAGCAGGGGGTCCCTTCTGCAGCTCCTGACACAACGGGGGGGTCCCCGTTACCCCCTTGCACTTTCAGTCGCTGTATAAATCATTCTAATTTGCTTCGACCTCAATTCTCCTCTTTTTCTCTCTCTTTATACATATTCCATCTATTTAATAAGTAATAGAGTGAACCTTGCCATCGAACTTTGTTAAAACACACTTTTATAAATTTCTGTTAAAAACACTTTTGCAAATATCTGTGACGGTATTAACCACTCATTCGCACCGATTGTTCCATAAACCTACTTTTGTTCATCAAAGCTGTTTGCAGCACTTAACCGGGCAGGCGAGGGACTCTTCGGATGTGCCATCTGTCAAAATAAGAAAAGGCTCAGATCGTGGAATATGAACTTAGTACTAATTATGACTGAGAAAAAAATACAGTGCAATTCTTAGCTGACGCCATAAAAGAAAACAGACACAGCAAATCCTTAAAATAAAGGACATTATTAACCCTCAGATTTTGTTCTCCTGCAAACTAGGACTATGACGTCAGAGATGGCGTTGAGATGGCCACTAGAATGGCCACCAAAAAGCAACCTTTCCTCTTAGCGTTGTCAAATAACCTGCTTAAAGACAGGCAACGGCATTTCCATTCTGCAGTTTCCTTACCATTAAAATGGGAATCAGTAAAACAAGTGCCCTTGTTTGTGGGTACTGAGGGCTTTTGGAGAATTATGGAGAGGCTGTAACTTAGATAACACGTACCAACGGCACCGCGCTGCAGGGAACAAAACCCGTATGAACTTCTGCGGATTTTAGAGCCAGTTTATCCTTCCAGAAAGAGAGGCATCGTGACTTGCCTGAAATTTGCGCCGCAGTGCCTGTGTCATTATTGGTGTCAACCCAGACCCACATTCAATGTTTTCTTTACTATTCAGTGGAGTGCCGCCGGGACTCCTGCAAAGATTGGAAACAAGAGGAATTACGATTAGTTCTCTGTTTTTTCTAGAAAAACAGAACAAGAGAATAGAAAGGAACTTACCTTTGTATATTGACTTTCTTCAGATGTTTTCGAAGATCTAAATGATTTTTAGGAGGGGTACTAAAAGAAAAAAAAAAATTGTTAAAATATTTTCCACTCTGTAAATAGAGTTCATTACTGTTTGGAACAGAAAAATCTAATATCAAAGAAAGGAAGAAAGTGTCTTACATTAAGGAATTTGTAACGTGAGTTGATGGCTTGGATTTAGGTCTCAGACTAACACTCTGTAAATCTGAGACTGTAATTAATGCCCTGCGTGTCTTCACTGGTGATTCTGCCTAAAGTGAGAAAAGAAATGTTACCACAAATAAAACTTTAGAAGGCCTCACTGGCCTTAAATCTATTTAATATTTATACTCTGAAAGACTTCTGTGGTTTATGGCTTTTATGCTTTTTGAATCATAAGATTTCAATGTGCCTTGGACAAAAACAGATTTATTAAAAAAAACTTCTGCAAACAGGATTTCAGCTGGGCAAAAGAAAGCCCCAAATCCATTGATAACACACAGACATAAAGCTACATGAAAGCTACATGCTTCCTCTAAAATGAGGAGAACTGTCCTGCATGCCACCCAAGACTGGAGTTAGACACTTAATTCCTTCACTTCAAATGCCCGCGTGCAGAATTAGAAGGATTACTTAAAGCTGATCACTGGGTTTCTGGAAGAGAACTAATTTATTGAAAAAATTCTATGAGGGGCTAAGACAAGGGTTGCGGGAAATACGCCAGTTCCAGCATGGAGTTTGCCCCAATACACTATGATCCATTTACCCACGTCTCCTCCAGTTTACCTTGTGCATTCTCAGGTTGCTGTTCGTCTTCTTCAGTTTAACGTTCAGGAGATCTTTGAGAGTGATCTGCATCGGCCCATCTTTTTTCACTGATGGTGCCTGGAAACAAAGGTGGTTGGAAGGGAAATGAGGACCGGCAAGTGACTGAGCGTTCACAAAGACACACGTTCCCGATGAAACCAGGTCCAAAGGACCCAGCCATGAGCGAAGAAAAAGAGGAACCTTCTTACTCCCTACCAGAAGTGCTTTAGAGCCATTGCCCCGTTTGAGGAGGAGAGGTGCTGGTGGCAGTTTTGGTGGCGGCAGTGGCGGCGGCGGCGGCGGAGGAGGAGGAGGAAGAGGTGGAGGGGGTGCAGATACAGGCTGCAGCTGTATTGCAGAAGGCCCAGATACTGATGACGGCGGGCCCATCTGCATTTGTACAGGAGCACCCAGAACTGGTTCACTGCACCTCTGACAAAGAGAATTTTCTGAAGACAAAGCTCCAATTCCATTCATCTGAAAACAATATAAATAAATAAGAGAATACTAAATCCACTGGCAAAAGTAGATGGCATTTCAGAGCAGAGAAGTTCTGGCTTCAGTTCATCCAGAAAGACATAAAAAGCCTCTTAGGAAGCTCGCCAGCAAACCAGTTCCCTCTAGCTATGAAGTAACCGCAGTTTAGTAATGCTGAATGCGAAGAAGAGGTGAAACAACGCCCAGTGAGAAGCTCTTAAGATTTCAGCTTATCTGCACTGACCGCAGTTCCTTACGTGCTTACACAAGCAAACGTTACCCTGCCCCACTGGGACTGAGACTGACCTGCAGGGTTCCTTGTAGTCTGGAAAATTCAGTTTCCAACTTTTCCAGCTGCTCTCTGAACGTATTTAGCTCCCTTAAGTAGATTTGTGATGGAAATATGGTGTCTTTAACCACATTAAAACTCTAAGCATAAAAAGAAACCAGATAAGCGTTTTCACCAAGTTGTTTCCAGAGACAGGACTATGATTACTACTGAAAGTTCTATCGCAAGGTCTTCTCATTGTAGTCAATGGAAAGGCACAACACAAAGATGCAAAATTTCACCAAATATTTCCTTGGCAGGAACCCAAGGAGTGACTTTCTCCAAAAAACTTTAACTTCATCTACGAATTCTAAAGTATAATTCACATTTGACCTGAAAAATTCATACAATTATTTCTTCTATGAAAGGACTGCACCCTTTGTCACTGCAAATCCTTGTGATACTGCAATCAAAAATCTACAATTTCACGTATGCATTTAATGTCCACAGTTGCTTTGACACTCTTCTCATTCCTTCAACAGTGTCCTGGTTTTGGCTGGGATAGAGTTGATTTTCTTCCTAGTGCTGGTACAGTGCTGTTTTGGATTTACTATGAGAATAATGTTGATAACACACTGATGTTTAGTTGTTGCTAAGCAGTGCTTACACCAGTCAAGGACTTTTCAGCCTCCCATGCTCTGCCCAGTGCACAAGAAGCTGGGAGAGGGCACAGCCAGGACAGCTGACCCCGACTGACCAAAGGGCTACTCCATACCGTATGATGTCATGCCCAGTGTGTAAACTGGGAGAGTTGGCCAGGGGGCAGTGATCGCTGCTCGGGGACGGGCTGGGCATTGGTCAGCGGGTGGTGAGCAATTGCATTGTGCATCACTTGTTTTGTATATTCTTTTATCATTGTTATTATTATTCCTCTGCTGTCCTATTAAACTGTCTTTATTTCAACCCATGGGTTTTACTTTTCTTCCCCCGATTCTCTCCCCCATCCCACCGCGGGCGGGGGGGGAGGAAGGTGAGGGAGTGGCTGTGTGTTGCTTCTTTGCCGACTGGGGTTAAACCACGACAGACAGTAAACACAAAATATACTTTAGATGTTTCAGCAGACATAACTAAATTTACAGCTTAGTTCTCAGATCTGACTGTATGTTTGGCATCTGAGCGCTAAGAACAACCTCACGCATTGGCAAAAATAGAGAAGTAGGAAACTTACCTGTACAACCGTGTTCTGGCACCAGCAATACAAAACCGATGCTGCTGTTGTAAAGGGTTTTACCACGTTTTTTACATTGGGCAAGGCCAATGACCAGAGGGAGGACAAATGGCTTGGGACAGATGATGAGTTTGGAGGAAGATCACCTGCTGACCTGGGACAGAACATTTCAGAATGAAGCCACAATTATATTTATCGTTTCAGCCTTTAAAAAAGTTAACTGTGACCAATCACCTGGAAATTACAAGTACCAGCAACAGCAGGTGACAACAGAGTGAACATGAGCATAGAGAAAGACCACGATACATTTCGATAAAGGAGGGGGGGGAAAAAAAGTGTTTTTCATGCACATTAAAGTGAATGATAGATAGAGTACTGGAAGATACACAAGATGAAACAATTCCATAGCATCCATGCCAGGATGTAGACAGGCTCCGAACACAATTCTGTTACCTCAGTTCCATGAACTGTCAGGAGCAAACAGTGGACCCAGAAATTGAGTTAAAAGGAAAAGTTCCAACTGAGCCTCTTACCGTGGAGGACAACCTGAGCCCTGGGGGTTACCAGCATCTTCTTTTTTTTCAAGTAGAAATTTTGCTCTGGCTCTCCGTTTTCGTCGGCGTTTCTTATACTTTGCCATTACTTTTAAAAAAAGACACATTTAAAATTAATGTATAGAAACACACCCACTTTCACGTGGGGACAGAGCTATTGCCAAATAGGTAGGGAAGAACATGGACTGCTTCTCAAAAATCCAGTCAGAAGTTATTCACAGATGTCTTGCTGGAAGCATCACATACAACTGACAAAAAATACATCGTTCTCCTAAGTACCTTTGATCCACTGAGATGTACTTGTACACAAGAGAGAGGAGTGAACAACGTAGAAAGTACCATTTTATGTGGGCTTTTCTTGATAGTTTACCCTTAAGTGACAAATATTGCATTTTGGGAAAGTTACGTTTCTGGAGAACGTAGGCAAAAGGCGCGAAGAAACCACAGAAAGAGGGCCCCGGCCTTCCCTGACCGTAGGCGCTTGCTCAAGCGTTCCCTGAACAACCGCCCCTCATCCCCGTGGCGCGACCCCCACCGCGCCCCGGCAGCCCCCCTGCTCCTGCGCGGGGCCAGCCTCCTCGCTCATCTGCGGAGCCCACACCGAGGGGCGGCCGGTGCCTCGCACGCAACCGCCCCAGCAGAGCCGGTGGCGGTGCCACGGGTGGCCGAGGACACGGGGCCGCCTCGCCCCCCCCCCCCCCCCGCCCCTCCGCGCCCCCTCAGCCGCCGCTCACCTCCCCGCCCGCCGCCGCCGCCGATTCCAACCGCTGCCCGCGCAGCGCGCAGCCAATGGGAGCGCCGCTTTCTGCCGTTCCCTCCCCCGCGGCCCGTGATAGCCGCCCGCTGATTGGCCGCTGGACGGACGCGGGCCCGAGCTCGACGGGAGCGGCCTAGCGCTGCTCCGCCCCGGCCGAGGGCGCACTGAGGAGATCCGCCCCGCCATTGGATAAAGGTTTTTCAGCCCCGCCAATCGGCTGCGGGACAGCGCTCGGCTGGGAAAGGCCAATCGAGTTGGAGGGCGGGGGCGCACCGGCCCGCCGGAGGGAGCCGGAGGCGGTGACCGGCGCTTCCCCGCCCCGCCGGAGCCGGGCCGCAGTTAATCGACCGCTCCCCTTCCCGCCAATTGCAGCGCTACGCTTCCTACTCCAGCCAATCACTGCTAGATTTCACTCTGGACCAATAGCGGCTCGCGGCGCCCCCCCACCCAGCCAATCACTGGCTGAAGCTTTTCTACCAACCAATGGGCTCCCCCCTACCTCGGAGAGGGTTTACATTCTTCCCGACCCAATGGCGAGCGCCCTCTGTCAGCGGCGAACCAATGGGAGGCGAGCGGCGAGTACAGCTGCCCAATGGGAGCCGCCGACTCTCCCATCCTGCGGAGCGGGGGGTGGGTATTTCCCCGCCGCCACCGCCGCCTGAGGAATGTCAACTATTCAACATGGAGCCGGCGGTTACCAAGCTCCAGGCCATGGTGAGTCCGAGCGGGCGGCGGGGCTGAGGGGCGGCCGGGCCGGCAGGCGGCGGGAGCGCCTCGGAGGGCACCTGAGGGAGGGGAACGGAGGGGCGCGGGCGCGGCTGGGGACGCGAGGGGAGAGCGGCCGCTCTCCCCTTGCGTCCCCAGCCGCGCCCGCGCCCCATCCGGGCCCTGAGCGAAGCCCGCGCGGGCCTCGACGGGGCGACCACCGCCCGCCCTTCGGCTCAGGCGAGTTCGGCCGGGCCCGTCCATTCCGCGCCCCCCCCGCTACTTAATGGTGCCGCTCCATTCACCCCCTCAGCGCGGGGGCAGGGCCCGGCCATTTCCCTCTCACCTGGGGGGGGGGGGGGGGGGGGGGAACGGGGACGGACACGGACGGGTTCCGCGCAGTCCCGGGCGCGTTTATCGCCCTCCGCGGCGGGGGAAACGGGGCCGCTGAGGGGCGCGGCGGGACCGGTCCGGTCCGTTTCGTTTCCCCGTCGGGGGGGCGGGGGGGGCCGCGGCGTAGAGCAGAGCGCTCTCGGACTAATCCATTTTCTGTTAGCGGGGGGGTGAGGGTGGAGCTCTCACCTGGGCTGGCCCATTTTCCCTGCGGGGGGTGTCGGGGGCCGGCTGGGCTGTTTCATTCGCCCCGATGGGGCGGGATCGCTTCCCGCCGCGATGGCGCCGCGCCTCGGACTCCGCTGCTCCTCCGCCCGGGGTGGACGGGGCAGGTAGAACGGGGCAGCTCCGAGGGGCTGGCAGCGGGAGAGGAGCCGGGGAGCCTCCCCCATCGCCTCGCCGCGGGTGGGCGCTGCGGGGCCGGGCCGCCCGCCCTGAGGAGAGGGGCGTGGGGGGGCCGGGCCGCCCGCCCTCCCGCCGGCGCTCCGGGAGCAGCGCACCGGCCCTTCCCGGCCTCCTTTCTTCGCGGGGTCTCGGCTGCGGCCGGTCCTGAGGAGAGAGGGTGGCTTTTCCTTCAGCCGTTCAAGTTTGCGTAGTTCTTCACAGCGTTTAACTTCGTTTCAGCGCTCTTTGGGCCAGCCCCTGAAGGCAAGCCTCAGCTACCTTATGGAATAGTCGCCTTTCTGCCTGCCCCGCTCACGGAAAAGCGAGAAAAAAAAAAAAAAAAAAAAAAAAAAGCTTTCATGTATTGAGAGGTACTGGAAAACTCTCTCCAAACAGCCAAGTTCCTTGTGACATCCTTCAAATCTTAATTTTCATTTTTGCTTCTCTATAATGTCATCTTGTTTACACTTTTTTTTTTAAGTTCAAATGCTTTGGAAATATTTTATGCATCCAGATGCTTAATAGATAATATAATTTCTATCCCTAAATCCTTAATAAATTAAAATGCTCATACTGACATAGTTCTCCAAAATATGATGCTCCTTTGGGTTTTGCTTGGAAACTTCCAGAAGTTTTTTGTAACTTTAATTCTCCTATCAGCAGTTTTAGGTAACTTAACTGATAAAATACAGGTGTCATGGAGAAAAAAGTACATTATTCAATACAGAGACAAATAATACGATAGATTTCTCTCTGTTTTTTTTTCTCCTCTGGCAATTTTGGTTTCACGTTCTAATTAAGAAATAAGTAAAAATTAGCTTAATAGTCTCCTAGTTCTTATCTGTACACAGTAACATCACCCAAGTGGAATGCTCAAGAGAAATTAAGAATAGGAGGAACGCCAGGAGAACGTGGTGGGGAATATTGTATATCCACATTATCCCTTAACGTAATGAGTGCTAGGCTTTCAATTTAATACACAAAATTGGTGTGCTGCTTGATGCCCCATGTTTAAACTTCTTCAGTTTACTTTTGCTGGCTTTATTGCTCCTTCAGTTACTTTTCTGCAGCACCAGCATAATGTATCCATTAAAGCATCAGGAACAGTGGGCAAGTAAGTGTTTGTTGTCTGAAAAGAAACAACTGGCTGAAAGTTGTCTAAATGCGAGCTTGTTCTGCTAACGTGCCTTTGTCACCTCATCGGGTGACCTGCACGTCACTGCAATAGTGAGACACTTCTGAGTGAATGTTTTAAGCTGTAATACTGTCTTCTGCTACCAAAGTCTGCTGCAAGCCCCCTGGAGTGGGGGATCTTGACTTTGGATTTAAGTAATACTTTTGAGAACCTATTACATAATAGGTAGGCAGAGTTAGATTGGCCATTAAATAGAAGTAAAATAACAGTGTTAGGTGAAGGTTTAAATGCCACTTGTAAGTGATATAATGACGGAGATTCCTCTGGAACCCATGGTAATAGAATCTCCTGTGCAGAATTCCCACGGGGAATGGATTTACATCAAGTATGGACCAACCCCGAGGCAGGCCAGTGGCAGTACATGCAAGGTGCGTCCTGGTGTACCGGATGGACTGGAGACGGGTCAAAGGACAGAAATAGTAGAGAACCCCAATATCCTAGATGGAACCGTACACGAGTTTTTAATTGTTCCACGATTGATTATGAAGTCCAACGATGGAGCCCGGTTGCCAGAGCTTTACGATTAGGGTGTCTTTGTAGAAATTATTCCACTCATATAAATGATATTTGGACAGGTACTGTGATTCGAAATAGTTTTGTTAATTGTAATAAAATGACAGTGCCTTCCATGGGTCGTACTGTTTGGGTTAGTGATGGAACTTGGACTAATCGATTACTTTTAAAATGAAAAGTGTGCCAACATACTTTAGGTATGTTAACCTTGTGCCCCCTGTGGAGAAGACGACCGTTAGGGTTCCAATTATGGGGAAGATTGAAGCAAGATGAAACAGACCCATGGAGACACCCCTCTACGGGAACGACAGTAGGATGGATATTGGAGGCAATTTTTAGTCCTCAAATTACATCATTTCAAAATCACAGGTGGCTATATAATTTAACACGACAAATAGAAATATCAGCTAATGCGACAAGAAGAGGGCTACAAGATTTGAATACCCAACTACAAGCTACAGCTAAAATGGCTTTACAACACACATTAGTGTTACACTTAATGTTGCTACATGAACATGGGGTTTGTGGAGCTTTAGATTTAAATAATAAAGACTGCTGTGTTCACATTCCAAACATTACTGGAAATCTAAACGATCAAATGGACAAAATAAAACAAGTGGCAAAGTCAAGTTGTGACCTGAGGGCCTCAATGGAAGTGGGATGGTTAAACAAAATATTACGTTGACTTGGATTCTCCCTTACTGGATGGTTGCAGAGCTTACTGTAAAACTTAATCATTGTTACAAGCAATTATAACTACAATTCTACTTTATTTGGATGTATTCAGAGTATGATAGTAAGGCAGGTCCCAGGAAATGATATGCTGTGGATGAAAAGAAAGAGTGAGACATCTGAGACTCATGAAAGGGTCTCATAGTCTCAAAGTGGGGAAATGATACCCCGCAGAAAGTGGAATTCTCCACTGAGCAAAGCTATGAACCACCTGTGCTCTGCAAAAAGAATCTGGCAATAAGGAGAAGGAGCTAAAAGATAAGTATTTGTTTTATTAACAAACAGTGGAAAACTAAGGACTACACCCTTGAAGAGGAGCTAACAGACTGATAAAAGGGAACATCCTGGTGCCAAAGGCTGGCTGATGGCCAAAGAAACATGAAGTCAGATAAAACTGCAGTAACTGGGTGAAAGGTAAATGTGGCGAGGGGAGATTGCGACCACTGACTCAATTCAGGACTGGAAAGTCTTGCCTCCCCCCACCTGAAAAGAGCATGCATGATAATTTGCATAGCAAGTGGGGCTAATTTAAATACAGTAAACCAATAGTGCATGAAATATTAATCACTAACCAATAAGTGTAAATTTGGGTGGATTTATACTAATCGTGTAGCAGGATAAATACGCTGTAGTTTTGTACTGAGGTGTGCTAGATTTGTGGAACTGCCACCTAGCACCCATCTTTGTGCAAACATGAAGAAAACAAAACACCTCTGCTCTGTGTGTTAATTGGCGTTTGCACGCCGGGCTAACGACCCCGCTTTTGGGACAACAATACTATTTCTGTTAAGAAATAAAAAGTAACAATTTGAATAAATGCCAAAATACCTGCATTAGTTGAAAGATCAGATAATTCAAAATATCCTACGTAATTCTCGGTTTTATTGCACTTTAAAAATAAGGTGGTGCGTTTTGGTTTGTTTTTTTCTTTGAAGAAACCATGCTTTTGAGGAAGTAGGGTTATTTTTGCTCTTCTTTAGCTACTGAACTGCAGTCATACTGAATACTTAGAGTGGTAGTAATATACAGTATTTTTAATTCAGTGACATGCTCTATTCTTGTCAGAGCTCTGAAGTTGTTATAATTTCAAATTCAAAACCACAGCTTTGCCTATAATGTAAGCTTGATCTCTTGTATCTTTTGTTAGTAGTATTTATTTTTAAAAGCCTAGTTTAGAAATAATAATTTAGAAATCTGTTTAGAGAGACCTAGATTAGATTTTGATATTTATTTATTTAATGTTATGGTTTGTTTATGTGTTTTATTGAAAGTCTTGCTTTCAAGTGATTCTCACTTCAGGACATGTAATAGTCAGAGAGGTATTTTGGCCCCCTTAAAGTTAACAGGGGCTTTTATATATGGTAGTGGAAGAAGACAGTAATGGGTCACTGTCTTATGATCTACTTTACGAGTCAACCAAAATGATCATTGCACAAATAATTTCAAGGTGGAGAGCCTGTTTGGGTCAATTATCTGCACAGCTGGTGCATAACAACTTCCAAAGGTTTTGAGATTATAGCTTTGTCTTTCACCCCGTTCTAATTACCCCAAATCATTTGGGTCATCCATTTGAAAACTGACTTGATTTTGATTTCACCCTGTTAGTCTTACGTTTTTCTGTTTGATTCTTCTGTTAATTTCTTCTAGCAGAAGATGGAAGATGGTATTCCGGGCTGCCTTCTTCCACTAAAACTGCTGGGTGGCACAAGGCAGTTGCATCTTCGCCTGTTTCTGTTGTTTTCTTTTTTTTCCTTTTTAAAGAAAAGGGTGATTTCTTAAATACACCTCGAACAATTTCACTTACTAATTTCCTAGATCCAAACTTCATTCAAAAGTGCAATATTTTCCTTTGTCATTGTTTATGTTAATCAGAATAACATATGCGTATCAGAATATGCATTGGCAACTGTCTCTCTCATATTGCAGCTTTGTGTCTCTTGCTTTTCCTTCTGCTCATTGTTTCTTCTTCCTGGATTTCCTGTGAAGTCAGCTTTCTCCACAGAAGTGTGATAAAATAACACTTCTTATTTCCCCTGAGGTTTTGACATGCATTTCATGGAAAGCTTCATTTTAGTCTCATGGAACCAGGGATAAACTAATTTGTAGGAGCTTAAAAAGAACAACGTGTATGAAAATACCAGGTAATCGATGGTTATTTGAAGCTATTGCTCAAAGTACAATAACAAGAAGAGCTGAATGAACCGTAACATCTACAATATCAGATCAGATTCATTATGCAAAAGATGGTAAAGCTGACTTATTAACAATTCAAGTAAGAATACTGGGTGCTGTAGTTTAGGACTCGGGCACCTAAGACTGTGCTGCACAAGCATTCACTGAAGTCAGCTGGGACTGGAGATCTGTCCAACAGCTTCCACAGAGACAGTCTGGCCTCTAGCGAAAACACGGTATGTGGTAGTTGTTGGGGATACATGTAGCCTTCTGTACAGCAACCACTTTGTTAACCTGTAATGCTGAGGACTTCACGTACTGAGCTAGCGCCTTCCAGTATGCACCTCAGCAGTCCGCACTGAAAGAAATTTCATGGACATCCATTTAGTAAAATCTGGTAACAAATGGATAACCTGACCGATGAGCTGAGGGTGCTTCATTCAGAGCAATTTAGTTAATTTCTGTCACCGTATTTTTGGTATAGTGGACCTACTTTTTTCTTTGAGTGGTGTCTGTCCAGTGCCCTTTTTATGTTGTACTACTAGTGATCATGCACAAAAAGCAGTGCAATGTTAAAAGGGCATTGGCCAGCAATACTATCTACGTTACTCCTCCTCCTCCTTATTATAGTCACATGTCAAAAGTCACTATTGTACGTCGGAGACTAGAATGTGATTTGAAAAACAACTGTAAAATGGGATTGCCACTAATTTATTTTTTTGCACTCATCTAGCTATTTGTGAAGGAGAAATGTTAAGTGGTCTTTTAATGCCAAATACCATCAACTCTCTGTGTGTGCTTCCTCAGAAGTGAGTGCCCTACAAAGAGGAAAGAACACTGCGTAGCGCTCTTATTTCCTACAGCGTGTTCTAGAGAAATGTTACAGGTGCGGAGTTGACTCAGGTTGTTGCTCTGTGTGCATCAGCAACCATCCTTCTCTCTCCACTCCACTCCTCTCCTCTGTTTCTTTGCATTTTGTTGTTAAGAATTTTAGCACCTTCAAACCCTATGAGTTCTGAAACTTTTTATATGAAGTTACTGTTTTTGTTAAAAAAGAAACACATTTATTGAGATTTATGAAACGCACCTCCACTTTGATGGTGCTCTGACATCCATGTGGTAACCCCAGTGGCAACGTACATCCACAATGCTGGGAAATGAGTGTGTGTTCAAGTGCATTTTAAAGTGATTCAATATCTGCAAATAAGAAAAATGAACTCTACTGTCCAGAAAATGTTCCCTGTAATGCAGTTTAAGAACATCTGTCTGGTAGCAGTTTAGAATCTTGGCTTGCTATGAGGCACATCAAAGAAATAAATACATTTGGAAATGCAGTTTCCAGTTAAAAGAGCATCAAATTGTTTGAAATTGAATTTCTGACAGATACGTTGAGCATTTTGTTGGGGTTTTTTTCTCCTCACGCCCCCCCCTCCCATCAGTGGAATGACAGGGATTATGAGTAATAAAAATGTCTTGAAATATCTGAGTTCTTGTGTGTCTGTATTAGGACTTGGTGAACATTAACCTTATCCAATTCTCCATGATCCACAGAAACCACTATCTGACTCGACCTATTTTTTTCCGATACGTATTTTGAGTGTATTGATTACTTGTACAGAATTCTTGCTGCTAACGAATGCTCTGACTTTATTGCACTACTGTACTTTACAGCTAGCAGTGCAATAGTATTGTCAAAGCATGTGAAAGCAGAGTGCGCAGCGATGGCTTGAGTCTGGCCTCGGTTTCTAACACTTTCTTCTAAGCCTGTGAGTAAATTACAAGTTGACGTTTCCCAAACTGCATTTTCTGTGTGATTGTTGTACAACACTCAGCATATGAATGGTCTTAACCCCTAACGTTAAGGTGAGATTTTTGCAGGTGTGTGTTTGTTGAAATACAGCAAGAAATAAATATTTATAAAACAAAGGAAAAATGGATCATAATGGAGGAACACATGGTGGTGCTTATAAACATGCTTTGAAATTGCTGATAATAAACTTTGTTTCTTTTAGAGTTAGCATACTTTCAGGAGAAAGCAGTGAGACTGAACCCTGTTATTACTTTCATTAAGCACAAGCCTTAAAGTTATAGCCACATGATGGATAAGCATTCAGCTTCACATTCCATTTTTAATGTCTTGAATCATAGTAGTAGCATGGTATTAGTGGCTTTTTGACTGTCATTCTGTAAGCCTCAAATTATCAATATTGAATATTTCAGGAACAGCTTCACAGATGTTTTTGAAAGCCACCCATATTCATTGTCTGCTTTCCCAAAAATTAGTAATCAACTCGAGGAGTTGGAGAAAAGCAAAAAATGATCTTTTTGGGGTGCCTGCCTCTAGAAATGAAAACCTAAAAATGTTTGCTAGGGGAGGAGAAAAGAAATGATTGAGCAGTTAGGAAAAATTCCCTCATGAACTCTTTAAAAATACGTAGTGTAATAATAAGTATTTTATTCTCGCATTTCATCATGACTGCTTTCTGGGGTAGATGTGGGAAGGAGTTTCATTGGGCGGATGGTAAGTTATGGGAGTAACGGGTGAAAACTTTCCCTTTGATTTATAGATCTACAAGGTCTAGCTTTATTTTCCTTTTCTTAGGCTATTTTTTGAAAATCTGCTGAAGGTGTGTGTATATATGAAAGATCATACATTTTCACTACATCAGAAAGGGGATTTTACTTGTAGAATATCTTGGATCGAACACTGTTCCTTTAGGCTACCTGAAGTTCCAGGTCCTCAGGGGTATTCATGGCAGTTCCCGAAGGTGGATCCCAAGGCTGATGTTTAAAACATAAACATCCTTTTGGTTTCCAGGCCTGACTACAGGCTACATCCAAAGACTACTGAAGTTTGTCACCTTAGCTGCTGTTACAGCACTGCCAGTTAGTACTTTGGGATACAGTTGTTAAATACAGCTTTATTTTGGTCCTTAAAGAAGTTGTATTGGTTACTTCAGGGTTAATCTCAATAGTGAAAACCAAGTCAAGTAAGCGATAAGCATTTTTAACTTGCTTTCATCATTGTCTCTTCTGTGATGGTTGAATCACCAAATTATTACGTTAAAAAATTCATGAGTTGTTTGTGAACTGGGAAAACTGCCTTTCTTTAAAGCCAAAGTCCTTAATAGATATTAAATTTGCAGCCTAAAAATTAATTAAGTAGTAATGCTATCAGCAGACTGTTTTACAAGGCAATTAGATAATTCTTTGGTGGCTCATTTATCCCAAGGAAAGAAATGTGATGTCATCAATTTTATTATCTATTTGTCAGTCTGGTTTATAGGGGAATAATAAAATATATTATGGGTATTACTACCATCTGAGAGAATGCATTCCTAATATAATTAATAGTAAAATCTCTGTTGATGGGCTTGGATCCTGAACGCTTATTTATAATCTCTGCTGTGTAAATAACTGAGTATTGCAGTTTTGCTAACAGAACATTTAAGGTTTGAAAAGAAAAGTAACTAGCCAAGAAAAAGCTCTAGAAATTGATGGAAAATCTGTTAATATCTCAGGAGGAAAAAAAAAAATCAAACATCTCCTGCATTAAGTGATGATCAGTTTAAAAAGAGTGCGTGTTCTTTTCTATTGCTAGAACGTACTTCTTTGGTGTACTACTAAAACTTCATCTTGAGAGGTTTGGCATTGCTAGGGAGATGGACGATAATGTAGTAAGAGATGGAGATGTTTTAATGCGTTTTGGGGAGCGGCATGAAAAAGGTACTAATGGCAAGGGGCAAAGGGAACAGTTGGGTAATTGGGGTTAGACAAATGGAAAGGGTGAATTTCATAGAAGTGAGTGTGTACACACATGTAATTCTTACATGTGAGAGGAAAATGGTTATGTTAAGTCTGAAAGCTTACGCGTGTCAGCATAATTGGCAAACATTAACTAATGGAATAGATTGGAGGAATAGAAACTTAATTTTATAGTACGTGAGCCTTCAAAATGGAGGCATCTGGCTTTTGCGTTCCTGAAATACGGGAAAGGCGAATGGTTGGGTTTTGTCTGCAATTTTTGTTTTTTAATACACTGTGGGTGATCTTAAATATTTTAGTTCCAGAAGGCAGAATCTGATCTGGATTATATTCAACGCAGACTGGAGTTTGAAATAACGAAAGGTCTTCCTGATGATCTAGCACCAGAGGTAGAATTTTCAGATTAAATTAATAGATTTTACTGCATTTTGCATAAAGTTGGTAATAAATGGATAATTTTCTTTAATCTTAAAATATATGTGGCTGTTCTTTTATCTAGTTGTTATTTGGCTGTATTATTATTATTATTATTATTATTATTATTAAAATATTTCTTGCATCATATATCAAGATAACTGGCCTAATATGAATTAAGTGCAGAAACCAACAAAAATTCCTTGATTTCTTGGTATAGTGAAATTCTCCCATGTTTTGCTTTGAGAAATGAGTAGTAGTGTTAACACCTAAATTTAAGAGACAGATTCCAATCTGAGCTAAAACGCAGCCTTGCTCTGAGATCAAAGATAAACGTGCTAATAAGCAATGATCAAATTCAGATTTGGGGGAGAGATGAGAGGAAGAAGAAAACAAAAAATGGCAGCATGTAAAGGGGTTTATAAATAAGTCCTTGTCTCCATGTATATTGTGACATATAGCGGAAAAATAATCTCTTCAGTTAGAAGTCCGTAACTTATTCCAATGCAGAAAAGCCATTAAAAGTCACTAACACAAGAAATTCATCCGTCTGTATCCGTTGTGGAACCATGGAGTTGTGCTGTTTTATTAACACTATCTATCATTTTTGCTTATGAAAAATTAAATGTATAGATGAAACAGATGCTCACAGCTACACTTCTCATTGTAAAGGGTCATTTCATGTTCTGTTTTAGCGGCTCTAATGCCGACACTTTTAATTGGTATGTGGCCACGTTAACTTCTTAAATAGTTTAAATGTACTTTTAATTTCTGTGTAGGAAAATCCTGTTTCTCTCTTGAAAGAGCTCTCAGTGGTGAAATCTCGTTATAAAACGTTATGTATGCGGCTGGAAAAAGCTTCCATAGAGCAGAGAGAAGCCATGAAGGCCATCCGTGCTGCTCTAGAGAACACAACGAAAATGGTTGAGGAATTACAGCAACATACTGATCTCAAGGTAGCATTTTCCTTTTAATCACTCGGGTCTCACTCCTGTAAATGAACATGTATTTGTGTAAGCTTTATGTGGACGTGAGTAGTTCCATTGGCAACTGTTATACGTGCGGGCTCTTACAAGACTCTCAGAAGACTGTTTACCAGAAGAAACGTTCACAAGATTGGAGCTCTTTTTGTAAACCATAAGCCTGATTCATCACTCAACAGTTAAGCTAGTGGTAGTCAGTTTTGGAGCTGAAGTAGTACCGTACTAGTGTGAATGGCATGACACACGTTTGAATAATTTCATAGGAATTGATGCCTCTTTGCACAGCTGTGTCCCAGTTCTATACTGACTTCTTAAAAGTAGCTACCTTTTAAACGGCAAAAAAACTTTTAAATGGCAAATGTATTTTCACTGTCTAAAATGAGTATGTTAAAACTAATGCATTGTTACATATGTGGTGGAATTGCTGTTGGTGCAAAGAAATAAGTTTTTCTCAGTATCTATTTATCTATGAAAATGCCCCAACAATAAACAACACATTTTCACAAGTGGTCTTCAGACACAGCTTCATTACAATTTTGAAGAGGTTATGAAAGCATTAATTCCGTCCCTTTGCAAATAAGGTGATTTAGATCACAAAAGTTAATTCATAGTCTAGTGGCAAAGACAGAACTGGCGTGACTAAAACACATTCCCAGATCTGAGCTCTCACTTTAGTGTTCTAATGACAGTGCCCCAAGATTGTGTTTAATCTGTCAACAGCTCTAGACAAGTTATTTGTAAGTCCTTGTAGATGAACTGTACTGTATAATGATTTAAAAGACAGTAGTTATATGTCACAGAAAGAAAAAAAAATATTTTCTCTCCCTGTGTTCCAAGGATATGCTGCCAAGAATAATTTCATATTTGGATTTTGTTAAAGTGCAAGACTCTTGTCTCCTGAATTACATTTAGACTTTTTAGATAAAGATTTTTTTATACTTTTTATATTCCCTAAACCAAAGATTGAGTAAACTGTTATGGAGAAATGTAAGTCTTTAAGTGAAATACTACTTCTTATTGAATAATTTATCTTCTCTCCATTGAATCATTTATAGTATTGATGTTAAAGGAATGTTATGGTTGGATTTTTCAGAAATGTTCAGCTTGTAAATTTGCTTTCATTTGAAGGAAAGTAGGAGACTACTCTGAGTTTCCATGAGAAAAGGGCTACACAAACATTGCATTCTTCTATAAATACCATCACCCTAGGAACTGAAAGTATCAGAGTTCTCTGTTTGTTTGTATTTTTTCCAGCGCTTACCTCTGTCAGAAGAAGAACAGGCTGCAGCACAGCAGTTAACCTGCCTAACTGTTAAAGAAATGGAATTGCTAGCGGAAAAGGTAATTAGGCCACAGAGTGTCAGTATTCCAGGAGCCATTCATCCTGAGTAGCTCAACTGCAGTCAGAAGGGCTGTTTTTGTGACTTAATACCTCTCAAATGAATAGAATTTTTCAGAAATGGTTTCTAACAAACCTCTTCATTTTTATTGTATACTGATTCAGTTTATGATTTGTTCCAATTAGATTGTTCATGAAGGAAAAAATTTTGCAAAGAGGGAAGACTTTGTTCCCCTTATTTTTTAGTTGGGATATGCTTATGTTTCCTTTCAGAGATGCGGTTGATTGCTTTTGTCGACCTTATTGTTCTGCTAACGCATTATATAAGAAGCCTTTGGGTGGGAGTGAAGAATGTAATTGATTCTAACCAATGTATATCAAAATTGAGAGAAATTTAATTTCCTGTAAAATATTAAATAAATTTTGGAATATGAGTAACAATAAGTATATTCTAACTGTAATGCAGTAGAACATAGATGTAAACTAATACTTGTTTAACAAGTCAGATATTCTCCCATAGCTACTCAAAGCACAAACTTCTATCTAACATAATTACCTGCAAAGGTTTGGTCTGGGTCTCATATTAAAAGCAAAATATTTAAGAAGGTTAATAGAGTGTAATTATCTCATTGACCTTAACTTTTTCTACATGTCTTCTCACTGCCCGCTACTCTTCTGTCAGAGGATGCCTCGCTTTCTGTCCCTTTATTGCTACGGTTGGTTTGCATGAAAGCCATCCAGTATCTTGCAGCTTCATTCACTCTTTGTTTGCAAATATCTTCTCCTACCTTGATAAGTGCTCTCAATTTCTGTCTTTCCGTTATTTAATTCTAAAGCACTTAAGATACAGCTGGCATAAACCAGGCCCAATGCAAAATGCAGCTATATCCTACAGCTGCTGCGGCCAGTTCACTTGGTGTCAGTCCCTGCGTTGTCACTGAGCGTATTTAGAAGATGTTCTCTGAAAGGCAGAAAGAATGGAGGGATGTCACGAAGGCCTTGGGATTTTTTTCGCCAGTGCTGTATTTCTGGCTGAGGAGAGTTACCATACAGCTACCTTCAGCTTGTCAGAACTGTCAGCCTCTGAGGCTGCGTGAGAATAGGAAAGCCGTCTTCTTCCCCTGCTGCATGTGCAGTGCTGTCAGCTAGATCCGTGCCAGAATGCAAAGGAGGAAGCTGAAGAGGCTCATCTGACTTGTATATAAATCTTTCTGTATCTGTTGTAAACTTATTTTTATTTGAAACCAGGGTTTGTTGAATGCCTAAGATTTTGCTGCTGACTTCAGTGGCTGCAAGGTTATCCAATGGTACAATGTAATTACTCATGCAGAAATGAAATTGTAAGACAAATTTCTAAACAAAATCCAACAAATCCTGACATTGTCTTGTTTATTTTTAGCCATTTTGTTCAGGATCAACAGTCCCTGGCTCAACTGAAGGTAAGTGCTGAAAGAATAATCTTCCCATTGTTTGGTTTGGGTTTGTTTTTTTCCCCGTTGTCTGATCTCCCCGACACACACCCAGCCCCAGTAAGCAAGCTTTGTGAATAGTATCAGTCTCTCAAGACTTCCATCTCTAATATTGAACTCTAATAGTTCTGTACTATTTAAACATATCAAGTCACCGTCTAGAATTCAGGGAGTAAGGAATTAAACTGTTTTACTTTCTGAAGAAGGCAGATATTGTAAATAACTTCAGTTGACAAATAAAGGCTGTTTTACCCATAGTACAATAGGGGCAGATCTCTCAGTACGTAGGAATAGGCTGAGACCTAGGTATGATTTCTGAGCTCTTTTATTTAAAAAACGTAGAGCCTATGATGCACAGTAAATTCACTGTTTTTACTCTCAAGCACTAGTAACTACTGCTTTTATGTGAAGAATTTAGACTTTAATATAAGCAAGTGAGCCTTTAGTTATATTCCACATGGAGTTCCCATGTCTCTGGAAGCTTTTTTTGCTTTTGATGATATTGAAGTGGATAGCGTTGTGTTTATGGTCTGGAAGAAATTATGTACTAGTCTTACCATAGAAATAGCTCTTGTTCAATCCATTTATCCCTACTTATAGAAAGGAATTTTCCTAGTTCTTTTAAAAAACCAAAACAAACCAACCAAACAAAAAAACGCCAAAAAAAAAAACCTGGTCACTGACAGACCGAATTTATTAATCCCCGTCAGAACTCAAATTAAATGATTTTTCACTGGGTCTGCAGATACAGCAATAGTTTGGAGGAAGTATCTTCTATCTGTCCTTCTTCCTGCTGGAAAATCTTCCTTTAGACCCGTTTAGGGGGTTTATTAAAAAGTAATGAAAGTACTTTCTATCTTTGGCCTAATTCTGAAGAAACAAATAGCTTCTATTTCCAATTTTTTAGAATTGCAATTCAAACCGTTGACTGAGGAAATGCTTATGACTGTACCAAGGAGCATCAGAAGTACTGTTAAACTAGCAGACTTGAACGATTTTTACAGGGAGTTATTTAACCACTTCATTGTAAATAAGAACAGGTAAGACTTAAAGCCATTCATTAGTAAGAATTTTATAAGCTGTAAAGAAATTCAGCCTTTTCAAATTAAACAAAAACAGTTAACCATGTGCTGCTATATTACAACTTCATAATTTGATTTTACTCCCCTAGACTCTTCTTGATTAGGTACATACCCCAAAGTGTTAGGCCGTCATACAAAACCCTCTAAATTAATTTGTATAAAAATGGCTTGTACGATTTGATAATTTTCAAAACTGAATGTCAAGTTCTTCAGAAACAGATTTTTTTCACTTCGGTTTCACTGTGCAGGTGTCTAAAACTGGGTCTATTCAGGAAGGTTTTGCTGACACAGTCATACCGCCAAACCCTTTCAGCTTTTGGAATCTGCATCCAGACTGGAAAAGTGAAGGCCTAATGCTAAACCATGACCCCTGAACCCTGCCCTCCCCACACCAACCCCTCTGGCCTCCCCGAGCCCTGACCCCTGTCTGGGATGTGTGCTGCGGATTTCTTGCAGGCTGATATTAAAAATAAGGAAGTTTTTAACTCAGGAATTCTGTTTCTTTAAGGCTGGATTAGCAAATGACGGTTCTCAATTTGAAGTAGCACAGAAAAGTTGATGACAATCTGAATAAGCATGAGAATTACAGAGCACTCGCAAAAATCGTTCATTAAACAGTATGTGCTTTTTAGCCTTTTTCTGCCAGACCTGATTTTTGATAACCTGTTTTGCTAAATAGCTTGCTTTTGTCTTGCAGAGCGGCGCTGAGTGTTTCACAGATGAACAAGATGAATATGAAAGCCACCCATTCAAGAATACAAATCTTGAAAGAACTCGCTATTGTGGAACTTGACCAACAAGGAAATGTTACGTTAGTTGTGTAAATGAAAGCTCAGCCCATTCTCATTTGACACACAAGCATCTTGGTCATAGCTCCTGGATTATTAAGCAGCAAGTATTTCTCTGGTGTCTAGGAGTTCTAAGTCCACTGTTGGAAAGCTGTTAATGTTTTTGAATACAAATTCTATTTATGGTGCTTAAAATTGGAGGGTTAAACATTGAGGTTGGTATTTTATCTTGGATATTTATAGGACTATAGTTGATGCATTTTTGAAGAGTATTGTTAGCCATGTGGCACTTCCATATTCTTACATTCCTGAGTGGGTTTTTAAGACTAATAACCCAAGCCACTTAATTGTACTTACATTCCTAAATTATGAATAAATAATGAAAGCCAAGGAGACGAGGCCATAGATCTATTGCTTGTGTTTACGTGACCCTGAGCCCTGCCCTAACCCCTGAACCTGGTCCCTGACCCTTTTTTATTTTCCTTTGATGTGAACTGCCATGGGGTGGTTTGGGGTTTTTTTTTTGTTTGTTTGTTTTTTGTTTTTGTGTGTGGCTGGTTTTTTTTTCTTTTATAGTCCAGCAAAATTGCAGGCTCACAGAATAGCTGAGGTTGGAAGGGACCTCTGGAGATTGTCCAGTCCAACCCCCTGCTCCTGAAAAACTCCAAGGATAAAGACTGCACAACCTCTCTGGGCAACCTGTTGCAGTGTTTGACCACCTTCACAGTAAAAAAAGGGATTTTTTTTTTTTCTTATGTTTAATGCTTTTATGTTTATTTTGGCCTAATTTGAGAGAGTAAGATATCTGAAGTTTATTAAATTCCTACAGTTTTTGTGAAAAATTATGGCTGTCAGAGGAAGAAATTCAAATCAGTGTCCTTAGGAAGGGAACGGCTGCTTTCTGAACTGAATCAGTGAACTGGTTGGGCTATTTCGAGTTTGTTGGGAGGAGGAACGGGGTGTGTATCGAAGAAGAAACAGGAGGACAGGACAGGGATGCTTTGGTTTTGCGATGTCTGCTGCCGAGTGTGCCCTCTTACCTACAAGGCTGCTAGCACTTCACAAACTGACTTAATAGTTAAGCATTTAGGCTTAATCATATCGATCCATTTTCAATACAGGACTTGATCCTTACTCGCACTACTTTCAACAGTGTTAAAGATCTAATTTATTAGTGAAATCTGGCTAAAATACATAGACACCTGTTAATGGGAAAACAAGTGCATCTAAGGTTTAACTGCAGCCTTGAGAGCTGCCTTGCCTGTTTCTACAGCCCTGGGAGATGGGGAAACCCATCCCCGCAGCTCGATGCTGTTTAGCGCTGCCTTGCCTGCACTCGCCCCTGACATCTGCCATCAGCACCGAGCGGCACCGCCCGGGATCCACAGAGCTCAGCCCTGAAACCCAACAGCTGCGAATTCCTCAGAGGCAGCGGCAGCGTCTCTCGCGTTAACCCGCGTTCAGCGCTGCGATGCTGCAGCAACGGCGGGGAGCTGCGCTCCGGCTGCGGCGGGGGCTCCTCTCGCCTGCTCTCCGGGCCGGGAGCCCGCTGGCCGCGGTGCGCCTCCCTCCAGAGCCGCGCTGAGGCCCTGAGCGGGGCCGGGCCGCGCCCCGCCGCTGCGGGACCCGGCGGGAGGCAGCGGCCCGCCCCGCGGGCGCGGCGGGCGGAGCCTGACGCGTGCGCAGTGCGGCGCGGCCCCGCCTCCCCTCAGCGGCCGCAGGGCGCGGGGAGGAGCCGCCCCGCTCCCCGGGAACATGGCCGGGCCGGGGCGGGGGGCCGCGGCGCAGCCTCCGCCCGGCGCCTCCTGAATCCCCCCCCTCCCCCCGCGCCTTCGTTTTCCACCCCCGGGGAGTGCGGTAGGGAGAGGGGCCGGGGAGAGCCGCCCCCCCCCCCCCGCCGCCGCCGTCGGAGCCGCGGCCATGGACGAGCAGAGCGTGGAGGTGAGGGGTTGGGCGGCGGTTGGCGGTTGCGCTCCCTCGGGGAGGCGGGAAGGGCGGTGCGGGGGAAGCGCTGCCTCCCCGGGAGCGCATCTCCGAGGCCGCGGGGGGAAGCGGGCGGGGCGGCTTCACCTTCTCCTCCGCGGGGGATGGCGAGCGGCGGGGCCGGGCCTCTCCGGCGGGAGTCTGGGGCAGGCCATCCCGACCGATTTACGGGTCAGGGCAGGGCTGGCGGGCGGCAGAGCCCTCGGCGGGTCCCCTCCCGCGTGTGAGGGGAAAGAGGCCGAGCGGCACCGAGCTACGGGCGGCCCGAGGGGCGGAAAGCAGATGAGAGCTCTGCGGCGGGCAGGGATGCGCATAGCACGGAGCTTGGCTCCTGTCTGCGCTGGTGAGCTGGGCAGAAAGGTGCCGAGGGTGTAAAGAGGTGGCGTTTCGAGGTGACGGGCAGTTATTTTACATAGTCAGGGTTAGAAAATAAACCGGTGGAGCGTCGGAGGTGCCTGCTGTGGAGGTGGATGGAGGCAGAGCCCGTGTGGGCGCAGCGCGCGGTGGTGTCTGCCCGCGGCCTGGGCAGCTCGCACGCATCGCTGCGGCCCCCGTTAACAGCGGCCAAACAGGAGAGGAATTTAAAAGACCTCGTGTGATAATTCCCTGTAAATGCCTGTATTGCATTTTAATGGTTTGCACCCATTAAAGAAGACGCTAATGTCTGGGAGATACTGTGGTATCTGTAAATTGAAGATATGCTTCACTTTTGTGCTGATTAATTTCAACTCTGTGAGGAAAAAATTAGCCCGTCTGAAGAATCTTGCGGAGTTCCACAGTTAAAGCCAGAAGAGATCTAATTCCCATACAATACAGAATGTAAAACTTCTTTATCAGTGAAAAATCCATCGATATGGAAAGCAAGCATCACTTGGCATTTCAAAATAGCTCTCTCATTTTGGGAACAGAGAAGGACGAAATGATGGTATTCTAGAACAAAACACTTCTCTCTTCAAATGGGTATAGTAAACCAATATGTTAAATTATATTTTTATTGCCCATGATTAATTAAATGGGGTGTGAGGGGGTGTAGAAATTGCGGAGCCAGTGCTAATGGTAGACCTTAGAAGAATGTAAGTCTTATAAAACTGAAAAAAAAAAAGATGCCCTGCCCAATTCAACCCCTCTCGTTAGCATTCTATATAATGCATACATGCACTTACCATGCCTCTGAATTAGTTTAGTGCCTGTACATTGAAACTCGTGGGTTCAGAATCTGCCGGTACAGCACAGTTTCTTCTGGCAGCTCTTCAATCCCATGTGAACACAAGTGGGAATAATATCCTGGCTACAGAAAGGCCCTCTTGGAAAAAGATAAACCAAACAAAGAAACTATTCCTTGAAGAAGAAGAATGGTGTTATAAAATGGGTGCTGAGAGCTGGTGTAATGTAGGAGAAAGTGGGGAGGAGAGCCATGGTGTTTGACTTAGTATCTCGCTCTGAGATGTGCTATATGTAGCTGTTTGGAATGGGACAGTATTTATGAAACCTGGCACTCTGCCTGAAAAATAAATGCAACTCTGATATGTTTGAAGTAACAATAGTGATAATCTACCCTTTGCAGAGCATTGCCGAAGTATTCCGATGTTTTATTTGTATGGAGAAATTGCGTGATGCACGTCTGTGTCCTCATTGCTCCAAGCTGTGCTGTTTCAGTTGTATTCGGGTGAGTTTACTTATTATAGTTTATTCTTGCAAATGTATGAACTTGAAAAATACTGATCTTATGAACACATTTTTGCTCCTTTCTTGCCTCTTTTCCTTGAGTTCCAAGGATTCATTTTTCCTGCTCTGTGCTCTTTAGTTTCCCTTTCAAAATCTTTTACAACACCCTGAGGAAAAACTAGGCAGGCTGTGCATTGCGTTCAGTAGTGCTGATTATAGGCACTAACTGGAATAATTGCTTTTAAGAAACAGATATACAATGATCCCTTCTTGAGCATTTTTTGGGAGTCAGTGATGCCAGTGTGGAAGACAAAAGTTGGAACAGGAATCAAATGCTGACTTTGCTTCTGTCAGTATGGAACACTGGAAGGTCATAACATCACCTCTTGTCATCTCGGAGATGTTTTTAAATGCTTGCCAAACTCGTGTGATATGATCAGATATGGGCTAAATCTTTCTTGAGGGAGTCTGGGATAGCAGGCTGAAGCAGCGTCTGAAGTACCTCAATTCATTTATTAAGGTCATGGTTACCAATGTGTAACACTTTAGTTCCGAGTCCACACGCTGTTACTTGTTAGCGTGGTGGGAGAGGGTTCAGCTGAGGTTTTCAGACCTCTGGTAGTATTTCCAGAAATCGGAACAATCATCATTCCCTTTGAAGGCTCTGACAAGACCTATAGGTGAAGGATTCGTGTTACATATTAAGAATGTTGGGTGACATATTGTTGCTGGGTGGTGAGAGATTATTCATGAGAATCTTTAAATGTAGTAGTGAGCTGACAAATATAAGCCCGTCAGCTGCCGAGCTTTTACACTTTTAAGTTGTGGTGGGCAGGTGAAGTTCTTTCCTCAGCTGCTTGTCTTTGGAGCTTTCTGGAAGAGAAACATTCAGAGGGTCCTCGTGGATTTGATCACTGAACTGCAGGTATCTAACTTGCATATAAATAGCTCAAGAGGAAGAAATAAGTTACCTTGAAGACTAATAATTTAGACTCTGAAAAATACACTTGTATCTTTTGCTTTCTTTTGTTGAAACATGCTCTTTAGTCTATGACTATGGGAGTCTGTGAATATTTGGTACCTCAAAATTCTCTGCATAATTTTAACTGAAGTGTCTTTGACATCTAAAGAAAAGTGGTTGCTTTGTTACTAAGATACAAATAGCAGCTTCTTCTGTGACTAAGTGGTTGAACAGTTAAATTACAAATCTGTAAAAAAAGGGAAAAATATAGGAAGACTGTAATAAAAAGAAGTCACTCCTAATTAATGATAGAATGTACTTGCTTGCAGTTCTTTTTTCTTACAGTCTCTTTAAAAATGTTTTTCCTTTTTTCCTTCATAGCGTTGGCTGACTGAACAAAGAGCTCAGTGCCCTCATTGTAGGTAAGGTATTTTTAATATCAGAAATAAATTCTCAGGAATTGGGTGTACTGTCCTGTTATGATTGATCTTTTTTCAGTGCAGGTTGCACTAAATTTGTAAGCTTGGTTTTTGAGACCTGCCTGCTGTTACTATAAGAATTTACCCTGGTATAATACTGATTCTAAAATATGTTCTAGTTTTGTGACAAGATAACCAAGATCTTTGCTCTTCCCCTATTACACTGCTGTTTTCAGTGTATGTAGTTGATGTAGTAAGAGTAACTAGATGGTATTCCCCTTAGAACTCTTTCTATTCTTCTTGCAAGAGTCAGAGACCAGAAACATCAGTTTTCAGACTGAAATGTATACTTTTTTTACACCTATAATTTGTGAGATTTACCTTATGTGTTGCAGATTTGTCTGAGAAGTAGCTACAATGTGTTGTTTGTTTGTTTGTTTGTTTTTTAATGCAATGCCCCACCCTGTCCCCCCCAAGCCCTGGTACCCCTTAGCACTTCTAGTTCTTGAGTGCTTAGCGATTCTAGCTCTTGATAGACCAAAAATTGGAAGGTAGCATATTTTTTCCCCAAAGGGAAGGGAGGTATTTAAAAACAACTAACCAACCATTTCTGCAGAACTTTTTTAATATTCAGCTTTTAAAGTATTTGATCAAAGCTCTAAAATGCTTGTAAGGAGGTAAATGTATCTACATTTTACAAAGGAGATAATTGAAGAACTGCAATGGGGGTAGTTGAATAATGGGAGAAACTGAAGAAGCACTGAGATGAAATTATTTGCCCAGTGTTATCCAGGAGTCTATAACGAAATCTGGAAATAGTTCTTGGGTTCCCCATGTAGCTGTTCTGTATGTCATTGTGGGGTGGTTCATTGTGGTTCCTGCCTCCCCCCAGCCCCCAAATGAGCAAATCGACTTAAAACATGATTTTTTTTTTTTTTTCCCCCTGAAATAACTAGTACAGCTTCAGCTTTTTGCCTGTGACTTTTCCAATAGTGTAGAATTGATGAACTGAATTCACTTCAATGCTTCTCTTCTAGCTCCTGGAGCTGATTTCTTGCTCTAACTCTAGCAATGCTTTTTGCAGGGCCCCACTGCAGCTACGAGAGCTCGTAAACTGTCGTTGGGCAGAAGAGGTCACACAACAGCTTGATACCCTTCAACTGTGCAACCTCACAAAGCACGAAGAAAATGAAAAAGACAAGTAAATGGAGCATTCTTCACATAAGGCGTTTTGCAGCTTGCCTTATATGAGCGGGCTTTTAATTTCAGCTCATTATTAAAATCAGGGAACAAACTGATAACTTTTACTTACTTAAAAGCTGAATTGTGCTCACTGTCTGACTAAAAGTTGGAATTCATTTCTGTCATACTTAATGGAACGAGAAAAGCTCTTCAGTGTCTTTGCCTAGAAAACTACTACTATTTCTAGTTTGATTCAGTATAGTTAAAATGAGAGATAAGGAAACAGGAAGGGCAGTAATACTTCTTAAGGCTTTCAGCCCTTCTTAGCGACCATACATCTGAAATAAAAGTCTTCTCTCAATGGCTTGCTCATTTGGCAGTCCCATTAAGACTGCGGGTGCTGATTTGGTATCTCAGCACATAAGAGCAGAGAAGCTGTTCTGAGAAGATGTCTTGTAATCCCTTGCAAAAATGTAATTGATGAATCCAGTTTGAGATCAAAGAAAATCTATAAAGTCCCACAGAAAGCACTACTATTGCTATATCTGTCACATTACTGCTGTTCACTTTCCTTGTCTTTGGAGCTTCCTGTATTTTCTGATATATTCTCTTCCTAGGAGCAACTGCCAGTACTTTCTCAGCAGGCTTTCCTCCTGGTTTTATCCCATTACCAGTGCTATTCTGTGTTTTAAGGTATATTCTGGAGATTTGGAGGAGAAAAGTGTAAGAAGCAGCATTGAAAAATGGACAGGGACTAATTATGTGTTCTATACCTGCCTCCTCCCCAGGTTCCTCAGTGCTAATGGAGGGGGAAGGGAGAGGCGCGTATTTTAGGTCTGGCCTGGTCTGTGCTCGGTTTCTTGATTGATGCTGTTCCTGAAATTTTAAGAAGTGTCGAAGATCAGTTTGTCCAAAAAGCTCATGAGCCATTGCTCTGTGGTTACTTTAGGTTGCATATGATTAGGATTTTAATAATGTGAATTATTAACTTCTAGAATTCTGAGCTTGATTCATTGATGATATCCTTTATCTGCTGGGTAGGAATCCAATTTTAGTAATGTCCTTTCTCTCTGTTTCTGTGAAATATTTCCTGAGAGAATACTAAGAGCAACATTTATTTTACAAAAGGTTTTTACTGAATATAAGTATTCTTGCAAAACTATACTGATGTTTTGTGCTTTACTCTCAGTATCGGGTAGCAAAACAAGTGAGAATGTTAAATTGAGTTTGCAGAAAATTCATAGCTATTTTCTGTTGATGATATGTGTATTTTTTGTTTAAGGTGTGAAAATCATCATGAAAAGCTTAGCGTTTTCTGCTGGACCTGCAAGAAATGTATCTGCCACCAGTGCGCGCTTTGGGGAGGAATGGTAAGAAGAGACTTGTTTGCTCGTATGCATGTGGTATGTTACAATAAGAGACTGCAAGCATTATGTTTGACAGCAGTTTGAAGAAATAGAAATGCTACGAAGCTGCTGTTATGGCTATTGAATTGCTATGCAAATACTGTAGTTGTATGTGTAGTTATAATTTAATGTGAACATTGGTTGTGGAAGGCGATACCTGCTGTTTATAATTAGAGAAGGAAATTGAATTTTTGCCAAAAGGAGGTCAGAATTACCTTCCTTGTTATAAACTTCATGATGTCATGGACAAACTGTAGGTGGTGCTGAGAATTTTATGGACAAAGAAAGAAGTCTTTCTCAGAGAATATAGGTAACACTTATGTTCTTTAAATGCCCTGGCCTGTAATGTGGAATATCTTCAAAGCTGTATTAGTAGCACAATTCACCACACTCTTTATTATCTCTTCAATTGAGTATTTCAAGGAGAGACTGCTGTCAGTGTTTGGAATATAAGTGGTTAACAGTGTGCTGCCTTTGTTTGGGAAGGGTGTTTTAATAACATAATAATAATAATAAAAATAAGATAACCCTTCTACCGTTATTTGATTTGTTATAGAATTGCACAGTGAATGAAGCAGTTTATTTTTGGAGGACTGTTGAGACTCCAAATAACTCTTGACAGGAAGCTTTGGTGGTATGAAAGCCAAATTCGTGACTTATGAGGGGAAGTGAAAGACAGGCCTCCTACATGCAATCTGCGTTGGAACTTTTCCAAAATGAGTGATACACTAGGAGGCTTTCTTCCCCTCTCTTTGAGTAATTTAATAGGAGTGGAATAAAGTTAAAATAGGATGCTCTATTATTTCTCCCCCGCCCCTTTTCTTTTTTAACAGCATGGAGGACATACTTTTAAGCCACTGGCAGAAATCTATGAGCAACACGTCACAAAAGTAAACGAAGAAGTGGCAAAGCTTAGGAGAAGACTCATGGAACTGATCAGTTTGGTGCAAGAAGTGGTAAGAAATTGATCCAAGATAATGTTAAGTTTTCCTGTAGCACGCCATGGTCAAAGAATAACTGTAAAGCAGGAAATGGAAATAGTACACCATTTCATGCACTCATGATGTTTTCAGTACCTGTTCAGAAGCTGTTGCTTCTGTGAAGGTAATCAGATTATCCCACAGAGAGACGTTTTTACTTTTTAGTTATACTCTTTTTATACAATGTGGAAAGATCAACATACTCTCAGTACTGTTTTTGTGGTTGCCAGACAGAAAAAGATGTAAGTTAGCTCACAGGGAATTTTTCTTTTGGTGTATGCTATTTAAAAGCTGGAGTTGTGCAGTTCTTTGAAAGATGTATTTTTGTCAACACTTACAAAAGTGCAGTCTGCCATGCTAAAAAAGTATAAAAATGCTTTATTGTAATAGAGCTTATTTTCCTTTCTTTAGGAGAATAAACAAGTATATTTGAGCCTACAGGATGCGCTGTAAAGCAGCTCACCAGTTAGAGATTTGAAGTTTGTGCACCTCCTTTTTCTTCCCCATAGGGGTAAATGTGTTAGACATCCAAATACCGACATGTTCAGTTTTGGCAGTTTCAGTGGGAATTCCAACAATTCAATATGGTTTCTTGTATCTAGGAAGGGTTATTTTTGTGTTCTGCTGAACACCGTTACATTTATTGTGTGATCTTTGAGCAAATAAAATAAGGGTTTTTTTAAGCAAGTTTCCATATGGTTTTTGTCTATGCTATTATTCAGGTAGTTGTTAGCCACATGCAGTGGTAAGTTAGCTCTGCTTCAGCTCAAATGTGACTGTTACATCCCCAGGTGGGCTACTTGTAAGTGTTTGTAAAATGTTGAGAGGATTGTGGCCTTCACCTTCCAGGATGAAGGGCGCAATTTTTATCAAATTATTCTTGTTACCAAGGAGGTAACTTTTCTGTGCTGCTCAAGTTACAGAAGAGAAACTGGCAGTTGTATTTACAAATTTTGATACTAAATCCCCATATGACGAATCTCTACGTAATGAGAAAATGTTACTCAACTTTACGGTTAACCTTTGGTCACCCACCAGAGGGCACGCTTATGTATTCAGTAAAAATCAAAGGATATTTACAACTGGCGACAGGAATAGCCTGTAATACAGTTAATCTAAAAACACATTCCTGTTTTCTTATTCTAAACATGCAAGCTTCAGTAAGACAAGGTTGGGTTTTTTTTTTCCCCCCCTCATAGAAGAATAGGGTTGGAGGGGACTCTAGGGAGGCCTAGGCATTTCTGGGATCTGAGAGAGTGGAGTTAACGTGTAAATGAGCAAAACATGCAAAAGTGTGAAGGCTTTCTTTTTGTGCATGTTTTTTTTCGTGAACCCTGTTTTAGGAGAGGAATGTGGAGGCAGTGCGTAGTGCGAAGGATGAACGAGTTCGGGAAATCAGGAATGCAGTGGAGATGATGATTGCCCGGTTAGACACTCAGCTGAAGAATAAGCTTATAACATTAATGGGTAGGTATTTGCCTGATCTATTACGACTAGGAGCAATGTATTCGCAATGTGTAAATCTGTTGAGAAACCGTCTTGCCCTGGCAGTATTCCTTACACACTTCATGGCGTTAAGCACGTTAACTGCTGACAGAAAACTTATACCTACAGCAAAGCTTTTAGTTAATTATGTAGTTACTGTGATACAGTTCTAAGTTGTTAGACGTTATGTTCTGTTAGAAACTCCTGTATAATAACTTGGAGAATATTTCCGTCTAATTGAAAGATGTTTAGTACCTTTCACCTAAAGTGTTTTTACACCATCATTTGTGTTGGCCAAGAATTCCATCTTTGTAATTTGACATCTTTGTCATATATACTCCTTTTAATGTAATTTTAAAAAATTAGAAGTCTATATGAGATGTCTGGTGAGCAACAGTTCAGATCCATACATACAGGCAGCCTTGTCTGCAAATGAAGAACATGGCATCTGGAATCAGCGCTGCTAGTTTGGTTCCTGACACTTTGGTTAACCGGACACTCGTCATTTTAGCTCTCCTTTGGTATAAATAGAGGTGAGAAGACAGGTGGTACACTTACAGGTATTGAAACTTAGGGAAGCAACACTACTAAAAATTAAGTGTAGCTTTCAACAAGAAGGACAGAATGTTCCTCAGTTGGCTCTAACTCTGTACATACTGTGCTCAACTAAGTTTTTTCCATGCACGCTTTCATTTGCATAAGTGCATCGATAGAAGCACATCCTAAAGGTGACATCTTAATGGGATATCGGTTTCTTTAGACATTTGAAATTTTATACTTATGACCTTAGTTTTGCAAGGTGCACAACCAGTAGATCAAAGTACACAGATAAATAGATCCTTGACCTTGTATCTATGTACTTGTCTCAGAAATAAAAATAAGACAATAAAATAGCTGTGCTGAAAATGCATTTCTGATGCTTGAAATCTTCACACACAGGGACACACAGACACACATTCTCTCCCCGCAACCCACCCAAAGAAAACCTAAAATGTTCATGCTTGGAAAATGTCCTTAGCTTTGATAATGCTTGCATTTATTCTCTTAGTTCATTTCCATTAAAAACAAGCCAACATGATAAATGTATATTAGCTATGTTTCAAGTTCCTCTTGAATTCCTGTCAGTACTTTAAAATGTTTGCTTTACGTTAAATCCAGGATTCATACGTTCATACATGTTTTGTGCCTATATCAAATACAGTAATCAGTCACGAGATTTATTTTAGTGTGTACTGATTAAAGATCAGTCTTAAAGCTGTGGTAGAATGTCTTAATTATTGGGATGTACAGGTTAACATCTTGTCCATGTAACGGCTTGTTTGTAACTACTGCCAGACACTGTTCAGGTATGTAATGTGTGATGGAGACAAAGTGAGTTCCCATGATAGAAAACAGACAAATGGGACTTAGGTATTTACTCTTTCTCATCATGGTCTTCATGCTAGTTGAAATGAACAAACACATTTAAACATTGTTTGTTCTTTTTTATAAAGAAAACACTTAAGCATTAAGGTCAAGAGAAATGGTGGCTTTGAGGAGAAGTGTCAGCTATTATAAAAGAGGGGCTTGTCTGGATGAGAACGAATTCAGTGAAGTCAAACCTGCTTTTTTTGTCCAAGAAAGCACCCCAAAACAACAAACCTGCCATTTCTGGGGCACAGAATGTTTCATTACTGTCTTGACCTCAAGTGAGTTCTTCACTACAGCTCTAATTAAAAATGTAGCCTTGCGTTTCAAATGCTTTCTCAATCAACCTTGGTATATTTAGAAATCCTTTACCTTAGTAGGTTCTGGGGCAGCTTTCAGGTAAAAAAAAAAAAAAAAAAAAAAAAAAAAAAGAAAAAGAAAAAACTCAGTTTCTTAAAATCCAGTGAGTATGTCTTTTTTTTCTTTTAACGTGTCGTCTTTTCTGTGAACAGGCCAAAAGACATCGCTTACTCAAGAAACTGAACTTCTGGAATCCCTGCTTCAAGAAGTAGAACATCAGGTGATTATGAAAAGAGCTGCAATGTTGTATTACATAGATCCCTCCTCAGTCGGCCTTTCTTATTGTTTTATTTATTTTTAAACTGTTAATTGATGGATATTTCTTGAGGGTATCTTTTCATTTAAGTGGCCTTAGGTTGCACAATTTCTTCTTAATAACAAGTAGGTCTTCTAGAAATAATGAAAGGTGTTCTCTTCTGTTGCTTGAAAAACTAGTACAGGGATTTACAGCAATATCGTATAAAACTACACAGTTCTGTGTTTGTTTAAGGTAAAAGCATTTAGATGGTGTGGGTAGATTCTGTTAGTTCTGCTGCTGCCAACTGCATATGAATAGTGGTGGCTATAAATGGAGAATAAACAAAAATGTTCGGTTTCTCTTTGTGCTTTTGAGGAAAACTGAACTGGTTCTAGTTCTTTCACTCCTGTCCACTCGTCTTTCCAGAAAGATGACACGGTGTCACTTTTTTCATATTGCTTCTAGCTATACAAGTTCAGCTTTTGTAAATGAAATATTCAAGTTCTGCAGAGCTTGATTGTACTTGCCCTGAACAATTTCTGCTTGCTCTGAGGAAATGGAAGGGTTTTCTTCCTTCAAGCATTACTGCATCCAGTAATTATCTTTCAGCAGAGTTGGACATTTTAGGTTGGGGATGGCAGCTAAGCTTCTTCGTGAGTGAAACTTCTTGTCCTGTATTCCTTTTTCATTCCCTGCACTGCTTTTGATTCAGTAAGAATGCTAAGCTGGCTTTATCACCTGGTCAGTGATTATGAGGTTCTCCTTGCACTTCAGTTAATTATTTCATACCTGTGATGGAACGTCTTAGTTGAGGAGTCGATGACATCAGGAGGATGAGTGCTCCTGCATACCATGTGTCGGCATATTTTTTTTTTGTCTGTTTGTTGAGAGCTCTCTGTGTATAGATTATTCAGAAATTGCTATGTTGCAGCCCAAATGAGGACTTTCTAAATCCTGAATAGCAGTGCGTATGACACTCTGCAGATCAGTTTCTTTTGTAGAAAAAAAACCATTAAAATAATAACAAACTGGTGCTAGTGAAACGTGACCTCTTCTCCCTCCAAAATAGGAGGAAAAGCTTACTAACTGGAAAAAAAATGTGAGAAGGTGCAGACATCTGGCAACAGTGTAGGTCTCCACTGGTTGTTTAAAGTCATCATATATGTCTTTGTCAAGAGAAGCTTTGAATTGCATATTCTTTTTGTAGAAGTAACAGAATTATTTGAAGAACTCGGAGCAAAACCATGACTTTTTAAAATGTACATATTAGTCTCACTTAAGCCTGACAGAAAGTTTGAAATATAAGTGTAAGATATGTTGTTCCAATGTTTAAAGTATAAATAAGAAGCAGAGTAGATTTGTCTCCTTTAGTAAAGAGGTTTAGAAAATACAGTACTAGCTATTCAAGGAACATGTGAGATTAGATTCCCCCCCCCACATTTTGAAAAGACCTTTGTTTTGTAAGATGTCTTGAATGAAGTGGATTGAAGTGGGATTTTTTGCCTGCTATTTAAGATAATAATAGACTTTGTTTTGTTCAAATTTGGATGAACAGAAAAAAGTACAGTTCTTGGCAATAGAGCAGTAAAGGAATAACTAAAACATAAAAGAACCATCTAGTGTCACAGGAGCTTGCATCGCTGTGTTGTGATGTATTTGAGCAAGTTATCCCAGTGTCTAATTAAGCAGCCTTTCCAGATTGATTTACTTTGTTATTGTTGCATAAACACAGTAATAGATGTGACTTGGTATTGATCGGACATCTTATATATAAATAAGTTTAACCTAAGTGAAGTACATAGTAGTCGCTGTAGCTTTCATTGTAGAATTTGACAGTCTTAAATATTCAGGACTTCCCAAATGGGTTGCACAGACTTTGGAGTGAGACAGAATTAGAATATCTATTTTAATTTCCGAACAGAAGTTTTAGAACATATGACCATCAGCTATCATAGGCAAATCCTTAGTCTTAAGAGCTGACAGTTTCAAGGGAAATAAAACCCAAATAAATGAAAAATAAAACCCAACCTCCAGGCTTCGTTTTCCATTGCATTGTGGGTAATCTTTCTGAAGCTGTGACAGACATGCAATTTATTTGTTTAAAAACAAAAATGGTCAAAACCTATGGTTTTTACTAATGACACAAGGATTTTTTTTCTTTTTTTTTTTTCCCCCCATATAGTTACGATCATGCAGTAAGAGCGAGTTGATATCCAAAAGTTCAGAGATCCTGATGATGTTCCAGCAGGTTCATCGGAAGCCTATGGCCTCGTTTGTCACTACTCCGGTCCCCCCAGACTTCACAAGGTAAGCATTGCGTTTCCCTTCTGTTGCAGTTTGAACTTGAAAGCCACCTTATGAAGGTTTGTTTTGCTTGTTAAAAAATGTGTAAAGTAACTTAGAGGAGAGTATCTCTTTCCCATTTTACTGTACCACTGTATGGAGGAGGATGTATTCTTACGTGTGTCAGCCTTTTGTAAAACTAGGATGGGAGAGTACCACTGTATTTTAACATGCGGGTCTGAAAGAGTGGATGGTAGGTGGCTGATGGATAGGTGGTTGGAGAGCTTGCCTGATAGCCCTCTATAGCGAAGGGCAGTCATACTTCTCAGCTGTATGAGCAATGGCAATGGTAATCTGTTATTAGATTAACAGATTCTATCTGTTTCTGTGTTAAACTTGATATCTGTGACTGAATTTGGGTCCGCGCTTATACACTGGAAATGATAAACTGCTTAACTTACTCTTCTTAGTAACCTATGCCGCAAGTAGGCTTTTCTGTTCCAGCAGGGCTTATTTTATGTCTCTAGTCCCTGCTGGGGAGTCAGGACAGTGGGTTCCAGCTGACAATTTTTTTTTCTTTTTTACAGTTAGTTTACTGATTTGTCCTTTTTCTCTTATTATTGGGTCATTCAGTATATAATTGCAAGGCTCTCATGAGATGCCTCTGCAGGTCACCTTAATTCAGAATATATAGCCAAAATCACTTCATAACACAATTCTTCATAAAAAGAGTGCTACTCGTGCTGGGTTCTGGGGAAGTCTGTTCAGCGTTTAGGCTAGCTGGCTGAAAAGCGTCTCCAAAAAATTGACAGTAGAAGAAGTCTTAGAAAAATTCCTCAAATCATTTTGTGTTCTCTAGAAAGAATCAGTTTGGCTTGCTTTTAAATGCCATCTCAAAATTATTGTCCTGACATATTTTCTGAAAAGAATAATGAAATGCATCTCTGAGGAGAGTTTAAATCTGAATATTCATTTTCCAATGGCAGTAAGGTATCTCCTGCTCTGAAACACAAACCATTTAAGCTTTGTGCTTTCAGCCATGAAATAGTTTCATCCTTTCTAGAACTACCAAGGAGTCTTGTGTTAAAAATTCACCGTATTAAGATATTATTAGCCATCACAGGTAAAAGGGAAAATCCTCTCAAATACTACTGGTTGCTCTTCCCTTCTTAACATAAAATATTTGTTTTATTGTGTGATGTTCTATGGAGAGGTACTGGGCAGAAGGCTTATGAATGGAATTTTCGGAAGTGCTGAGATAACCCAGTGTAGTCCTACTGAATTTCAGCGGCTCTGGTGACCTAAATCATCTTAAGTGCTTCTAAAGATTCCAAAAGTTGGGATTTTTCATGTCAGGTTATTCAACTCTAATCTATTTTTTCCCACCCCTCCCCAGTGAATTGGTTCCAGCCTATGACTCAACTACATTTGTCTTGGAAAACTTCAGGTAAGAATATATCTTAAATTACTGTGAATATCGGGAAGCTTTTTCTGTTTCTTCTGTACATAAGTAGTATTCTTTAAAACACAAGAATAGTCTCTACCGAAAACTGCTAGATATGAACTAAGCTGTAGGAATTAAATCAAAAATCTCCTGTTTACCAGGTGAACAACAATTAAGCGTAGCTAAACTGCTAGCTAAAAAGATTTTCCATGATAAAGGCAAACTACTTAGTGTTCTTTTTAAAAAAGATTGAATAATTTTGCAAGGAATACATATATTTGTGTGGACACTTTGCATGAGCCTCCTACGCTGCTACGTGCTCTGTGCAGCAGGAAGGATGGTTCTAGAGTGCAAGTGTATATGCAGCTTACTGTTTCATGGGGGGTTTTGCTTTGTCCCAATAGCAAATGTTTTTTCTCCTTTCTCAATAGTACTTTGCGTCAGCGAGCAGATCCTGTTTACAGTCCACCTCTTCAAGTGTCAGGACTTTGCTGGAGGTTAAAAGTTTATCCAGTGAGTTATTTTTTCAACTAGAACTGTTATCCCATCCAAAACACTTAACCAGCATTCATATGCTTCTCTTGTAAGGAAACATCAGTTAGTTTCTTACCATGTTGTATATAAAAAGCTGTATGAGAAGAACGTAATAAGATTGGAGAGTCGATCACCAACTGTTGGAGCATTCCCTCTCTGCCTCCAGATAACCAGCATGAACATTCTCACTATAGTTAATCTGGGTAATTTAAAAGCAATTAAAAATGGCTCTTACAAATAAGCCATAGGAACTTTAATAGATATTTTTACTGGTTTTGTCTGTCTGAGTGGTTTTTGCAGGTGTTTCTTGCAGAACTGAGGTCTAGAATAACTAGATATTCTATATATCTAGTTAATAATATAAAATAATATTACAATAATATTGTAATATTTATGTTTATGAATAATCCTTCTTTGGGAAGTTGGGAGGAGGACAAAGTATTAGTTTAAAGGGAATCTGTTTTACTGTGTGTCCAGTTCTCAAATGCTAACATTAAAACGTGTGTATTGTACTAATGTCCTTTCAGTGGGCTGAATATTCAGATTTCAGAAACAATGTCTCCGTCAGTGTGGGAATGTTAACCCAGAAGGTGTGATCTTCTAACAGTCCGCTAGTCTGGTCAGTGCTTCCAGGAAGCTCTGGCTTCTACTGCAGCTGGAGAGAGATGTGTTTAGCAGTGGAGTAGAGGTTTTGTTTGTTAGTGATTTACGTGGCATCTTCAGAGAACTGGATTAATCTGTTAAGCCCACGTATGCACAGAATTGTATTCTTGCAATGCAGAGGTGGACTGCTGTGTCAGTTTTCAGAGTATTGTAAATTCAGGATTGACTACCTAAGGTGTGCTGTCAGAAGGCATTAAAATTGATTTTTTTAAATGGTAAGTTGAAATGTTTCTTCAACCTAGAGGATTGAAGATGAGCCATTCTTCATCCTTGATTAAGGTGAGTGTGATGGAGGTTTTGCTGTACTTTTTCTTGATTTCTGGTGATTCTAATATTGTTTCTCAGTTAACTGACCTAACTTTTTCATGTTGCATGTTTTTTCTAAAGAAATTGCTCTTCTTTCAAAAATTAAGTGGCTTTGAAATGCAGCTGTATGTAAAGTATTTCAGAACTAATGTTTAACCTGAGCTGTTTTCATATTGAGAGTTTGAGAAGAATTGGACTGTAATAAACTGATGAGTAGATTTTATGAGCTTTTTTTAATTGCTTTTTCTATATGCTAAATAAATGTTTTTCCAATACATTGACAAGCATTTGTCTACTCAGTCTTCCACTCAACTGAACTCCTAAAATGCTAATAGAGTAACTGGAGCTCTTTTTCAAGATGTGTATCTGAGATACCAATACTAGAGTGCGTATGTGCTTCCAGATGCAAACTCTATGTTGATTCAAGTTACAGTAAGAGTTCTAGGTCAGGGAAGACTAAAAATCAAACCTGTAGCATACAAAGTAGACTACTGCTGCAAATTCTGTATTGATTGAAGCTGTTTTCTAAATTTCAAGGGTATATCGAGGTGTTTTGGGTTTTGGGTTTTTTTTCTGGTTTTTGCTTTCTTTTTTTTAATTAATTTATCTCTCCCTTTTTTGTTTCTTTCAAGGATGGAAATGGAGTAGTACGGGGCTACTACCTGTCTGTGTTCTTGGAGCTGTCAGCTGGATTGCCAGAGACATCCAAGTAAGCACACCTGGAGTAAGAGCAGCCGTTCTTTTTTTTCTGTTGGCAAAGCATCTGGAGAGGTTTGCAAAGAATGCCCTCAAGTTCTGTAGCGTTGCTAGGGACTGATGCAGAGCACTCTTGAAAAGAATAGTGAGACTTCTATTGTCCACTGAGCTTTGAATCGTGCCCAAAGATAATATTTTAAAGTTGTTACTGAGCAGCTTTCTCAAGATAAAAAGCAAGCTGGCAAAACAACAGATAAGAGTATCTGTCTCCTAGTATTCAGTCCCAGAGTTGGTTTACCACTCTCCTTATTACTATTTTCTTCCCCCTTCTACTCTTTATATAAGTGTTCAGTAAAACTTTAAGACTGAATCACCTCTTCAGCTGAGCATGCAAGCCTCCCAGGGAGTGCAGTTCTGTTAAACCTGACACATGCAGCAGATGTGACATCTTTGTTTTGGCATTAATACCTGTGATCTTCCCCTGCGTAGGTATGAGTACCGTGTAGAAATGGTTCACCAGTCCACCAACGATCCCACTAAAAACATAATTCGAGAGTTTGCCTCTGATTTTGAAGTTGGAGAATGCTGGGGTTACAACAGATTCTTCCGTTTAGACTTGCTAGCCAACGAAGGCTATTTAAACAGGCAAAATGACACTGTGATCCTACGGTAAGGAAGACAACTTAGTGGGGCTCTTTTCTGCTATCATTTCACAAAGTATCACACCTACTACTGAAATAGGAAATAATTAAGTAGTTGAATTTAAAATAATTGTGACATGTTTTGTCATAAGTGGATTTCGCTGTCATAAGCTTTAAAGAAGAAAATGTGCAGAAGGGAGTGGTGGAAACTTTAAGTACATCTCTTTCTTTGAGAAGCAGCTATACTTGACACTAATAAGCCCGGGTTGGAGATCTGTAGCTAACTGAATTAAAGGAAAAGGGTGTTTTCTCTCCCTCTTTAGAGACAGTTGTAGTGAGTGTAAGAGAACTTCGGGAATGAAGGAGGTCTGTAAAGTAAGAGAACTGATGCTGTCAATGGAAATTGCAATGTTATGAAATACAGAAGCTTTATCCATTTACTTCAAATATTCTCTGTACAGTCTTACTCTTGCTCCTGTTAAATGCTTTGTAGTGTGTTAATTTTTTTTACTGTTTGTTTGTGAAGATAACCACCTCTCATATAACTGCCTCTCCTACAAAAATCTTACTGGTGCCATTCAGGATACTGAGTATAGAAGTACGTGTTGTCTGTTAAGTTTATTTCATCACTAGATTTCAAGATGTCTGATGTTATTATGCAGGGTGTTTTGGACTGGGCGGGGGGCGGCGGGGATGGGACGGACACGGACGGATGGACGGACACAGGGGACAGATGACCAAAAAAAAACCAAACAAAAAAACCCAACTGAAAATAACCCCCTTTTGAAATGTTCCTTTGAAGGTTCCAAGTGCGCTCACCAACCTTCTTCCAAAAGTGCCGAGATCAACACTGGTACATTGCTCAACTGGAAGCAGCTCAGACAAGTTATATCCAACAAATAAATAACCTTAAAGAAGTAAGTGGGGTGTATATTGTAAAATCACCTTTTACTGCAGTAATTACCTGGTTTAGGTTACAGTGTTCATGTTTGACAAGCGTGTGTGTTTGGGTTCCTATTGGTAGTTGGATACTGGCGTTACTAAAATAGTACATATGCAAGTCAACAAACTTATTGATTTGATGATGATGCTCCATTGTCGTCTTCTATGTATACTTTTGTGTATCCTTCTAATATTTAAGAGGCTTGCGATTGAACTTTCCCGGACTCAGAAATCACGAGGCATTTCACCTCCAGACACTCATCTTAGTCCCCAGAATGATGATGGTCCAGAAACAAGATCAAAGAAATCTGGACAAAGCACTGAAGTACTACTTGAGAATGTTGCTGCTCCAGGATTAGTGCGAGATAGCAAGGAAGAGGAGGAAGAGAAGATCCAGCATGAAGACTTTAATGTAGGAATTGTCTTTTTCCTGCCTCTTTGTTTATGTGTAGTTTTTTATGATAGGATAGCAGTAGAAACATAAGTGAACTTCCGAATTGTCTCATAACACACTGGAGAACTATCAGCGAGAGATGACACTAGAGAGATGTTCCAGAACAGAGCTAATAGATCCTGCCACAAAAAAGTTTCCAAGCTGCAGTTGAAAAATCCAACTTCTTTGTTACCAGCTTTTATTGTGCTTTGAGACCCTCCTAACTCCTGTGTGATAGTGTGACACTCTGGGGAGAGAGAGTTTCTGTTCGTAGCTTTTGGTGAATGCATCAAAGTGCAACTGAAATGTTTCTTCTTCAGAAAGTCTTGTTCTGTTTTTACTATAGCACGAGCTCTCTGATGGTGACTTGGATATAGATCTTGCTGGAGAAGACGAGGTGAACCACCTTGATGGTAGCAGCTCTTCAGCTAGTTCGACAGCAACTAGTAACACTGAAGAAAATGATATTGATGAAGAAACTATGTAAGTAACTTAAAATGCCTTTCAGATCACCACCTTGTCTCCCAGGGCTGTCATCCTAATTCCAGCGGAAACTGATTCATTTGCTATATCACACTTAGGATGTGTGGGGGATTCCAGTGCGATGTGAGGGGTGGTTCCTATATTGGAAACAGCGTGAACTGATACAGTTAACGCTAAACATTGAATTTTTGGTCAGCTAGTTACTATCTTTCCGATCTCTTCATTTATTTTAGTGTTGTATTCTGTCTTTGACAAGTGATAGTCTGTGAAGGATCTTTCTCAAAACACTATTGAGAAATGTGTTTCTACACTGTAATGAAAGAGAGGTTTGGTATTAGGAAATGTTGTAGTAGTAGCAGAGCAATAATACAGTTACTTAAACTGAAGGGAATTTAAGCTTCTTAGCTGAGACGATAATGTCAAATCCTAGAACCTTCATTAAAACCTGCGAATGTGTTGTAACATATGCAAATACAGAAGTCTGCAGGATCAGATTTTACAGTCTAGATACGTATGACGCTTTTGGACTCTTGGTTAGTGAGTCAGTCATTTAATTAACACACTTTGATTTCTTCAGTTTGTGTAGTTTAGAACGCAGAAAATACTACCTACAGTGCTTCAGGTTGTTTTCAAGTTATGTGCCATAACGTTTAACAAGAGCTGACACAAGCTAATAATTGTATTCTCCTTTTTCCACCCCAATCACCTCCTAAGGTCTGGAGAAAACGACGTGGAATATAGCAGTAATATGGAGTTGGAAGAAGGAGATCTCATGGAGGATGCAGCAGCTGCTGCTACTCCTGGAGCATCAGGTATGAAAAACGGCCTTCAGAACTCCCATCTATGCGAAACGCTGCTGGATTCCTTCCCCTGTTCTTGGAAGCAATGCCAAGCTGCGTGTTCTGCAGGCATTTCTATTTTTGGAAATGCTGCGTCATGTGGTTTGTACTGATTATTGCGGTGTAGCAGAAACATTTCATTGGTTCGATTAAAAAAAAAAAAGGGGGGGGTAATTTCTGAATGTGCTTGTTTAAAAATGATACATCAGTTTGGAGAGAGGCTTTTCTGCCTCTTTGAAACCCCTTCCACTCCGATTGAAAGTAGACCGACAAGAAATTTTTACTGATGTCTGTGCGGCCTCTGAATGCATGACACATTCACTTGGGTTTTAGTGCACTGTAAAACAGAAGTACATGGAGGGAGTGAAGTAAAGAATCCTTACAAGTCAAGCAGAAATATGTTTTAAATGCAATAGTGAAAAGGCGCTCTAAGATTTCTTGCAGCCTAGAGATGATTGTAGCCCAAATTAGCCATAGGTTAATAAGATTCTGAAAGAAATGTATGTGTATTAATATATTTATTTATGGCAAAGATATCAGAAGTGCACTGGAAGTGGTATTAATGCTGCTGTGGAAGTCTGCTAGTGCTTGAAAGACAGAATTCCTTAACTGCCCTGCTTTTAGCTGCTCTTTCAAAACTTCTTGAAAATCTCTTGTGAGCTAGGAAGCTGAGGGGCACGCCTGTTTCCTTCTGAAAGGATAGCCTTTAGAGCAGGAGCAGAGTGGCTGTAGAAACAGCATTTATTTAGGAGCTTTTAGAAAGTAATTTTTAACCACATTTGTAAAAGCTGACGCAGTCTCTTCACTTGAGCTTCTTGTATTTACCTGCTTGCGCTGTTTTCCAGTCTGAACGTTAGCAGTGTCACCTGTCTGGGTTGGAAGGGAGTTCTACTAAACTGTACAATTTCAGTCCCGCAGATGTAACTGTGCTCTCCGAAGACTCTCTTCATCTTTTGAGTGCCTTGGCCAGTATGTAATGGGAACATCATAACACAGAGCAGAACTCAACTGAAGATCCCCCCACACACACACACTTAATCTAATTGGGGGGGGAAACCTAGAAAGTTTATGTACATTTCTTCAGAATAAATGCTCTTTGTACTGATTTGTTTACCGATCTATTTATTAAGAGATTTACATAAAAGATATGAAGTGAAATCCTTTCTATTTTTCTTCTTCTTTTTCCCCTCTGGTGCTTTTTAGCTTAAACTTTTAGTTAGAAGCATATCTGATTGCTTTCAGAATCCATAAATCCATGAAATAATACTGATGTCTTGTTAAGTTTCTTGGAATGTTTTCATTCCTAATGTGCTTGTAGAACTCTGTCTTTTTGTTTTTACAGGGAATAATGCATCGCCTGTGTCATGTATATGCACACTCTTTCTCTGTAACTCTTCCTTAGGTACTAGCCACGGCTACACCAGTGCAAGTGGAAGACCTTCAAGGCGGGGAGGAAGTGCCCTAGGCTCAACAGCCAGCAGCAGTTTATTAGATATAGATCCCTTAATTTTAATCCACTTGTTGGATCTAAAAGACAGAAATGGTATGGAAAACCTTTGGGGCCTTCAGCCACGTCCACCTGCCTCTCTTCTGCAGAACAGAGGTAACTGTACATCACATATCGATGATTTAATTCCAACCTGGAAATGTCTCTGAGAAGGCAGTCCCAGAGTTAGAAGCAGATTTGAGGAGGGGAGGGGGAAAAGAGGATGCCAAGCAGTCCTTTGCATTGAGAGCTAAACTGCCATACCCTCATCTGTGCTCATCAGTATGCTGCATCTTACTGCCTGCTCTGACACGTTCTTTGTCTTAATGGTTGACCTCAGACTGAGAACGCCGATGACTCAACTGAAAACAGAAGTGTCTGTCAAGGAGGGTCTTCTTGTCTGTTCTTGGGGGATGTGGCTGAGCTGGCTGGCTGTTGCGTGTAGCAACAGTGCAGAGATAGAGTTCATTCTTTAACTACAACTGTGGGGGATGAAGGAAAGGCCCTTTTCTAGAAGGGCTTAGCACTGAAAGACAAAACAACACAAAACTGCTATGTGCTGAGAAAGCAGTTACACCTCTCACTTCAGGCAGTTCGTACACTTGGTGGCCGAGAGTACTAGAGCACAGTGTATACTAACAAGGAAAACAAATCCTGGAATTTACTTTTGTATGAAAAAGGCATTTAAAACAAACCAAAAAAAATGTGTCTAGTAGTGAGGCTGGAAAAGCGCATGTAAGCACTTGTGGAAGAAAAATGGATCAAAATGTCAGGAGCCAGAAATAATCGTGGTATTTAAATAATTGAAGACTTCAAAGAGTATTTGTGGTTCAGTTAGGACCCTTCAACCGAAAACAGCAATTAACTTCATGTGCAGCAAAAGCAAGATAGCTGGCAATTCTGGCACCCATGGCTGTTACTGAAGGTCGCTCATTTCTCTTGTTAGTGAAGAATTAAAATGAAATCAAACCTCAATAATACATTTATTATGATTAACACTTATTTGGAGCTAGCTGGCCTACTACCGCAGCATCGTATTTCAGGTCCTTGTGAAACGACCATTTGGTGACTTAATAGAACAGAAGAGAAATAATGGTCCATTTGCTGCAAATAAATGCTTGCTTTTGCTGCAACAAACAATGACGTTGGTGTTATTGAATCTAAAAGCTAGCTCAAACTATTTGTTCCTTTGTGATTAGCTTTTTAAATGTAGCCGCATAAACAGTCAGAAGAATTTTCAGCTGAATGTAATCCATATTTCCAAAAATGGAAGTCACGGCCATACGTATGGAAAGGGGAGGCGGCACATGAACTCTAAGTCTCAGCTCTGTTTTGCCTGGAGAAAGGCCTAGACAAAAGGACCTTAAGAGAGGGCATTGCACTTTGTGCTGTACCACTCGAGCAAGATTAAGCTCTCCTGTTGTGTTGAATGGCTTCCTGGTCATCTTTAGCTACTGCCTACACAGCTGAAATTACCTGTTTTGCTGAGGTTCCCTTAAGGTTTGACTGTTCCCAGAGCTTATTCAGGTCAGTCAACTAAGAGAAAGCTGCTATTACATTTGGAGTTTGCCAGACTTCACCTCCTAAGGTGAAGGCTTCTAAGAGCCACTTGGCTTTATGGTTTTGAACAGCTGAATTTGCAGTGAAACACTTACAGAATTTATAATGCTTCAAGTCGACATCAAAGTTGATCTAATTCTGGCTGAGCAGCATGTAGGCTTACTCAGGTATTAGCTCCTCGACCTGATCTTCTGGTGTTAGGTACTTAAGGGAATTCCTTCCCTAGTTTTAGATTTCTTTGAGTCCTATATGTTAAGATGATATGTTGGTGGTATAAGAATCTTATATGCACGCTCAACAAACTATAAAAACATGTAACAAATTTGACATAAACTGGCAACCAGGCTTGTGAACTCGGGGTCGTCTGGCAGCATAGAGGAGTGGCTCAGTTGTCATCAGAATTCATGCAGTAGTATTGGGAGCCTTGCTTCTTCCAGTGAGCCAGTTTTGGGGCCTTCTTCCGTGGCAGGCAGGGAATGACAATCTGCTGTCCCGGTCCCTGTGCAGTGCTTGCGATCTAAATATTATGGTGCTACACCAGGACAGAAGAACATCTCTCTATCCCTCATTTTTATAGCAGGGCAAAAGGTAGAATTCTTAAGCTGTTTAAAATAGATGTCTGTTTTTATTTGACAACAGTTTTACTTACCTGTTGTGTTTTCTGACTTTTTCTTGGGTAAAGCATCATCCTATTCCCTAAAAGATAGAGATCAGCGGAGGCACCAGGCCATGTGGCGCGTGCCACCTGACTTGAAGATGCTGAAAAGACTTAAAACTCAGATGGCTGAAGTTCGAAGCAAAATGTCTGATGTAAAAAACCAACTATCAGAAGTGAGGAGCAGCAATGCTGGCTCATGTGATGGACAGCCCAGCTTCTTCTCCATTGAGCAAGGTGCTTTAGCTGCCTGTGGAACGGAAGGCTGCAGCAAGCTGCAAGAAATAGGAATGGAACTACTGACCAAGTCTTCAGTTACCAGTTGTTACATACGGAATTGTAAGTGCATAGAAAAGGGGGGATTTAAATGTCACTCTTGCAGAGTTACATCGGTGGTTTATATATCCAGGCATCTGGAAACAGACCTTTTGTAGTTACTCATACTCAAGTTCAGCTGTAAGAATCCAGAAACGTAAAACCTGCACTGCCTTTGAGTCAGTAAATGTTACTGAAACTGGTTCCAGGCCTTCTCGGTAAAAGCACCAAACTTGTGCTCTGCAACCAGTAGCACACCTAATGCAGTGAGAATGTTCTGAAGTTTAATCCAGTACCGAACTGATCCTACCTGAAGGTCATTTCTTGTTGACTGCAGCTCTGCATCTGGTCCATCTGTGAACTTGAGGATGTTACACGATGCTTGCCAGTGAAAAAAATTTTAAAATTCCAGACTTCCTGTACGTTAGTAACTTGAAATCTTGCTAAAATTCAAGTAAGCCAAGGTTCCCTCTGGAGAGACTTTGCCTTTCGCAAAGTGACTTCTTCCAAAGAGGTGCCTGTGAATCAGTCTGGTCAGGTACTGTCACCGAGTCCTACTGGCAGCACTGGTGAGCCAGTGTGGAATCTTTTGGATACCAGCATGAAGGCTGTGCAAGTGCTTTGTTGCTTATGATCCTGAATAAAAGCACTTGTTAATCCTCTTTCACTTCCCTGTTGCCTGGGAGAAATGATTTTCCAGCCTTCTGGGTTTTGATTCAAGTTATTGCTTGCGTTTTGGAGCCAAGATGAGTAAGAAATAGATTATAAACATGAATGGACTAAAGAACTGGTAGAATAGTTCTATTCCTCTCCATCTCTTTCAATACTGACCTGCAAAACAGGGATTTTGCAACTCCAGCAAAGGAGTTTGCATTTCATCGCTTCCATAGAGCAGAGAATTTCTTCTCTGATGGCACACATTAAGAGAAGGAGTTGTGTCTTAAAGTTTGGAGCCCTGGATTGTGCCATCAATAAGCCATGGAAGGATGAAACCACCTCATTGGAAGCTTTTGTGTGGTGTGTGGTTTTTAATACCACCTCTTTCCTTAGCAAATGCCTCATCCTTCAAAGGTTACTAAGGCACCGGGCAGTCACTTCATTCTGCATCGGCATGAGAGGAACAGGCCTATGGTGCTCTGTAAAACAGGAGCAATCTTCTGACTTGGGTTGAAGCCTTTATGGGGTGTGGTGACAGCAGAACTTGGTGTTCTGCTGTTCCATTACCACTCCCCCATTCTCTACCTAGCGGAGTTTCTGTAGCAGGATCCACACCGACACGTGCCCAGAGAATGGTTAGGCTGGGGAGTGGTAAACAGCGTGAGGCCCGTAACCTGCCTTTCGCTCTTGCTTTCAAGGTCCTTTGTTACATTGGACTTTGAATTGAAGAGCTTTGAATTAAAGGGAATTAACTTAACTTTGAATTTAAGGGATGATTTTGGCTATCCTGATCCTTTATACTTTCACGACGGCCAAAGCAATCTGGATGATGGCTTCCTGAAGGATGTCTCAGTGTAAGGCAAGTGAGCATGACGTGTAGCCTTGGCCACATCCATAGCTAGCTAAGCTTCCCTCTGGCCCACATCTTTGACAGGAAGGGTGTGGAAGGAGTTTTGTGCAGGATTGGGAGTTAATGAGAAATGAGACTAATATGGAGCTTAAATTCACTTAAAACAAGCATAAAGACAGAATACTACAGCGGTTTGATTGAACACTTGTCACGTCTTAAAATATTTTTGCAGCTGCAAGTAAGAAAAGTAATTCACCCAAACCTCTTCGCTCTGGAGCAGCAGGTAGTCTGTCTTTACGAAGAGCTATGGACTGCGGGGATAGTAATCTTCGTTTAAAGGGAGACGGTCAAACTTCTGAAGGTAAACAAGATCATCTTTACTTGTGTGATGTGATGCATCTTAGCATCTCTTGTACAAAAGCTTTCAAGAACTCTTTTCCTTGGCAACTGAAGTTTCCCTGAAACTTGACTGGAGCCCGTCTCAAATCTAGTTAACGTTACTGTACCTTCCGTAGCTGATCTGCTGTGAAACAGTGCCGCACAGCTGACTTATTGGAACATAAATATCTGTGTTACCTGTTGCTTCTGGTCTCTGAAGATGTTTCAGGAGCTAACGTTATAGTGAAAATCATAGATCAAAAAGTACTGACCCAGCCTTAAATTGTGATTTGACTTAAAGGGAATTCAAGAAAACTCCTGATACATGTGATGACAGAATTGTATGATATTGCTGCTCCTGAGTTTTACAATGCCCTTCCTTAAGTGGTAATGAAATGAAATACCTAACACGGGAGTTGGTATTTTGCCCCCCTCAACTGTTCAGAGAAGGAACAGAGTATCACAATTGTTTTCTTATAATGCTAAGTAGATACAGAAGGCTCGGGTGAGAAACCAGAAAATACCATAAAGTCATTGCACAGCGTAAGTGTAACCGTTGTGCCCAGTGTCACCCTTGTCCAAGACTGGAGAGGCTGCCTTACTGCAGCCAAAGGACTGTGCATCTCTAGCTGGGAAAAATGACAGTGAAGAGGGTGTCTGTGTTACTAGAAGATAAGTAGAAGATAAGTTTTAACTACACAAGATGGGGAGGGATTAATTTATACTTACCCGAGTCTCCCATCAGAAGTGGCAGCTGAAACGGACGCTCGGTGCGTTTAGAGGGTGGATATCAAATGGTATGCGTTGCCCATACGTTGACTTGAAAATGTAAGGTTTTAAGAGCGAGGGTGGGGAAGGCGTGCTTGTGCGTACACGTGTTTGGAGCCAAACTGGTGAGGTAAAACAACTGGATGCTTTAGCCTTTTGAAATAAGTCTGGATGCACTTTTTCTCCCTCTTTTCTCAGGTGGCGTAGGGAGCTCAAAGTTGAGCAGTCGGCATCACTCTGCCAGGCCCCTGGCTAACAGCAGTGCTTCTGAGGCACTGCCGAAGCCAGAGGAAAGACCTTGTGAAGGGTCAGATTCTGACGTGGGAGTTTCTGGCTTAAACGGCTTAGCTGCTGCAGAGAAGACCAGAAAAGTTGGTGCTCTAGGGTAAGGGGTTTATTCTTTTTTCCTCTTGTTATCTCCTCCCCCACCTTCCCTTGATCTAGAAAGAAAAAATACCAATCTACTAAAACCAGGTGCTCATAGCATGGAAGAGAAATTACTTTGAAGTTACTTGGTTGCTGCTGTTCCCTCTGGTTATCAATTTTTCATTTTATAACTAGGTTACAAGTTGTCTTTTCTTCTTTTTTTTTTTTTTTATTTTTATTTTTTCTTTTATTGTGATCAGCTGTGGATGTAGTCTGAAACTTTGATTTGAAAGGCAGGCCCAGTCTGTTTTCCCACTATTCCTTGCAAAACATCCTCTAACTGAAAGTTAGCACTTCTGATTTCCTCATTTAAGACAATATTTTTCACTGTGACTCTACCTTCCAGCAATTTCATGCTAATTCCCTGTTGGCTCACTAAGTTAAGTGCAATAGAGTACTCAGGTTATTTTTTTCTAAATGGCAGGAGTCACCATTTTTGGAAAATAATTACCATAAACTTTTCCAGGTTTATTTTTTAAGATTTTAAATATTTCTAAATCAGTAAGAGCTGGAATTTTAAATGGATATGCAAGAGTCTTAAGCAATGAGTAAAACTAGATGTGGCACTAAAAGGATTTGTTTCCGTAGCTGGATTAAAGCTGAATTTCTAATGTGGGCTTTTGTATTTCTCCTAATTTATTTCTTAAGATCAAATTCTAAAGGATGTCGTACAGAGGGAGCACAGTCCGGTGGTCTGGAAAACAGCTCTGACACTGGTGAACTGCAGAGTATGCTTTCTGAAGGTGCTTCTGCAGGGCCAGAAGAAGGTAAATCGGGTGTCGTGGAGGGCAAATGCAGTGTGACAACACTCCTGTCTGTGATGATCCATTTCTGGAGTGGAAATAGCTTGAAGGGGAAACAAAAAGAGGGGAAAAAAAACCCAAACAACAAAACCTGTTTTCATGGCTGTTGAACTTTGCTGTAACCTTTGGCAGCTGTAGCGTAAATCTGAATGAGGAGAGAATATCTCTGTGTGGCTGCTGCCTGTGGAGAAATAGTGATGTTACGGCGCAGCAGGAATGTGAAGACCCAGCAGATAATGGTGGATGGTGCCATCTATTTCTCTGGACTACTGGTTGCTTTTTGTACCTCTTGCTATGTCTCCAGGTCTTTGCTTTGGTGTTCAGTTGCATGGCCTTGAAAATAATTTCTCATCTAATTAAAATAGTAGCCAGTGACCTTGGCTTTTAAGTGTTCTGCCTTCAGGGACAAACAACATTGGTAACTACCTCCGTGTCCACACTAGAATCTCTCCAACATTTCATTCGTGTCGGGTGTTGTGGTACGTCAGCCAGTTTCCTTAGAGACTTGGAGGAAACTTTTCCCCCTCCCTTCCTGCATCCTTTCCACGCTGGAAAAAAATATTATTGCCTTTTTTTTTTTTTTTGAACGTCCACGTAGAAGAGTTTTTCTTATCTTGCTAAAACTCTCCTGCCTTCCACCCCTGCACTAATTTGAATTTCAATGACTGAATTGTAGCGCAAAGCCTATATTAAGGTGCCAGCATCCATCTCTATCTGCAGTGTGCAGTATTGTGTAGGAGTTGGCATTTACAGAAGGTCTCTCAGTGACAAAACTGAATTTCTGCTCTTAGTCACTGCAGCGTGATCGTGATGCGCTCCCGCAGTTCGCCTGTTATAGCAGAGAGCCTAATAGGAAAATGTTTTAAAAACTGAAATACTTCATTGTTAAAAACCCCAGGAAATAAATATTACAATTTTTTTCCTTTCAGAGGAAAAACTACAGTAGAGTTGGCACCTTGCTTAACTACTTGCTCTTTCTTAGCAATCAGTATCAGCTCTTAAGAAGTAAAAGAACCGAGCAAACCCCTTTTGTCACCTACAAAACTGCACAAAAGGGAGAGGTTTGACTGCTGTCGATGCACACTCAAGGTCTGGCAAAACAAAAGAAGCCACCTTGATTATCAACAGCTCTGCTTCTTTTTTGTCGGAAGAGTGTGGGTTTTGTGCGTGAGACTTGAATAGAGTATTGCTGCTTGAAGGCTCTGGTAGGCACATCTGCTCCACGGGTCATACTACCTCTTAACTGTTAAAAACAGCAGCCTTTTCTTTTCTGTCCTAATGGCAGAGGTAGGGCGAGCGGCAGGCAGGGGCGCGCGGCTCCACCAGGAAGGAGCTGCGGACACCTGAGTCTGCGCTCAGTGGGTGACGTGTTGGAACTGCCCCTCTTGAGCTGAGCTGCACAGCAAAACGAGGCTGTTTGCAAAGCCGGTGCCCGCTGTTCTGTCAAATTCCTTAGTGCTTTGGTAAATCCATTGAGCTCTGAACGTGCTCCTTCTCTCTTGTTCTCCTGCCAGCTCTTGGTATTTGATATTGGTAACTTACGCGTGGAAAAAGTCGAATGCTCCAGCTACGTAGATCTTACTGCCATCGCTTTTGCCTTGTGGTTTTTGGTTTATTGGGTTTTTTTGCAGCTGGGGTATGTCAGAAGCATGTCCTTCATCTCCTACCAGGAATGAGCAGCGACAGTGACATTGAATGTGACACAGAAAACGAAGAGCAGGAGGATGCCGCCTCTACCTCGGAGGGGTTTAACCACGCCTTCTCTGTCCAGTCCTCAAGCGAAGGTAGCGTTGGCTGTGCGAGCCTTCCCGAACGCTCCCGCGCGGCCGCCTCCACGCTCCTGTGGTAGGGAATGCTGCCAGAGCAGGGATCACTGATGGTGCTGTGGAGGTATTAAAGCTCAAGCAAGCACCAGTAAGATCTGGAGCTCCTCTCTTGGGATCCTAACTAAAAGAGGAGAGGGGAACTCCTGCTAGCCTTGAGAAGTCAGCTTGGGTGAGTCTCCCGGGGAGGTGCTGGGAAACCCATAGCTCTGGTTCTTGTGAATTGGAGCCGCCCGGGTACCCGGGTCGGCGCTGTAAGCAGGCGGACTTCAGGGAGGTGACCACTGCCCGAGACGTGGATTTGCACCTGAATTGGCAGGAACGTGCTTTGAGCACTTCGCTCTAGTTTCAAAAACTCATATTTTTTTTAAAAGCTTTAACCTTCTGATCAAATTAAAAACCCTAAGGTGACAGCTGATGCTAGGTGAAGTTGACTTTTGGCCTGAATAAGCATCCCCCGCGGTGTTAGCGGCACGGCCTAACAGCTCGGCTCAGTAATCGGAGTTTGCCGCTTTGCTGCGTGCCTGTAGCAGGCACTAAAACCTCACAGCTCTTCAGAAGACTCAAACCATCGCTCATACCTGTGCTTGACTTAAAGATATCTGAAGTTTAAAACCCTGTGGCAGTCTTAACTCTGCGCAGGCACACGGTGTACGGGTACATTAGGGATGCAGTACCAGGCAGCGGGCCTTGCAGGTGGTGGAATGGTAACTTGCTGCGTTCCAACTGCTCGGCTGGTAAAGGTTGCGGGGTTTTTGTTTGGTTTGTTTTCACCCTCAGAGCGGTGCTCCATGTTCCCAGAGGGCGATCAAGTCAGTTCTGATGATCTCAGCTTCGTTACTGGAGAAGACAGCACCAGGTAATTGTAACTGCCTCCCCTTTCCCCACGCTGCTCCTCGAGCTGCAGAGATTAGAGGCGACGTTCATCTTGCTGTGAGTAGACAGGCGGGTGTTTGTACCCTCTGAGCTGCGCTCAGGGGACCCAGAGCAGGCGGGCGAGCCCCGGTCTGCGTCGGCGTGGCCGCGCTGCCTCCCCAGCGCCGTCCAGCTGCCCGCGCTTTTAAGGCGATCCTTAGAAATCGCAGGGTGCTGAGGGAGGACTGGCCGAGCGTCGCGTGCTTGCGTAATCGTCAATAGAAAACTCTGATTGGCTTTAAGTTCCTGGCATGACGTTTTGACTCGTAAGAGCATGTTTGCTTGAAGCCTTAAAACCATCCCGGTAGCAGGGTTTAACGAAAGCTGACTTTCTTTGGAGCAGATAGAGAACGGGCGTGGGGCCTGAAGACCCGCCGGCTCGCGTCCCTGGGAAGAGGTGCGTTTATTCACTGGAGCGTAGTCCAAGGCTGCTGTTTATGGCTGCGCGCACTCCGTTCTGTCACATACCCTTGTGTGGTTCTGCTACAGTCGTCTTAAACCTGTTACTGGGGCAAAATGACCTTTGAAGGCCTTACACTAAAGGTTGCGTTCCTGCTGGCTCTGCCAGCTTCGGATGCTCTGAAAACGTGTCCAAAAGGTGCTGGAGCCCTGTTTCAGGAGGCGTCCCCTATTGCGTCATTGGAATAACAGCGAACGCGTGAATGTCCTCATTTTAAACGGTAGGAACCGATGGTGTAAGGCTGCTGAATCCCGCAGATGCGATGGAGCGAGAGTTGGGGTAAAACGGCTGGCACAGAAGTTGTTTTCCTCAGCCCGTGGCGCGGACCAACTGAACGCATTGCCAAACTCTGCCGCTGCGCGTTGCATTTCGAGCTGCTAAACTACTCGTGAGGCTATGATGAAAGCTGAATAACTGGTTAGTGACAAAGCATGAGTAACTGTAACCGGTAGTTGTCCTTGTCTCAGCTGGCTGTGCTGACCTTCACTTCTGTGCGAGTGTTCCGCAGTGTCGGTGCTGTGCAGCTCATAGTTTAAAACTGTTTGCACTTTGTTAATAAAATGAATGTTGAAACCTGGTGTGAGGTTTTAGACGTTTGTGTGTCAATAAGTAAAGCGGTAGAGTAGAGGTGAGTAAGCGGTGCGCTGCCGCCACGCTGGCCTTGCTCCCGAGTACCGAGTTGCTGCAACGCCCGACTGCTTCTAGAGGAGCTTTCTCCTGCCATACCCCTCTCACTTTTTTTCCTGAATTATTCAATGAAAAGTGCTTAGATCCCGCTGGGATTTTTAAAGCTGTGTTCGTAGAAGCCAGACCAAATGCTTAAATCTCCTCTAGTCAAATAGGAATTGAGGAGGATCCACAGTTTTTACCCAGGATTTGGTTCTTTGTGCAGTAAGTTTCTGTATTTTGCAGGCCTGAGCTGCCTCGTGCACAGAGTGTTCCAGCTGCGGAGCACCGACGGTGGCCGGTGCCGAGCTGCACAGCCTGACCGTGCCTCGTGTTTACTGTGGTAGAGGGCTGCGTGTTGATTATTACGCACAGCTCCATTAGCGGTAATCACAGAGCTCCGCCTCGCCACCGCTCCCAGCTGCTTTGCTCGCAACGAGAGGCCCGGGCTGAAGGAAGTTGTTCCGATGAGCCGCACGGTCGGTTCTGGAGTTGGTGTCCAGCCTCCGCAGGGACCCTCCCGCTTTGCTCACTTAATGAAGACCGCGTTTAAAAACCAGCTGTGTGTAAATAAGAGGTAGGGAAACACGCGTGGAAGATGCATTTATCCAGTTAACTTGCACCTTCGGGCTGTGACACAGCGCTGGGCCCTGGGTAACGCGCGGGTCCCGCCCAGGCCAGCACTGAACGGCCTCGTGCTCGGTTACGCACCCCGCCGAGGAAATCGGCTTTCCCCACAGCAAGGACCCTTAACTCAGGTGGTGGTTGCTGTCTTTGTTAGCTCTTAAATAAACAGACTGTCTGAAGTGTGGTTTAAATTACTGTTTTATTAAGATATTGGTAAAACTTCAACAGTATTTCTGTATAAACAGCTTTCATAAATAAAATATGGATGACTAATACATGGTTATAACTGAACTCGTATGTGAACTGGAGAACAAGATTGCAGCTGGGAAGTCCCAACGCTGTTAAATGGTTAGCGTTCATTTATTCACGGCATAAAGACCACGTTGGTCTCACGAACAAGGTAATACAGAGAGGTCAGAGGAGCACCCAGTGTAGCGACAGACAACGCGCCTGGCTCTCTGCACCAACCCTCGTGCAGGAGCAGAAGGACTCGGGGTGTCCCAGCCAGCTTCCCCTGTTCTTGTTCCAAGATGTCTTCTAGAGTGAAGGAGAGGGAAAAAACCGAACAAGATGCAATCGCGACACACAATCGTACTAGGCCCTAAGAGGTGGGGGTTATTTTTTCTTCAGCGTTAGTGCTGGCAAGTCTAGTGCGCTCGCCCGATCAGCGAGGGCTGGAAAAGGGTATGAACATTTAAGTCAGAGGTGGTGTTAATGCTTCGTTATTACTTATTGCACGCGATACAAGGGTAGAAAGTTTTGTTCCTGTTGCAAGGAGGATATGGAGTAAAGAAAGATTGCCCTAAATTACAGGCATGACCAAAGCTGCAGTATCCCCTTGGATGGCTTTGTTTATGTGACTAGTGCCGAGTGAATAAATTGTGCTAAAACGGCCCCTAATTTAGACCAATCTTTCTCATTTTTTGTCCCGCAGAACGCTGCCGGGGCGGGAGGATTTAGTGAGGAGATAGTGGACCTGAACTACAGCAGCCACGTCTATAAACACAGAGCTCGTTACGCCTCGCCTTACTGCCCATAGGACAACGCGTTTCTCACTGACACACAGTGTTCCAAAAACAGCGGAGTTTCTATGACGATGTACCACTATAAACGTGGCGTAAGTTAAAGTCGGCTTCGACATTGTCCTTCGGTGTTGCAATGCAATCTAAATCAAATACTGAATGGTTTGAACTTGCAAGGACAATTGATGGCACTTCTAGGTAAAGAAAAGTTATATACATGCGTTTCCACCCACCTTTAGTGCAAATCGAAATGGGTGAACAGCTCCCTGGTCTGGTGCTATACTGCTCTCTGCAACGCAGACAGTCCTCAGAGTTGCACATTTCAAAAGTGTACACGGGAAACAACTACCGGCGTGGGGCTCGAGGGAATCCCGCTAGTACTCACAGTGAAGAGCTGGCGAGCGAGTTTTGAGCAGCTTCAGACGAACCGCCTGGAGCCCGTGTCTCAAAACCAACACAATTTTAACAAAAACCCAAATAAAATGTTGTCACTACCTACCTCCTAGTTCTGCAAACACGGTTAACACGTGAACTGAAACTGATGCGGGTTGTGTTAACGCGGAAGAGGGATACTTCAGCTCTTTATTGGAAAGATTCGTTATACAAATTTCACCACCACTAAGATACACGATAAAAATACAAAACACAGGTCACAGACTGAATCTCAGTATCAACAGTTAATAAATACAATGAGATACTTTTATATTAGCCTAATATTTTTACATTGTCACCAGATAGACAATCAAAGTACGAGATACAGAACACTTAGATACCGTTAGAGAGGGATTATTGCTTACGTTAGCAAGCAGCAAATAAGGGCACAGGATTTCGAACTGAAGAGAACTACTTCCTATCACCAGTGGCGTTAAGAGAAAACACTGCATTTCACAAAGCACTGCTTTTTTTGTCTAGTGTGTAGAATCAAGAGCAGCATATATCAGACCAATAACCACTACTTTTAATATTATAGAACTTTAAAGGACTTACCTTACAAATGGTTCCTATCTACTCTATAAATATGCATTTAGTGAAGAAATGAACACTTGCTATCTATACAATGTTTTTACCTGACCACACTGGAACTACGATGGTAGATTTTTTTTTTTCTCCTAGCAAGATAAATGGTATGAGTCGCAGAATTATCGTTTATGAATCCACACCTAAAAAAGCTCGATCCTTCCCAAAACAGCACACGTGCAGCCCAGCGCTCTTCAACCGCTCCTGCAGACTGGGAAGAAGTTTTATCATCCGTAACGCTTTTTCATTCTAAGTTACTCACACAAAGAATTGCACTTACACCGCCTTTCTCTCCGAAGCACGACAGTCAGCTGTAACACGGCCTTCCAATGCGTCATTATTACTGTGAATAATTTAAAACAAAGGCACCGCAGAGGTGCCCCGGAGTTGCATATTTTACCCTTCCACGCTTTCTCACATTTCCTCAGTAAATCTGACTTGGAACACAGGCTGCAGCTCAAGAGAACGCTGACAACAGCTAAGGCTTAAGAAGATGACAGATAAGAGCCAATGATCCCATAAGAGTAAAAAAAAGGCTGAAAAAGATCAAAGGAACCTAAAGCCACGCTCCAACTCCTGGTTACTCGCGAAGCCTTTTGCTATTCATCAGATTGCTTTTAAAGTAGTGCATCAAAGGTAGAAGAAGCAGAAACTGGCAGAATTCAAACCTCGCCATCTCGTCGCGTTGAATAATCTCCTGACTACTTAATATTAACATACATGGCAAATTCTAGCTAAATACTAATACTGTGAGTAAGTCGTTACTGCTAAAATGATATGAATTCTACAATAAACGCCTATGAAGACTTACTTCAGTCATACTCTTCCAAATGTCTTATTGTAACAACGAATAGTAACGGGATGTGTATTTAGTGGAGCTGACGGGAATCGCCTGCTTGCTTACGGCCCAGTTAACCGCTCCCCTAAGGGCTTGACGTCCCCTGGAGAGGAGGGAAGAGCGGGTGGGTACTGGTTGTCTCCCAGTTTGATAAATAGCGCTCTGCTTATGAAAATAAGGGCGACTGACATTCCTCACTTACTTTCCCTTCTGAACCCAGGTTTAACCGAAGCAGAGCTCTGGCTTCTCAGTGAATTTTACCCTCTCCGCTAAACCCCAAGCGCAGCCCCTGCTCATCCGCACCCACGGCATTTCCCTTGGCTTTGGATTGCTCCGGCAGCCCCGCCTCCATTCCTACACATGCTGGAAAACACCAAACTGCAGCAACGCTGCTCCTTGTAGAGCCAGCATCCTGCCATCCTTCATGCTGCAACTTTGTATTAAATTATGCCTTCGCCATCTCGAAATCATTACCGAATCCAAACAGCTCATCAAATTGCTCATTATCTCTCGCAAGCAGTTCTCTGGTTTGACTGGTTGAGTGACAGTGGTATTGGACTGAACATCTCCACAGATTGGTTTCTTTTAAGACCTGAGATGAGGTTACGGTGGAACGAGGTTGGCTCAAAGCATTAAGCACAATCATGTTCGATTAAAACTAATTGAGAACAGTTTCCTAAACTGACAAACGAGAAAAATGCCACTAAAAGCACCAGAAAGATACGAAATTCCCTACACTGCACCTCTAGCCATAGGAAATAATTTCTTTAAAAACTACAAAAAACAGTTTTCTTCATATTCCATGTTTTATGTTACATGAAAAAAAATAGGTAAATTATGAGTCTGTACCTCAATCGGAGTCTGAGAACAGAGGAGCAGGAGCTTAGTTTGTCCATTCCAAAGTTACCTGGTAAAACCCTGTATGGCTTTTAGTCTTTTACCTGCAAAAGTGGATGTAATTTTCTAATTCATCTTAATGCTCGCCTGAAATAAACGGAAAGCAGAACACAAAAAAAAAACCCCACACCTTGACTTCTACGGAAACTTCCCCCCCACTCTAAAAAAAATTTGGCAGTTCTAAACCAGAAGCTTTCTTTACATATTGCTCCACAGACGCACCTCAGGCAGGTTCAGCTTTCTGTGTTGTCAAAGGCTGTTCCCTAACCGAATTCACACGAACCAGCTGTTTGGCTTCCACTGGTGAATGTGGCTAGATACTTGTGTGTGCGGGTGGTCGGGTGGCTGTGGCATTGCTCGGGGTGGCACCACCAGCAAACTTTATTGAGATTGAAACAACTACATTTGTTAATTCCTAGACCTATTTACAGATGGTTGGAGCTTTGCAGGGGACTGGAGTACAGTTCTGAAATGCCCACCTTTTTTCGCTTTCTGATGATGCCAGTTTTATTTGGGGAATGTCTATTTTGGGAGTCTGACGGGGGAACACGAGAGAGACGGTTACATTTTACAGCATTGATGAAGGTATGAATCTGGTATACAATTACGTTGTCTTCGCATCAAAAACACGCTCTCGCTGTAAGCGCTAGGACCGGCCAGCCTCCACCACGGGGAGTGTCTTACCCACAACCTCGTGCTACCGCGGCCCCGGACAGGGAAGGACAGACTCGATCCTTCTATATGGGAAGGCTCACGAGCCAAGAGCGGCGCGTGAAACTTTGGTTTGAGCCTGGCTCCTCGTCGCCTCTTCCCGTTACAGAGCCGGAAGTGAAAGAACGCAGCTCGTTTTCCCAAGGATTTGAACAGTTCATCTTCCAGCCCAGAGAAGACGGGGGATAAACCCTTCGCCCTGTAGATGCTCTGCCCTGCAGCACCCAAACTAAGAGGAGCGTTGTACTCCCTGGGATCGCTCTGTCCACAGATCGATGATGTGGTGCGCTCTGGTGATTCGTTCTTCACTGTTAAGCCGTTGATCAAATTCGCACTCTTTGGTATGCCAGGACTAAACACTTGGATTGGTGGCAGACATTTGGCACTCTGAGGTGTACTAGTTTCTGTTTTTGTCAGGTCTAAATAGCCTTGATCGTCAAACAGGTTAATGCTGGACCCTATGCTTAAGCTAGTTCTGTCGGTGAAGGAATCCACTCGCCCCTCATACCCTAGGTCTGCAGGTGCTGAGCACTGGTGCTGGGGCCACGGTCGTTTGCAGTCTCCATGGTTTTCCTTATCTTCCCCGCCGTCTTCTTGCCCGCCTTGAAAAGAGTTCTCTGTCCAGTCCGACTCCTCGCTAACATTGACTGCTGCGTTCATGTCCCTGAGAAATACCACAATGACAGTAATGTTGTCGCTGGAACCGGCATCCCGAGCAGATGCCACTAATTTATGTGCTACCATGCTGCTGTCGCCATTATTCTCCTTTAGATGGTCAGCCACCACTTTGACTGCCTCATCGGGATTGACTGTGTCATAGAAGCCATCGCAGGCTAAAATGAGGTAGTCTTCAGAGCCGTCTAGTACAGTGGAGGCAGAGTCTGCATCCCCGCAGATATATGGCTTGTGCTCGGCATCCCCTGCGGAAAAACAACACACAGACACACAAGGCCGTGGGTTTGCAGTCACAGCATCTGGAAGCCCTTTTACTCACACAGTGTGGAGCCAATGACTCCTACCCCAAGGCAGAGAAATTATTTGGAAATTATTCCCTCAAACTGTAGAGGGAAAAACCAGAGGCCATTGCTCACAGGTCTATCTTCAGCTGTATTTCAAATTTTGATCACTAAAAAATTAAAGTTTTAATTAAAAAGAAAAGCAACTCTGAAAAAGGAATTCAAGCCCATTCTTACCAATAGCTCTGGAGACTGACAGGCTCCCATTCACCCTCCAGGCTCCAAACCAGACCACGCAGCCACCAAGTGCCTCAATGCGCTTCTTCTCATCCTAAACGGCAAGACAACACAGGAGTTGTTTGGACAGAGCGCTTCCTACTGCCATCACGCTCTCAACACTTCAAAAAATATTTGGTGTTTTCACAAACACAGCATGGTGCAGCCTGCAGGCCCCACCAGATGAGAACGAAGGATTTGCATACAAATCCATACCAACTTCCAAACAAACCAGGATAACTGGAACCAACGCTGCTGCTCCAAGAGACGTTGGCAAGGCAACATGCAGTGTCCCAGCATCCCACATAAAGCTGATCGGCTTCAGTGGTAAACGCTGCTCAGGTGTACTTAAACCAGGCCATTCTCACCTCTCGATCTGGTTTGTGGGGTTTCATCAGTTCCACAGCTTGGCCTCTCCTCACGAGCATAACCTGCGAGTCCCCAAGCCAAGCCACATGCAGCATATTTCCTCGGATGAAAGTCACCACCCCGGTGGTTCCACAACGCAGACTCTGGATAGGGTGAAAAAAAATGCCCCCAGTTTTAAATAAGCCAATAAAAACCATTACAAAGGGTTTTCCTGCTTAACTCGAGGACAGAACATGTTGATATTCCAATACACAGCCTGTTCCCAGGGAGGAACAGGCAGTGCTTTCCTTACTGCTACGACTGTTCAGCAACAGCCCCTCAGAGCCAACCTGGCTGAATGCAAGTCATTGATTTTGCCCCGTGACTTCCCTTGCATTGGAATCGCGTTTCAGAAGCTGGGCTCTGCTTGTGATCGGCCGTGCTACTGTTTTAGTTGATTTCCTGTGCCTGTTTCCTATCTGTTGATACAAACGCGGGCACGCTAATGAACTTGGAGGGAGGTTTATTTGTAAGCATCTTGAGTTCCCTGCACTTAACTCAGCTCTTGCATAAGTTTAGGAGGCCTAGGAGTCAGTTATCCATTTGTTCTTGCTTTCTGGAGCTCAGAAAAACGTATGTTGTAGAGACGAGGAAAAAACCACCACCCCAAGGACTAAACCTAGTTAGCACGCGAATGTAAGAATAGCAGCAGCATCCTTGTAAACGAGCTGGATATTGTGAGAAGTGGAGGCTGGCATCTTTATGGAACATGAAGAAGCTCACCAGCAGGCATCAGCTCTATGGACTGTGCCTGGACAGCTCTGGGCTGACCCCCGGCCTGTGCTCAGCACGGCACTTGGAGCCCCCCTCCTAACAAAGACAGAATGTATAGATTAATACTTTCAGAGTCAAGCCCAGGTAACTCAATCACCTCTCTGGCTGCCTTCTGGACAAAGCGCTCGTCCGTCACCCGGAAAGCTCGGCACAGCGCCTCTGCCGGGTCATGCTGAAACATCTCCTGATGGACCATGTTCACATGGAGATGGATGGAGGCATAGATGGCAGCATCCACTCCCCCATGACCATCAAACACTGCAAAATAAGCTTGCTCTTCTTGGTCCTGTCAATGGAAACACATTGAGAAAACAACTCAGGAGAAAGCAATGCAAACAGCTAATTGGATTGTCTTAAAACTTTTGAACTTGAGATCTGTGGTGTGCTCATTAAATTGCACATTGAGGCAGAGTCTGCACTGGAAAAACAAACCACTCGGACCATCTTCGCTAGCATCAGTGGGAAATTTCCACCTTACTGCTGATCAATTCTACCTGCAAACTGCAAGAGATGTCCTGCAAGATTCACCTGTGTAGCTCTCTCACAGCTCCTTATGTCCCATTTGTTACAATTCAGTCACTCAACTCAAATAGAAAGTGCCATTCTCATCAAATTGCGCAGGAGTTTTTGTGACTGCAGGAACCACAGAGAGAGAACAACATCCAATACAGTTTGCATGAAGTCTACATCAAGACTGGAATCCACCAGGGATAAAATGCCAGTACAGATAAAATGTGAAGCTAGCCAGCCTCTGCTTTCATTCTTCCTTTTTTTTTTTTTTTTTAAATCTAATCCATATCACCTTAGATGCCGTTTTTTTAAAAAAAAGTATGTACTCTCTCATCAGATAATTGTGATTACATTCACAAATCAAATACAGCAAAATCAGTCATCTTCAAGCCAGTTTTCTCAGTTTCCCCTTATCTGTTCAGACAGAAACAATGCTGTACCAAGAGACATCAACTCCTCTGCCTGTTCATACATACAACACACCAACCCACTGTCAGTGCCAATTCAACCTTGACAGCCATCTCAATGACTAGAATATTTGTACGTTGTAATTTTAAAGTAATGGGCTCCAACACAAATTGGAATAAGAAAGCTGACAATTGACAGGCAAAGGAAACATCTGCCTCTGTTTGCATTAATATCATTTAAAGGCAAGAATGTGGATGGGGCAGAAGATGGTTATTAAAGTGACAGGATGCAATAAAGAATCAATTATACAGCAATCTGATCCTAAAGGTAAAATTCTTGCCACTTTCTTCTATTTGCCATTCTTCAGTGTCCAGTTTTATATCTGAAGGAAGGGCAAGCATTAGTGTTTGACCGATGGCAACAGAAACTAATGGAGGGAAGTCTGGCCCCAGTTCCACCAAACTACTCATGTTGCTAGATTCTTGTGTGAACTGCACCCCATTCTCCTGTAAGTTTTGTGTTTTGGGTTTGTTTTGGGTTTTTTTTTTTACTTTCTTTCCTTATTCTTGCTTTTGGCTTCTTCCTTGCAAGAGAAAGGGCTGAAAAGCAGTACAGACCCACCCCTGTAGACAGCTGGCATCGGTGCTGAACTGTGAGCTGAACCCCTTCATTTCCATTGGCAATCCTCTGCTACACCTGGGCACCTGCAGCCAAAGAGAGGCTCCTGCCTTGATTTATCACATAGTGCTACAACGCATCAGTTGCCTCTCACAAAGGTAGGGCTGCTTTCTGCACGATGGCACGTCAGTCCTTCAGCCACTGCATGAGTGGCTGCGTCAGGACGGGCCAGATACAAACTTTGTTTAGTTAGATAACATTTCACCAGAAGTCTGTGAAAATTGCTCTTTTATTCTATATACCCTACGTAGAAACAGCATGTCATACTGCCGCTATGGTTACAGAATAGCAACTGAACTAACTTAAGACCAGGTTTGTCTCTCGACTGTCAATCCTCCTCAGGTCCATCACAGGTATGGCTTTCATTTTCACAGTAGAAGACTGCCTAGTTTCCCCAAGAATGGAAATTGTGTTTAGCACTGCATTTGTCTTCCACATGATCTCTTTTTACCTCAAGGTTGAAGAGCATGTTGAAGTCCGGGATGCAGACGTGCTTGTCTTCCATCTTCCTGCGCATATTCTTGATGGCATGGATGGATGTCTCGTAGTAGCGGTGGGGCTTCGGCTGGAGTGGAAAGTCTTTCACCCAGTTGCTGCAGATCTCATGCAGTTTGCTAAAAACTAAGCGGGCTAGCTTCACTGTCTCAATCTCTGGGGAAGGCAAAAACCACAAATGAAAGGCTAAGAGTGTTATTCAGTGAGAATTTTTTTCTTGCATACATTACAAAGATGAAACAAAACCATTTTAGCCAAGCAGTTGAAATGGATGTCAGCAGGGAAATTCTGGGCTCTGATGCATAAGAAGAGGAAGCCAAACTCACCATAATCAGCATTCATCAGTAAGCAGCTCATTGTTTGTTTGTCTTTTTAACTTAAAACATTCCCCCGTGCCTTTGGGGAACTCATTTGCAGCATCAGAAAAAATGAAAAGCAAGTACGTTTCCCTCAGCATTTGCTCCCCCGTGTCGCTCTGCACAGGGTGGTGCAGCTGTGCCACGGCAGCTCTGATAGGGACTTCATCACGACATATAGCATCACATACGAAAACCACAATCCATTACAATGACGTATTGGTTTTAGACCAAACGGTCTATTCCAAACACCACCTCACTGCAGAACTGAGGCAATACAATGGCAAATAACCTACAGAAATTAATAGCGTTACTTTAAGATATTTTGGCAGTGTACACATCGAGTAGTGTACATATCCAGGTACCTTCTCAGTTTCATAACGTTATTCCCAGATTCCTGACTAGACAGTGTGTCAAAGAAATCTGCATGAGCAAATGAGAAAACCATAAAGGTCTTAAATTTAAGAAAATGATGAACTGTCACTCCTGAGAAATAGTAATTTTAAAATGTGAAAACTCGGGCACTTGACAATCGTTCTGAAGCTCAGCGGAAGAAAACAGGAAGCAAGAATCAGAGCTGAACACATCAAAGTCTCCTTGTTCATGATCATTCACCAAAGCCAGATCATTCACCAGAGATCTTCAAAGCTAAACAGCAGCAATCCATGAGTGCCAACCATTCCTGGAGGAGGAACGGCCCAAATACAGGGAGCAGAGGGGAGGGTTACCGCATCTCTCAGTTCACAGAAATTCTGTGAAGAACCTAAAAGCAGCATTTACTAATTTCTGTACGAGGTCTACACAAGATGTAGGCTATAGTGATCAGGGGGCCAAGATCCTTAGGAGCAAGATATATTCCCAGCTCTGCTGATTATGAGTTGGTTCAAGCTTGATCTGCAAGAGCAGCCATTAAGCTGGAAATAAGCTATAAACATAGTCAAAAGAAGGAGCCCTAGCTTCGTCATCACACAGCTTTAAAAACAAGCGGTGGAAATCAAATGACTGGGTCATCCCACCACTGCCATAGCAATGGGTACTGATTCCCCCACAGCACTTACACTGCTCTCACTGGTGCCACCAGAAATCTCTTTGCTGGGTAATATATTTGAAGAGGGAACACGTACAGCCTGACATGTCCAAATTATATTTTCCAGAAGTGAACCCCACAGACTTGCTCATCCATTTTTTTCCAGTGGGCACGTATGAAGGGCAATGGTGTACGTTTCAATGTCACCTGGCTGTTACACTTCAGAGCGTCACTCTGAAGGACGAACGGAGTAAACCCACTGGCTGTGCTGAGATACTAAACACCCATCCCCAGCAAGGAGTATGCGTAGTGTCAGCATCATCAATAATTGCTCCTGAGGTTAAAAGAGGAGAAAGGCCTACAACAGTGAAACCACCCCCTCACAGCTGTAAATTACTCATCAATTGTTAATGTTGCAGCGCTGAGCCAGAGCTGACTCAGCTGTCATTGTGGTTGTGTCATGGAGAATTTCATTTCCCTCCTGCTGCTCCAAAATCCCCAGCGTTGGAAGTAGCGTTTAATTGTACCACAGCTAGTGGGAAATCCAGCTCAGGCATTATTGTTCCCAAAGATGACTGACTTTTAAGGCAAAATCAGGTTAGAAAGAATACCAGTAATCAGATTCTGCTTTTTAGTACCTAAATTTTAAGCATTTTCTTGAAAATGTGGACAGTGTGACAACAGGGATCAGTACCCAGGTTTGTAGACATGCCATCAAGCCAATGACCAAGGTTTTCCTTAATCTAATAACTCCAGTTTCTGACTAGTCAATGACCTCTTTGTGTCCTGGTTATAGTAATCCCATCTCCTAGTACCTGGAATGACTGGGTAGTGGGACTTTGCAATTTGCTTTGTGAAGTCTGATGGATATTTTAGATACCTCCACCACGTAAGGTGGCCCTACTATCCAGCCTCCTTTGGTGGTTTGTTAACAATGCTGACCCCCCACGTGAGTATCTTCCTCCATGAAAAAGAAAACTAAACATTCTTAACCTGACCTTTTGAAAAGGAAATCAAATGTCTGTCAGTTCTCATGGGAGCTCTCTCGCTCCTCTCCAGTTTAACTGGAAGAGAAGAATCAGTCGTGGCCTATGACTCTCAGATTCTCTTCCTGATGTCCAAAGACATATGGTCACCCTGAATGTATCAGGCCCATATTCTTGCATTCCTACGTTTGTGGGCTCAAAACAGTTTTTCTTCTTTTAAGATTAACATTCTTCTTTCATGAAGCTTCTAATTTCCTTTCCACCAGCATACCAATAACTGCTTTTACCAGTCCTAAGCATACAATATGATTTGTCATGTTGCACTACTCAGACTGAAATGTGTCACTAAGGAAATTTGGAATAATTTTTTTCTTCTAGCAAATTCAAACTTGAGGCAAATCAGGTAAATGTCTCCTTGCATTATGCAGAGTAAAAATCTTTCTGGGTTCATAAGAAAAACTGACGTAGAGTTGGATATCAAAACCAGCCAGCTAAATTCAGCTTGGTTTCCCATTCTGCAGCAGTCCAAACATCATTAGGATAAACAGTGAACTCTGAGCACAAAGCTTCAAGATGTAGAAATCCCATTTTCATCACCTGCTACAGTTGCCTTTGTTTTCTTTCAAAGCATGAAAGTCTCCCTGTATGGTACCAGTTAGGGCATTCATCAGTCGCAGCTCTCTTCTAAGTAACTAGCCCAGGTTTCTCAAAGGACTCCTACTAAGAAACACAGCTAGAATGGAGTTACTGACCTTTTGCAATGAAATCGCCTTCAGTCCTGCAGGAATCCCCCTAGTTTTGTTACATTTTTGTTAGCCAAACCTTGTATCACTTGAGCTAATGCTCTGTTTCGAAAATTACCATTTATGGTATATTATTTGAAATTGCAGTATTCATATGAAACCACTGCTTTACTATGGTCCGGAAGATGTTCTCTCTCTTCCTCTCCCCCTTTATCTTCATATTTTAACACTTTACATTGCATCTGTAAAGGTTGTTTTTTTTTTTTTCAAGTACCTTCATTACGACAATTCACCTCAACATACTGCATCTGGAGTATCACATTTTTAGTGCATGTTATAGCCCATACACATATCAATCTATGTTTGCATCTGTGTATTACAGATTTAGATATATTTAAATGGCAGTTTCTGTAGGTGTGAGGGTTTTGTGGTTTTTTGGGTTTTTTTTCTCTTTTTCCTTTTTTGTTGAACTCTTTAGATATTCCGTGTGGAGGCTTAGTCAACATTTCCTTGGAGACTGTCAAATATTTATGCAAGTCTCAGAGATCTCAATTTGAAATTAATGAAGGCTGCTCAGCCAGAACAATGACAAATCTATTCCATTTACCTGCTCAGCAGGAGGAGGCAGCAATACCTACAAAAAGGGAACCCATAGCATGTTTTTCTGTTTTGCAGGTTTCCAAAGGCCTCTGAGAAATACAGCAGAATCTTCCTTTTTGAAGAGCCAGGTTTATATATCCGACTTAGCCCCAGAATCATTTACTTATTTTTTTATCAAAAAAGGAGGGAACAAAGTGGTTTGGTGACTGTATTTTCAAGATCAAATGACAGAATTCCTCTCAATACATGTGAGGAACATTGTTCTTCATTGTAATGAGCACCCCAGAAAGTTTTTCAAGGCTATTTAGGTCAGCAGAATCCTGAAACAATTTAGGGTGCATGGCTTTGAGCTAGATACTGCAAAAATCTTGTTAGCCAACACAGATAAATGGAGAAAAGGAAATTTTCCTTTTAAGCATGGAATATCTTTATACTATCCTTTGCTAAAGCAAAAAAAAAAAAAAAAAAAAGCCATAGTAAAAACTATACTGAGTGAAATAATTCAGAATTAAGTTCTCTCTTCCCACATATATTTGACTTTGCTCTAAGGATGAAGGAGGACAACTGGCACTCGCCAGCAAGCAGCAGGACCATATAGTCTAAAGGACTTATAAAGAAATTCAGGGCCACCAGATACAGTCTTATGAAGGTGCACTTAAAAGGAAGAAGTGATTTCCACCTCTTAAGGAGCAAAAATTTGATAAGAGAGTCAAGTACAACTTGAGAAAGGCATTTAAAAATAGAGAAAGAATTCAATAGTAAAAGTTGAAACTAGACAGGATTCAAAGATGAGAAAGCTTTGACTAAGAAATTAGCCACTAGCTCAGTCAGGAGTGGTGGTGAATTCTCCATTCATCTTTTTCCATCAATATGGGATACTCCTTTACAAGAAATCTAGTCCAACTTCACTTAGCTAGCTGGTAGAAGGAACTAATTTGAGGAAAATCTAGTCGTTACCATTGAAGTGGTCAGACTAGGTGGATCACTGAAGTCAGTGCTGACTTTGAAAATCTATGAATTATCTGCAAAATGTTCCAGTATACACTGTAAATGATAGATGCACACTATGTAAAATTGTACATCATCATGCGCAGATGTACTTACGTATGATCCCATCTGCGTTGTCCACATGCTTTGGTAAGTAGTGTGCTGAAAGATCACTCTGAAGGACTTCATCTGAAGTTGCTCTAGCTAAAGCAGCAGCCAAAAATGAGGGGCAATTACTGCAGAAGAAAAAAAAAACACAGAAAGAAACCCACAAAAAGATATTTTCATCTGATTTAGCAAGGTAACTTGCAGTCAGGGAAATATATAACAATACTTTTCTATAAACAAACAGGAATTTGAACCAAGATTTGTAAAACTTCTGATTCTTCTCTGCTAGACAGCACCACAACCCTGCAGCAAGACCTCAAACTCACAATATGGATTTTAGTAACCCCATTTCACTCTTATGTTCCCTGTTTCTTAAGTTTTAATGTTCCATTTCGTAACCTCTATTTAAATGCTTTTGAAATCCCCCTGAATCCCTTGAACCCCCCTGCAGAGTCTGTCATGCAACCCTTGCTTAGCACACATTTTCTACATGTGCATTACACACTTTTCTCTTAAGCCCATTCTGTCGTTTCTCCTAAGAATTAAGAGTCAGGATTCCAAAGGATAAGAGAAGTCCTCAGTTTTGAAAGTGTCCAAAACCTCACCAAGGGACACAAAGTTATGGCAAACCCATAGGAGGTATGAAGTTGATGTGCATAAGGTTAAAAAGCTCCCTCGTGAATGATCTCTATCAAGAGTAAAGTGGCTTTAACTTGCTGTAGCTTAATTAAGCCTGATATCTCCCAAGGTTAATTAATCTATAGCAAACCAAGGCCACTTTAATGTACATTCTCTCATTCAAGAGGATTTTAATACCTCTTCATTTATGCATAATTTTGTATTTCCCATTGGTCTGCCTTAACTTCTCCAGGTGTCTCTTGCTGACACAGCCTGAAACTTCCAGTTTCCATAGTTATCATCAGCTATCATAGTTATCCATGTCCCCCATAAAACGTGTCTATCATCGCAGGACCGCACAGAGACATACCAGCTAATTTCAGTCTCAGAAACCGTCCATCAAGAACAGAATTCTGCATCAGCTAGTCCAGGGAACAGGCAATGAGCACGCATACTTCCTTAACCTATTTCCTCTGCTTAGGCCCAGTAAGTCTGTTCACATGCTTTTAGCACGGCTGGAGAAGGGGCGTTAGCCTAGAAGCATCAGTCCAACCACTTCCAGAGCAGAAAAACTTCTACACACGAAACCGGACTTGTCAGACTTCGTTCGGGAGCCCAAGAAGCACATGGCAACCGTCACTTGCGTTCACATTTGGTTCACTGCCCAGGAAAGCCAACTGCCATCCTAAACTGGCCCACATGTCGTAGCTTCAGCAGTGAAATCTGAATTCCAGAAAAAAATCAGATTCGGTACACTTGGGTTTTTCTGAAAAGCCATTTTACCATAAAGTTTTCCAGATTCTTGATACCAAATGCTGCTGCAAACAGTAGGATTATGTAACAGATTTAGAAAATGTACACAAAATAAATCCTCCAAGCCTCATTATTTACTATTCAACATATCTATAAATTATTTAAATACAAGATTAACAATAAATAGCTTTGTCCAAGTGACACATTGTCACGAGACAAGCTCTGACCCTTGAAGTTACGCAGAAAGCCACTCATACCACATTACTGCACCATCAGTAAGAGTATTTCCTAGAATTAGCAGCCGAGTATTCTGCTCACGCAGCACCTCCAAGCCTCAGCAACGTGCGCGCTAATGAAGCACGACTGCTGGAGGAAATCAGCTGTCTTAGGACTGGCTCTTCCCAGCACAACACAGGATCTCTGATCCTATTTACATACGGCAATGCCCGCTGGTAGGAGCAATCAGCAAGAGGAAGACACACCGGGACCTCCTTTACTTCTGGTGCGTGTAGGAGCTGATTTTCTATCTCGTCTCGTCCACCTTTATTTAGCTCACAAAGAGCGGGTTTTTCATTTCTATTATTAGCTCCAATACTCCAGAGCAGTGATACTGGTTACTGTTCACGTTACATGCAATTTCCATGTTATAACAAAAGCAAGAGATTGCGATGCCTGGGATAGAATAATTATGCCAGCAGTTAGCAACACCGTGAGGACAACATTATGAAAAAATGCAGAGAAAGATTAAGGTTCAGCCTAAATAACGCACAGCAGAAGAATCCCTGCTGAAAGCACTTACAAGCCAGACAGAGCTCGCTTTGGGCACAAACATAACAGGCTGTGCTAGCACCTGCAGGAATCTGAGCTTGTTTCCCAGGCCAAGGCTTACCCTCACCAGCTCAGTGCTGAAACTTTTTAGGAAAATCAAACTTGGTTTGTGTCACTTATAAACAACCCCTTAGGAACATCCACTGATGGGCAAAGAGGGAACCTGGTTGCTAAAATAGAGACTCAGGACCTAAACAACAGAGAAAAAATACCCCCCGACACGAGGAACCTCTGCTCTGCCTTGGCTTGGAAGGCCACGTCTATGAAGACCCAGAGTCACGAACGTGCATATCTGAAATTTGAGATATTATTTTAACTGTAGTGACAGATTACAAAATTGAAAGGTGCCTTTACAGCGTATGTAGCTGGCCAGAGCATTTCCCCAATCAGCTCCCAATGCTATTTACATGTCCCTACAGCCAGTGCTAGCAGTTTCACACAGGAGCTCTTTATCTAGCCACAGAGTGCCTTTCCATTACAATACTAAACCTACACAAAAAGCCGCTAAAGATGTTATTAGATAAATTAGAGGATTTTAAGTACATCCTTCCTGATTCTCTGGCAGTGTGGGTGTGTTTAGAACACCCACAGTTGCATTGCAGCAATCCTGGAATAACTCTGCTAAGGTAATAAATCAAGCCTCAAAGTGGACCATTTCCATCAATTAAGTTTGAGAAAAAGAAGTCTGAAGTGGGCTTAACTCAGCCTACCTATTACGATGTTACCAGTTTAACACACAACTCTGCTCCCTCCTGATAGCATTAAGGTGGTGAAGACTTTCAAACTTTTCCTCTGAGCTATTCCTCTGTGCTGTAAATCTAATATAAGGTCTCCTACTAAAAAAAAGAGATGACAAACTTAAAATTCTTATTGCATGAAAGTTCACCATCGGGATTTGAGTGACTTATCAATTTTGAGGCAAAAGGTAGAGAAAATAAATCAGCTGAAGGTTATCCTTCTATGTCTGGCCACTCTTTGTCCTAATAATAACAGCTGCCTGCCAAAGAATTAATTGTCCTTGACATTTGTTCATCACAAAGCTTCTTATGTCGCCGTTAGAGGACTATGCCATGTAAGCAGGGAAGTGACCAGATGCAGACAGATGACTTCCTCTTCCTGATTAGCACAACTCAAAATTTACTTCTCTTACTTGGCTGCTGAGAGGACTTTAGATGAATTACTTCTCCCCTTCAAGGAACAGCAGACTGCACTGGAAGGTTTTTTTACTTCTTCTAAAATAGATTAGATGTTGAAGTCAAACCGCTGTCAGGACACTTCATTATTGTTACAACAAGACAAATGAAGAATCAGGTCTGGGATCTTTGGTTTTATCATAAAAGCGAACACTCAGGTGAGCACCTACAGCATCCCACAAAACAGCAGAGACCCACACTGGAACGATCAGACTTTGCCACGCTGGTAGTCCTCACCTGTCCTCACATCTTTTACACAAAACGAGAAGTAGCAGACAGGATCCACGGGGACACGGGAGGCGCATTGCGTCCTGCCGCTGGCGTAACTAAGGGTCACCTGGTGGCCGCTGAAAAGAAATTCTTCTGCCACATTCTAGATGCTCAAATGTTATTAGTCATTAAGTTTATGACAAACTGAAACTGGGAGGGCACGATCTTGTTTAGCAGAGAGCTGAGAGCTAGAATGCCTCGGTCTATTCATAGCCATGCCACTAATTCAGCAGCTGACCTTGGACGAGTCACTTCACCACTCAGACCTTCGAGTCCTCATCTACAAACAAGGGCTGATAACGTCGTTTCCTGGGGGAGAGGAGGAGTAGGAGGAAGGCTGTAGAAGGCTTAATTCAGTGTTCGTAAAATACTCGGAGATTTCTAGGTAAGAGCACAACTGGAGGGAAAAATATCAAGATGATAGGGGGAGATATTTTTAATCTATACAAGATTTACGGAGCTTCCATACTTTTTTCTCGCTCCATATTCTCTGTTCTCATATGCTGCCAGAAGTGCTAAGTGGAATACACGGGCAAACAACAGCTCTAGACAGCCAGGCTTAGTCTGGTGCAGACGGCTAACTCACGGTCATAAATGACTGTACGATGCAAACATTTTTAGAAAAGTTGATGCATCTCAAAAGGGGAAAACAACGAAAAAAAGACATCAAGTTCTTAAAACTCAGTAATGCTGGTGTTCCTGGAGTATTAGCACTGCTGATGGGAAAATGGTGCTACAGGCTCATTACTGCCCCTGACCAAAATACACAACTGAGTGCCACCAGTGCTGAAAATACTTAACGCTGTCATGGTCTGCTGTAACCGATGAGGCATCACTAACCCAAATAAAGCGGGAAAAATGGACTGAAACGTACTGGTGCCTTTCAAAGGCCAAAAGGGTCAGTAAATCACAAACCATACAGTGTTCCTATTACCTCAAGAATCCCCTGACGTTACAGAACAGCAATTGTTTTAGTTAGAATGAAACATGATTTAAATAGAAATGCTATTCAATCTGCTGAAACACAAAACAAATCCACAGGCAAACAGTATAAAGCATCGTATAGAGTTTCACACAGCAATCCAAGACCAAGAACATGACCTGAGAAGAACCAAGTACAGCACACTCCCATAAGGCCTATAATTTACTGCGTTAGCAAAAGACTTTGTAGGGATGACAAGCTAACTGCACCCTTTCCAAAAGACATTACACTGGGGATGCAGTTTGGTAAACACTCCTGTGTTAATGTGGCCTGTTGCAAGTTCTTGTTAGAAAGCAAGTTTTGCAAGATTCAATTTAAGAAAAACCTCATTTGTCCCCAGCCTGTATTTACAAAACACTCCGAAGCCCCATGAGACTTCTTCCAGATGGAGCTTCTTATACAGTCTGGAAGGTCTTTGAAGAAGCCTTTAAAGTCTGTATTATTGAAGGTTCCCATGCTGTGAACTACAGCAGTAATGAGCAGAGAAATTCTTTGGGAAGATCCTTTGGCTGTTTACCCAGCCCTCCCTTCAGCCACCTCCTGTTCCCGTGGCCATCCAGAAAGACAGGGCGCGAGCTGAGGGGCTTCTCTTTGTCCCCTAACTCCTGGAAGTCAGATAGGACTCAGAGAGGAATATTCTGTTAAGCAGTCCTTCGACCCCAAAATGATTATGGATGTGTCTTCTAATTATGCCAAGCGAATGCTATTTCCAGCTCCTGTCTCTGCAGGTTCTCCTCTCCTTACTCACAAAGCACCGCTCTCTCCTGCAAGCTCACTGCTCTGCTCTGACCTGTGCTGTTCCCTTGCTTTGCACAGCTGGTGAAAGTTTTGATGCTTATTTAAAGCCTGGTCACGGTGGACAAATGGAGTATGGTTTTTTTCCTAACACATGGTGAAAGCCTGCACTAGATTTTAGCTGCTGCAGTGAGTTACTAAAAAAAACCCAGCACAAACACACAAAAAAAGAAACAAACAGAAAAAACAATGCACCTTTTAAAAGACTGCATAATCAAAGCTCCTTGAGAAGTCATTTGAGCTGGCAGCGTTGAGACAGTAAAGATGCTTGATAAATCTGTTTGAAGGAGCTGAAAATGTGCTACACAAGGAAGCTGCTATCTATAGGCTTCACAGAGACAGCTGCCTGGTCACATTCAAAATTATTCTGTCCTTGTGGTGACAGTTGTAAGCAACAGAAATATAATACACAACCAATACAAAAATACACTCTTTCTGATGTGTTTACCATGCCCATATTCTGTACAGACACTGCGGTGGTACCTCTTTTTTACTAAATATTTAACCTTTTGCATTGTGCTCACTGCCATATTCTAGAGAATAGGATCAAGTTTATACAGATATTCTCCTGCAGCTTAGTCTATCTTAACTGGACATTAAAAAAAAAAAAAAAAAAAAAGAGGTGCACTGCTCATCAGATAACATCTTCAACAGCTGGAGTAAGATGCTTCAACATACCAATCAGACTTTCAGTATTTATCACTGTATTTATTTTGTAATAGCTGTATCTTACTTGTCAAAGCATTTACGGAGGCTCTGGTCTCAGGAATGTCCTAAAGACTCCACAGATAAATATAGTGAATGAGAATAACATGACTTTTGTAGGAACAATATTTTCCCTTTGCAGGTTCTTATTAGGCTCAAAGATTTTGCTGATGGTGAATATCTCAACTTAGTTGCAATCATTGAAAGTCTATCTCATAAAACAGAATAAAACCTTATATGAAGCTCATATTTGACAGCTATCACTAAGGTGAAAATACTTTACAGTCTCAATTTTAAAATAATCACCTTAAAAAAACCAACAATTTTAAAATGCCTTTAGAAATAACCTGTTAACTATCACTTGTTAACCACTACAAGTCAAAGATATTGGTTTTGACTTGTTCACAAATTAAGATCTAATCTGAGATAAAAAATATTCAAATTCTTTCCTCATTTTTTAATGAGATAGTAAGAGTCAACAAAACACTCTTTCTGGTAAAGGATATGTGAAATAGGTATGAATGGAAACCTCTAGGAAATCACGTTTAGTGATCAGATGGGAAACATTTGCAAAACCACAGAACTCAATTAGCGTGCGTTGGCGCTGATCCCACAAAAGGGCTCAGGTGCTCCACTCCTCTGTCAGGGCTTTCTGATAGGATATTATACATGGTACGAGTAAAGAAAGTGCTGTGCTGGATGGCACATCAAACTAATTTAAAAAAATCAGGGCAGAGAGCAAAATTAAAATACTGGCATGAAGAAAAATAGATGGAAGAAAGAAATGAAGAAAATTTGAAAGATAAATGAAGAAAAAAAATTGTTCGTGAAAGCATGATTGCAAGAGCGTGGTTTATATATTCTTTTATCTGATTACCTGGGAGACCTGGCTGCAAAGGGATATCCTACCTCGTTTCTCCAGTCGGAGCACTGCGGGCGAGTGCAGCTCAAACTCCCAGCCTCTGAGGTCCAGAGGCAGCTGGCACTGGATTTGTCAGTGGGTGCCAAATCTGAGATCAGGCCCCTTTCCAGCTATGCTCGCACACACACTCAGCCTCTCTCGCACCAACGTGTTTCAGAACACATCTAACACAGGCTTTCTAGCACACTACTGCAAACATCTTTCTCGCTAGAAGCTAAATAAAGGCCAAGTAAGAGATGTGATGCCACCAGAAAGAGCAAGCCCAGGTGCCCTGGAGATGTGCGCGCTCTGCCCCTTGAGTCCCCTCTCCAGCAGGGCCGGTTTTCCCCGCAGCCCCCCACATCACCATCTGTTTTACAGAACAAACTGCACACAGCGGGAACTCTGACACTGCCAGACGGATCCATCAGGGCTCAGCCCTCCCTACCCTTACCTTGGAGGGGCCATTCTCACCCACCCTGCCGCCAGTTTTCAGAAAATTGACAGGTATTCAGTTATCTTTCAGATTTCAACCCATCTTTTGACTTTGACTGAAACTGGCCTGCAAGGTTAAGCTTATCAGTGGGAGGAACCCGATGGGCAGACAGACTGAGCAAGCACAAAAGCCTTGCTCCCTTACAAACCAGGTTTTTTAAATCAACTTCTTGGAATGATGCTACTAGAATTTCCTCTGACAATACAGGTCATTAGGGGAAACCCTTGACTTTTAACATACTATCTTCAACACATGAATTAGACTGAGACCTCTCATCCATTTTCTGCCAGGTAGCAAGTCACTGCTTCCTTTCTCCGGAGGGGTAACTGCATCTGACAGTACATAAAGCTAATAAAATGTAAGCAAGACAAAATAAAAAGGTCACCTTTGTCTCTTTGATGAGGTACAATGTCACGAAGGCTAGTGTATATTTAAAAAATAAATGGTTGCTGACCACAAACCACTCATAAGCATTTGTGATTTAATGACTGTCACTAAAATGCGATTGACACTAAAGGGGTGAACTGTGAAGAATCCAAACTACATAAAACAGCTTCTACAGAGCTATTCTGCTGAATAGATCGTCTGTATATTATCTTTGAAACCTAATTCTATGATTTCTCTAACGCATTCTCACAATATGGCAGTTCTGAGGTTACTGATATTTCAATCTCTGTAGAGCTGATGCTACCTGCATTAAAGGCTGCTTTTAAAATGACAGAAGTTGTCTACTCTAACATGAACAACCCTTAAAAACCTAAGATTAATCTTCCAGGAGCTGAAAGCCAAATTACTGCAAGAAATTGAATTCCCAGAAGTGACTGTATGATAGTTTTCTTCATTACATCAAAGAACTGAAGATACAAAGTTTGCTGTTGAAAATCATATTCCAGGACTAGAGTCCTTCACACCCATATTATATCCATCCGTTATTAAAAGAAAGGTAAACCTAGACTTTGAAAGAATGCAAAGAGAAATCATTTTATTACAGAAATGGACCAGAATCCGTGAACCTCAGTTACAACACTGAGACGTCAAGGATGTATCTATATAGCAGTCTCCCCCTATCTAAATCAGAACCTTTTCTATCTGAGCAGCAAGATTCTGAGGGACTGGATAGTCTTTTACAAAATTTTAATTACTGCTATAAAGTGCATTTTACAAAATTATAAAAATATTATTATAAAATTTTAAAAATACCAGCAAGCCACATATTTGATGGACATTTATTATAAAGCTTAGATCTTTAGGATTCGGCTATGTAAATGCAAAAACATAGAAAAAAAAAAATCTGTATTTACCCTATATTTAATTAATCAAAATAATTTACTGGAATTACCCATACATGTGACTTCCAGGAATTTCTACTGAGATAAAAGATCCTTCTGGTTTTTGTTGTTATTGTTTTACAGGGATTAGCTTGCACATTTACACGGCGCATTCTCCATTCCAACAGAAATGCTTAGCATTGGAGTGACATGCCTACCTTGTAACCAGAGTCTTCTGACTGCCATTCCAAAAACCAGTTACTGCCTACTTAGCATCTCCGTGTCTGGAATGGTAACGAAGCCTACATCTATGCAAGATGCATGCTCACCTGAAGAAGTACATTTCTTAACTGGAAACCCAATGTCAACAACAGTTATCTCACAGCGAGTTTCTCTGCTAGACTGAAGCCTGTTTAAAAGCTCTACAGGACATTCAAAATGTCATTGATTTTTCTCTCTTTGGCTCTCAGTCAATTTGAAAGTCAGCATAATTCAATATCTTTCTACTAGTTCCATTAGCAAAGAAAGGGATCCATGCTTCAATCTACACTGCTTTATTGGAAAAAGTAATTTAATTTTACATCTGAAAGTGTGCCAGCATCAGCATAAAACTGTACACAGTATACATAAAATTTAATTTATAAATTCTGTATTTTGTCAAGCCAGAATGAGATGCTGTCTAAAATCAATGAGAGTGTCCAAACTTTCTCTGAAGATATTTACATATATTCTTTTTATTTCAGGTATTTTATGTTCTAGTCAGAGTTTTTGATGATTTTTCTCCTTACTATAAAATATAATGACATACTATCTAGAAAAGTTCATGTTGCAGAAAACCTTGTTGCGGCAGGCATGCTTTGCTCCTAAAAGTTCAGGCATATCATTTACTTACCACTGATTCATCTCCTACTTTTTCTCGCTGTTAAAAATAAACTTTCACTGATACTTCCCTTAACCTGAAGAGATAAACAGTACAAATGTGACGTGTCCAGAAATAAAATTTAAATAAGAATCACCCAATGCAGAGCATCTATTTTATTTTGGATCAGATTAACATGCCGAAGCCCTTAGATTACTAGTCAAAAAGAAAAATGTATTGCGCTGTTATAGTTAATGACTTAATTTCAAACAAATTAAACAAAATGCTACATAGCAGCACATACCGCTGTCTTCATTTATATCTCTACTGCAGATCATCATTAAGGCAAACAAATGTAAAATGACTTCTTTAAAAAAAGGTGAAGACAATGAATCTACAGCGCCCATTCAAATGAACAACTTTCAGTAACACCACACAGAGCTAGTCCCAAATAACTGTGCTTGGACAGTCTTCATGAAAATGAGGGGGGAAAAAAAAAAAAAAGCTGCAGGCCAGGATTTTCAAATGACATTTGATCACTTAACTTCTTTCAACCCATTGAACAAACATCAAATATAAGGCAAAACACACCCCAGAAGATTTATGACCACTGAGTCAGCAGAGAGTGTTCTCTCGCTCCCTTCTCACTCTTGTGAAACGCAGTTCATCATACAAATGGCTTGGGTGTTTATGCCAGATGTAAGATTAGATAATTAGTCATCTGAGTCCTAGATGTCAACTCTTTTGTGATACAAAATTTATTCCAAATGCACCATTTATAATCAGTTGACTTGCAAAAGCATTCTGGTGTTATACAGTAATACATCTTATGATGTACAGCCAAATATCTGACACTCTGTAGTAACAGATTCTGTTTCTGCTGTAGCAATACCCTGCCTGATCTTAGCCCTTCCAATGACTCAATTTTTTGTCTGCAAAATAGGGATAATGATATTGACCTCTGGAAAGCAATTTCAACTCTAACGATGGACAGTACCAAGAAGGGCCAGATATTACTAATTAACCCTAAACCAGGAATGGAACAAGAGAACGGTGATTTACTTGCACTGATCCCCAGAAAATACTGCTGCTCTTTTACCTACTTTCTCTGGAGCGTGACATGCAAGATAATCAAATTAAAAGCAAACATGAAAAGACTATACAGTACCTTCAAAAATAATTTTACAGATAAACATGTAACTACAAGGACATTCAAACCTTATACCGCGGGGCAAATCAAAGATTTTTAACGGCACCTCAATTTCAAAATTACTGACATTGACGCACACAGAACACAACGCCGGAGGGATAAATGGGGCTCTAAGATCAGGGCTCTTTTAAAGGAATAAACCTTTACTTACTCCAGAAAGATCACATCCTAATTCCCACTGTCACTTGTCCTTTGCAGAACTGCAAAGAATATTGGCGGGTTTAGGCTTTTAGGTTTTTTCTTTAAAGGATAATCAAAATGTTTTAGCTATTCTGTTTCACATTAAAGTCCCTAATGCATTCTGTTCTACTGAGCCACATAGTTATTTCAGTCATTCTTAATAAATAACAGTTGCCAGTAGTAGTTAAGCCAACAGATCTGAATTATTTATAGTGTTGAGGAACAGAACGGCAGATAAAATGCATTAGGGCTTTCAGTTGTTCTTGCCTGAATGACACAATGGCAGCCTTTAGATGTTTTTCCACAGGCTGTAAAATATTCTGCTTCCAATCCTGGTTTAAAAGATTTCCTAAAGAGACAACAGCCAAACCTACTGCTGTCCATCTTCAATAATCACATTCATGAAGAGCAGGTAAGAGAGAGTCTCCCAAATACAGTACATTACTTAAAAAAAAAAAAAAAAAAAAAAAAGAAAGAAAAAAAGGGCACAGACTTTGATTTGATTGAACAGGTCACATTCAAACTGCTATTTAGTATTATTAACCAGAACTTATTTATTTAGATGTTATTTAGCATGGCTCTATACCTTCCAGTTCATGATCTAAAAGCACCTCATATTGTTGAACTCAGTGTTTCTCTTCTCCTTTGCCTATAATCCCTCTTCCCTTCAGCTGGAAAAAAGCACAGATATTATCTTCATTTTACAATGGGAAATCCAGCTTCACATTCAAGGGTGGAACACGGAAATCCCAAGTCCTGTCTCTCGTCTATGCCTCTTTTTTAAAAGACCACATCATGAAACATCGAACACACAAAAACAACAGGGACAGAAATTATCTTGACAATACTTGACAAATTATGTTAAACACAGTAGTTGAGTTTATGCTCTTTGTGGCATAAAAGATGCATTCAGATATCTGCCTTGATTGACTAATGGGATAACGTGCCTCTGCTGGGCTATGTCTGGGTAGAAATTTGGGGGAACCTCTTGCTTTCCCTCCTTGTACTGCCATCACAGGGGACTGCGCCGGTGTGACATTCACAATACATCATCGATTCATGAGGAGAACCGTGCCCACAAATGACAAGGAGGGATTCACACTCAGATGCTGCAGAGAGAACTGGGGGAGTAGTTGTAAAAACATAAGCTTAAACCAAACAGTTTTCCTTTTATAGTTCACCTTCCGCTTTCTATATGGATCTATTTACAGCAGGAAACGCTGCAAATTGTAGCATCTCTAAGGAGTAAAAAGAAGAAAAAAAATGAAAACCTGGAGAGGTAAAAAACCAAACAAGCCTCCTCCTACCAAATACTAAAGAAATAAAGGGGGGGGAAATACCACTTTCAGGGCATGTCAGGTTATTAAGGTATCTGAAACTGGCTCCATCACACGTTACACTGTAGGAACGAGCCATAGTATCCAAACTGTCAAGCAGGCTCAAGTCACACAGATCTCTGTGCTTCCCCACTCTCCCTTCCTTGGCTTAGCTTCCCCACTCTCCCAATTCAGAGGCTTATTTAAAATCTGCACTCTCATTTTACTGAGACAGTTGTATTGCAGATTCCGTATGTCACAGGAGTGGCCATGCTCAAAAGATGAAGAATATGGCTTTTGCTTTGGGTAAAGCAGGTCCTGAGCCTGCGTAACATACAGCTTGCCTGCAGTATGCATCTATATATAGCTCTTTTTGTGCACAAAGGCTATATGAATTGATTCTGAACAAGCTGAGGATTTCGAACAAGTCTGCAGTGCTGTAGCCTCTCTCCCATCCTGAAAGGTACAGTGAATTATTTAAAACTTGGAAAACATGTCCTAAAATTATTTCCAGCACCATTTAAAAACAAGTCTGTGTACACATTCCAGTCACTGTTATGAGGTCAATTGAAAATATGAGCTGTCACCTTTAACAGCTATGGCATTACAAAGTAAATCTTGCAAGATTATAGACATTGTTTCTCTACCATGGGCTTCTCAATACAACACAAATTGTACCCGCGTATTCACCAAAATTTGGGGCTTTGCTTATGCAAAAGAGTCAAGTCTTTTCTTAAAATCTCATTTGTTCCATTTTATTTTGTTTGAGCAATCTTGGATTAACACATTCAATTCACCCACCTCAGAGGCAATAACGCTGCCCCCAATCTATTTCAGCTCATGTGAGAATAACCCAATGCCTCTTCTTTCTCTCTACCCCCCCCCAAAGAATATTGTCATCTTTTCCTGTAAGTTTATTATTAAACCTGTGATCTCTTCAGAAGACAGACGAGCTCTAAATATAAGGAAGAACCTGTTAGATAATACCTCAAGAAAGGAGCAGCACACAATGGCCCGTAGACAGCCCGAGCCTGAGCAAAATAAAAGTGGAAAGGGGATGAAAATCTGTAGTGTTGTCTTGCCTTTGCCCGGTGCCTGGACTTAGGTCCATCCTGTGTACAGTCAAACAGAGTAGAATATGGAATCATGTCCTACATGTGTAAAACTTAGTTTCTTATTTCTATGGAAGAAAAACAAATGCAAACAAGCAACATTATCTGGAAGTTAATTCAGAATCTGTCAAAAACTTACTCAGATCACAAGACACCTTCCTCAAGCACAACAGAACTTGTTTGAAGCTCCATGAACCAGGATTGTAAATAATACACTACTGAGGACTGACTCACCCATGGTGATGAGTAGGCTCAAAGCTTTTTCAAATGGAGCAGTGTCACTGTTATAATCAGCAGTTAAAAGAGTTACTTAGGAGTCACACTATCAATTACAATGGTAATACATATTCAGGGAGTGATATGCAGACAGAGAGAATATGAAATCAAAACATTAATAAAAAATAAGGAACCTTTGGAGACAAATTATTATCTTCTATATCTACAGTGCTTTATACATTCCCAAATGATTTAGAATCTAAAAATAAATGATTACTTCTACCAGCACTGACACACAAGCTACCTTGGATGAAAAACAGCAAATTGCTAACTGTGGACAGAAATATTACACAACTGTTCTGAACAAGCAGCAAAAAATGGACCGTGCTAGAAAGAACAGCGGGAATCTATACAGGAATTGAAGTTATCCAAGCTAAAATTTAACCAGAATAATGTGAATAACATCTTGATTTTCTACACCTATGATGGGATTTTCAATACACATGAGAATGGTTAGAATCCTCTGTCTGCCTTGATATCTCATCCCCCAACCTACATCATACTTCTCTCACCATTCTTTAGCATCATACTGAGACACTGACTTGAAGGAAAATACTCAATATCTGTAGCTGAAATACCTATACATATATACGTGCGTGTGTGTGTGTTTAAATATGAACAATCACCACAGACTCTTGGGGAAAAGGAAGAGGGAAGATTACTAAAACAGGTAGAAGATTGAACGTCACACACAAAAGCATGCAGCTAACCCAGAAAAGACATCAATAAAACACTGTGCCAAGTAATATTTTGAAAATAAAAACTGCGATCAATTCTGCCCCCAAAACACACAGCCAGTACCAACTCTACCAATGATAATGGCCTTGAAAAACTAAAGAAACAAAGAGTCCTCTGAAAGGCACAGTTCTGGACTAAGGGTAGCAGTAAACTGGAATAGCAACTACGTAATCACAAAAGAACAAATTCAGGAGGAGGAAATCAAGTACAGATTAAATACAAGTATGTTTTCTTAGTTGGAACAGAGAATTCTGTGAGAGAGTTTAGACAGACCATGAGAAGAGCCATGAGAACGTGAGAATTTTTAACTGTCAACAACGCACCAAATGTAAAAAGAAGAAAAAAATCTGTATTCTAAATCCACACTGAAAAATAGCAATGAATTATTTTTGTTGGATTTAGCTGTAAAAGACTGCTAATAGCATGCAATTGGATTTATCAGAAGTACAGTCAGGCAGCACAAAGATTGCCTCCAGGGCAGATAGTCTTCAAATAAAAATACAGGTGGTGCACCTGCATGAGCGAGCTTTTTAATGATGCATGGAGTCAACATAAAAGACACAACTGCGATTGGTTAGACTGAAAATAATATACCAAGAAAAAAACCTAGGAACACCAGCTGAGCTCAGAGATAACATAGGAAAAGTTACTGTTAAAGCAAGATTTAAGTTATAATAACACAGCGGTAGTAAATTGGAAGATGTAACATGATAGCAGACTGAGCGCTGCTCCCAGTTCTGCATCTGATAAATGACACTTCTGCCGACAAATCATTTAATCTCTACACATCCATCCATCTAGGTGTCAAATAGGTTTATTGCCTTAAAACTTCACAAGAGTACTGTGAAATTTAATTCATTAATACCTGGAAACTATGTTTTAATCCTTGGATAGAAGGTGCTGGGAAAGGACACCATATTACAAAATTAAGACTACCTAATAAAATATTATTGTATTTACTTCAGTGAACTCCTCATCCATCTCTCTCCTGTTTCAGTTCCTGGGTTCCACAGCGCTTCATGACTTTCTCATTTCTCTGTCTTGGGTTGGCAGGATGAGAGCTGTGGTCACAAACCAGGAACATCGGTGCTGACCGTGGGACGGACAATTAGCAGTTGCTCCCATAATATACAGAGGATATCGGAAGAATCCTACTTCATCCATGTAGCTACAGATATTATTCTAAAATCTTATGCTAAAAAGTACAGTAAAAAGCAGATCGAAAACTACAGGGGGTATGAAAGAGTAATCTAGGTCCAAATCTTTCCTGAAGTTACCAAGAATGAAAAGTTAGGGGCTTGATTTGGCATGAGCTGAAGACATGAACAACTTCCAGAAATGCAAATGAAGCACGTTGCATAATTAAACTCAACTATTCCCTTTAGTATGAGGGGAAAAAAACCAAAACCTAAACTGCTAAAAATCTTTACAAGTATAAAATATTGTAGGTTTTTATATGTGCAGAAAAAAGGCATGTTCAGTCCTACACTGTTTTTAATGGTTAGACATATATTAGCTCTGCTTTTCTATTTCAAAACTAAAATCCTAATTCATATTAGATTAATAAACTGCAGCAATATGAAATACGGAGGAATGCAAAGGCAGCAATATGAACTCCTCAGGGATCAGGGAAATGAAACAAGTATAATATGTTATAGCTTTGTTATAGAACAATAATGGACTGGTGACAAAAATCTCACCCTTTTATGAAAACTCCATGTTTTCTAATATTCAACCTGTTCTTTTTGATCAGGGCTGGTTATATAATTATCAGCCATACCACGTTTTTGCTGAAATCATGCATTTGAATTATAGATTTTTATTAGTACCAAAGACAGCGAGAAAATCAATTCATTCCCAAATAAAGTATAGCAAGGTTTGAGCCTTAGCATTGACACACTTTCATATGGGCTAGACGGCAGTAAAAGAAAATGCTTATGACAATAAAATAGAGACATAAGCTCAAGTAACCACAAAACAAAGAAAGGGAAAACAATTCACACAAGAATGCAAATCCACCTCACTCTGCCATTCAAAGCCAAGGCAGATCACGCTCTCTTACCAACAAGGACAGCCCGTGGCAAGAGGTCTGAAAAATCCAATAAGGAAAACTGCCCGGGTCCCCTGTTTATAGCTATATATTAATTCTTGATATTTAGCACAGCTTGTCAAGAATAATGCAGTACTGCACCATTCTTCATGAGTCTCATCTGCCTTTTAGCTATGAGTCACCATTATATCAGGAAAAAGTGAGCTTAATTTAGACAACACAGAAGGGTAAATTACATATTTTCTTAAGGTTTCTGATCCAGGGGGGCTACTTTTTTTTTTTTTTTTTTACTTTAATGTCTCACTTCTCTCATCTTCCCCTCTTTTTTTTAACCAAAACTATGACAATTTCATTAATCTTCACTAGGCAGCATCACAGGAAACAATCATAGTCCTGGACATGAGGGAAAGGGGTTTCTACGTTTGATGGAGGACTTTATATCTCCGCTACGCCCCTCTCCCGCGGGAATGACTTAAAGGAACAAACGAGTATTCCTTCAGTATTCTTCCTCCTGCAAAATGTATTGCCCCAATCTACCTAGCAAGAAGGAAAATGGAAAAACTGCAAACAAATATTAGCATTTATAGCAATTTCTTAACTACAGATCTAGTCTTGTTAGAAAGAAAATGTCCATTTTGATAGCAAACTTCATTTAGGCTGGAAAAGGAGGAGTATATGTGCCCTTTTTAGTGCATGTGTTGAGTTTAATGTGATCTCGATTGAAAACAGTAGAAAATCTTACTGATTTTAACACCTCAGTGATCAAAGCTTTTCTAGTAGCAGTTATGAAAGGTTTGCAAGGAAGAGAACAATAATGTACAATAAGACATGTCTGAGTGATTCTTCAGGTTTGGATATCTGCAAAACCTTACCAAAAAAGAAAGAAAGAAAAAAAAATTACTAGAATGATTGAGATTAATTTGCATACCTGCTACTACAATAATTAAAGACATCTTTCTTATAATGTGCATGTCTGAGGCATTTCATTCGTAAGGGAGATTGACATGCTGATACATTTTACTTCCCAGTTCGAAAGTATTTCTCTTTCATCACAGCTTAAAGGAAAATAGTGAGAAAGACTGATAAGAGAAAGAAACGGTGAATAACATTAAGTCAGAACTGCAAATACTTCTGCATCCTATATCCACCACCGCCTTCGATATGGGACCAAGATGGTAAAAATAACCAGACAGTCTCTCCTCTCTATCCTCCCCACTGATTATCTTTTCCCTTGCCCGCATCCCATCCCCTCAGGCACACGCAATGCAAACCGACTCCTCTGGTCACACCTCTGCTTTCTCTTGCCCAAGTCTGATGAGCTGATGATTAAGAGAGAAGACCTCCCAGCGTTTCTTTGGACATCCTTCCAGGACAAACTATTTCCTCCAGAAGGGACTGTTGTGATGTGAAGGTGCAGAAAAAGATAAAGAAATGTGAAATGGTCAGGTAATAGAGGAAATGAGAGAAAAAAAAGTCCTGGCTGTACTACAGGATGTTCCAGTAATCAGCCTGTATATATTTCCTTCAAAGTTTCACTATTGAAAATAAAATGCCTGTTGAAGGAATGCCTGTATTTTAAGGAATCTAAAATAGCAACCAATTAAAAAAAAAAAAAAAGGCAAGCTGATTTCTCACTACATGCATTTAATATTATGTTGTTTCCTGATGAAATCCTTAGTAAGTGGGAGTACTCAGGGAGACACTTAGATTTACATAAATTTGAGACAGAAAAAGGCTGTGAGACTAAGTCCATTGCATTGCACGGCTGGGATTGAGTCTTCCAGTGGAAGTTACATCAGCCTCCAGACAGACACAGTGCTCAGTCTCAGGCAAAACGCATAATTTAACTTCAGAGTATGCTCTTAAGGCCGTTCTACTGCCCTCTCCTTTATACCATTAGCACAATATTTCAAGGTTGTTCATGCATAATATGTAAACTCTAAGTCATGATTTTACCTTGCTTTTAAACAAATAAAACATACATAATCCCATTCTGTCATTGCACATAAATTTTAAATATGACTGCATGCCGTTTCTGATAACCTGATTTTTACCCCTCTTTTAAAAGAACAGTACACATATCACAGCAACACTCAACAGTTAATATAATTCAATACAAAACTACACAAAATTGTAAAAATGGATAGTGTAATTTATTTAAAAGTTCTGCTAGACTCAATTTGATATAGTGCATCATCGCACAGTGGAATAGGTAATGAGTTCTTATGATTTTTTCCCATTATGGCCAGTAAATTCAAACATTAGTAACTCTTATAAGAAACTTCATCTGCTAAAGACCTAGGTGGAACCTAAGCCACTCACCAGAAGATGCTGGGATTCTCAGCTTGGCAAATGCAGAAGAGATTCAAAAGAATCATCCATTTGCTTTTTTGGCACAAAAACCCCGATGCTCCACAATCAATTTCTGTGCGTAAGAAATCCAGGACAGAAATAGCAAGAAGCATGCATGGTAATGCTTGTTGAAAAGAGTTTACCAAAAGAACAAATAGAAACTGGCAGAACAAAATTCAAATGTGCACCACAATTTTCACCTCAAGAGGACTCCTTCGCAAGGCGTATTCTTTCAGCCATTCCTACATTTTTACTGGTTGAAATTTAACTTCCCGGGGCGGGGGGGCCGGGAGGAGACATTCAGATTTTAAGAGAAAGATGTAAGATCAAAGTATGAAGAATTCGGAGGCTGTAATAAAAAACAACAGATGGCTAAATGTGAATGCACGCCCCAGTTCACTTCTGGGCCCCCGGTACCATTCCGAAGCCAATGACGCCAGCAGAGCCCCTCCAGTGAATTACAGCCCTGCGAACGCCCAAGGGTCACGCGTTACCCTGCATGTGCTGCAGATGAGATGTCTTGCACAGGCAGTGGTTACTCACCAAAAGAATGCTCAAGCTGCAGCTGTTCCGTACATACATGCGTACCTCCTGTAATGGGCTGGATTCAAGGAATCCTTGAATCCATAATGTCTGTTTTCTGATTTTTTTCCCCTTTCAACCAGATAATAGCCAAACTACTTCAGCTGCAATAAAGATCTTAGTTTTAAAAATGCAAATGTTAGAGGGAAGCAATCAAAGAGCAATGAGAATGACCAAAAGTTTAGAAAATGTAACCCATGAATAAATGATGACGCCTAAGGAAACATGATAATTCACATAGGAAACAAGGAGACAGATAAAGACATTATATTGTTTTCTGTGTTAATGAGGAAGGGACAAACATTATTGAAAAAAAATGAACAGGAGAGATTCAGATGAGGCAGTAAGAAAACTTTCCACCTGTAACTAAAATTACCAAGAACTGGAATAGCCTGCGTAAGGAGGTTGCGGGATCTCCGCTGCCAGTAATTTAGAGACGAGGTCAGAAAAGTACCTCTCAGGATATGGTTTAGATTTAGCTAGTTTTACCTTGAGGTAGAAAGATGGGCTAAATGACCTCCTGAGCTGCTTTTCAGCCCTATTTTCTGTGGTTTTTCTATTCTATTAAAAACATGTGAAATTTCCCTTAGCTCTTTTCCTTAAAAGGAAGGAGGGTAATTCAAGAGACACGTGTCTCCAGAGCATAGCCCTTATTAATTAACCTCATAACGTAACCTGCAGTAACATTGTGCAATGTTGTGTACCCCCTCCAGTGCCTGTCCTACATAAGAGTGTCTTCTGGCTACAGAATGTAGAGCTTGATCACAAAGATATTGGTGTGTCCTAACTCTCGCTGAAATCAATGGCAATTGAGGTAACTAATTAAGAATTGTAATCAGGCCCTTAGTCCAAAGCAATAGAAAGGTGTGCTTTTAGAATCAGATTAGTTACTTAATCACTCAAAACAGGCACCGAATGATAGGCTGACTGCCTGTGGAAGATGCATCTTTTTCTCAGGTCCAAAGCCTGCTCTGTCTCACATTTCCATTTAACACCTAAGGAAAGAGAAGCCAGCTCTCTATCAAAGCAAAATCTACCAGGCGTTTACACTGGCGATAACATTTTATGGTTGTTCCTCAGTCAGGGTTGCTCATTTATGGCTGCAAAAAGATGCAAGACTGTGAAGAACTAGCCCTTTGACATCTGTTTGTATAAAATGCTTCTGCAATGATTTCAGTTCTTCTAAGCCTTCTCTGCCCTATTAAAAATAAATAAATAAAAATTTAAGAAACATCTTTTTCCTAGGAAAGCATCTCCCATGTAGATAGATCTTTAGCTACGTTATACTGGCAGCCTCTTGCTTGAGCAATAGTCTTTGCTTATCCACTGTTCTCATCCCAGCTGGTAATAATCAGAACTGAGAGACTTAATTACTGTACCTTTCAATAAGGCTTTAATTTTATTTTTGTTCTTTCTACTGCAAATGCCCATGAATCAGAGGGTCACTTGAAGCACAGAATTCAATTTAATTATACTCACAGGCATTTTTATCATTAAACAGGTCAACTTATTAAAAAAAAAAAAAATCTTGATTACGAATAATGGAAAGCCTGGCAGGCAATCCAGAAGAGTTTGACTCTGAAAGCTCTCACATCCATTTGTTTAGATTTGTTTACTAAGCACTGGGCAAGGTCCCACAGAATGAATGTGACAGCATTAACTGAAACTACATCTAATATTTAATTATAAGTGGATTTTAATACTGACTTATTGACTGTTTTCATGGGAATATTTACCAGTATTTGTAAACTGAACTATTATCTGCTAATAAAAGCAGGGAATGAGAAAACCAACAGAAGAGGTCATTGACTGAAAACATGACTCTGTATTCCTGAACTGAATCTGGCAAAATCCTTCCCAAGTTACAGAATTATTTTATACAATCAGGTCCATTCTTTAGATAGGATAGGATTCTTTTGCAGATAGGACACTGTTTTAATTACATGCCAGGGAGGATGTCTCTGATGGACTATCCTCATGCGAACTCGATCTAAAAAGAAAAATCCATGCTGTTCATGAAAGACTTGATATGCAAGGTAGAAAATATTAAAAAATTCTGGAGAAACAACATTTTGGAGAGCAGAGAGCAGAAGAGCTCTGCCAGAAAGCTATTTTCATGCTTAACTATTACACCTTGGTACTTAGCTTGGGTCTTTTCAAAAGGATCCTTATGCATATTTTTGCCATATTCTGTATGCAACTATGTGTAACATGATTTCTGTATGTTATTTATAAGGCTAAGAAGTCCAATAATTATACATACTGTGTATTTATATATTCCTTTCCTTAATGCTCCACATTTGCATTAACTCTCTGTTTTCTAATAGCTCAACAGGCCTAGAACTTATTTATTTCTCTATTTATTTAACAGTATTGTCAATACTAATTTGAAAACTAGCTGTTATTTTTAACCACTTGTTGTATGTATAAAAAAGCATCAATTCAGTTATCTGAAGCTAAAGTCTTAAAAAGGTGATTACACAAGGATGCAATGCAAGAAGTTAAAATTTTTACTGATTTCAATTACAAAAATTGTTTACGTTCATCTTTATGCTCTTATGACACGGAAAAGAAATCAAACTGCAGCGACAAAAGGCTGTTACAAAGAATCACCTTAAAGGACCCTGACTGCAAAGCCATTTCTTCTCTGTACTTGAAGACCATGTGGAACACTTTTCTTATTCATTCAGGCTTACTTTACAATAATGATAATAGATAACCATAAACACACAGATATCTAAAATGGAAAAATGAGAAGTGATTTCTGTTCCTGAAAAAAAGTTGCATTTTCCTGATTCATTAAATAAGAGTAGTAGCTCTCAGAATCCAGAAAGACAACATGGCTTTACCATGACCCTGAATTCTCGTGTTTCATTTTCAATTTCCTTTTCTACATAAAAGTAAACATCACACAGTTGCAGCGTTACAAAATTGTCAGAACTACAGACGCTTATGCAGAAACAGGACCATGTGGATTTTGTTTGACATAAATTGTTGCTTATCATCCAAGTGGTAGCTGATTTCAGAGGTTCATAGGTGTTTGGATTTTAGCAGAGAGAACTGATGCAACATACTCTCTATAAATACAAAAGCTTTTTCAAACAAGGATATACCCAATCACACAGATGTCTTTCTCGAATCAGTTGCAATGAGCCCGCATCTGATGTTACTCGCTTTGTGACTACTATCTCACGTCCTCAGATGTCTCCTCTCGCAGCTGTATAACATTCCCCTTCAGCGGATACGGTTACTATCCTGTCCAGACTGGAAGAGCAGCAGATTTGCTTGTCAGAGGTTCATCTGCTGCTCTCTGGTGATCTATTTTTGCTCAGATGATTCAACTTAATATGTTCCTACAGTGTACAAGGCTGACCTAAGTTCTTTTAAGTTATGACCTAAGGAACAACATTACTTTTATTAGCCATAAAAATTTCCAAGACCAAGTTTCATATGGAAACAAACCTGAAGTCCAATGGAAAACAAAAACAAAAACAAAAAACAAACCACCAAACAGTAAAAATACACAAACTTGCTTCTGCAATATAAGTTACACTGAAGCAGCACTAAAATGAACTTAATAGTATACATTAATTTTCCAGGTATTAGACACTTGTTCATTGTATGTTTGGACACAATAGCAGGGTTATTTCAAATTATAACTTAGAATTTAAAAAATAAGACTCCTTATACTTTCCAGAAATCAAAAGATTGGAATTATTTAATCAGTCCAAGTGAGAAAGAATTTGCAAACTTAGCTACATATAAGAAATTACCTTCGCTCCAATCAATGGATACCTTATATGTATCCCTGAATTATTTGTGAACTATATTTTTATCAGCAAAATTGCTTTCAAGCAAATCAAGATTCCTTTAAAAATTCTGAAAGATAATATTACACTTTGCTATTCGCAGGTTTTGACCATTCGTGCAAACAGAATATCTAAGGAACACTTTGGTACCTATCCATTCCTCCATTCCTTGTCTCAGTTACAGTGGTACAGCACTTGGATATCAAACTGGAATTCTCTATATGAATTTGTCATCTTTTTTTGTTACCATTTTTACAAATTCCTGAGGTATCTTCATAAATAAGATCATCACAAAGAAATTACACCGTGCACGAACAAAACAGAACGCTACTTGGTTCTTTTGCTGCTTCCTCACTCTCCTTGCACACCGCTCGCTACTCCTGCATCTGCCCCTATGCAACTCCTTTCTTCATGCATTGCTCCTTCTGCAGCTCCATGTATTAGTTTGCCAAGTCACAGTGACGTGAATCCTAATCATGTCTTCTCTGTCACTCAGCACTTCCGAGGACAGTATTCCTGTCACCTCCATGCTAGTGAGCGAGCATACAAAGTAAAGCAGCTTGGAGGCACAGTACAAAGGCTGAACAGGACAAAGGAGCAGCAAAAGCAAAGCACAAACAATGGATGGCGGTAACAGCAGTGTGGTGGCGACTGGAAACGAAGGGCTTACTTAGCATGCAGCCCTCAATGGCAATGCTCTTACTCTAGTCCCGCATGAACGTACAGAAATATACTGATACATATTAGAAGTCTCAGTATCTGGGCTGTCATTTCTTGTATTCCAGTGGAATTTCAAATGGTGGCTACTGCACACAGCAGAAAATGCTCCCTGACCCCAAGAACCTACAATTGAAATATTTAAATTGTCAGTCAAAGTGAGAGGAAAGAAGGGCAAGAGAAGTTAAGTATTAATTGCATGAAAGAAAACAACGATTTGCCACTCAGGTTAGTTCCACAGTTTGTGGGGTAGATTTCCATTTAAATACTGTTTATATTATTATGAAATTAGGACAGATAACAAAACAAAGAAATGAAGGGCAAAAAAGGGAGACAGAGCAACTTTCAAACAGAGGCCTAAAACATATCAAAATGATGGTAAAAGTAAGAAGCACTCAGAATGATAAGCTTTTCTAATGAAATATTAGTCTTGCTCCCACATATGTCAATCCCCTAAACTTAGGGAAAGGAACCATGAGGCAATACCCAGAATGCAAATTGCACTCAATGCAAAAGCAGCTGCAAAACAGAGAATGAGCTGATTTGACACTTGCTAAAGAAATCCATTAAGCATAGGAGAAATAGTTACGTTTCCAAGTCAGAATGCTAGTCCTGAAAAATGAAGTATCTGCATGAATTCCTCATCATATTTCCAGACTTTCAGCCACAACACAACTATTTCCATGAAAAATGTGATTATACAAGTTCGTATGTGTGTGTTAACGATTAGTGTATAATGTAAGAGACGTCCCACATCAAGAGATCTACAAAATGCCATACAGGTAATATGAAGCATATTTCAAACTGACACTAGGCCACTTATTTAAAAAAAAGTTAGATCATGTTTATAACATGCAAAAGTGGGAGATATAACCTGTAAATTGGAATTAATTACATACTGCATAATTTCTTCCTATTAAATATGAGTGCTTCTTTAAACAAGCAAATTATTTGGGATGCTTTTTCAAACGGAAATTTTGAAAAAATAGATTATATCTAATCTTAAAGTTCTACTGAATTTCTGTTGCTATAACAACATGTGAAAACCTTTTTCCTGTTGAGGACATCTGTAGCTATTTTTACATGCAACAGCTGGATTTGTCTGTCTGAATTTCACTCATAAAAAAAAGTGTTTTATTTGCTGTCTTTGAATAAGTTTTTAACATAATGCCAAATGTCAGAGTCCAGCAGGCTCAAGAGCTGAATAATCTCTGGTATGAAACACACATTACAGGGCAAAAGTGTAAAATGAGCAACAATTTGATTAAAAGCAGTGAGAGTCTCACATTCCGCCCCATGCACACACACCTCCTCCTCCCAGATTTGGCACTGGAACAACAAGGGCACAAGTCTTTGTAAATGAGATCTTTGATCTCAGGAGATACCACCTTCATACTCTGAATTTGTCTAAAATTTACCAATACAGGAGAGCACCAAGAACCTGACTTGCAATTTCTTTGAACAAAGCATGTCAGGCAGCTGGAAACAGTCAGCATTCAGCTGTGATGCCCAAATTCACGTAAAAATGTAACAGCTCGCTATTCTCATCTTTCTCTACAAAAGTTTCTCATACAATGAAAACAGCAAATAAAACAGTGATGAACATGCCGATCTCTCCAAAACAACATAAATAGCTCAGCTATCACAGCACCTTGCAGAATTAGGCCATGTGTAATTTTGCCCCCAAATCACAGATGTCTGTAAGACTGGAAATAGAAATTAGGAGCTCTGGTCACAATCATACATAAAATGGAGACGAGACAACTAGGCAACATAAAAATTGACATCTAGAGAAGACAATTTTATTTCAAAACTCCCCTTTACACTAGGCAGCAATGTATTTATTATTATTGCACCATAATTTAGACTATAATATCATTATAATGAATTACTGAAGTGAACTGTTCATTCCCTGTGAGGATTAGGAAAGAATGGATTATATCCTAATGCTTCTTAGAAACCACTTCTCCCATAAATGGCACAGCTTTGCAGAGCCTGGTGAAACCCATACCCCTACCTACCCCAGGCAGAGACAAGGCTCCGGTAGTGCAAAGTCTTTCAGAGCACAAGGAGTCACAAAAGGCTATGTGGATTCCTGAAAAATTCTCTCCTACTGTTTCCAAAAAGACCTGTTACTTATGAACTGAAATCACAAACAAAAAATAGCAAACAGACGCCACTGGGATGTTGGAAATATGCAATGCATACGTTATACAAAGGTAATAACCACATATAGGCCTGGTGCACATGGATTACAGGAAGAACATTTGCTTTATTTTTCAAACACAAAAGAGGAGGGCATGACATTTTGTGAACAGGGTCCTGTATCTTTTTTCTCTCAGTTCTGATTTTAGCTGTAAATACGTAATTACTGTAAATGCATCCAACGCCTACATCATTTCTAAAACAGCACAGAATTGTTCGTATTGCATCTGCTGATCAATAATTACCAGTGTCACGCAGAGACAGGTAAATTGCCACTGCTTTAGCCTAGGACATTTCACGTTCACACAGACGCCTACAGTTTAAGGCAACAGTTAGCAATACAAAAGGCAAAACCAGTCTTAATTTTTTCTTAATAATTTGCTTCCAGCTGATTGCCCAATACATTAAAATGTACTACTACATACTAAAAAAGCTTACTGAGCATGACTTGGATGTCAAGAAGATTTACAGCCCAGTGGTGGACAATAGTTTTGTTGACACTTTCTAAGCTGAATTTATTGGAGAGATTCCTGAAGAGAGGAGAAGTATTCAATTACCCAGTAAATATCAAAGAACATGCTTGGTGTTGCTGTTTTTCTCTTGGACAGGAATTCCAGACTTTGAAGGGTGACCTTTCGTGCAGACCTACTGGAGTCTGTATTTAAGCTGTATACTGGAGAATTGGACACAATATTGAGCTTAAGAGTGATTTCCGTGCTGCTTAATATACAATGCATGAAGCAGCACAGAAAGTATAGACCAAATGGCCCAAGGCAGTAGTTTCTCCACAATTCTCTAAAAGAACAAAACAAATTAAAACAAGATTAAGAGCAGAGATCTGAAACAATTGAAATCCAATGTCTTGAAATTGTACTGAGACATCTGCCAGGATGCCCTGGTAGCTAAGTAACTCTCTGAACTCTGCAAGACTTATGATTATACCTAGATGCTTTGCTGTTGTTAGTAAGGAAATAAAGAAAAACAACATGGAGAATAAAACTGTCCTGGAATGCAGCCAGGACAAAGCAGAGCACTTCTGCTCCAGGATTCATGATCCATGTGAAGGCTAATCTGAAGGGCCACTCATAAAACCGGAGATCACAGTGTACCACACTGATCTTCAAGATATGAGGCCAACAGGCGCAGCAAAGTATACAGAACTTAGAAGTGTGACATAACGGGCAGCCTACTTGCACAGGATGGAAAGCAACATATTTGTTAGGATATGGCAAAAAACAAGTAGTTCAAGCAACTTAAAGAATTTGAGAATGACCTTGTGTTAATCAGGTTAGCATGCCCAAGGGAGTGGGAGGGAAATCTCCTTACTTAATAAGATCAGTCTTGATTTTAGAGATAATAGGGACATAATTACAAGTTGGCGAGGATGAAGTGACCTCCAACCCACCTTTGTAATCCTCATCTAGAGATACTTAATGAAGCTAGTGAAAGTGGAAAATAAAATGGAGTGAAGAATAATGATCAGTGCCAAAGTCCAGTGGAGAACTCTTCAATAACAACTATGCCAAATTTTGTGGAACTGAAAGAAAGGGAACATTTTAACACCACATGAAATAAGATCTGCATCCAGTGAAACCTTTCAACGCATCTTGTTAAACCAAAAGACTTCAATATACTCACAGCTTAACAGCGTGGTTTACAACTTTGACACATAAAATGAGAATGAAGCGGACAGCAGACGAACTGGCCTTTCTTTGTAGTAACCGTCTACACAGCATACATCTTCCCAAGTAACCTTCCAAAATGACTAGCCTTTTCTGTCTACCATTTATATTTACTGTGGCTCCTACGAAGTTTTTGGGAAGTAAACTCTCAGCAATCAATCTTTAGAACCACAACAGGACTCGTTTTTTGCACAAAGGGATACATACATCTGTAACTTTGCAGGTGCTACCATCTGCTCATGTATTAGAATTTGTACCCACAAAAATCTGTCGGTACAAAACTCTTTCAGCTACTATAAATACCTTTGGTTTAACACTTTGGTAATTTTATGAGTAATATTTAAAAAATAAAAAGCAAGAGCTATGCACTAACATCAGAAAAAATACGCCCATAACAACACAGTCTTCCCAATCAGCTTTCCAACTGGTAAGTTTATGCTTATTAACCACTTTTTTTTCTTATTAAAGATACGGCACAAAACAAACACTATGGGATAGAAGATAAACATTAATGCTGATCTGAACACTACCAAAAATTAACTCAGAATTATATACTATCAACTATTCTATTTTTCTAATGTTTAATATCAAAAGCGAGGGAATTGCGAAGGAGTATTTCTGTCAGCAGTGACTGACCTTGAATTAGGCCTCAACATGATAGAAAACACTTGAATTTTCAGGAGGTACCCTGCTCGTTTGAAGACTATCAGCATTCAGAAGACATGAGTAACACTGATGCCCTATGTGCTTAAATTCTATAAAGTTATCTTTAATTAACAGGATCAGTTCTTTATGATCAAAGTAACACCAAAACATTACTAAATCTCTTTGCTACTATTTTTTACAGATGAATTATTTAATATCAAAAAACAAACAAACAAAAATATAACCTAGTGACTTCAAGATGGTATTGCTCTCTGTTCATAATTACTATATGATTGTCAAGCTGAAATCAAAAGCTGCTACATGAATTTTATGATATTTAACAAATCTAAGGTTTACATAAATTTAAAGCAGAAATAGCAATAGGGGATAGCTTGGGGGGGTGGGGAAAATCAATGAAAAGCCATGAAATTTCTCTGCCTTCTATCCTTCACGTCACAAATAATCTCTCTGGAGATATACACACACACACAAAATTAAATTAATGCTTTCAAACTGACAAGTGCGGTTAAAAATAATAAAGTTAAGCCCTTTTAATCAGAAAGCACTGCCAAAAGGTGCATCCGCTGAAGCCTGCCATTGATACCAAGGCCTGGCCAATCTGACTGTTAAGAATATGACTTAACGAGCAGAGAGTGTTCTTAAGCCTACCATGTCTTTCCCAAGCCATCAACCCCTGCCAAAGCTCAGAGAGGTGCTGGCAAGCTCTTCTCAGTACTCTTTGGCTGGAGACTGAGTTGCTATGATATATGTCTACAGAATAATAAAAAAAAACTGTGGAAAATGTGAAGATTGCAGGCATGTTCCCCGGAAAAAACGTACTTGATTACAGCAAGTCAGAAGCAATCTCGACCTATGAATACCTTACGAAGAGAAAAGAGAACTGTTCTTCCCACTATTGGTTCCAATTTGTACTCATTTCGATATCAATCCAAAAAAAGAGAGAAAAGAGGGGAAACAAGACGAGTATTTTGCTGAAAAAATACTAAGGCGCTATAGAAAGAGTTTTTCTGTTGTTATGGAAACACAGAAAGCACAGGCTAGGAAAAAGAAAAGGGAATAAAGAAGCAATTTAAACTGCAAATATAAACATGTTCTTGCTTCCCGGAAAAAGTCTTTCCAAAGGATTTTGTTGCTGCTGTGGATCCAAGCAACTGAAAACTACAAATTCTTCCCCACAGAAACGCAGATAAAAAATTGAAAACCACTGTAACAAAATAATAAATATGACAAGGAATAAAATAACCAGGCAGAGTTATCAAACTGGTATTTCCACACACACAGAGAACTAGTTTGCTGAAAACGCAATAGCTTCAGACACTTGCCGTTTTAAGTAATCAACAGAGTGGTGAAAAAGGACATGATTCTGCATTTATCTGGAGAAAAATAGTTCTTTGTTTCTTCCCCACATTTGTAGTTGTATTTCATATATGTTGAACAGGTAGCCAAAGAAATCATTCCGTTCTCTGAACATAAATTACTTCTTAAAAATTGGTTGTTTTATATGAAGCTACTCTGAACATGCAGAATAGAATGTCAAAATTGGTATTATCTGTTAGTCTATAGTTCTTTGCACACAAAAAAGTTAATTTAAAATATTTCCTGACACAGTCCTAAGTTACATCAAGAAATAATGGTAAATAATTGTAGACATATAACTGATCAGCAAAATTTGGCTTTAAAATTCTCATTCTGTCTTTAGGTAATGCTTAATGAAATGGTACAAATCAGCCATGCTAATGATATTATGTTCTTATGTACCTGGATAATCTACCTTGGGCAGGTATCATGGAATTTCTCAATGAAAATGGGGCAAGGGTTCATGACAGATCCTCTACTGAAGAGCATGGAAAATTGGCACTTTCTCTCCAGAAGGACAGCGAGTGCCCGTATCTTTGGATCTAATTGAAAACACCTTTCCACCATGTCAGAAAGAAAATAGATTTTTCACTTGTAGCAATGATCACATGCTTATGTAAATTAACAATGAGAGACTGCAATAGAGGGTTTGTTATCACTCTTAAATATTTGAGAGGAAGATTGTAAGTGAGTCCGCAATGGTTTTAGCACTATGGGGTTTGGTCAAATACCCTGCCTGCACCTATTGAACAATTACTGCTGCTGATGGAATAACGGGCAGGAAATCAACTGCACATCCCATAAGCACTTCGGTAAATAAGCTAATCTTTGAAAGTAGTTTCTCTTCCTCACCAAAACAAAACACCAAAAAAACCCAAGGGCAATAGACCACAGAGTTCACATGAGGGACCCAATGACTTCTAAATTCGTTCTGGAAAGAAAATCATTTTTAGTGTAGCCATCTAACATTCACCCAGCTCAGTAGCTTTTTACTCCCTGCAGGGCAAAGTCTCTTCATCCTTGCTTCCGTCATTTTAAACTACAGAAGGGAACAAATTACACACCTAAGACCACTGCTGGTTTTTTATTCTTTCTTAGACCAAATTTTTAAATAATTTTGTGACTGAGAACTCTGAACTCGGGCATCTGAACTGTTCTGACAGTAACGGTATCCGTTAAGAAAAAACACTAAACTCTTCATGCATATATACATGGACGCACATAAACAAAATCAAGATATATTCACATAGATGTTACCATTGTAATTATAGAAAGTGACTGAACTGCACTAAATTACTAGGATTAACTTTGGCTTGCTGATTCCATGCACTTGCACACACCTTTAGCTCCAAATACCTGTCAAACTCACTAATGTTTTTCATGAAGAAGTAAAACTTAGAAATAGAAACATGGATCTTATCAGGATCTAACAGGCCTTTTTTGGGAAAAAAAAAAAAATCCAGGTAAAGGAAAATTTGTGTGTTTTTTCAAAATGTAGCATTTTACCTCATTCTGTGAGGATACCCACAGAAAGTCACCCTATGCTTCTCCGATATTCTTTAGCAACACACACACACAAAACCAAGTCTCTGTATATTTATGAACATGAAAGCGACACAATAAAATATTGTCACATCTCTATTTGACCCACTGCATTTCAAGAAATACAGTTTAAAATTCTAACCTGCAGTGGAAGACCCGGTTGAACGTCCTGGTGGCTGCCTGCTCGGAAGCTTTACTGACGGTTCTTAGCCAGGAGAAGGATAATTGCAACAAAGAACCCTGTGGAAATGGTCACAGAACACGCATTTTCCTTTGGGCCAAGTGTGAGCAGGACTTAAGAAGCACCAAGATGATATCCCTGCTGAAATCCTGTCTCTACTGCACTTCTATCTTTGGTGCACAAAATCAGTTGCAATCTCTGCCATAAAAGATACAATACACTGATTTATCCCTAATTAAGGATGAAGTACAGAAACAACATTTGATTGTTGTTTACCTTTTGACATCTGGTGGCCTCTTTCAAATACAGTGATTTGAAAAAAAGGAAGAAACCTCACTAATTGCTCTTAGAGCTGTGTGAAGAGTTCAGGCTTTCTGTTTCTGGGCTTTTGCAGGGAAAAGCTATGTTTCAGATGTAGTGTGTGTTGCTATGGTAATTATTATTTTACTGAATGATATACATTCAGAACTGATTTCATATTGTCAGACAGCAATTAAACAGATTAGACTGTGTATACTTACAATTCTGAAATATTTCCAATTTGTTTTAAATTTTAGGGCATGTGAAAAGCACTGGTCTGACATGCCTAGAAAACGAAATATTAATTCAAAGGGCAGCTCCAGCTGTACAGGTTTCCTCTTACCTCCTCAGTGGTCTGTTCAGGAGCCAGTGTGTCTTAGGAGCACAGATACTGCAAGACATTTTGGTGCCTGAAGTCAGACACTGTCTCTCTGGCTCCTCACAGCTACAGCCATCTCCTGCTCATTCTTCTGCTGCAGACTTTAAATCTCTCTTTCCAGATGGCTGGAGCAGCAGCTACAGTAACTATCAGAAATCCAACATGTTGGCTTCTATCTTCCATTATTACAGTACTCGTCAGGAGGAAGTTTTCAGTTGCTAACCACTGAGAAAACCTACTAAGTGAAGGTAAATGCTTTTCCTCATCCTGCCGTCCCTTCTGCCACCATGCAGCCTCTGAGGACAGAGCACCACTCTGAAAGCAGGTAGGCATCCATGCAGCATCAGCTGCAACCCTGCATCCTACTCTGGTTACCAGGACACCTGTACAAGAGAACCAATGCATAAAGTACTCACTCTTCACAAACCTATCATCCGTCACTTTTATTCCAGATCCAACACGTACTTGGACTGACAACAGTTTCCAGATTTATCTAGCTCTTTCAAGTATCTAACTGAAGATACAGAAACACGAAAGCAGTTGAGGAAGAAAAACAGAAAGCAACATGATTTAATTTTCCTGAGAGATTCTAAGTATCTCAGAGTAACTAGAGAGCCAATATTCTTACAATACAAAAATGATGCTAAAATTTGTGTAACCAAAACCACAAAACCCTCTGGAATTTTATTTGCTATGCCTTAGCTTGGCAAAGGAAGAAATGATAGCGGCAAGGATAGGAAATCAAGAAAGCCCAGGCTTGTGCCTAGCTTTATTACAGGCTTTCTTTGGTAAATCAATCAATTGCAGAATACGATTTTTCCCCATGCTAAGTAATAACTCAAGACAAAATTTAATACATGTGAGTAGGGCTAGTCAGGGAGATAAATGATGAGTTTGAGAACTCATGGATGAAAAACACTAAAAAAATGTACAGAATTGTCAGGAAGGAAAGTAGCTGTGCAGCTTCTGAACAAAAGACAATCATCTCTGAAAGAAGAGCAAATTCAGTGTCTGCCTCAGTTATACAGGCCCGTGGCTGGATACATGCAATAATACAGACAAAAATAGGCTAAATCTTTAAGCTTCATGGGGAGGACACCTGACAGACACAGAACAGTAAGGTAAATGATAAGATGTTATTTAATTATCGATATATTTTTTTGGTCATTCTATCTACCAAGTAAATTATTTTCATAGGTTGACATATTACAGTTTGTGGGAGCAAGTCAGTTAAGAGATCAGGAATGAGTCAGCAGTAGAAGGCTGATGGAAACATTAATCTTGAAGAAAGAGCTAAAGGACAAGAGGAAAACAGAGTATCATTCAAGATCAGAGGAAACAGAATGGGCACAGAGGGTCTGAAAGGTGAATAGACTGCTGCACAAGGGAACATCAGACTGCAAGAAGCTGGCAGAGCACAGGCCATAAACAAAGAGGAAACAAATTGACTAAAATAAGGTGGAGCCTTGAAAATTAAGATAAAAATAATTTTGATTCCAAAAGGAGATCATAATTTACCCAAAGGAGGTCATGCCATGGCAACATGACTGAAGCAATTGTATAGCATTTGCTGTTTCTCTTAGTGATAAGGAATCAACATAATCTAGTCACTTCACTAGCGGCAGTTCAGGCAGTTCACAAAGGATTTGGCATTCATTCAGGAAAGTCTTGACTTATCTTTTTGTCCCAGTTCCCAACCTTGTGAATAGTGGGGTTTTGTATGTCATCGGCATATCAGTAAAATATCTAATTTGTTCACAATAGTACTCACTACCTAAAATCACTAAAGCAGGAAGACTTTTTTATGTCTTTTGGATCAAGCTGTCATGTTTGCAAAATATACTTTGCTGGGTATCCCTGACATATGGTCAGAATAATTTGGTTTATTTTCTTATATACAATCTTCTTTCAAGGAAAATTTGCTATGTGAGAGCTATGGAGGAAAAAAGGATGCAAAATGAACCGGCATTCAGTTCCAAGGGAACTTATAATACAAATTTAATTTTAATAGATACTGAAACTGTCTGCTGGGCTTAATATTCAGGCTAATTATGACTAAGCCAAAATGGTGATTCCTTCTCTTTCCTGTGCATTTTAGAAAAATTGGTTTTGTCTGGAGAGAACAGGGAAATACAAACAAGGTTGTTCACATCCAGACCAGCAGCTGCCAAAAGAGCTTGAAAAAGGAACCTTACCTGTAATTTCTGCATCTGAAAAAAAATTCAAATGCTTAACTAAATGGCAAGATTCCACAATATGAGTTTAGTAAAGCTCATAATGCTCAGCTTTCCAAAAGGGCCACAACAGTAAAATTCAGTGGTGAAGGAACAGGTCATTCTTTAAGACAACACTAGCAGCTGAAGTATAAGTGAAATGCTTGTCATAACAATGTCCCTAACCTTCTCCTTAAAATGGTTCTAACAATATCCTTCAGCCTTTGCCTAGTTAACTTGCAATTAGCACGTGTGAGGCTGAACCAAAAGTTATTTTAGGAGCCAACTGGCAAGGAGATCCAGCCTTTTTAAAATTGAATTGTTTTCTATGGTTTAAGACTGTTTCCATGGAGAGACCACAGCATATGAACATCTTTAGGCCAAGTGCTTTGCTGCAGGCTTATCTGAATGAAAGCACCACAGCAGGAAGGATAATTGAGGCCAGTTGTTTAAAATTCATCGGCATTCTCCTACACTTAACACAGGAGCAATTTATTTTCATTGTTTTGATCTGTTAAGCATTTAAAAGTTAAACAGTGCTATATACACCTTCTCTTAAATGACATATCTTAATATAATATTTACTCAGGATAGAATAACATTAGTTGCAACAGTGTCATGCTATTGGGTGACGGTGGCAAAGTGGCAGGCAAAATTATACTCTGGATGAATGTAAAGGGATGCATATGGGGAAAAAATGTCCATCCTAAATTCACGTACAAAGTAGTGGGCTCTGAGCTGACTATTACCACTTGGGAGAAACATCTTGTAAGTTATAATAAATAGGTCTATTAAAAAGCTAGCTTACTCTTCACTAAAGGAAAATAAAGCAAATAGAATGGTAGTAATTATTAGAAACAGGAACCTTGTTACACTACTTTATAAACCCTGAGCATGCGTGCAACTTGAACACTATCTCTGATTTGAATCTCGGTCCAGGTTTCTCTCCTTACACCTTCCCGCTCCCAACACATACACGCGCAGACAAACAAGAAGCACAGAAAAGAGCAACAAATATTATCAAAGGAATGGAACAGCTGCTCTTTGAGGAACAAGTCAGAGTTTATATTGCTTAAAAAAGTCACTTGAACACACTTGTGAAAGAACGGCAATCTAGTGGATATGGCGTATGCTCTTGCACACCTTCACAAGGCAAATCCAAAATTCAACCTTTCCCCCAAAACATTTTACTGGGCAACATCCTTCTTCCTACATATTTTTAAGATGATAATGAACAGTGTATGTGTAGATATTTTGGATGATTTCTAAATTAGTTTACAGTTCTCCCAACAGGTAGTGTTATGGTTTTAAGTTCACATTCTTAAGACTCCACAACACACAACAATTGATGTATATTAAATAACACCTATATCATCTCTGAGGCTGCCAAAATTATGCCTATTTTGTACTTCGGAAAATAAAGAAACAAATGCTAAGTGGCTCAAAAAATGATAACAGGAATTTTGCAGAAATAAGGTTTAGGGTCCAGGAGCTAATGTTTAAACTTGCACTACTGACAGACAGTTATGTAAGTCCTGAGAACGTTTTCAGAGCTTAACAGATCATGAAAATACCATTAACACTCACTGTTCAGTGTTTTCAAAATAAGCACAAAAAGAAGTCTGTGGTAATTTACATACACTCCTTTGCACTTTCACCTAAACTTCTTCCAGGCTACAAAAAAACAACCAACCAAACCGTGTTTTATCTACTTAACCCCTTTGGAGGCAAGAGAGCAGGCAACAGGGAAACACAGACTTTGCAAAAGATTTTCTTAGCCATACTGCTGCACTCTTAAAACACAAAGCCTGAGATGTCGTTTCCCTCCTCTATGCTCATCCCTTCACGTGAATTGCTGGTTTAATCTGCATTTCATCTAATGTAATCATTCATATTGTGTGGGCTGTGGTTGGACTCAAGACAGAGCAGCGCTGCACTGGAACAGGGCCTCCATTCCTGTGCTGTCAGCTCAAACTCCAGTTCAATGCGTTCAGACTGCAGCTCTCATGAACCTGAGTCACGACACCCGAGTGAGATGCTGAAGGCCTTTTCCAGTCAGGGCAACGTTACGGAGCGCAGCCCATTTGCAGTAGCAAGGCTGAACTACTGCAGTCATCGTACCACTAACTTCGCACAGTTACAGAGTAAATGTCACAGTTTCATAGTCATACCCATCCCAGGAAAACTAGGTTCAAAACACTTAGAAATATTTCAGGTTTTCGCTAACGAAAGATGATCAACTGAACTACCTTACAATCCAGTTTAAGAGCCTTCACCTTCTCTTTTAATTTATTGCACCAAATTGTTCATACTGTGCCTGGGTTAGAAGGACATCTGCGCACTTTTCCCAAGACGGAATGGTAATTTAAAAGCTGAACGGAGGAAGAAGGACACCAAGAACATTTTCTCTGGCAAGTCAGGATGTTGCCACTTGCACTGGTGTTGCTCCTGGCTCTCCTGTTCATGATAAATGTTAGTGTCAGGTCCTCATAACTGGGTACCAAATCAGACAAGCTGATACTCAGAAGACAAGAGCTGGGTCTGAGAACACTTACTATAGCTAAAGAAATTCCAAGGCATTTAATACCAGAACATTTACCTTTGACATCAGAACCCCTGTATACATGAGAGGAACAATTTATGCTGACATTTTCCACAGCAATGCTCTTTTCCACTACAAATGCATCATGTTCTTTCCATTCTTATGCATAAAGAACAATGACCTTAAAAGTAACATTTCAATTTACAGGAAATCTTAACTAGTATGATCATCATACCCAAAGGAATACAATGTTAAAATATTATTCTCCTGAACTTTGCAAAACACAGTAGGATACCGACATGAATAACAAACCTTTCACTGATTTAATACATACACACTGTGGTGAGGTATTTTTGCAAGTAAAGGTTAATTTGCTTCTCCCTGCACAAATAATATTGATAATTAATAGAGAGTCCATATTCATTCATTCAACCCAAATTTCCTGGAGATGAACAGCAGTACACAGAAGCAAAATGACCAGATTTTGATGATGTTCTTTGACCTGCATTTCTTGGACTAATGAGGAACTATCTAGTTAAGATGCAAACAAGCAGCCCATGTGAAAGGCACTTCAGCCTACCAATGGCCTTTGTAATTCCCTGTATTATGACAAACATTTCTAAATGCTGGCAAACATTTTCTAACTGCTAACTGAGGACTCGCACATTATGCATAGATCAAGATCACTGTTTTATTATCAATATTCAGTATAACATATACAGGCAACCTTTTTCTTTTTCTTTAGAACAGAAACCAGTTCTGTGGGAAACATGGGTAAATGAAACAAGGACACTGATGAGCCACAAAAGTACTCTCAGCCAAGATCCTGTAAACAAAGTATGTCAGCAGAAGAGAAATGGAAACGTTCATTTATTTTACTTCTTGAAATTCTGGACCCGATTCCACCGTTTTAGTGCACCTCTGGGGATAAACTCGGAAACCAGACAGGCTTGCTCTGTCACGTTTCTTCTCTGGAGAATTTTGAAAAAGATTCTATTTGCACCGTTGCAGGTTGAAAAAATCTGAATCAACAGTGACTCGCTCAGCTAGTTCCTGACTCCAAGACAAGTGAATCAAGAAGACACTGTAGCTTTTACCCAACTGTAGCAATTACCCCCAATGGATTTTACCATTCAAAAATATATTTATGATGCCTCATTAGCTTGGCATGATGAATAAACTCCATCAATCAACATTTATTTTACTGGATTTAACTGCTATTACCCTTGAGTTGAAAAGGAAATGAAGAAAAATGTAGGCCTGTAGGAGCTACTTGCCCAAGGGCTTTGTTATGGGTGAAGAAAAGAAAATGTCAAGAGGGTTTTTTTGTTTTGGGTAGGGGACAAGAATTATTCAGCTGCTTTAAATGTTCTTGTTAACAGACATACCTTACGGATAGGTAAGGAATAGTGTGGCCAGCAGGACCAGGGCAGTGATCGTCCCCCTGTACTCAGCACTGGTGAGGCTGCACCTTGAATCCTGTGCTCAGCGCTGGGCCCCTCACCCCACAAAGGCCATGGAGGGGCTGGAGCGTGGCCAGAGCAGGGCAGCGAGGCTGGGGCAGGGGCTGGAGCACAAGGCTGGGGAGGAGCGGCTGGGGGAGCTGGGGGGGCTCAGCCTGGAGAAGAGGAGGCTGAGGGGAGCCCTCATCGCTCTCTGCAACGGCCTGAAAGGAGGCTGTAGCGAGGTGGGGGTCGGTCTCTTCTCCCCAGTAACAAGCGATAGGACGAGAGGAAACAGCCTCAAGCTGCGCCAGGGGAGGTTTAGGTTGGATATTAGGAAAAACTTCTTCACCGAAAGGGCTGTCAGGCCCTGGCACAGGCTGCCCAGGGCAGTGGTTGAGTCCCCATCCCTGGAGGGATTTAAAAGACAGGTAGATGTGGTGCTTAGAGACATGGTTTAGTGGTGGACTTGGCAGTGCTAGGTTAATGGTTAGACTTGATGATCTTAAAGGTCTTTTCCAACCTAAACGATTCTGATATAAGGTGCTGCGGTCTTCACAGCAAGAATGTCAAAAGTTAATGGCAGCTGTATCAAGAGAGCTGGAAGTGATGAGCACCTACTCATTTGGCAAGGAATCAAGACGACATGAATTGGTGGCATTGGTCTGGTTCTTCACATGTGACTGTCACTACCACATAAATCACCGGCAGAACTGCCAGCAGCATGCAATTTTAGATGAGCACTGACTGGGGAAGGAGGAGCAGGAACAACAACCAGAAACTCAAAGAACCCCTGAGCTAACCCCTGGTACTGCAGTTGGCAGAAATTGTTCTGAGATTTAACACAGGACTTCAGTTTTAAGAGAGAAACAACAGTCTCTATCAGCCCTAAATGAAAATATATTTATTTACAGAGCCTGTGTATGCATGTGTCTGTGTGTGTATGCTTCTAAAGATAAAATAGCAAGCAGACAGATGTTGATTTATGGAGAGCTAGAATTAAATAGCCTACTTGCTGATTACACCATTTGGCACTAGCCTGTTTTGTCCTATTTGATGTTATTTTTTCATTGCTGAATGCTATAACATTGTCTCATCTCCAATGTATTTTAATACCACGTTCATACTGCCACAAAGGTACTAATTGACCAGAACATTTCAATAGTGTGTATATTAAGACTTCCATCATGCAAAAATAATCAAAAAAATTGCTAGTTTTGTCTGTGCTATCTATCTGTAGATACGTAGCCGTAATCCCAAAAGTCTTTATCTTCTGTCTTATCTCCAATACAATACTGAAATGGCTCACGTTACCAAATGAGAAAAAAAAAAAAAAATCTGGCCTTACGTTATGCGATATTAAAAGCACAGCATCATTTCATTAAATAGCTACATTTGCTTTGTTTGATATTGCAATCACAGATCTTACTCTTTGTGACAATACATACTCCAAGGTATTTGGCACTCTATCAACAATTCCAGACTTGGAAGGATTATAGATGCGCTGACAGTTAAACGGGGTTAGAGTTCTCTGCCAAAGATAGATAAGTAGCATGTACTCTTTGATAAGTCCTATCAGAGCCACACTCTGACAGGAATTCCTTTACAATGCTACTAAATCTTCTGCTATGAAACTCATTATGCACACTGCCATTTGCCCCACTAGAGGCTGAACTCCTTTGCCACCAATAAATATATTCTATTTCTTTCCCCAATTACATACGTACTGCTTTATATTCTAGATTCAAAATAACCGATCGGGCTTGATGGGGCTGGGAGGGGGAGAAGATGGAATGCTTTTGTAATAGCATACAGAGATCTAGCCAGAATGCTTAATCTGGTTAGCTGTAAGACGAAAATCTGTCTGGTGGCTTCGTGACAAAGGAATGAGGCTATGTAGTACAATGCAAACACCTTATTTTAAATGTTTACAAACAGTAATTTCCATCGTTTGCACAGAGTTACTCTGTTGAAAGAAGTTTCTGTAGAAACATTACAGCTGGGGGGGGGTGGGGTGGGATTAAATCTTAGATCTTCAGTCACGATGATTCTTCCACAGGCCATATTTTTACAATATAGGCACACATAGGCCACATGTAGCCATGTGTGCCACAGAGGCACCCACATGCAGAGCACAAGGATACATGCCAGTACCATTCACTAAAAGCAGATCTAAGTTGACTAAACTTTCTTCTTTTATAGGAATACCATGATGCTAGCTTCTGTAGAATTTGGTCATACTTTTACTCACTTAACTGGATGCTACATCATTACGAAATCCATTCTGAACTCTCTTCTCATCTTCGATATAATTTGGTAAAATAACAGAGCTCTAGCAGCAAAAGCATTCCTGTATGTGTAATGAAGATCTCAGATCAAACACCTCAACAGATTCATTTAAAATAAGTGTATTATAATTTCCTAGATTATTACCTGCCAAAGCTCAGTGGGTGGTCTCTGAAGGCCTACGCCGTCAGGAATCCCAGGTTCTTAGAATCCTGTCATATCTGTCTGCATCCACCCCCTCAATGTTTCCAGTTTCCCTTCTTCTGCTTCAGAAAGTAATTCCCTTGGTAGCTGTCACATTAAGATATTGGGACACAGTCCTCCTGCTGCACTTTTGGATTCTAACTGAACCTGACTGTCAAGTTCACTAACAGAAAGTGAGTACAACCTACTGCAGTGCCTTGAGATTAATTTGCCTTGAGCTAATGAAAGTCAATTTCTAATTTCAACCCTTAATTGTGATCAATAGGGCTTGAATGAAACTTATTCATACAACCAGAGAGAGAACTGATAGGAAGAATTCATATTCAATGTGGCTGTTTAGGATTATATACCATCCAGAGGTGTTTCTTCAAGTTTAGATATTTTTCAGAAAGAGGGAGACAACAGCTCAGAGTGTTATGACAGGAGCAAATTTGGCAAAGTTTAAGAGCACAGTAAAAACTGAAAATGGGTTTGGAGTCATCTGTAGTCAAACCAGCTTTTAACTACATATTATCACTATGTAGCTATTTTTAATATGAACAGGCATTCAATAAGGTGCCTCATATACTTTATTGAGAGGAGTCTCTTCCCCGCAGGTGTTAAGGCCTAACTCCTGACTGGGACATCCCTGTTGACTCTTCACTCCCTCTTTTATATTCCAGTAATATAAATCAACTTAGAGCATGTAAAGCTTATTTACATTCATATGGCATTCTCTGAACTATGATCTAGAGGAAAATTTTATCCTTTGTCAGAATTTTCCTGCATGCTTAATTCAGAACGAAACAAATCAGCACAAGAACTTATATACACACACTGAGATATCAATTAACTGATTTTATATTTTTAGTACGCTTACAAGCATGTTATTTTTAACTACAGAAACTAATTTGATCTTACTGGTGAGCATGGGCAAGCTTGTTTACTTTCTTGGGAATAGGTAAAAGCTGTCATAGACAGGATCTGTGACAGAGCTGTGTATTTGTGTGCTTTATTTTTTTATTGGCTTGGCCAATAGTTTACAGAGATAAAATAATCTGAAAGATATTTTCAAGCATGATATCAAGGGTAACACTTCCTAAAGTGCTTTGTCTATGTTGCCATTTTTCGGAAACTTTCCCGGTTTGTTGTTCCCACCAGTGTTATGATAAGGGTAGCAATTTTAGACACCTCACTAAAATTTCTTTATCATGTCACTTACCCTTGCACTAAGTGAGACTAGCAGCTTGTATTTTCTACTCATACTAACACTAGTAGTCTCTACTGTTTTCATGGATAGTACTGTAATGGTTTTATAAATACGCACAGAGAGCAACAGTAAAAGTTACAGAAAAATTAATCAGCCATGTACCTACCTACCAGTGCTGTTTTAAAAATATATTGCCTTATCATGCATATATTTTTCTCAGATTATTTTCATAACAAATGAATAATTAACTTTTGCAAGCAAATACAGAGAGCAGCAACATCCTCATACAATTAGCTGTATTCACACAACAGACGTGTAAACTATATTTGGATCCAGGAGGTGGAAAAAACAGATGAATCTGTGGAGCAAAAGAATACTTGTGAAATACTTTCTTTTACAGGATATCCAAGCATGTAGGCTGGAACGTGGAATTTGGGGAGTTACAAATATACTTAATACAGCTGCAAATTCCTTATTTTGATATTAAGTCTACATATCACTCCACACTTAAATTCTGCTAGCAGCAAGTACTAGATCTCTTACATACGAGAAAGAACACATCTAATAATTACCAATTCCTCTTACATATCAAAAGAACAAATCTACTAATTACCAATTCCATCCAAATTGATGTATTTTGGGGCTGGAATTAGTAGATTAGTTGCAGTCTGACCTTTGAAACTAAGTACATTGTCCTCCTCGCAATCTCTAACAAGCAGCAACCAAAGTTCATTAACACGAGTTTCTTGGGTAGCTTGCTACGTCAATGTACTTCTGTTTGTTATGAGACTTCTAGTCTATGATAAGTTCTTATTTCCCGTTTATAAAACAGTAAAATAACATGAGGAGGAACTGATAGAGAATGACAGATTTATCTTTTCAAACTGCTCCTAGAAGTATAAAAGCATCTATAGCTGGTTTGAACACAGAAACATCTGTTGAACAAAATGATTTGGATCATCTGTTTACCTCGCCAGACTTTCTTTGTCATGGAAGAAACATTCAACAGTAATAAAAGAGGATGGTGAAACCTAAGAAAGATTACAATTCTGTAAATCCATAGTAATAACATTAAAGCTGTTGTACTATATCTACTTTTGACAATTAGATTATTGAATAAATAAGTGAATATGGTTCAGAAAAAATGTGCAGTTTTCACCCAGGAATCAAATAGAAGATACAGTTTTTCACCTTGGAGAGGGAGAAGGGGCATTAGTCCTTTAGTTTTCATCGATTTCAGCTGTCCAGACTTTAAATGGAACTGATTAGGTTATTAGGTTCAATCAACATTTTACTCAGATGTTTAAACAGCCCATTAGGTATGAAGTTAGCAGGTAACTGACTAAAGAAGTGAGCATGCTAGCAATTCCTTTCAGTAGTGTTCTAACTGATCCGATGTTTCAGATGGTCTAATCACTCTCACTTTTTTTTTTTATTATCATTTGCATTTGACACTGTGTCTATTACATTTTCTCATTCTGTCCCTTTATTCTTAAAGGGTTAATTGGTGACTTCTATGTATGCTGGAAAACAACCCCACTTGGATTTCCTCTGTTACAGATTCTATCACCTGTCTGCCTGAAGAACTATTTTTCAGGGTTTGAGTGATGAGAAGTACTTAGACTTGGAGGAATTCTTGAAGCTTCAAAGTACCCATCAATGTCAATGTAAACATTTAAAGGAAATAATTTGGATACCACAGGTAAAAAAAAAAAATAAATCTCTCAAGAGCAGTCTAGAAGACCCCATACGTTTACTCACAAGAAAAATCTGAAAGGCAAATGATTAAGTATTTATAGTGTAACTACCACTGGTGAAATTTCAACAGTCGTTTTTACAGCTAGACATTTAATCTTTTGAAAGACACCGCAAGTTTTCATTACATCCTATTTATGTGAAAAAGGTCCACATTTCACCTGACAGGCTAATAGCCCAGAAACATCCCAGAAGGTACAACGGCACAGGCTCGGTCCCTGACTGCAGTGCATCACGCCTAACCTTTCCTTACAGGTTAAAAAAAAAAAAAAAAAATCTGTACAGTGGATGAAATTGTGGCCCAAAGGAAGCACTGGAGAATTATGGTTTTGAAGGGCAAAGTTTCATCCCTTGATGCCAACTTGTGCAATTTCATGGCAAGTTTTGTAGTATTTTGTGTTTTACTTCAAGCTTCAGCTATTTGAAACAAGCAAGTACTTTCCAATTTCAGATTATTCTTTTTTAAAGAAAGCTTCCAAGCTTCTTGATTGCAAAGTAAAAGTTTAAAATGTTTCTAAGTACCTTTTTCAGAAGCAAAACCAACACCAGGGTTTTTTCTCAATTATTTTAGATTTAGGTCAGTTTTATTGTTTTGAGCTGAATTGCGATACAATGATTACTTGTTCTGGCAGCGTTATCTACTTTACCTTTTCTTTTGCATATTCTTCCCTCGTTATTGTAGTGGCACAAGAAAAGCACATGTCAAACACAACTACCAACTCTGAACTTTTATTTGTAGCAGCAGCACAATATGATTGTCTTTTATTTTATAACTACAGAAAGACATGAAAACTTTTTGATGGGGTGGGCAAAGGGTGGGGAGAAAAGATTAAGAAGGACAAGGATTTTCTTAAGTGGAGAGGAATTTTTTTTATGTTTACTTTAAAATCAAGACTGACTTGTCTTTTTTTTTTTTTTTTTACTATAAATTTCTTCCAACCTCCTGTGCTGTTTTATGTATTTATCCTTCCTTATACATAGAACAGAAAAGTAAAACAAATCATCTTCCTCAACAAGAAGGATAAATATACAGTAAATTAATTAACACAGTTCTGAAACATAAGAGTTTAGGAGACTACAGGATGTGTTAGTTTATTCTTGGATTTAAAAGTAGCAATTTTTTGAGGGTCATATCCTGTGCCTTTTTATTTAGCCCAAACTTCCTTCGACATAACTTGGAAGCTCTTGACATGCAGAAAATGCAAATTAACCTCCATACCCATTGTCTAGCTTGGCATTTTCCTGAAACTTTCCATGTTTACTGTTGCTACCAGTATTACTACAAGGGTAGCTATTTTAGACTTCTCACTGTAATCATTTTTATCCTGTCACTTAACCTTGCTCTAAGTGAGACTAGCAACTCCTATTCCCTACTGCTCCAGTGGATAACATTGTTTTGTCACCAAAAATGAACAACTACACAAAGTAAAAACAAGTTCCTGTAGTATGTATTTCAAGAATCTGGACAGACACTTTAGCTAGATACAATTCTATGGTACTGCTTCTAGTAAAATATCTCACTGATTTACTCTGTTCAGTTTTCTTGACTGTCTTCACAAGATCGATTTTGCAGCAATCTTTTTTTCTAGCAAACTCTCTGAATCCTTATTCTACTATAAGTACTAACACAACTCTCGGATGCCTATCAATGCAAAATCCCACAAGATCCCCTTATAGAATACACCACAAGGCTTCTAGAATAACATGAAGATATCATGTTTTTAATTTGTTGCAGTAGTGAGCATATTGGAAAATGAGGAAAACATTCTGCTGGCACATAGTATTTAAAAAACTATATGATCTTATGCTATTATTTGCTTGTTAATTTTATCAAACCCAATTTATTTTTTCCCAGCCTACAGAAATTTGGGGTTTTACTCCCACACAGAAGCAGCCCTTTGAAAAAATGTTTTTTCCTGATTTAACACTTCTGAATGTTTTCTTTTCTATCTGCTAGATGGCCACAGGCAAAATAGAACAGTGTCATCCCTTCTTCACCACTAAAAGGAGACAGCTGAATTGTTTTATCAGTCTTTCAAAAAAACCTTTGCGTGAAGCCTAAAACAGCTCCCTGAAAAGCTGGGGAGACTGGTAACAAGATACTAATAGCAAACCCACATGAAAGCAAGAGCATAAGAAAGTACCCGATCTTTCTCTAACTTAAAGTAACAGCATAGCCCCTAATATCTTGCAGTGATGTCAAAGTAAGTATAAATACAGCAGTGCATAACCAACTTTTGGTTTAAGAAGTTTGCCACAATAAAACAGGGGTTATAAAAAACTTTGATGAGTTTCTTTATTTTGCAGACCCATTTCACAGACTGACAATGATTCTCTAAGAAATGAATGGGAGGAACATGGGTCGGTCACTCAGGTTGTGATATTTATTATTCTTTCTTCCTCTTTCTGTTTTATTATTTCATGCTACCTGATCAGCTGTTTTTCATATCTTTACAAATATAAAGCAGACTTCCTCAAAGTGCTTTCCTTTTTCTTTCTGTACTTCCTCAACAGATGTTTTTTGTTATCTCTATTTCAGATGGCAATATTCTCACAATTAAAAATAAAAAATAAACCCCACACACAAGGTCTTACTTCCAGATTTAATATTTTTCTCCACTCCATAATAAAGAGGATGAGACTGCAAGATAGCGTGAAACTCCCTTCTTATTCCAAATTTCTGTTTGGCTAGATAATTTTTGTTCGTAAAGGGACTGATCGAAATTCGGTGTTTAAGAGAGCTTAGACAGACAGACAAGTAAATATATATATGCACAAACATACGTGTCTTACTACAACATTTCCTGGGCTGTTACAACCTCTGTCTTTATTCCTGTTAAGATGCACAGACATAGCATGGAAACAGAAATTGCATTACTTACTCAGTTTTCAGAGGACAATAAATTAAACGGACTAGCTTTCAATATCTTAATGCAAAACTAGCTTTTTATTAAGTAAATTATATATTTTGTAATTGTTTTTTAAAATCTAATCTAGAATTACATTAATAGAAATAGAAGAACACCTTTTACAAAAAAATTTAATCAAAATATTTAGAGTTCATTCCTTTCTGCATTAAATTTTCAACTAGTTACGAAGAATTTAAGAAGTGTTTTTCAGATTTATTGTATTCTACTATATACGCTGATTCTAGATAATTTAAAATGCCTGTTCTTACTCCCTGCTGACAAACCTTTCTTCTCACATCTCCCAAGACATAGGGAGAGCTTGTAAGATTTCTTTTTGGGAAAATATTTTAGGATATTTAGTAATTTTGTAGGAGAAACTATTTTTTCATTAATCCCCAGAGCTAGATTTAGAACTTTGTGGCTTGTCTTATGTTTTGAAAAATGACTGTATTGTATGTCATAAACGGCATCAGCACTTATAAAAACAAAGTGAATGTGAATTGCACCAGCTCAGTTTTGTGAGGTGCTAAACCAAAAGTATCTTATATCCAAAAATGTTTTTCTAAAATTAGTACACAATGTAATTAGCAAGATTTTAAGTATTCTATATGATCATTTGGGTCATTCATAATCAGTCAAACTGAAAAAGGTTAACACCAATGAGGAAAGTTTAAACCACTTAAAATTCATTCTCAAATGAACAATGCACTGGGGAAGAGGATCAGATTACTTAATATAGGCTTGGTTCTCCTCTCCAACCAAGTAGCCTGGGCATACATCCACAGCCAGACTCTCTTGGAAACTGCATCTTCTTTTCTCCCCTTATTTCAATGGGAATTGCACAAGTGTTACGCAGTGAGAACTCTAAGCCTCTGTTTATATGGAAGACAGTTCTTTTCATGGATTTTACACAGTTCGTACCACTGAGGTAAAAGGTTAAAGGCGAGAGAAAAGAGCTCACACTTCTTTTTTTTTTTTAAATTTTTAAATGATGTGCAGTATTTGGTCAGGGGGGAGTTCTTTCTCTCTTCTGATCTATCAGATATCAGAAATGAATAAAATATCTCACTTTCTCTTTAGATTTCTAAGACGTGAATATAGCTGAAATGTCATCCTTTTGGGGCACATCAGAACTACTGTTAGTTACTACTATTTGCCATCACAGAGGAATCATACGTACAAGCACCACTTTGAAATCACTTCCACATGTCAAAATTTTAAAATATTCAGTAAAAATCCAAGATCTCTCTTAACCATTAAAACAGATGTTTATTTGAACTTAACACAGACTAACCTTAGTAGTTCAGCACAGTATTTGTATCAATGCTCATTTCTATTGGGGGCACTTTCACCAACAATTCACATTTGAATATTAAGGTTAGGACCGATTCATTTTCTTCTAAAATCTGACATAACATTTTTGGAGTGCCAAGAAAAGGAGAGATTAAATTAATTTTATAACAGATACATCCCTTTTCTCTGTGGAGTACACTCCAGTGAGAAAGCAGAACTAAGAACAACCCAATGCACCCATGTTCGGCAAGCAGAAAGCATATCTGTTCCCCTAACAATAGCGTTCCTCCTAATCTCCAGAAATATTGAGCTTCTGACTTCTCGCTACCTAACACATAGGTTTCTACACGGTTTTTCAGAAGAAAGTGGTAATAAGACAGCTGAGAGCATAAACTCTTTTAAGATAGGAACCTTTATATATAAATATATGCATTCAATCATATTTGCTTCAAACACAATGATTAGATGACTTAAACAGAATGACACTACTTATAAGAAAAGCTGATAAAAGCTTTAGTTTAAAATAGGTATCATGGTGCATATGTAAGTGTGTACGATTAGTTTATATTAGCTTAGTAGTTTAAATTCCTACTGTTTATGCAGGTAGGAATTTTAGATAGTTTACCACTGTCCTCAACTGGGCCCATAGGTTCCAATAGGAACGGAATGTTTCCCTTGATTTGCAGGTGATCTGTTATAAACTAATAAACCAAATACCTTATTAAAATAAAAATTGTATTATGAGCTTTATCAAAACTATCATATAATCTAAAAAAATAATCAAGCAATGTCTAATTGAGCAAAAGCTCACTGCATGTTAAGCAAATTTTAGTTACCTAGTATTTTCTCTGTTGAGAAACAGAAAACACAACTATTTGCTGAATTCTCAACTAGAGCATGGGGGTTTTAGCCTTCTGTAACTTCGAGTTAGGACTGAAAGTAAAAGAATCATTCTAGAAGCTAATTAATATAACATGTAGAGTACAGTGTTCGTAACACTAATGAGGAATAACTTACCACATTCATTTCAGATTTTTGAACCTCAGTAAGAAGGTCATAGCCTGAGGTGAAAGGAACAGCCCTCGAGACAGTGCCAAGAAGTTGAAATGCCAAGGCCTATTTTTATACACTGCTTCTATTTTTAGTTACATCATAATGGAAGTACAGAGCCTATAAAAAAATCATATTCTCAAATGAGAGAAAGTACTCACATTCTTTATTGTAAATGACGAGCAAAAGAAACTAAACTTGAAAAATTGTTAGGTACAATTTAACAGACTTTACTGGATCATAAAAGGCCAGCAAAAATAGCTTCAAAATCACATCCTCTGAGCAAATTAACTTTAAGGAGCTACCCACAATTTTACCCAATTAATCAAATATTCCTTTTATTGTATTACAGCTACAAGAAAGCGCAAATGTTTCCTAATTCAGACTTGCCTGCATACAAGCACATTTTCCCATGATCAAAGTTTAGCAGTCAACTTTGTAATCCTGCTCTACCAACAAAAAATATCAAACTTTTCAACCGATTGCGTGCAGAGCTCAGAACTTGTGAGCAGTAGTACAGCTTAAAACGTTAGTTCAGTTACTAAATCATTAGTTGCCTTTAGCTGTTTTCCATCCAATATAAACATAAACTGAGGTAATCTAGTTAACTGCAATCTAGTTAACTCATTTAACTTCTGTATTAATTACTGAAGTACCCAAGGGCAGCTATTTCCCATGCAGTTCTAATTTATGACTCTGGTGATTACTTCTTTATAAAATGTCTTATTAAAGGTGGGTAATGTTGTTTCTTCCTAATGGAAGTACAAAGACACAGCAGAAATACCCTGTATCTGTTGGAGGGACAACACAGCGGTGCATAAGCAATCCGGGAGGTTCCTGGAATGCGTTGATGATAAATTCCTTCTCCAAGTGGTAGAGGAGCCAATGAGGAGAGGTGCTATGCTGGACCTTGTCCTCACCAACAAGGAGGGGCTGGTGGGCAATGTGAAGCTCAAGGGCAGCCTTGGCTGCAGCAACCATGAAATGGTGGAGTTCAAGATCTTTAGGGCACCAAGGAGGGCACACAGCAAGCTCAGTGTCCTGGACTTCAGGAGAGCAGACTTTGGCCTCTTCAGGGATCTGCTTGGTAGAGTACCATGGGAGAAAGCCCTGGAGGGACAAGGGGCCCAAGAAAGCTGGTTAATATTCAAGGATCACCTCCTCCAAGCTCAGGAGCAATGCATCCCAACAAAGAGGAAGCCAGGCAAAAACGCCAGAAGGCCTGCATGGATGAACAAGGAGCTCCTGGGCAAACCCAAACACAGAAAGGAAGCCTACAGAGGGTGGAAGCAAGGACAAGTAACCTGGGAGGAATACAGAGAAATTGTCCAAGCAGCCAGGGATCAGGTTAGGAAAGCTGAAACCCTGATAGAATTAAATCTGGCTGGGGACATCAAGGGCAACAAGAAAAGCTTCTATAGGTACACTGGTAATAAAAGGAAGACTAGGAAAAATGTGGGCCCTCTCCAGAAAGAAATGGGAGACCTGGTTACCGGGGATATGGAGAAGGCTGAGGTACTCAGTGACTTTTTTGCCTCAGTCTTCACTGGCAAGTGCTCAAACTACACTGCCCAAGTCACAGAAGGCAAAGGCAGGGACCGGGAGAGTGAAGAACTGCCCACTGTAGGAGAAGATCAGGTTCGAGACCATCTAAGGAACATGGACAGTGGGATTGAGTGCACCCTCAGCAAGTTTGCCGACGACACCAAGCCGTGTGGTGCGGTTGATGTGCTGGAGGGAAGGGATGCCATCCAGAGGGACCTTGACAGGCTGGAGAGGTGGGCCCGTGTGAACCTCATGAAGTTCAACAAGGCCCAGTGCAAGGTCTGCACATGGGTCAACACAGTCCCAAGCACAAATACAGGCTGGGCAGAGAATGGATTGAGAGCAGCCCTGAAGAGAAGGACCTAGGGGTGTTGGCTGATGAGAAGCTCAACATCACCTGGCAATGTGCGCTTGCAGCCCAGAAAGCCAACCATATCCTGGACTGCATCAAAAGAAGTGTGACTAGCGGGTCAAGGGAGGTGATTCTTCCCCTCTGCTCCGCTCTCGTGAGACCCCACCTGGAGCACTGCGTTCTGCTCTGGGGTCCCCAACACTGGAAGGACATGGACCTGTTGGAGTGAGTCCAGAGGAGGGCCGCAAAGATGATCAGGGGGCTGGAGCACCTCTCCTACGAGGACAGGCTGAGGGAGTTGGGGTTGTTCAGCCTGGAGAAGAGAAGGCTGCGGGGAGACCTTATAGCAGCCTTCCAGTACCTGAAGGGGGCCTACAAGAAAGCTGGAGAGGGACTTTTTACAAGGGTGTGTAGTGATAGGACAAGGGGTAATGGCTTCAAACTGAGAGAGCATAGAATTAGATTAGCTCTAAGGAAGAAATTCTTCACTCTGAGGGTGGTGAGGCACTGGGACAGGTTGCCCAGAGAAGCAGTGGATGCCCCCGCCCTGGAAGTGTTCAAGGCCAGGGTGGATGGGGCTTTGAGCAACCTGGTCTGGTGGAAGGTGTCCCTGCCCGTGGCAGGGGGGTTGGAACCAGATGATTTTTAAGGTCCCTTCCATCCCAAACCATTTTATGATTCTGTGAAATGTTTCTGTAAAACAAGTCCACAATCTGCATTCATTTTATCTAATCCCTAATATGCTATAACAACAAAAATCTAGAATATTTGTTTAGTGGTTGATTTCAGCTAAACCAAAGATGAGGACATACACTATAATATGTAGCCAATGACCATTTACAGTTTAGTAGCATGTCATAGGTTACTAACACATCATGGACACATATTGTCCAGGACATATTTATTTTTATAACCATTTGTATTACATAATCATGATTGCTTTGCATAAGACAGTCTTGCAGCATGGTTCAAGGAACATCTAATGTTTTAAAGCACTAACTCCATTTCATCTTATTTTTCACATCTTTCCTAGTCAGTTACAACACTTCCTAGGAGAAAACAAACCAAAAAACAGTATGCACCAAACAACATGAAGAAAGAAAATGGTGCAGAACAGCCAGAGATTATTTCAGAGTGACATCAAATATAGGAATAAATAGTACTCTCATTATCTGTGTACTACATGCCCTGTTGCTTTTGCTTTTAATGTGATCATGTAGGCAATTTAGCAAGACAACAAAAAATGAATGAGAGCATACACCAGTGACAGAGCAGTCAAGGCACTGAAACTGCTACTATCATACTGTAAAGCAAACTAAAAGCTTAACCTTAACACCAATAAAAATATTTTTTAAATCTTCTGTGGAAAGAACCACAACTAAGTAGACTATCTTTTCTTCAAAGTACAGGTGGAGAAATACTCTGCCATTGTTGAAGGTAATTACAATGAGGAATTTTCAGGATAAAAATATTCTATGCAGAGTGTTTTGCGCAAAAAAGAATTATTAAAGAAACTTTCTAAAGGAATGAAGCCTAACATGCTCATCACATCCAAAAGACAGAGTCAAAAGTAGTTTCACAAGATGGCAAATAAATTTTAGTTACTCAAAGGTTTTTGACTATCTTATAAATGAAACGTAACATATCACAAGTAAAATTTATTATACAGATTCATATACTCATTCTTTCTTGATAACTCAGTCTAGTTTCAACAGTGGTTATATAAGGTCCAAAACCAGAATGTTTTGGCACCGATCTAATTCTTGAATCAATTCCTATGCAAAAGCAAACAGCTTCACTAGGAGTAGTAGAATCTATGCAAATTGCTCTTGGGTCAAAAAAATCTTGGTGTGAAAAGCTCCTGACAAAATTAATTCCCTTTAATTTGTTGTACTACTAGCAACACTCATTGAAATAAAAGCACTAGAATGAATATATTCCCATAATCTGTTCACTAAGAATGATTTTTTTTAATGCTATAATAAAGCAACTTCCAAGCATAGTCACCATTGCACTTCAAAAAGTCAGCATCCTTTTAATCATAAATTAGTAAGTTTTGAAATGTCACCATGTATGTTAACCATTACAAAATGTAAATCTGCAATTTAAATAGCCCATTTTAGCTGATACTCTATTTTTAAAAGGAGTATCAAAATATTTTATTTGATTCAGTATTTTTAAAAGCGTGGGAGCATAAACTGAAGATGCCTTAAAAGCAACTTAAAGAATCTCTCACTATGTAAACCATTAGTTGTGTTTCTAAAGTGATTATCATTAAATACCACCTATCTGTAGATTATGATCTCCAGTCTAAAATGTATGAAATGTGCCCATCTCTGTATGCTATGACATCACCATCATCCACTATATGGCTTGAATTTCATAGTAGCTTCTTTTAAGAGTAATAAGGCATTAATAACAATACTGAAGTTCTCTCAACTTTCTGCATACACTTCCATCAGATGATTTCGAATTTCTCTACAGAGAAGCACCAGGATTTCTAGGACCAACACCCCTTGGGTCTGAGGACGTCAGCATCAGCAGCCATACCCACACAGCTCTGTACCTTAGCGGGAGAACTTCGTGCTCACTGCTGAGTCTCTGGGACTCCAGGCCACTGCTGCTCGCGCTGTAGAACATGGCCGGCAGCAGCCAGCTCAACAACTACCCCTGGGAAGAGATTCCTAATCTTGGAGGGGGCTCTAGTGAGACATTAACACGGCCACAACCTGCCTTGCCTCCTTTCCCCTCCCTCAGGCCGTAACACCATCATGCCGTTATCCAGAAACAAGCTAAGGTGCTGAACCAAATCATCAACAGAGCTGGGGGTGGGAAATTTAATGGTGTCCATCAAACCTCCTCATTAACCATTAGAAAATTCCCAAACCAGGTAAAACCAATATCTACTCCAGTCATTTATTGCGAGCACAGGCCAACATTATCAACATTTCCATTGTAAAACCTCACAAAAGAAGATGAAACAAGTACCATCTTAAAAAGGATGGTATTTCTTTTTCGTTGGTCCTTGTGATTAATATTAGAGATGGCAAGTAGTAAATTATATTTCCTAAAAGGGCTTTTATATTGTAATCAATAGAATACGTGATAAAAGACAAATTATAAAAGAGTAAAACATCACAGCCTATTTAATATGATGTTAAAAAAGCCAATCTAGCGTAATACATGAATTTCAATTTACAGATAGTGACAACAATGCCAGCTCTCATACGATAGGGGTTAAGAAAGCAAGTTAAAAACATGTACATCTGCTTTTTAAAGGGAGAGGATACAGTCTCTTCACTCATCAGCAATGGCGACAACAGATGGAACATTGTTTTCAAGTTAAGAGCTTACTTCATAAAAAAAGATTTTTGCTCATGTAAAATTACCATGAAAAGTTCTTCCTCTTTAGCTTAAAATTGCAACTTGAGGGGCAAGAACTCCACTCTTATTTACTGTCCACATTTTACATAATTCCAGTGTTAAAAGGTTGAGTCTGCATTGCCTTTCTTGATTTTTTCATAGCAAGAGTGTGGGGAATACTTAAACCTAAATAAAAATATTTTCTCTCTTTAAAATAAAGAAAGGATTAATTTAAAAAAATATCTTACTTCAAGTATTGCATTTTTTAATCCTAAACTTGGGATCTATGATATTCTGTGAATGTTGTATAGTATTCTGCAAAGAAATCTAAAAGGGCAATGCTTACAAGTTTTTCTTTTCACATTCCAAGTCAAAGCAAGATTTCTGCAGTCCTCAAAATATTCATTTTGTCATCACTGCCTTAGTTAAGCACTTAAGATGACATAACATTAAATTTTTGTGTTGGGTTTTTTGTTTTTTTTTTACTTTCAATCTTTTGCAAATCTCAGCACTGGAGAAATAGGCCTACTTTCTAAGCTTGCTAAAGATGTTTCTAAATAAATATTTGAAAGCAAAATATTGCACCACCAAAATCACTGAAATTAAACCTGACCCTACAAATGACACTGATTATATCTATTCCCAGCAAAGCCCAGGAAAAAAAGGGGGGGGGGCGGGGAGCAAGACACATACAATATACACCTAAATTTTTCAAATTCTTTCATTTGTACAGGAAAAAAATGTAACAGCAAGATAAATTTGTTCTTCCCAGTGGCACAACTTCTAATGGTGCACTATTTAACTCAGTCTGGCCCTCTCCTCTCTTAGCAACCACATCTTTGTTGATTAGTTTTTCAGATGTCTTGCAACGAACAGCTTTTAAAATACATTAGATTTAACAAAAGTATCAGTAGGAAGAGGAAAAGAACAGAGCATGATATATAACTTTGTTACATCAAGTCAGTAACTTCTTTCTTTAAAAACAAGTCAGAAATGAGGCCAAGTCCTGAATCAGTGGAAGCAAGCAATGAGGTCTCATATTTAATAGATGTAAGATTAAGTCCTTAGTATGTTTGTTTCTACAGAGAAACTATTTAAATTATATAGCTTTCTCTTGAATAAGATGTTGGAGAAGATAATCACAAAATGAACTTTCAAGCTATCATCCAATGTTCCAATGCAATTGCTCAAAAGTTACTCTTTTTTTATTATTTTCGTCATCTAACGTACCTCCTATCGATCAGTTTCATTCTGTTGAGGATCACTAAGAAAGCACACAGTACACATTCTGTGGCATTTAGACAGATATAAAGATTACATTAATCTAATTTTCCAAGCATAAGCTGTCTCTAGAAAGAAACCAGGAAATGGAAATCTCAGAGGGGAATATGAGTCTTTTGGAAAATAGAAGGAAAATCTCCTAAATAGGAACTCTTTGATACTGATCTACACAGTAGCAGAAAACTATTATATTTTTTCATGATTGGCAATATGTTCTCATTTCTGAGATGGTCTTACTTCCCTCAAAAAGAACTAAAGCAACGCGCTTAAAATAGCTGAAAAACAGCTGTTGGTTTTTTCGCAGTAATGCGTTTTATCCTCATGCTACATATAATGCAAACCAGTCATTTCACTAATATATAGTTAGAGTTACACAAAACATGCCTTCACAATATAGTCTTTCTTGCTAATGACATACCAATAAAATATCCCCCTTCACATGAGGTTTTTTTTTTAACACTATCATAACCACTTGGCACAAGAGTAGCTTTACTCATATTCATGAAGTTTCCTATCTCTGGAATCATCTGACTAGTTGAACCCTTAGCTGTAAAGGGGGAAGACATTCTACTTTTGCCTGTTTTATAATCTTGTGACTGTTTTAAGCTTCTCTGGTGACTGGAGAGTGTACTAAAAATACAATACTTTACCTGAAGAACAGTTTTGCGTACTTGCACTTACCTCAGATTCCACCATTACTCAAGAAAAAGCTATTTCAGTTTAGCTCTCTGTATTAAAAGTTACTAGATTTGGTGTATAATATTTTAAAATATTTGAAAGATTTACATTTTGCAGTTATCTTAGCTAGACAGATATAAATCAATGTCTATAATCTTCAGGTAAAAGATATTCATTTACTATTTGAAAATGCATTTTCTATACACTGACAAAATATTTAAGCCTTTGGAAAACAATTTTCTTACAACATGATCCCCTGCTCCCTTAATTTTGAGGCAGATATTGCTTTTTGCCTCATAACGTAGGTGCCTATAGAAGGAAGTCTGCATTCATTTCACCATAAACAAAGCCAAGGAGATGCTTCATTCAGTAACCATCAAAAAATTTATACAAAGGCTGGGGAAAAAAAAACAAAACCAAACACAACCTGGCAAGAGCTATCCCTATATAAAGAATCCCCTCAAAATGTCTTTTCTTTTTTTTTCTTAATAATTTCATCCATGAATATGGGCCTCAGAAACTGAGGAATCTAAGTCTGCCTGTCCTGGGGTATGGGGACATGCAGAGAGAGAGGGGGCGGGGGGGGAAATTGAAGTTCAAAATCATTTCATACATATACTTTATATAATACTTTAATCTTCTCTATGTCTAAAACTTTATTTAAACTATTCTGACTTTTGATTTCACAAGTCTATTTAAAAAAAAAAACCAAAACGTGTTCCAAATACATAGAAGGGACTTGCCTCTCTCCTCTCTAGCACGTCCTATGAACGTGCTGCTGTATTCCAGAGAAAGACTTTCCAAAGGTGGCAGGGTGAGCATGTGTGAATAGGAGAGCTTTGTCCTCTGCAGCTATCATTGTGTTGTCCACAAACGCAGAGGGCAGATGAGAATTGAATAGAAACAGACCATGCAGTTGTAAAACCTGGTTCTTTATTTATTTATTTTTGCGACTGAGTAACACCTCTCATGACAATTACCAGCTCAATGGCAGAAAGCTCCCCGGTGTGCTGTGCATATTTTCACAGGTTCATTTGTCTCCTCCTGTGGCATCAGTTTAAAAACGTTCCTAAAGAAACACCACTAACAACCATTTCTATTTCGAGCCTTCAAAGCCAAAGCTGAGCACAATACAAGGCACTGGTAACCGATCTTTAGGTTTCAGTCCATAGACTTTTCACACTGGGAATAGATCCCATCTGTTTCCTCTTTATGCAGCAGCCTTTAGAAAGCACAGATCTGGAAACTGCCTCCGTACAGAACAGAGTATAGCTGGCTTTCCCCAGCTGACGGTAGAAAGAGCCCCATGATTATGCATAGCTTTCTCCTAAGGCTTTCTACTCCTCTTTTCTCCCTGGTCTGTAAATACATGGTGTGGTTTTCTCGAAGTGGGGTTTTTTTTTGGAGGGGGGAAGGGGTGGACTGCCTCTTTTTCGTTCCCCCTTGTTCTCCCCCCTTCCTTCTTTCTTGGCAGAGGTTTCCCCATTTACGAACCCTCATGCAGGGAACATTTCAATTTCAAGCCTCAGTACAATCAACCACAGGCAAACCCCCCTCTTGCTTTGGCACCAGAGCGTGAGACATTTCCCCCACCGCTCTCCCTCCCCAAGCAAGCTGCTCTCCAGATGGATGCTCGTGGCTCTCCCTTGTCTATTCCCTTCGCCTCTTCGCTCCCTGTCCCGGGGAGAGGGAAGGAGGGAGGCAGAGAGCAGAGGCATGTTTTGGGCAGGGGGGAACAGGACAGAGCAGGACGCTTTGATCCCCAGCAGCTCAGCACCACCAAAGTCCTTAACTCCTTACCTGAGGGACCTTCCCCACCCCAAGCACCCTGCCCTGGCCTCCCCCAGCAGGACGGCCTCCCTCAGCCCCGCACCCTGCCCGCGCCCCCCAGCCCCACGCCCTGCCCACACACGGAGCGAGGGTTCCCCTCAGCCCCACACTGGCGACTCCCCACACACAGAGGGGACCCCCTCAGCCCCACACCCTGCCCCCGCCTCCTCCCACACGGGGGGGTCCCCTCAGCCCCACACGGGGGGTCCCCTCGGCCTCCCCTCCCCTCAGCGCGGCGGGAGGCTCCCCTCAGCCCGGCACTCACTACTTGTAGAGCTGCTGCAGGCAGAGGTCCAGGCACTCGCCCTCCACCTCCTCCTCCGTGATGTACTCCGAGAGCGGCCGGGGCAGCGGGGGCAGCGGCGGGGGAGGCGGCGGCGGGGCGGGCGGCTGAGGGTCGCCGGCGTCGCCCTCGCCCTCGCCCTCCTCCGCCTCGGCGGCCGTTCCCGCTTCTCCCTCTGCCCCGGGGTCCTCGTCAGCGGCGGCCGCGGCGTCGGCAGCGGGGGGGGGAGCCGGCGCCGGCTCTGCCCCGAAGGGCCCGCGGAACTCGCCCAAAAACAGCTCGAGGAAGCGGCGGTAGCTCTTCTCCTCCGCGCTGCCGCCGCCGCTGCCGCTGCCCGAGCCGCCCGCGGCCATTGCTTCGCATTCCCGGCCGCCCGCCGGCGGATCAGCACTGCGCCCGCAGAGAGCTCCCTGCCCACCGCCGCCGGCAGCCGCCGCCTCCCGCCCGCCCGCCTGCGCGCGCGCTCCCGAGCCGGGCCCGCGGGGGCGCGCACGCCGCGGGAGGAGGGGGCTGGGGGGGGCGCGCCTCAGCGGCGGGAGCGCGGGCGGCCCTGAGGGGGCGGAGGGTCCGGGCCGCGGCCGGAGGGGGCGGCTCGGCCCGCGGCGGGAAGGGAAGGGAAGGGGGGCGAGCGGGCGGAGAGCGGACGGGGGGAGGCAGGTGGAGGGCAGGCGCGCTGACAGCCGCGCTGACAACCGCGCCGATGTGATGAGTCATGCGAAGGCAGCCAGACGCGTAGGTTCCTCACAGGAACCCGAAGGAAACCTGAGAGCGCGTTCCCTATTACCTAATCCCTGCCTCAGGATTTCCCTGCGCTCATCGTTTCCGGCGCCGGTGTCGCCTCCGCGGGCTCCCGCTGGTTGCCAGGTCGGGGACGGCGGGTAAGCGGGGCCGGGGCTGGGGGCGGCTCGGCCCGGCCTCGCCTCCTGGTGTGGGGCCACCGCTGCCCCGCGGAGCCGGCAGCCCCGGGCTGGCTGCCAGGCGGGAGTCTCTGAAGAGCGGTTTTGAAATCAGAGTGGGTTAGCGTGAGGGAAACCGGCAATTAAACATACGGTATTTCAGAAAAAAATGTCCTTTTCGGAAAGTCTGTGGTGCAGCCTGCGCGGCCGAGGGTGACCCGGCGCGGCCGTCGTGTGGGGCCCGGGCCGAGCTGCCCGCCCCTGCCGCGGCGGTGGGGCCGTGGGCCCCCGGCTCCTCAGCCCTTGCCCTTCCCGGGACTCCCCGCATTCCCGGGAATGGAAATTGGCTTTGGGGTCTGCCCATTTCCAACACTTAGCAACAAAACTTCTGACGCTACTTTACATTCAAGATCGGCATACGAATAGCCATATGGGTTCATAAATGCTACATGACATGGTATCTGCACGTTCCATGGTCTGGCAAAGGGGCGTTCATAAGTACCTGGAGATGTTAAACACCAAATGAAACTTAAAAGTTACAGCCAGTCAGCGGGAGACAAACTGTAGTTGATATTCTGCTGCTGTCTAACGAACATCTTTCATTTCTGAAAGGCATTTTGGCTTGTTTTCTTCATTGCTGCTGAAAAGCTATTTTCAGAGCTATCAGGTCCATAAATACCAACAGGTATAATTGCCACACATTTAAAATAGCTTGTACGCATGAGACGGAACGATGTCCTTAATGTCAGATATACCTTGAAAAATGGCCAAATCACAAGGCTCATATGCAAAAATATTCTCAAATTTTAATGGATTATAACAAGGACAGTAGCTTGCTGAAACCTGTTGTTCCCTGCGTTGTAGTAATTACCTCTGCATGTCAGGTGCTGCTGTAAATCTGTCTTCTGTTTGGTGAATTGTTATTTCAGAGCCAAACTAATTTTAGAATATTTCCGGCAACTGCATTGACTGGTCATATTGCCATCTTGTGAATATGTAAAAGCCATGAGAGAGTTAAAAATGTGATTGTCACAGTTAGTCTTTCATAGCCAAAAGCTATTAAAGTGACAGAAAATGGCATAGTGTCTCCTGAAAGAATATCTCTAAGTGGTTTTTTTTCAGTATACCATTTATATATTTTCAATTTAACATTCATTTCTTTAGGAATGCCAGGTGGGCTTGAGGGGTAAAAAACATCGTGGTTCTTTTTGAAAAGATAGCCCACAGTTGCACCTGATGATGTCATTGCTGGATCTTTTTTTTTTTTTTTTTAGGTTTGTGTGTACTGCATCATCAGTGAGTCACAAGCCTCAAGAGAATCCATATCAACACAAGTATCAAAAAAGTAGTTTTAAGTTCATGATTAGTTGTTTTTCACTAGTAATTCAGAAGCAGTTGGAGTTTCTAAGAAACTATAATCCAGATAGTGTAATCTGATCTCAATTCTACAAATGCCTATGGTAACAATATCTTAGGGAAATAACAGCTAATTCAATCAATGCATGATCAGATTCATGTTGTATGACAAACAGCAATTAAGGCTATCCAAGAAAAGATTCAAAAGCATTTAGGTAGTCTTTTTCTTAAAATGTTGTTGATCGTATGTTTTTTTAGTTGTTTCAAACAGCATAGAGTATCTGAGAGTAATACCTACTCTGTTTCATGTTGAAATGTTAAAGTTACCAGATGTCCTTGATTCATCTTGGCAGTCCCCATGTGCTTTTCATCATTTGTCTAATTGCAAAGGACACTAATTAAAATGAAATAGAGTAGAACTTTGTATTCAGGATACTTTGTCAAGTTTTGGCACTACGGTCACGTTAATATTGTTTTGCTTCAATATTAAATAAAGAGTTGATGGCTCTAAGCCATGCTGACATTTGTTTCTGGGAGGGAAAGGTGAAAAACCATTCTTATTAACCTGCAATGTGGAACATATGGTAGCTGTGGGTGGCATGGCTAAGTTAGGCAGCCAGGAACCTGCTATCACTTCACTGTGTGGAGACAGTGGGGTGGGCAATTACTACAGAAGGTAGCCACGCTGTCACTTACTGCTGTCCAGAAAAGGAAGCTCTAAATACAATGTATTATCAAGTAAAGCACTAATCTATGAGAGGCGTGTTTGGTACTATTATGAAATGTTTTTTAGTGTTCAGTAACTCTGGAAGCTAAATTTAGAATGCCTCAGTGCACTCTGGATTGCTGGGTAGCAGGAGATGAATGGTTCCTACATGATGAGGTTAGGTGGATGGAATAAAGTCACAATTCATAAAATTTTGAGTCTGAAATCATTGGTTTACAACATGTTGTCAAATAGGAGATAAGACTTGCACCTGACTTGAGAAGGAAACACAGGTGTTTGTGTCCTTTCTGGCTTCATCATATTGCTTTTTTTTTTTTTTTTTAAAGAAGGTTTTACAATGTTGTGTTGGAAGAAATCTGTTTTATTTTAGCCTTAAAACGATGTCTTCCTCTTTCTCATTTTGCTCGTGAGAAATAAGCAGGATTTGAGCAGGCCTTGGGGAGGTGACCTGAATTGTGTGAGTGCAAAAAGAAGTGCTTTTTAATTTTTTTGTAACCTGTGGAAGTGATTCCTGTACACTTACAAGTAGAAAACATGTAGGAGCATTAAGAATGATTTGACAATATTTAATATACCTATGATATACGCTCCAATACCATACAAAAGAGTATCATGGGAAAACCCAATGGTAAATAAATTGCCTTTCTAAAGTGATCTCTTTAAAAAGTAGGGCTTTTGCAATAAACCAGAAGTAATTTTAGCAGTTATATTCTGTTTTCCTGGCCAGATGAAACCACCAGAAGTACAAGTATTTCCAAGCCTTTGGCTGTTCTCATTTTGAAGGCACTTCTACTGTTGAATGTCATGTAGTGTTGTATATGGGATAATACATGAAATGATGCTTGCAATATACTGTTGAAAGAGATAAAATTCTTTATATGTATTCACATGATCAGTATCAGTCACCTTGTGAATGTGAATATATATGTCTGTTCCTTTTATAGCCCTTCAAACTCAATGAGGTAATTATTGTTCAATTCACTAAAATAATTTCAGTTGCTTAAGAGTAAGAACAGCAAGAATTTGAAAGGAATACAGTGAGAAAGCTCTGGTTGACAAGCTGCATCAAGCTCCAGTTAATTTTCTTAGGTTCAGTCTTTGTTCAACTGCAGTTTTAAAAAGCACAGTAACTTCTGTTACCACAGTTTTACTGGCTCCTTTACCAGAACAAGTACTGCATTAGGATGTTCTTAAATACCAATGTCCTTATCTCTATTTCTTTCTCTTGCCTTTTTTTTTTTCCCTTCTAAAGAAAAGGGTTTTGAGGTCAAGTCAGCTTTTCCAGTTTAATAGTCAAAGATTGTTCTGAAATATCCATATCCATTGCAAAACACAGGATTTCAGGCCTGAATCCCATTTCCAGCTGTCATGGAAATTTCCAATCCCATTCCAAAGGAAAATTCCATTTTCAGCCTTCCATTCAGACCCCTGTTTAGGAAAGTGGGTTCTTTGAATAGCAATAGTGAGAAACAGAATATTAGTCCATGCCGATTTAGATTTGGAAATCTGTTGGAGCAAAGTATGTGGAAGAAAGAACTAATGAAAAGCTGAGCCCTTCAAAATGACTAAACAGGTTTGGAACACTGTCAAAGCAGATACAGCACGACATACCTTGCTTCCCATTAACAAAGGCAAAGACAAAATCTGTTACATCATAAAACATTTGACTGACTGAAGTGTGCCTGTAGATTAGTGCCCATGGGATTGCCTCAGCAAAACACAGCTGACCACATAACACTTAGTAATGTGGTCTGGATGTTGTCAAATCATGAGATCATCCTGCAGGCAGGAGCACACCAGAGTCCAATATCTTCTTGTTAAGGTTGATCCACTTCAGCAGTCACTCACTCTTCATTATCATAATTTCCTTTTACTGCTAAACGGAGATGAGGGGCGCAGACCTCCTGGATATCAGCAAACAACAGAGCTTGCTGGCAGTGTTAACTGTGCCAGGCCCTTCCTCTGTACTTTCCATTTTTGCAACACATTTCATCTGAGGCTGAAGTCCCGCAGTACTGTGTGAATATCGCGCTACTGGAATTCCTAAGCCTCTGTGAATATCGCGCTACTGGAATTCCTAAGCCTGAAGCTCACTTTTGCTCAAAGGAGGCAATACAAAATGGTGTACCACTAAAATCTCGTTTATACTCTGTTCCAGGGATTTAATGGTGTGTGCATATTCTGCCCTTTTGGGGTGGAGGGCGAAGTTCATCCTAAAATGAAAGCAAAGTTTAAGCCAGGCTTGTTAAGGCAGTGCCCAGTGGGATTTTAAAAATTATATTTTTTAACCAATTATATTGGTTCTTCCACAGACTTTAAATGACTTGTTCATCATCTTACTGTAGATTAGATTCCTGATTCTGTGACACTGTGCTCCAGTCACAAGACCTTGAATTTTACAGTCACGTATTTAGAAATGTCTCTTAAAAAGAAAAAAAAAGAAACACACCTTAAAAAATCAGCCACTTACATGAGTACCAGAAACCAACCACTGTTATGTCCAGACTCTGGCCATTATTGTAATACATGTGCTATAAGAGTACAGATAAAATAGAATGGTAGGATTCACAGACTTTAAAGTATGTATGCAGCCAATGCTGACTTATTTGAACAGCGTCAAATTCTATGATTTAGACACAGAAATTTGTGTTGTACAAAATAATGAATGAATTTAGAGATACATTTATGTGATGTATTCCATAACATTTACAGTCAAACGTGTAGTAAGCTTATACAGTAAAAAAAAGGTGTTACAAATTCTGTTACAATCTCATATGGACATGCTGTACTTTATAGGCATAATTTTCATGCTAAGGAGACAACTTGTTCTTTAGTCCAAAACATTTTATTTTAGCAACATATATAATATGAAAAGAATCACTAAGTAAGTGTAGTTATAACTGTGTTGCTAAAATTGCAGTGGTTCACACTAAATAAATTAAGAGTATTAGAAGTATACATGTCATAAATTTAAAACTCAAAAATAATGCAATGTGTGATACCAAACTGAGCAAGTATTCAAACAGCTTATTTGGAGGCTTCGAGAAAAGCATCCAGATCCAATTAGAACCATTTATTGAGGTCTGTACAGTTTCCTTTTTACTTTCCTATATACATTGCTAGATATTTTATATTTTAAACATTCCCCCTTCTCATTGTTTGAAACTGAAATGTGATTTTTTTTTTTAATATCCTGATGCTTTTCTGGCTCCATTTAAATCAATGGCAAGTAATTTTTGTAATAAAATGAACAGTATTAGCGATAATTCTTGAAGAATGACTTAGTAAAATACATACTTTTCTATGCATCCTTTCAGCATATAAGCTAACATTTTTACTGCTTGTATAGTGATTGAACTATTGCTTTTAATGCCATTTATTATTTCTATAGATATAGTTAAAACTGTGTAGAGCTTAGACTCTCTAATAAATAGATAGTGCTTATTGTACGAATATTTCTTGCTTGTAGGAAGCAAGACAGTAGCTTACAGTTTCACAGTGGGTGCATTTGTGGGTGAAATTCAGTACTGGGAAGGGGGCCAGTTCCCAGTGATTTCATTCTTCAGTATAGAACATTAATGAAGAAATCTTGCACTAGCCACGGGAAGCCAACTCTCCTGACCCTAATCATCCAAAATGACTCTATGGCTAGAAGCCACAAGACGTTGAGTACGCAGCCTGGGGAGCCAGGGAGAGGGGAAGCCCTGGAGCAGGTAGCAGCTGGCACTGGTTCCTCCAGTCGAGGGGAGGACTGGTGCGGAGGAGGGCTGGGCAGGCTGCTCGGCGGCCCTGAGACACTGCCAGCTCCGGCAGCCGGTGGCTCATATTCTCCTACAGCCGGGCTCCTGTGTGCGTACTCGTAGCAGAGTTGCTGTGCTTGAACTGGTTTGAGAATCACAGGTTAACTTCCCTGGTTCTCATCCTGTAAAAAGAAGTATTACTTCCCTTATGTACTCTGTTGTAATGTTTGGGTTACTGCAATGTAAGCGCTCTATTTTATTCCGTTTCCCTCAAGGTACTCTGTCTTAGGACAAGAAAGCATCAAACCATACTTCAAAACTCAATCAAATATATTTAATAGAGAATTAACATGTGTTAAAACAGTGTAATACAGCTTAATGTACCTTTCTAAATAATTATGATCCCAAGCGTGGTAAAGACAATCTCTTCTGAGAAGCTGGAACACAGTGACTTGTCCATCCAACTTACGTATCTTATTTTGTTCAGAAAAAGGGTGGAGTTAAAAAGGCAGGCAGTAAGGGTTTCACCTTTGTTGTTAATCCATGAAATATCTTAGAATAAATCTAAGTTTAGTCCCCCCAAAATAACTAAAGGAACAGTAATTGAAATTCAATAGAAAAATAGATGTTATATTTTAAATGTACTTTTCTCAGCACTGTATTCAACATCCGGGTTAGCAGCCGAATCTCCTTCCACAGTAGTCAACCAATTTGTGATTGACTTCAGTACGAGGCTGTTTGATTGCATGACTTGAACCTTGGCTACACCTTCTTACCTCCAGTTAAGCTATTTCTTCTCCGTGTTTTCTTAAATTTATTCTAGTTGGAAGCTAGTTGGTTTCGCAGTGTTTCATAATGGAAAAGGTGCAGAACACATAAAATCAGTAAGAAATAAATTGTTATTTTCCCTGTCCAAACTGAAGAGTTTCAAAGCAGGATTCCAGGCTTGAGAAGAAGTATACTGTGACCACAGTGTTTTCCTGTTGCCAAGCCCTGTGGTAGATACCATATTCTTGTTGTGGTGACAAAGCAGGTTCCTACAGCACAAGTAAATGTTGTCCCTACAAAATGGAATAATTCTAAACTCAGCATGATGGCTAAAGGTCTTGGCTTTCAGAGAACTGGGACTTAAGCAGCAAATCAAACAACCTATTTTATTTTTCATTCAGTGCCGTGACGTTGGCCAGTTAGAATCTTACTTTTTGTGCAGTCATAACATTCTCTCGTGCCACTCACTATTGTGCACTGATGCTGTGAAATGCAAGAGAATTCCAGGCACACGCAAGAAAATCTCAACTTGCCACAGAAGATTTATTGGTGAGGCAACGGTCAAATTCTTTCTTTATATGCAATTCTAAGCCTGGAACAGCTTCCTTGTCTCCAGCAGATGAGAACGAAATCTGGCTCATTTAATCTAATTTTGTCTCCGCCAACAGATCCTTCTCTCTAGTTCTGGCCTACAGAGCTGATTTTTATAATAGCTTCAATATGAAAAAAAAAAATTTAAAAACTCAGCATAGAGAGCCTCCAATGCTTCCTTTGGACGTTTTGTAACTCACACTGTTAACCAGTAAATATGCAAGTTTTTTTATTTTGATAATGACGCCTGGAATACTGGAAGATCTAACATTTCCTCAAACAAAACGATTTATCTTGGTGTAGCAGGATCAGCATCTCAGCTGGGGCTTCTGGGTGCTACTCTACTACAAACAAAATAAAAAACCAGTCAGGTGAAATTAATAGTATATTGGAGACGTCCTTACTCTCCTTGCACATGGAAGAACGTGTTGAGGATATTAAATCAGAACACAATAAATTGAGAGAAATGGGTTTTTCCATAAATACCAAACACGTTAGATAGCAGCTATCACTAGCAACCAGCAGTGCTTCTTAAAATACTGCTACAGCATTCTTAATGGATGGTTTTCCTTGTGGCTACGTAGGCATGTGGACTGTGCTAGCTCCCCCCTCCTCTCGCACTGCAATACGTAGGAAGCTATTATTCCCAAATGGAGCATTTGCTTGCTGACATCACATGCGGTAGGATCCTTTTGTTTGCCTGTGGCTCCTGCGTTGAAATGTTTGTCTGAGTCACAAATCCCAATGCCTTGCTTCCTCTATGTCATGCTGGCTTGAGAGCTTCTCCCTGACTCAGAGTTTTTAAATTTTGACACAGCCCGGTTTGCTGCATGGCAATTGAATACTTTTCCTTTAAATATTTTATTATGTAATTTATATCTAAACATGATAATGATTCAAACATCACTGCCACTTTTTTTTGCAGCTTTTTGAATAGAGAGGTTTTGTGGCTCAGATTCAGCACTGAATTTTGTTTCAAGGCAAAGTCAGTTTAGTGTTACTAAATTAAAAATTAAAGATAGTGACTCCCACATCTTGAATTCTCCATTTAGCCTGCTGGCTGTGTTTCCTCAGCTATAACATTATCAAGCACTATGGCAGAAAGGGGTCATATGTGTGCGTGTGTACAGACAAACACTTCTCATAATTGAATTCCTGTTTTGCACTGCAGTACCTTTCTTCTCCTCTAATAATCTTATTGCTTTGTTTTCTCTTAATAAAAAGAGAACAAATCCCTGCTGGACTTTCAGTGTACGTTCATTCTTTCATTTGGTTTAGATTCTGGAGCTGCTAATATATTGCTGGTGTGTAAGAAGCCTGGGTTTCCTCTTTATTAAAGCCATGAACAAAACAGATCCTGATTACAGAATCTGCATTCTGAATGCTGTGGTAAAAGAAGAACATGGAAGGAAAGGGCTATGCATCAGTTTGGTTCAAGCTTGAGTGATGGTAAACTATTCTTACTTACTAAGATAGGAACATGAAATTACCATGCTGGATTAAATCTTTTGTCCTTCAGATCTAGTCTTTCATCTCTAGTGTTACCACTACAAGATAAAGAAGTTGTTCAAAACGCTGCTTTGATTGTCCTTGATCAAGGACTTTGCAGCAGGTAAGGGCTAATGCCCCCATCTGGCATAGCACTTAGGCACGTTATTTCTCTTAAAGCATCCATCAGCAGCTCCCCTGCCTTCTGCCCTGGTCTGAAGCGTGTGAGCAGACTGCTGCATGAAACCTTGTTAAAATTCAGATACACGCAAAACCAGATGAGTGATAAAGACCTGTGTCATTAAATGTACTGTATTAGATGCTCACGTTTCATTGTTTTTTTACCGAAAGAAGTAGTATTCTCCATCCCCCCCAAAAAAGCTGAAGCCTCTTGTTATAGAAAACATAGATTTTTATTATAAAAGTAAAATTATGCCATACACAAAGGAGTTTCCTGTGACAGAAATTTGCATATTGCAGTCTTAATGTTAAAATAATGTCCAGAGAACGAATTTAAGTTCGAGTCTCTCAGGCTACCTTTGGTTGCATGTTCACTATGCAACTGTTCTCATGTAGCACACATTTTTTAACATTCAACTTTGGAATCGCTGTTACTTTTGCTCTTCTCTCCGTGGCCGTTTGCGAGGGTTCATTTCAGTATCTTCTGCATTTTGAGTGACAGCTGGAGGCTGCACATCTCGGAAGCCATGAGACTGTAACATATAAGCAAAATCATGTGATAACACTTCTATGGATATAAAGTATGAGTAACTAGTTCGCAGAAGATCAGAATAAGGTATGATGCTGTCATTTATTTTAGATGAGCAGCCACAGAATGTTTATAGACCAGGGCTAAGCTCAGAACTGCAAGCTTTTCAACACACACATGCCAACTAATAACTGTGTCTTCATTTTATTTTGTAAAGATATTTTATTTTCACCAACTAGGCTATCATTTTCATTTTACCACTAATAACCCCTATGGCTATGAAGCACTGCTTCTCTGTAAATTAACTTATGTTGCCTATTTAAATAAATTAAAAGCCAAATCCTTCAGCCCTTATTCAGGCTCCCACAGAAGCAAGGAGATGACTGATTAATTGCCTCAGTCATTTTCAGAAACAAAACTGTGAATTTCTAAAACGTAGGATATTTTTGTTTCATGTATCTACTTAGTGAACTGAAAACATCAATGAGACATTGTAAGAGAACAGCGTATCTCAGTCTCTAGATTGCAAAGACTGTCCCAGCGTAGTAATTTATGGGACACAATGGGATGAAAACCTTTAACTGCCAAAAATGAAATGCAGAAGTGAAAACTAGATGCTGCTACTCAGGAGAGAGCTTAAAGTGATCTATTTGGCTTAGTACCAGTTGTATTTTCTTTTACCTTAGCTCACAATTTAATGATTTTAAAAGATTTTAAAATATGAAAGATCTGGAAAATCAGTTAGTTAAACATGTCATCAATGCAGATGGAGATAGTGAGATGCTACGTGAAGCCTGCAACTGTCTGTCTTCCCATCTCCAGACAAATGCTGTGCAGGGAGCACTGCTGACAGCTCAGTGAAGACTCATTGCAGTGCAGACTTAGAGAGGAAACGGGGTTAATCAGAAAAAGAAATTGCTTTGGGGATCCTAACTGCTCAGGTAGAGACAATGTGGGGATGAGAGCAATTCAGGAAAGCTGACATTTTAGGTTGGTGCAGTGTGAAAAAGCAGGTAGAATTACTATCAGACATGTGACTTTTCTAAAATGCCAGTCTGTCCCACACCAAGATCAATCCAAAACAAAACAAAACCCAGTAAAAATGTTTTGCTTAAGTCTTCTATCTCTGCATTTCTATTTCTAAATGCCTCACCTTACACAGCCTGCTATGATTTAAAGGAACAAACAGCAAGAGGTGCCACAAGGGCAGAATTTGTGCAGTCCCTCTGCTATTATAAGCAACTCAAGTGTTATTCTAAATAGCATAATGGGGAATCTTCAAGTTTAGTGTTTCACTGCTGCTTGCATCTAATCTCTGCCATTTCCCTTAGGCACAAAGGTGGAGCTGTAGCCAAGAATCCACTTAATCCAGCATGCTAGACTCCCAGCGAAAGCATTCCAATGGTTATGAAGGCCAGAACACGATAAAGTAGGCTGCTTAGTATGGATGTTTTCCATTTAGCTACAGGCATGAGCCTTCTGGGCATAGCACCTCAAAAATATAAGACTTTTGTGTATTTTTGTGAAGCTTGTTAGTGGTTTTTCAATGGCGAGAATGTGGCTAATGGAACCAATGACCTACAAAGCTCAGATAGTCTATGGCCATTTTGAATTGTTCTTTAATGTCTTCTGGCGTCTACAGGCTGCATCAAGATTGACGAAGGTAGATGGCTTTATTACTTGAGCAGGATTCTAATTGCTAGTCTGGCAGACCCTCCACAGCTCAGGGAAATACTGACAATTCCTACCCAGAATGTAGGTCCTGGGTCTTTATCTTTCACGATGAAATAATCAGGTCACATTACCTGGGAAATTTAGGTGAATCAGATGATCTACTTATTCCCTTGTGCATAAATCGATTTGCATTTCTATACTCTGCATTTAAGAATGAATCCTTATCAGGCTGTGAAAGAAACTCTGTTTCATTTGATCGGTGTTCCACAGCTTCCACACTGGCTCAGAGCGGTGACTGACTTGCCAGTATGCTGGAAAGGACACGGCTGAAAAAGAACTAGAGCTGGGTCACTACGTTACACACTGCCCCATCGGCTTACAGGCCCTGAACAGCCAGTTTGTCCATGGTACCAAAGTATCTAGTTTGCATAAGCCTAAACATCTTTGAGGATCTAGGCTTGAGGAACTTCTTATTTTTTTAATTATCTTTTTTTGTATGCTGGTTATACATAGATGTGCTAGATCAGATTTAGAAACACTGAACGTGTATTTACATCTTCCAGTTTAACTACAGAGATGGGAATGAGAAATGATAACAGCAGACTGTTACCATCAGACCTGAATTTCATGAAAGAAACAGGGATAATAAATTTTTTACTTACAGAAACCATCTGCTGAAGCAGCTCAACAGGATTAAGGGAAAAAACACAGGGATAATCTTAAGTTTTAACTAATCTTTGATTAGGATACACTCTCAACTGTATTTCAAGAATGTGTGCATTCACACAGAAGAAGAAAGCATAGCTGTTTTATAATGCATATAAAACTGAAAGGAAAAGGCAATTAAACTGTGTAAGATAAAATCCATCTGTTTGTCAGCTGGAGAGAAAGGGCTGCACGCTCACATCACATGATCCAAACAACCTTGGGACGTAGTCCCACTTACCCTTCCAGTCTTTACAGAACTAAGAATAGATATGTATTTGCAGTATTTCTTCCGTCCAGGTGAATACATTCAGGAGTGAAAAAAAAATCTGATTTCTGTTCAATAGTTTGAAGATCTCATCTTATGGCAGCATTAAAATCTGCAGGAAATGCTATGGCAACGTGTTTCCATGAGGACACATAGCAAATAGTTATGGCATGTACCTATGTATCTGACATTTGAAGATGTAAGACTCGAGTGGTGGGTTTTTCTTAAACCTAAATACAGCTTAGACAGTATGTATTCTCATTAATATGTATCTAAGCGCTCCACAAAAGAAAATAATCACAGGATTTAACCAGGGATGACTAAGGATGCCGGCCATAAGCTGGAAGCTCCTCATATGATAATAACAGAAGAGAAAAATCTGTATATATTGGCTGGTCATAGGGTCACCGGTAGGATGGAGCTATGAAAGAGATAAATACAACCTAGGTTGTATCATGCAATGCACTTACAGCAGAGGTGTGGAAATACGTATGGCACAAAGCACTGGTGAGACCTCATGTATGATTCTGGTCACCCTTGTCCTAAAAAGATAAACTCAACTGGAACAGATGCAAAGAAGAGCCACTAGGAAAACAATAACCTGCCTGACAAGGGAGAAAACAGCTTGGCTTGTTCAGGTCTCCCAAAATGAAGGCTCAGAGAGTGCATGACTGTCCTCTCTAATTGCACTTAGGCCAAAAGTTAATGTCGAGAGCAGATAAAATAAGCAGTACTAGCACAAGAACAGATGGGGACAGGCTGCCTGTAAATTTGATCTGGAAATCAAAATGTTTTAACTCTTAAGAGGACTAACATGCTGGGTCATTTTTCTAAAAAGAAAAGATGCAAGATATTCATTAACCTGGAGACATCCCAGTATTACTGGTTACCTTCAGAAAGCAACAGAAAGGCAACACTAAGAAAGCAAACATCATTCTCAGATTTGTCTATGTGTCTGAAAATTCCTTTACAGGTAACAATTTGCTCCCATCTCTGTATCTCCATCCCCAAAGAAATACTAACTGTAATGTGATATGGTATGGTTGACTCCTTCTGACTCGGTGATTTGTACAATGTTGCCAACCTGGTTAAACAAAAAACAGATAATTATGATTAGTGAATACAATAATAAAAATTCCAAGTTACCAAATGACCAGACCCAAGTTTTCCCACAATCATGGGGTAGGTGACCAGTGGAATTCTTATGTATGTATTTTCATATAGGTCATTTAAACTGTGGATGCCAAATTCCCATCCTTACATGACCTGTCAGATCAAATACAATGTAGACCTACTAAAAAGAGTGAATGATTAATTAGCCTTGTTTCATCAAAGTATTTGATCACATTTTTGGAACAGTATTCATTATGAATTAGTTCCAAATGCCACTTTCTTAAAATGCAAACAAAAAAAGGTTTTGAGCACAACTCTTTCCTGCTCCGTTAAGCAATCATTTGTTCATTGACCTCTCTAAGTTGGGAGATACCCTCAAGAACTCAAATACTTCTAGGGAGGTTTTTTCTAGAGACTTCACAAGCCTGTCAATATAACCTAGTGGATGAAGAATGAGAATACGATGTTCTATTTCTAAGCCTGACCTTGCCACTGACATACAGCACAACCTTGAGAAAATAATTTCCCTCGTATTTCTCCTCTAACACTTCCTTGATTTTGTGCATTTAGACTAAGCAATGCATCTTGATTTGTGCTTATACAGCACCTATCCCAATAGATGCTTGCATAATATAGACAGAAGATTGCAAAGTAGCTCAAAAGCAAGGGATTTTTGAACCAATCCAAGGCTGCTAGTCTGCACCATGCCCACCTCCCCAAAACGTACACTTATGAAAAGCCAATACAGAAAGTGTTCGGCTCTCTGTATCAAGACACCCTGCCAAAGATCCTGTTAATTATTTTGGTTTTTTTTTTTTTCCTCCCTGAGGTGCCATTCTATTAGAGAGCACGTAATTACAGCCTGAGGAACACTGTCACTTCATATTAGCTACACAGGGAATTCCTCAGAACATTGAAGTGGTGGGTTATACTCTACAAAATAGCCTAAATCTGAAGCTGCAGAAGCCATGCTTTTACAAGCGCTCAGCTGGAGCTCTGCTGCGTGCCTCTGACTCAACAGGATCTTTCCTCACAGCAATGAGAACCCTTATAATTAAGCTCTGACATTTTCAGTAGTAGAGAGAAAGAAAGAGACAGGTATCGTATTTGGCCAAAGCACAATTTAAAAAAAAAAAATAAATAAAAAAAAAGGCAAATGGATTCTCAAATGGTCATCTTTGTGCCTCAATAACCTAATACAAACACAAGAACAACAAAACCACGATGGCTCATCAGGTATAGGTAGTTAGTGTAAAAATGCAACAGAATCTAGCTATTTCTGCTTTTTACAGATAGGCAGTTATAATCGGAATTGCTGTGCTTCTGCAGGCCCCGCTCCATATTAGCTGCATGTTTAGTAATAAATAGTAAATTACAGTTTAAATAAATAAACTGTAAAAGTAAAAAAAAAAAAAAGTAAAAAAGTAAAAAAATAAAGTAAAAAAAATAAACAGTAAATAAAACATGTTTGTCTATCTTTGGCTTGCTTTCTGGAACCTGTATCTACAGCCTTCCTAGCTGCGTTGCAGAAGAAAAAAGCTCTTTACTTTTGATACATAAAATTAACTTTTGTTCACTGTGCAATCATTATGTTGATGCAACTTCTGTCTTATAAAGGCTGTTAACTAATCAGTGATGTTAATTTAATTCCAAATTAAACAGCCTGCTGTAATCATTCTGCATTGCCTTCAAACTCAGAATTTAAAAAACCAAAACTCCGCAAGAAAGTGTCACTGCGTTTCTCTTTCAAGTTTAACAAGCACAAATATGCACAACAACATTCCAGTAGCATTTTTGTTCGCTGTTTGCAGAAGATTAGGGTATTGAAGGAAGGCTTCTTAATCTCAAGTTGCTGCACTGTAATACTATATACAAGACAAATTTAACCACCCAGGAAGGAGAAGTGAGCTTGCAATACAGTGAACAGGGGAAAAAAAAAAAAAAAAAAACAGGAAACAGAAAAGATCTCACTGCAACAGACAGAACTTCATACTGTTTTTAGAAGGGTCATCCTCACTCCTTTGGGCTTCTAATATCATCCTCCATAGGTCAGCTCTGCACTGGGAGTAAATGCAGCTCGCTCTATACCTCTCTGCAGGTCACTGTGACTCGGTATCTGCATAGCTGTCTGGTTTTGCAGAACCGTCCTGCTGCATTCCAAAGCAGAAAAGTCCAACGGCTGCCACTGAGGCTCAGGGGTCAGTAGGCCTATGGTCTGTCCTGAGAATCACCATCTAGCTGGAAAACCTTCTTTGGCATCTTTGGCTTTGCACTGACTGGGGCCTAAAAAAAAAAAAGACTGAAGCAAAGAAATTCTACTCCCTGCTTACAAAATGCAGATAGTAAAAAAAAATTTCTACTTAGCCACCAGATCCAACTGCCATTAGGATGTTCTATTTTGATGAGACGTGGCATTTTGTCAGAAAGAAGGTATAGCACTGCAGCAAGCTGACCATGGGGAGAAGGAGGATCACGACAGTTCGGCCCACACTGCCTTAGGCTGAACTAGAAAGCTCTTCTTGAGCCTCAGTAGCCTGGGACATGGCAGACCAAGGCCAGAAGTCAAACTAAGTCGAATTCAAATCACTGCTTGGCCACTAGGGCCAGTCTGAAAAAGACTGGGATTATTCTGTACCTGACAGTATTATTGTGTACCTTACCAGCCTACATTTTCACTTACCTCTGACTGTTGTCCCAGTGAAAGATTAAACGGACAGTGGCAGCATGTCCCCAGCTTTCTCCTGGGTGACACAAAATGACAGGCCATTTTATTTATCTCCTATAGCAGCAGCAGCATCAGTAAACTGAACTGAAATTAGACCAGTCTTCCAAAAAAAGAAAAACCCATGATTAAAATATACATACCTTTCTTGCAGTAATGAATCACATCTTTTTCATATGTGCAAGGATTTCACAACTAGTTTATCAAATATATTGGGACAAGGAATAACCTCTGTACTCACAGTGGGTTCTACAGAAAGCTTGATGCAATACTTCCATATTTGTAGAAAGATTTTATATATACCTAATTAAGGACAGGTACTACACAAATCTTGAAAACAGAGGCAGCATGAAGAAAAGATTTTTCTAATTACTACTGAAGAAGTCTAGTGAGTATGTCTAAATCCTACTTCAAAATTGCAATATTCTGTCTCTCAGGCATAATTATGAGCAAACATCACTCCCTTTGGGATACAAGCTTTGGGAGAAAGTCAATAATTATTAAAGTATTAAGGGCCCCTGAAGCAGTCTTCTGCTTCTGACAGCAAAATGCAAAAGAACACAACCAAAAGCAAGGAGCGGGGGGGCACGGTGAAAAGAGAAGGAAGTTTGGATTGTTATCCTATTTCAGGGGAAACAGTCCTACTGTTTCAGTTCACACCTGACCACAAGCTCAGTCAATTTATAGACAGTTTTATTGGGTGTTTTCCTCTGTTTATCCCAGGAGACAGTCAGCAGTCCAAAGATGGATTGCATTTTAAACCAGTCATTTTGGTTAAGTGCTGCAAGCCTCTCCTGTTCACCTGCACACAGCCCTGTGACTTCTGAATCACTTGTTGGTCTCCATCATGTCACCAGCCCCGCGCCCCATGTGCTCTGGTATTCATTATAGCACAGAGAAGAAAAAAAAATGATTCAACTGTAATGAAGACCCAGACCCTCTAGGCATCTTGCCAGACCATGCTCCACTATATCTCAGTTGAGATTAAAGATTTTGGCTATCAGATACGGTTCTGAGTCAGAGATCAAAACACATTTTACAATGGGTACAAATTCCACACCAGAATGTTTCCAACTGTATCAAATATGAGAGAAAAACGTTACTGTAAAGTGAGATATTTCTGAGTTAAACTGGCTGTAGATTAATATTTGACCTCCTTTCTAAATATACCCAGTAGGAATGTCTAGGAACACCCAGCTTAGCTATCACTAGTGGGAAAGAAAGCTGTCCCCTTCATAAAGCTCTTGACTTAATACCTTGCAGCATCTGTGCTTTTTTTTTTTTTTCTTCATAATTAAGAACTTCCCTTCTGCTAGGAAGCTGAATAAGAGTTTAGAGATTAATGCTCTTGTGAAATCTTAGAAAAGGCTGTTTCTAAGGCTTACCAATCAACGGGGGAAAAAAACTACTTAGGGGAGGCAATAGGATTGATTTTGCTTGGGGTTTTGCTGCTGACCCCTCCCTCAATAGTTCCTTTGGCTACAACCGACCATGGAGGAGTAGGAGGTTCTTTAGCCTCTACGATGAGACTGTAGAAATAGCATCCCTTCAGAGTGGGTTGTAAAAATCACCTTGTAATCCACCAGGGCAATACTTGCACCGAGTCTATGGAATAAACTCACATCAAAATGAAGACAGCTTTGTACCACTCTGAAATGCTCAACTTGAAATATTGCTGTTTAGGATGAGGAGAATATCTCTTAGCTTAACCATTTTACCAACTGGTACAAAGTTTCATTTTTGCAAGAGTACACACTACTCAGTTTAACAATACTATGTGGTTACACACACATTCTGGTAAGAGTCACAACCAGTTTACAGTCAATATGAGGTTATGTCAAATTAAATGTTTGTAAAAGAAAATACGCACAAGACAACACATGATATCTTTGAATTATAACCTACTCTGAATGTTTTCACACTCTTCACTGTCCCTATGACTCAATAAACACAACGGCTCTCAAACAACGCTGGCTATTGAAAAAAGACAAAATCTACTAGCTTTAACTGAGTATGTAGCCAGAAAGGCTGCCAAAAATAACACATCAGAGAGCAAGAGGCAAAAATGACAAAACGGGTCAGATACTGGAAGCTGGGTCTTTATCTGCATGCAGAGCTCAAAATTCCGCATTCTTCACATTCTTGAAGGAGATGCTCTGTATTTGTTCATTTTATCTTACATCTGTGCCAAATGGTTCAATGCCTGTACAGACACTGAGAACATCTTTGCCTTTGTGCTGTCCCCTTCTTCTCCCTCCCCTCCAGAACAAGGGAATCATTACTTAGTTCACGGAAACTGAAGCTGTGGACAGGGAATTTATGCCCTTTAAGTACATCATAGAATAATACAAAGTTACAACCTGGAACAAGATTTAAACGCTGAGTTTTTTTCTTAATTTGTCAAAATCTCTACTTCAGAAGAACTGTTCTATTTTCCCCTGTGACCTCGCAGAAGAGTCTATATGAGGTACTCTGCTCATTAAAGGGCAAAATGGAGCAGCCTGTAAAAACCCCCGAAACTCACTATGGGCGGGCTGTAGTTGAGGATCCCACACAGAACCTCCCTCTACATCGTAACTGTAGAGAGCAATGGGTAGAGAGTTCCAGCTATGCAGCAAATATGAAACACCTTTGCAAATAATTAATGGAATGTGTTCAAGTGTAATGGCAAAATAAACAATTTAAGCTGTTTTGGAGAGGCCGTGAATGATTCTCAGGGAATTTAGGAAATTGCAGCATAGTTTGAGGTGTGCAACCATTAAGCTGTGTTCTTCTGTTAGTGTTTTAACCTGTTCATCATCACATTCTTGCTAGAGGTTTACTGCCCCCAAGTCCATCCCTACACTTTTCGCATGATCATTCACTAGCCAATTTCAGTCTAAATTATCTGATTTATCGGAGTTTTACTTATTGTTTAAATAGCTCAAGCTTACCTGGCCCACTTTTGGCAGAAACGGATTGGGAGACAATCACATAAACAGCTCAGCCAGCATCTAGGATGCGGCAGTGACCTCCAGCAGGGGTAGTGGCCTCCTTAGCTGACACAACTGCAGCTGGAATAAAGGTAACTCCACAGCCTCAGATCCTCAGGGGAAGGCTGCAATACATTAGCTGCACATCTAAAAACCTAATTACTCAGAGAGTTCTTAGTACCTAGTGCTTCCCCATCAAGGGTGACTCAATCATCTTAAGGAATACTGATAGTTCTAATATCAAGTTTAGTATTAAAAATTTTGGTTTAAAAAGGAAAAAAAAAAATCCAGCAGTGCTCTCAATCTGTGAGTTTCTACAGTCCAGAAACGTCATGACTTTAAAAAATATTTGTAATCCCTTTTCAAAAATCTAACCAGGATTCTAATCTGCACGCCATGTTTAAGTTTAGAACAAAATTTGATAGTTGCTAATTATAATTATAATGCTGACGTAGATAAGCACTACTGTAGAGTTCCACAATGCTAGCAGTTCCAGATGGGTCTAATAGTTTCATCATGGATTCTGCTACACTGCAAAAGTTCAGCAAACAATTTATTTTTCTTCGTACATGATGCCAAAGGAAAGGAAGTCATATATTTGAAGATTAACTCAGTTTTCAACTCACAAGCTAAACACTTACCTAAAGCAGGTACCAATGTGGACTGGCTTTGTCCAATCCTTGTTGTCATTTGGTTTGTCAGAACTACCTAAAAGAAGAAACAAAAGCAAACAAACAAGAACATCTCCAGAAAAGCAGCTTACTTGTGGAAGGAAGAGAGGGATTTTTCAAAAAGCTTTTATCAAGTTACTCAGGCAAAACTCTTGCCTACTGTAATGACGCTTTCATGTTAACAAGAAGAAACTGTAAAGGTGCCTCATCTTTCCCCAATAGCCAAAATAAAACGAGAACCCTGCAAAATGTATTTTCAATTTGCTAGAAGGTAGATTTCTTTCATTCAAGACTTTAAAGAAACCTAAGTTTCTCCCTTCCCAAGGGATGCAAACTCTACACAACTTGTATATTCCGTCGTATTTGTACTAAATACTCTTTGGATCTGTACTTAGATGCACATGACTCGTACTAGCCCTCTAAAGAGATAGATTTCAGTCACTGTGGCATAAATGAACTTGGTGGTTCTGCTCAAAACATGCATAAGCCTAGTGATTAACAGAATTTCTGCACCTTGTAGTCTAAAAATGCGCAAGTGGGTACAATACAAAGCAGAATGGAAGTGAACAGACAGAGCGGGGGAGTGTTTTCGCAGCACGAATCACTCGTAGGAGGTTCACAGACAGTCTAGGTTAGATCCCTGGTAGAAGTGGGGGTGGGTGAGACAGAAAAGAGCCAGGAATATTAATTGCAAAGTTCATTAAAAACGAAAAATAAGAAATTGTACCCATCTTAAACCCTAGGGGTTTTCATTGTTTGACATGCTTGTATGATTCTTGCTTGAACAGTTAGAAAAGTGTGCTAGAGCAAGCAATTCCACTGAGCCCACTGGGGCACACATGAAAACATTTACATAGCTGAAAGCCCCAAGACATGTATTGCGTATTTTAGAGAAGTAATTCATCATATAGGGATGATAACAGTCCCAAAGAGAGTCCCCATCTCACTGCTGGAGGAGGGCTGGTCCGGACATCCTAGCACAACCCACCGAGTTCAGCTTTAGAAACTAAAGGAACGAGCTTCCTTCCATATTAGAGCATTCAGGCTGCCCAGCTTTGCCGCCTGACAAGCAATCTCTGGCACGCACGCTGAATTTAGACTGCTTGCAAGCTGCATGGAACTAACGCAAAAACTAACAAGAGGGCCACTCTGAGCTAAATCATTTCTGAAGCTCTGTGATTGATCACTTCTTTAGCAAGTGTTTATTTAGCGAGCGTTTGTACTAAACTACTTGCTTGTTCAATAGAAATGTTATATATGTTTCCCTTGACCAAAGAAAAAAAGACTGTACAATGACAACTGCTCCTGTTCAAGGTCACCAGGTACCGAATTTATGAGCGAAAGCACGCAGTAAACTGGAGGCTGTGCAAATCAAGCAGTCATATAACATTCGTCTCCCTTGGTGCACCAAGCAGGAAGAAGCTTCATAATTCATGTCAGGGCAAGAGAGAGGGTACGCTTTCAGCGGCAAGCACCATCGCCTAACCCAGGCGGAATGTCGAGCTGTGCTCTTTCCCTTCCTGCAGCTATCAGAGGAAGCACAAGGGGAGGCTTATTTTTAGCAGTTAGGAACAAAAGCCAATTGCGTGAGAGAGTTGTGGGTGACACGGTTGCAAGTCACCTGGAAACAGTTACAGGCACAAGCACCATTTTGAGACTGTGTAAGCTCTAATTCCTGAACAATGCTTTTCTGTGCTGTAAAAGACTTGCCAAAACAACTTCTGGAACAGATGTAGCTTCTGAGTGCCATCTGCTGGCTACGCGGCTGCAGATTTGCTGGCCTCCATATTGGCCTAAATGACGTAGAAACAATGCCCAGGAAGGAAGCTATGGGTTTCCATGGATGCCAGAACAGCAAGCCAAACTAGCAGATAAAGTGGTTTTCCTCACTAAGAACAGTTCCTCCGCTAAGACAGTAGTTTATTTTTAAACAAAGAGTGGAAAATTATATTGGAACTGCTAAATACTCTGATGTATTTTAATGCGCGCACTTTGTAGGTAAAAGTCACCAAAGGAGCATTCCTTGTCCAACTAAATCATTACAGAAGATGATGTGAAACAGCATGACAAATTGATACGCTACCATTTAATTAAGATCCACAGGATGCTTTTAATGCAAATTTTACTTATTTTGGCAAGTCTAGGAATTTTCCACCTAAACAGTTTTGTCTGTGCGATCCATCTACATTTACTAACCAAACTGGCAAACACGAATGTAGAGGACGTTCTTGCAGCTTTATTTTGCTATTTACAGACAATCACAAATCACATTTGCTTAATTCTTCGTAATGTATTTATTCCAAAGTAGCATCTTTTGTGATTTAAACCCACCCCAGACTTACCGCTGATTTATGATCATTTGCGATGATGATCAGCTGTTGTGCCAGACCATTCAAAAGCCTTGTTCGAAGTGAGAGGTCCTCAAAGTCATGGCGAAAAGGAAATGCAATACCATCAACTACCACCAGTCGGACCTAAAGGCAGAAGAAAAGGAAAAACTACCATTACTATCCTACCAACAAATGACAAAAAGCAGTAAGACCTCTTTTTAAGTGCACTGGAATGTTTTATATAAGGCGATGACAATCTTTTATTTCATACTCAGATGTGTGTGGCAGTGTAACACCTATTGTCTCTCTCTATAGATCAGAGACAATCAGCATTCCACCAGCGTGCAGAGTAAAGAGCCTCAAGCTCCACACACACTAGTACACTTGCTAGGTGCAGTACTGCATTATGCATAGATACTAACTCAGACCATAGCTGCACTAGCTTAAACAAAATGCTGCACTAAGCTCCCCCATTAGTTAACTCAGCACAGAGCTGCCCTTCCGACCGTTTCCAGTTTCAGAGCTCACTCACAGCTAGCTGACTTATCTCTGCAGCACCCGCTACAGAATACAAAGTTGGACTTAAAGCCTTGCAGAAGAGAAGCGGGAGAAAGAAAAAAATCATTAAACATCATATAATAATTTATTTCACCCTCTCCCTCAAAAAATAAAATCCAAACCAAAACTAGAATACATGCTGTCTACAGTCACTGTTAAGACAACTCATCAGATTCTAAGGGTCATTATCAGTGGTCTACCTTAGAAACATGCATTTTAACAGATGCTTAAAGATATTCCAGACGCTGTACAATGGAGCTGAGTATCTATCTTGCCTGAAGATGTTTGCTTTGCTGAATTATTTCTTTTGTAGCAATCATTAGCTGAAGCTAGAGCACAATGCTGCTGCTGGCTCATCACCCTCAAGACACTATATAAACATTAGTCCGGGATTTTCATTTATTCTAACTTAATTTGTTGTAGCTGTTTTGATGACCCAAGTTTGTCTGAAATACAGAAGGGAGATGGATAGTCTTACAGTGTCTGCATGCTCAGATGTCACTCAAATCCTAGGTATCTACAAGTTCTTGCATTAATGCGCAAGATAACAAATTGGAAACAACACAAGAAAACTGATTTTGTGTATTATTGATTTAACTCATTACTGGGAAGTCGCCTTGTGACTGGAACATACAAGCCTGCGGCAAACATCACTCTGTGAAATGGCCCTGGGCCTCCAACTGAAAAAAAAAAAAAATCTTAATTTGAAAAAGAAGATTAATTAGTTAGAATTAAAATAAGATATTCTTCTGTTTTCTCATTTTTCTTCCTTCCTGCAAATTCTTTTCTATGAGCCTGTAAATCTTCCTCATGCATAATTTTTTGACTTTAGGAACAATCAGTTTAACAGTATAAACATGGCTCACGCTAGAAAGGAATGTATACATAGCTATATAACTTGCCTATCAGATGAGTATGTCCACGTAGGATGCAATTTAGTTTATTTTCTCCCAGTTGCACTTACAAAATAGCAAACAAGTAGACTTAAAGTATTCAGAAGTAGGCTATATAAAGAAAGCTTGGTAACACATGCCTTCTCCGTGTCAATTTGTCTCCACTAGACTTTAAAGAACTATGTTTATTACGACAAGAATATTTTCTAACATAGTCTTTTTCATATTATTGGTCTTTCTCATATTATTAAGATGATCTCAAACTAATTCATATTTCCAAATGACACTCTCTACAACTATGTCTCTCTCCAAAAAAACTTAAAACCTGGAGGTTTCCTGTGGTCCCAGTCTCAGCTCCAGGTCTGCACAGAGGGATCAGACTAATTTTAATGAGAGCTGGACTCCAATGAGCAATCTGTCAAGTCACTTATAGCCTGTCCAAGGAATCACCAGAAGGTCTTGCAGTTCTCCTGCAACCTTCAGTATTGCAGGCTCCAGGCCAAGCACAGATAATCAGCACAGATGGTACCAGAGATCTGCAACCCAATGTAACTGTGCTAATGAAGCCATGTACTTTCCACAAGAGCAAACACAACAGTGCACCGTTAGTACCTGGCAGAGAAAGGGAAATACCAGACTACGCTAAGCAAAAGTAAAGACTCCCATCTGCACTTTCAAGAACATAACAGCTTCCAAAAATGAAAATTATATGCAAAAGACAATCTAACTAAACAACACCGATTTGTGCTCTGTTAGAATAAAGCACAAGTCATCTTCCCTGAATCCTGTTAGGAAGTGATCTGCTGTGCAGAATCTAGAAATCTGGAAGGGAGGTGGTGAAAATCTGCCTTACAGTAGCATTTCACTAAGACACTAGGTACTAAGAAACTTTCTGGCTGTAGTCCACCCAAGAGTCAAGCTGCAGGCTCTGGCTGCTTGTAGCAACAGAAGATGTATTGGGAAGAAGGAGAAGAGTCACTTTCTGGATGCCAAGATGGTGCAGGATGCTTCTGGTCCTCAGTGACCTTCTAGAACAAAAAAAATGGCGCTAAGCCTTTCTGATCCCCCTGCATCATGGTCATCACACGCACACCTGGCTCAGACTCTTGTAAAGCAGTTTTGTGATGATTCATAACTCAGTGCTCATAGAAATGTAACAACACGTGGCGACATAGATCCAGTATCCTCACCTCGAAGTGGAGATTCAGGATGATGGCAAAAGCAAAATTACTCTCAAGCGTAATTCGGATGGGAATGAAAAAGCAAACAAGGAAGCAAGCTTTACATTTGTACTCTGGCATCAGCCAATATATTACTGTCAAGCTGATGAGGTACCAAGGTGTTACTCATGTTACTCTTACTATAACAGATGAACATCCCTGAAAATCTTTAGTGTGAAGATGAGTAATATCTTCTGATAAGTCTGCAATAACCCTTACCTTTGAATGCTCTGAAAGAAAGTCTGGGAGGAGGTAGACCTGTGCAAGAAGCTCTATGTAGTCACGGCAACGGAAGTAATATATGTGAGAAAGGATACTTTCAAGAGTGAAAGTCTCCAAAGCTTTTAGATGATCTGAGAACAAATAAATAGATGAGTAAATGAGTCAGAAGTCTGTACTAGCATATTGCTGCTTTCGTCATTCTACCAAAGTATGCCTTCCACATATAGCAACAGCAAACCCCCCCCAGAAACAGAAGCAGTCAAGGTAAAGAGTGTGGGAAACACACCTTCCATCTGGCTTGAAAGTCAGGAAGGCGGTGAGCAGATGCTATCTCAGCACTTGCACATAGACACACCGGAGCCTCCAAGGGAGTGCTCCAAAAATGAAAAATTTATTTCTGAAAAAATAACTTTTCCAGTAAATCATTTTCAAGCCAGAACACCACCAGAGGACAACAGTGTCTATTAATCATCCCTCGTTTAACGTACAGGCAGTAGCTCATTTAATACGATGTCCTTTTACCTCTGTTCAAACAGAAGTTTGCCGCATAAAATACTCTAAGAGTAACACAAAAGTTGTGTCAATATCCCCAACATACTGATGACTTACAGAATAAAACTCTTCATTAAATGCAACCTGGCTATATTGACCTTCTGAAGGAGCAGAATTCCAGCTGCAGTTTTACAATATGGGGCTTCAGCAGCAACATTGCCTTAAGAAATTCTGCCGTTCCTCTTCTCTTGCCCCAGCTGCTCTGCCTGTCCCTGTGTTGCAGCACATTATCCCTCAGTTTTGTTGACAGACTTGTGTTTGGGTTTTGCTGTAAATTCAATCATTAAAGTGCTAAAAAAGAAAAAAAGCAAAAGCCAAAAAACCCACAAACCTAAAAAACCCACAAATCGTCACGTAGAAAAAGAATTATTCTTAAAGTCGATCAGCTCAGTCCGCAGCATGGCTCCACGTGCTGATGCAGGTCAGGGTATGACACACAGAGATAGAAATGAAAGGCTGGCAGCAAGAACTCCTTAAGCCAGCACTGCTGCTGAAACCCTCAAACTGCAAAAGCGCAGCCTACAAGACACTCGTTTCACTCAGCTCCTAGCCTACTAGGCAGAAAGAAATGACTTAGCAACATACCTTCTTCTCGATGAGCTTCAGCAATAAGCTGGCAATGCTGCACACAGGCAGTTGCAATATCCACTACTCTGTCTACCATAAAACTTCCTTCAGTATCAATGAACACAGCTTCTCCGGCTACGCCCCCAAAGCATTCTGGGATCTGTACGTCTACTGCCAACTGCATACTGCCATGGGAAATGGGAAAAATGTAAATATTTACATCACAAAGCTCTCCCCTCCCAACTCACTCTGAAAGTGGCATTTCTGCTGAGGAATACATGGAGCAGGAAGCAGTACAGCCATTATCATTATTATATTTATAATGCTATATAAGAATCAGAGATTGCAGTCATGACAACAAGAAAAATGAACTCTCTTCACAGTTAAACTAAACAAAGCAAAGTGATTCTCAGCTGCAGGAAAGTAATCTAAAAATAAAATACCATAGCTGTGTTTTCCCAACACCAGGCGCTCCACAGATCTCGGTGATTTTCGTTAGCTGCACACCACCTCCCAGAATATTGTCTAGTGCTGAACAAAAGGTGATGATGAAGCCCTGGGCTTGCTCTTCTTCCAGAAGTTCCAGTGCTGTGCACTTTCTGGTGGCACCTGATCCCCCAGCAGTCCTTGCTGCATCCCCGTGACATTCCTGCCTCACAACCTGTAATGCTTCCAGTGCCTCTTCTTTGGAGATTCCAATTTCTAGAAGAGTCAAAATCATGAAACACTACCTTATTTTTATAAACAGTGATTTATTTAAAGTATGAAGAGATAATTCAACTTGTTTGACAGAACCTGATCATTCTGCAGCGTAACACAAAAATATTAATCCTTTTAGTATAACGATGCACACAGCTTGCCAACATCTCTAGAACTAATGACGTGATTTTCAAAAGAACTCAGAGCCATGACGCCCTGCGTTCAGAATTCAGGTGACAGTAAGTGATCTGCAAACGAAAAAAAAATCAGAACTGCTGTTTGTAGACGTGCATGAGATCTGGCAGAGCAATTCACCTATTCTGCACGGAATGTGCTGTCATATTGATGTCATTTGAAGCAAATAAGGTCCCGTAAAAGAAGTCGGGCTGCAGAGTAGTAAGTGACAGTGCCACCTGCTGATCGTACTCTGAATTCTCAGGGTAGCCCAGGGCTGAGCACCTTAGGCATCATTTCTGGATTTGAAGCACAGACCTGCTAACAGAAATGGGATACCTGCAAATACCTGTGTGTCTGTCTGCATGCACACATATCTGTCAGGACCTAGCTACTTCACTTTGATCTTCAAGGTAAAACTATTACCACATATTATCATAGATAATAAAACTACTGGTAATCAAAATGATACACTTCCTACAATGGCTGTGCAAATCTTATTTTAGCTTCTTGGAAAAGGTAACTTTCTGACTTCATAGAAGTGTGTTTTGTTTAAAGCATGTACAGCTGGGGAAAGAAGAGGAATGAGAGAGACAGAATCCTCTGGGGGTTTTTTCTGTATCCCATCTACACCTGCCACTCAGTGTAAGAAGGATCCTTTATCAGAATTGTCTTTTTTTCCCCCTTAGGCACAGTGAAAGCCAGCAGACGTTCACTCTGCCCATCTCTCCAGGCTCCCCTGAGGTCTCCGGGGTTTCTCAGGGGAGCTCACCACAGCCCCTCACCCTGGGCCAAGGGCCGTGCCTGCCCGAGCCGCTCCTCTGCATTAACCACTGAAATACGCGAGACCCTCCCGAACCCCCACCCTCGCTAATGAGCCGCGACGGAAGTTTCGCGGAGAGGAAGGGGCCAGGGAAGGGCTGCGGGGAGCCCTGCCCGAAGCGGGGACGCCCCGCGCTAAGGCGCCGGGGGAGGCGGCCTGCGGGGGACAGGGCCGTCCCCCCCCCCCCCCCCCGCCGGTACCTTTGCTCAGCCCGCAGGGGCCGGTCTCCAGCAGCTCCTGCGCCGTCTGGAAGCCGGCGGCGACGAGCCTGGCCCGCAGGGCGGGGGCCAGCGGCAGGCTGCCCAGCTCCCGCTGCATGCCGCCGCCGCCGGGCCGCGCTAGGCCGCCGCAGGCCCCGCCCACCCGCGGGCGGGAACCGCCCCTCCCCGAGCTGAGGCGCGAAGGGGCCGGCTGCGCAGGCGCGGGGCGCGAGCGCGTGCTGCGGCCGTTAGGGAGGCGGCGGCGGCGCTGAGGCGGGCGGTGGCGGAGGTGCGGGAATGCGGGAGCGGTCGTGGGAAGAGGGCAGAAACAGGTGCGGGGCTGGCGGGCCTGAGTAGCCCTGACCCGGGAATGGTGCTGGCTGCATCCTGCCTTCGTCCGGTCAAGAGAGGCCCGCGCACCGGACAGGCTTTGGGGGTGTTGGCGTGATCCCCTGGTTGTCACCGCTTCCTTCTCCTCCTTGGGCCCACGTTTCCCCTTGGCCAGGCCTTGCCTGGTACCACAGTCCCTCAGTGGCGTGTCTCATGGGCAGGCCTTTCCTTGGGGGGCACAGCTGGGAGGGAGGGAGGCAGCCGGTGGGAGCGTTGCCTTCACCTTCTGTCTCAAGGTTTGTCTGGAGGAAAGGGCCATCACTCATTGTATCAGCTAATGAAGCTTGTGAAGTCTTTGAGCTATGGCGTTTTGCAGCTTCATTACTTTTTATATCTTTTCCTAGTTCTGTTGAGGAGAGAAGATGGCTCATGCTCTCCCTCTTCCAATTCCCTGCCCAGTCCAGCTTGGAAGTCTAAAAGGTGACTCCCTGGAAGCTCAGCTCCATCAGTATGTCAGGCAAGGAAACTATGTGAAAGTGAAGAAGCTTCTGAAAAAAGGTAAAAGCTAAGTTTAGACGAGTAACGGCAGAAAAGTTTTACTTTCTTCTGTATGCTTATATTTGTGGTAAAAAATAGTCGACATGCTGTCTGTGTAATTCAGTTTTGTGAGTGAAATCTGTTTGCAGACTGTATTATATATGATTTTGTTTTTATGTAGTCCTGCAAGGAGCAGGGAGTCGGACTCGATCCTTATGGGTGCCTTCCAACTTGACGTGTTCTGTGGTTCGATAGTTGGCCTTTTCTGGGAAGTGGCACTAATTATTCCATCAAAAAATGTTGTATGAAGATAAGTGAATTGAAAAGGAAGCTACGCTTTTAGTTGTAAGGTGCTCATAAGAAAATGGTTGAAGTATTGCAAAACTAAAATTCTGAAAGTCTGCTTTAGGAACATACTCTTTAAAGTTCTGATTGCAAAATGCGTAAGGTATGGTTTAGGTACTGGTATTTGTGACGCCTAGATTTTTAACTGCATGGGAACAGGGAATTTTGTAAACGAAACGTGGTGCTTAGTGCGGTTCTATTTCGTTTTTACTATCGAGCTTCAACAGCGTGCGCTGTTCCGAGAGGCGTGACTTCACCGTGGCGCAGTGACGTGATGCGCAAGGCGGGGCTGCCCGCGGGCGCTGTGCGGCCGTGACGCTGCAGGCGGAGCCGCGCGCGGCCCGTGCGGGAGCGGCGCGTCTGATTGGGCGTCTGAGGCGGAGGATGCAAATGAGGGGGCGGGTCCCGGTGCCGCCCCGCCGAGCGGGGCCGCGGGGCCCGGAGCGGGGCCGCGGGGCCCGGGCCGCGCTGCGGCGGCGGCGGCGGCTGGGCGGGGGCGCGGGGGGTCGCCGTGGGTGCCGGGGGGCGGCGGGGGTGAGGGGTGGCCGTGCGTTGGGGGTGGGTGCGTGGCGGTGGGTGCCGGGGCGCGGGGGTTGGCGGGTTAAGACTATACTTTCAGGGATCATTTCTGTAGTTGGTCACTAGAGGAGAGTGATCTCACCTGATCGGCGTCACAAGCCACGAGGAGGAGCGTGGTGTTCTCTCCTGAGCGCGAGGCGGGCGGGCGGTGCTGCTTGTGCAGGGGCCGCCCGCCATTGATGACCGTTCCCGGCCCCTCGGGGCGCGGGAGGGAGAGAGCACGGGCTGAGTGGTTTGTGCCCTTTTTTTTTATGCTGGTTCCAAAAACAGCTCGGGTTCCTGGGGAGCGGGTGCGGCGCTGCGGGAGGCTCCGTGCCCGCCGAGGAGGTTGCAGACGTTTGTGCCGCAGCGGGGGCAGAGGCGCGGCACCGTGCGGTGCTGCCGGGGCGGGGCTGGGAGCGCGTCGGGGCCAGGGAGGCGCCGCTCTCGTCCCCGTCACGCCGCGCTGTCCCCGGAAGGCCGGGGGGCTCTGGGGCCGCGGGCGCCGCCCGTTGGCGAGGCAGAAGCCGCTCGCTGTGGGGTCGCGGGTGCGAGGGGCTTCGGGGGCCGCCCTGGCCCCGCTCAGAGCCGCGCGTGCTCGCCGTTGGTGTTGCGTCACTCGTGCCGCGGCGCCCCGGACCCGGGCTGCGCCCGGCGGTGGCGGGAGCGGCGCGCAGAGCGCGGTGGCGGGGCTGGCGTCACTGGGCGCCACGGGGCGCGCGGCCCGAGCCCTGCCCGAGGCCCCGCCGGGCGGAGCCGCGCCGGGGGGGCGGAGCCGCGCGCGGCCCGTGCGGGAGCGGCGCGTCTGATTGGGCGTCTGAGGCGGAGGATGCAAATGAGGGGGCGGGTCCCGGTGCCGCCCCGCCGAGCGGGGCCGCGGGGCCCGGGCCGCGCTGCGGCGGCGGCGGCGGCTGGGCGGGGGCGCGGGGGGTCGCCGTGGGTGCCGGGGGGCGGCGGGGGTGGGGGGTGGCCGTGCGTTGGGGGTGGGTGCGTGGCGGCGGGTGCCGGGGCGCGGGGGTTGGCGGGTTAAGACTATACTTTCAGGGATCATTTCTGTAGTTGGTCACTAGAGGAGAGTGATCTCACCTGATCGGCGTCACAAGCCACGAGGAGGAGCGTGGTGTTCTCTCCTGAGCGCGAGGCGGGCGGGCGGTGCTGCTTGTGCAGGGGCCGCCCGCCATTGATGACCGTTCCCGGCCCCTCGGGGCGCGGGAGGGAGAGAGCACGGGCTGAGTGGTTTGTGCCCTTTTTTTTATGCCGGTTCCAAAAGCAGCGGTGGGGGGGGCTGCGGGCCGCGGGCCGTCCGCTGCGGGCAGGTGCGTCCCGGCGGACACGCGTCGCCCCTCGCCTGCGTCCCGAGCCGCTCGGTGGATTTTCGATCGCGGCAGCAGAGCGGGCCTTCCCCGGGCAGGGCAGGGGGGAAGCCACCAGGCGGGTTTAGGTTTTAATGTCCGGTGTGGTGGTAAAAATCTACCTTTTTTTTTTTTTTTCAGTGAAAAGCTGCGCTTTGAACGGTTGTTAGTACCTGGGTGTGCAAGGCGGGCGGTGGTGCTCTCAGCCATCTGTTGTGTAGGGCCAGGTGATGAAGCCAGTGCATCCCCTTCAGAGCAGCAGACGGGGGACCTGCAGTGCTGCCTGACGGTGGTGCCTGGGCCTCTTCTCCTCTGGTGGTGTGGGGCAGAGGGAGCACGGACTGAGGCGGTCGTCTCTCCTGTCGTGTCATGAAAACGTTGCGACTGGCCCGTGCCATCTGAGTACAGTGGCTGGGGCGCAAAGTACAGAATTACAAGAGCAATTCTTTCTTCGTGCCCATGAGGTGTCCCATTCAAACCGGGGCACCCCGGATGCGGTTTTACACATGGTTCTGCTAAAGGGGCAGCCGCTGCCCGAGCACTCACACACCATTGAGGGGGTCGCACACGCACCACCCGAGACTTGGACTGCTCGGACCAGAGTACCCTCACTGCAGGTAGCTCCACTGAGCTGATGGGTGCCCCTTTTTGACTCCTCGCTCACACACACTCTCACCCTTGGCACTTTCTCTGCCCTCAGGCTCGACCCTAGGTTTCCTTGAAACAGAGTCTCGAACGTGAGGTACGTCAGGTGAATTCATTGAGTGGTACAGTGGTGAAAAACAGCTCGAGCTGGGTGCCTCCGGGCAGGGACCCCGAACAAAGAAATCCCTGGGCAATTGTACCGTTACGGTTTAAGTTCCCCTCTGTTCACGCAACAGTTCAGTCCGATAGTGATATTTGGGTCTGGGGTCTTGTTCCTTATTGGATCCTTTCCCTGTCTCCAGGCAGGATGTTCCTTCTCTTACCTTAATAGTTCCAGCTTCTGCTGATGGTTGCGGCTCCCTTATCTCCCTGGTTTGCACCGGTTTCAGGGCCTGCCTTCACGTGGCGAGGCAGGAGTTCAGCACGCAGTCACTGTGAAAGCTCGCAGCCTAAGGCTTCCACAGGCCTCGCTCCTAGCGCCATGTGTTGGAGTGTGAGCTGGAAAGTGACTTCTACAGCAGTTCTGGCACCTTCCAGGCGTGCAGGTACAAGGTGATTTGACCAGCTGCTACTTAACACACACGCGCATGCGCACATACGCAACTGTAATTGTATGGCGTCATTATCCATTTGCTTCTTTCCGGATCTAGGCACCCACGGAGCCAGTCTTGCTGCAGTCGCTTATCTATGATGCCATGGCGTGGGAGGGTTTCCCAGAAGTGTGAGAGGGGCCGGGGTGCCGGCCTTGTCTCGGTCGTCCAGGGTTGTCTTTTATCCTTCCCGGACAGATTTTAAGATTCCGAGAAACAAAGGTCATGATCTTCAGGGTGGGGGCTGTCCTCCTTGCAGTGAGCTGGGGTCCTGCAGTCGCGCTCGCTCAACCATGGCTGCGCAGAATGCTGTCACGTACCTTCAGAAAGTTCATACAGTGTCACAGGATAAAGGATAATGGCTACAACAGTGGGGACATGGGATTGATTCCCCAACGGTTCTCAGGAGGAGGCTTTTCACAGCCTGCGGGGGACGCGGAAGGCGGCGCAGGCTGGTGGGTTGGCTGCAGCTTGCCCGTGGCTCCGCAGCACGTGGGGTCTGGCGCCTCCTCGGCCCCCCGAAATCGCCGTTGGGGCGATGACGTCGTTTGTCGGTAGGTGACGGGGCCGGAGGCAGCGGAGCCCGGCCGTGACGCGCTGCGGTGCCAGCGGGAGCGGCTGCCGCTGCCGGCGGGGCCGTTCGCGCGTGCGGGACGCGTCGCGTGCGGAGCCCCGGGCCCGCGGGCTGCGCTGGCGGGGGCGGAGGAGGCGGAGCCGCGCGCGGGAGCGGCGCGTCTGATTGGGCGTCTGAGGCGGAGGATGCAAATGAGGGGGCGGGTCCCGGTGCCGCCCCGCCGAGCGGGGCCGCGGGGCCCGGAGCGGGGCCGCGGGGCCCGGGCCGCGCTGCGGCGGCGGCGGCGGCTGGGCGGGGGCGCGGGGGGTCGCCGTGGGTGCCGGGGGGCGGCGGGGGTGAGGGGTGGCCGTGCGTTGGGGGTGGGTGCGTGGCGGTGGGTGCCGGGGCGCGGGGGTTGGCGGGTTAAGACTATACTTTCAGGGATCATTTCTGTAGTTGGTCACTAGAGGAGAGTGATCTCACCTGATCGGCGTCACAAGCCACGAGGAGGAGCGTGGTGTTCTCTCCTGAGCGCGAGGCGGGCGGGCGGTGCTGCTTGTGCAGGGGCCGCCCGCCATTGATGACCGTTCCCGGCCCCTCGGGGCGCGGGAGGGAGAGAGCACGGGCTGAGTGGTTTGTGCCCTTTTTTTTTTATGCCGGTTCCAAAAGCAGCGGGGGGGGGGGCTGCGGGCCGCGGGCACGTTGTTCTCATATTAAATCCAAAACACAGCACTGTAACGGTTACTAAGGAGAAAATTATCTCTATCCCAGCTGAAACCAGGACAGTAGCCACCCCTTAATCCATACCATATGCGTCATGCCCAGCTCTCACACTTTCAAATACATTCCAATTAATCACTACCGCTTTTCCAGTCTTTTGAGAGCTATATATACACACACACACATATTTTTAATTTCCTTGTCTATAGGCTATCCCTCTAAAATGTTTGTTGAGTTCGTTTAGCCCATGACTTTGGGCGTCATCTGTCATAACAGTCTTTCAGGGCAGGAGAGATGGTGTGTGGTGTTGGATTGTTGCATGCTGAAGCCAGTTCTGGTTCCGTCACCGCTGCGCTTTGCTCGGATTCCTCAAAGTTCATTCTTCATTAATTTGGGTGATTCTTACTGTATACTGCTGATATGGCCCATGATGATCATTGAAGTGATGACATCTAGTATTATATAGCAACTAACATTATACAATTCAGTTCATTGGCTATTTTCACCCAAAATCAAATCCCCCTGAGGTACGCATCAGCCTTCCCCATCCTCCCGCATCACCCACCAAGTGCATCCAGGTCCTTGAGCAAAAGCAATCCCACAAATAGGTTTACCTCTGCCTGAAGCAGCAGTAACCCAGACTGTCTTCCCCGTCATATTTTTCAGGTGCACTACAGGGACTTTATCCCCCTCTACAGTATGTAAAAGTCTTGACTGGGCAGGGCCAGCTCGATTGGCAGATCTCCTAGTGTTGACTGACCAGGTGGCCTTTGCTAAATGTGTATCCCAGCATTTGAATGCCCCACCACCCATGGCTTTTAGTGTAGTCTTTAACAGTCCATTGTATCGTGCGATTTTCCCAGAGGCTGGTGCGTGATAGGGGATGGGCTATCCCTGCTCGATGCCGTGCTCTTTGCCCCAGGTGTCTGTGAGGCTGTTTCGGAAACGAGTCCCGTTGTCTGACTCAATTCTTTTTTGGGTGCCCTGTTGCCACAGGACTTGCTTTTCAAGGCCCAGGACAGTGTTGCGGGCAGTGGCATGGGGCATGGGATCTGTTTCCAGCCACCCGGTGGCTGCTTCCACCATTGTGAGCGCATGGCGCTTGCCTTGGCGGGTTTGTGGGAGTGGGATATAATCAATCGGCCAGGCCTCCCCGTATTTCTATTTCAGCCATCGTCCTCCATACCAGGGAGGCTTGAACCGCTCGGCTTGCTTGATTGCAGCGCATGTTTCGCATTCACAGATAGCCTGTGCAATAGCGTCCGTGGTCAGGTCCACCCCTCGATCAGGAGCCGATCTCTATGTTTCCCCCAACGGTTCTCAGGAGGAGGCTTTTCACAGCCTGCGGGGGACGCGGAAGGCGGCGCAGGCTGGTGGGTTGGCTGCAGCTTGCCCGTGGCTCCGCAGCACGTGGGGTCCGGCGCCTCCTCGGCCCCCCGAAATCGCCGTTGGGGCGATGACGTCGTTTGTCGGTAGGTGACGGGGCCGCAGGCAGCGGAGCCCGGCCGTGACGCGCTGCGGTGCCAGCGGGAGCGGCTGCCGCTGCCGGCGGGGCCGTTCGCGCGTGCGGGACGCGTCGCGTGCGGAGCCCCGGGCCCGCGGGCTGCGCTGGCGGGGGCGGAGGAGGCGGAGCCGCGCGCGGGAGCGGCGCGTCTGATTGGGCGTCTGAGGCGGAGGATGCAAATGAGGGGGCGGGTCCCGGTGCCGCCCCGCCGAGCGGGGCCGCGGGGCCCGGAGCGGGGCCGCGGGGCCCGGGCCGCGCTGCGGCGGCGGCGGCGGCTGGGCGGGGGCGCGGGGGGTCGCCGTGGGTGCCGGGGGGCGGCGGGGGTGGGGGTGGCCGTGCGTTGGGGGTGGGTGCGTGGCGGCGGGTGCCGGGGCGCGGGGGGTGGCGGGTTAAGACTATACTTTCAGGGATCATTTCTGTAGTTGGTCACTAGAGGAGAGTGATCTCACCTGATCGGCGTCACAAGCCACGAGGAGGAGCGTGGTGTTCTCTCCTGAGCGCGAGGCGGGCGGGCGGTGCTGCTTGTGCAGGGGCCGCCCGCCATTGATGACCGTTCCCGGCCCCTCGGGGCGCGGGAGGGAGAGAGCACGGGCTGAGTGGTTTGTGCCCTTTTTTTTTATGCCGGTTCCAAAAGCAGCTCGGGTTTTCTTAGACGTGACTGAAGTCACCCCGCACTTGTGGTTTCAGACTTTTATTTCTCTAGGCTACCTTTTTTCTTTCTAATGCAGCATGGAATTCATCGTTTTTGAAGAAAGCTGGTTAAAGTAACAAAATACTCGTCTAACTCTAAACTCTTAAGTACTACTTTAGAAGAGTCTAATTTTTGGTTTTTTTACTGCAGTCCTCTGCTGTTATCTGTACTTGTCCAGGTTAATACTTTGCCTCTGATATTTATACATCCTTTATTTGAAAACTTTGTGGACAAGCAGTGCCTGGTATGTATAGAAAGTTACAAGGAAGGTCATTTGCGCTTTTTTTTTTTTATTTTTCCAATTTCTGTTCATATCATTATGTTTTCATATTTCCAGTATCTCAGAGGGAATATGGCAGTCAGTGTCAGTGTTAATGGACTGTTGCCTTTCATTCGGGGTGGGGGGGAACCGGCCACTCTCCTCATAATCTTTTGTTTTCTTGCAGGTATTTTTGTTGATGCTGTAAATTCCATGGGCCAAACTTCACTCTTCACTGCTGCATTGCTAGGTCTTGGCAAAATAGTGGATGTGCTGTTGGATTATGGCTCAGATGCTAATCAGTTAAGTGTAAAAATAAATTTGTATTCTTAAATTGAAACTAATGTTTAATCTTTTTAGTGTTTTTAGTCAATGTAATGCACAATATTCACCGTATATAAATGAGGAAGTGCTTAAGATATGTGTTGCTATTTTAGCCAAAGATCCTCAGAGGTAAGTAGGTACCTAATTTTCCTTGTTTCATGGTGTATGTTGTTGTTTGGGAGTACAGAAACCATTCTAGGTATGCTGCTTTTTCCCCCAGAGGCACAGCTGGTTGAGTGTGGTAGGGGCAGGTTGAAACGTTTCTGCTTTACCATTCCCTAGTCGCTGTTACGATGGAAGCACCCCAGTCCATGCAGCTGCGTTCTCAGGAAATCAGTGGGTTCTTAGCAAGTTATTGGATGAAGGAGGTGATCTGAGAGTACACGATAAAAATGGAAAAAATCCTCAGTGCTGGGCTATGTCAGCTGGAAAAGAAAGCAGTGCTCAGGTACGTGTGTGTAATATGTGTCAAATATGTGCTAGATAAGGGCTCACATCTTCATTTTAAAGTGAAGAAACTCCAGCATTCCAGGGAGAAATTCTTGGCTTTTACACGTTAAATGATTATTTAACAGTATTTTTCAACATCAGTAATGGTATTTTGAGGTCCTCATGATTCAGATTATTTAACTAAGGTTTTGCTCAGGCGCAGGGGCATGTCCATCCGTAACTTGTTAGGACCTTTATGCGTAAGTGTGCAGTGAGGAGAATGACAGGCCCTTGTTTTCGATCCCTGATGTATGCAGTTTGTTTGCATGTATGTGCAATTCAGGAGTAAACCTGAAGTTGTTTTCAAGCATGTATCAGTCATGCATGAGCAGCGTCAGCAAATGTGTCTTTTTTGCTAGCATGGTAGCAAAATGCAACATCAAGCAAGCTTACTCATGACTGCCATGTTGATTTGAAACTCGGATTATAATACTTCTTTTTCCTGTTATTACAATACTCTGCTTAAAAAGAAACCTGGTGTTACAATTTTCAGTAAGTGAATGTCTTGAAAGTTAGTCATCTACTGTTTGAAGTAAGCTTTCTCTTATGTTTTCATGTAATTGATTTTCTTCAAGTTTTTCTGTGTATCCATGTCTCAAAATGCCTATTTAAATGTTGCAAGTAACTAGTTATTTTTTCAGTAGTCGTGATCTACTAATTTCAAATGGTTGATCTTGCAGTTCTGAAGTAATTTTGTTGTTGTTTTTTCCCTCCCCCTCCTCTCTAGATGCTGGAATTTATACAGCGTTGTACGTTCCACATGCAGGCTGCCATTCAAAATTTTCCCTCTGATCTACTCAGGAAGGTTGGCTCATCAAAAGCACTGGTCTGCAGTCCGTCTAGGTTTGGGGGTCTTGTTCAAGGGTAAGAATATATTCTCAAGTACTGAGGGATTGAGCTACAAGGGCTTTTACTTCCATATTCTTTTCTCTTAAAATGAACGTGTTCTTCTTTCTTTTTGACAGTGTCAGTTTTAAAACCAATATGTGTTAGGAATGATGATACTTTTTATTTCTGTTGTGAGAGGTCCAAATAGACGCTTGATAGTTGTAAATATCTGTATATTAAGAGTTACTCTTGAAATCAGCAATGTGAAGTACTGGATTTTAATAATATTCAAATGGCAGCAACATGAAGTAATTCGTTTCTTGATTTTTTAAGGTCACTGCAAATCTTTTGGAGGTGTGTTTCCAGCCGTTTCAAGAGCTTTTATGTCAGATACATGTTAGGGAAAATACATACTTGTGAACAAAAAGTGATGCGGGATGCCTATATATATATATATATATATTTTATTTTTTTTTTAATTGGCTATCTTGCTTTAAACAAATGCACGTTGTAACAGTGTATCTAAAATGTTTTAATGAATTGCACAATAATTTGGAATTTCAGCATCCGCATCACACTTTTTGTGTGGGACCAGTCAAATGCGACGTTTGAAATACATGGCTGCTGCGGAATTTCTGCATTTTTGTCTCTCTCTCTCTCTTTTTGTATTTTAGTCAAAAGCCTTGGCATATTAGTTACTCTTATTGCTTATGTTTTTGATACGTAGAAATGTTGACAGCCTTCTGGGTAGATTTCTAAAAGATGGAGCTAATGCAGCCAAGAACATTTACAGCTTTGGTTTTGGGAAGGTAAGATGCTATGGATAATGGCTTTGTAATGATATTAGTACAGTTTTTCAGTCACATATTTTTCACAGTAGTTTACCCCACCTGTGTTATTTTTAATTTTTAGTGTGTTCTTATTTCTACTGAAATAGTAGAAAAAAGCTGTGGCGAGTGCAAATATTGAGGCCTTTAGCCATTAGTAGGCCCTATCAGAGGGAAGCTGTTTTGCAACAGGCAACAGAAACTCTCCTGTTAAATGTCACCTGCGGGAGTTCTCAATGACTCTCTCTGCTTTCCCTATTTCAATTTCACTAGAAAGTTAAGCTTCTGACATAGATATCTTAACATTGCATTTTGATGCTTTGGCTGATGCTCCCATCGCAGCGATTGCGCTCCAGGTTTTGGTGAGCTTGCAGCAGATGTGATGGATCTTGGGAACTCTTGCATATTCCTTTTGGTTATGCCCCGGTGGTGTTTCAGTTTTATCTTGCAGGCAGCAGGCATCTAGGGTACTTGGCATCTCTCCCTATTATTGGGGAAAAAGACGTGGTTCAGGGAGATGATGAACCAGCATTTTCTTACCATGTTGGACCGTACATGATCATGACAAAGTAAGTGGACTCAAAGGGATTTTAGCCCTTCTTAGTGTGTATCTGTTACTATTAAGCAGCAAGTTGTTGTACCAGATGCTTTGTTTGGATAGTTTTGGGGTTTTTTTTCGGTCTATTCTGTATTCATTCACTGCCTTCTGCTTGCAACTTGTTTTCTGCAGTCCACTGATTAATATCTTCTTTAGACTCCCTTGATATCTGTAGGTTGCTGTTGTCATTTCCAGCAATATTAACCCATTCATTGATAGCAGTGTTTCAGTACTGGTTCCTTTTGTGGTGGGAAATACGTTGCTGGGGTTGCACAGATTATGTTGCTCAGTGTTTAGTCCTTGTAATTGTTGGGTCAGACCTCAGGCCTCCGGATATGTATGGCTGCAGCCCACTTGCTCACACCTAAGGTGAAATGAGAGTTGCAAGTGCAAACTGAACCTTTTTTTTAATCTTTTGCATTGTGTAGCAAGTAGTTGTGCCTCAGAGGTGTCCAGAGAATTGACAGATTGGTAATTTAATCTTCCCAAAGCTCTGGCTTGTATCACAGTGGGCTGACGGCCTTCAGCGAAAGGAGTTTTAGAGTGTCCTTGTTCTTTACCTTGGGTTATGGAAGGTAGCGTCTTTGGACAGCAAACCTGTCCTGCTACATTCAGTCTTTAACAGGATGAGAATTTATTGTCCATTTGAAAGACTATATGCTACAGCCAGGATCATCAAAGTAATGTTACTACCAGTAGGAGACAGCACCAGAGCATTTCAGAATTACAAAATTATTGGTAAGTAATCCCATAACTGGGAAAAAATACTGCAGAAAGCATCTCGTAGAAATTCCTCTTCTTCTCCTTGTAGCTTAATGTGGGGAGGCAGCAGAGTTACAGTGAAGGAACTCAGCTTTGAGCCCCGTCAGAACTGTAGTAAACTACGCTTAGCTGATCTTCTCATTGCAGAGCAGGAACGTAGTAGGTAAGAAAGAATGTGCAGTAGCCCCAAGTGCTCCTGGGGTTTTGGTGTCTCCAGTGGTGTGAGGAAATGTGACTGACCTCGGGACGACTGTCAGGTTGGGGTTGCACTTTCTCTCCAAATGAGAAATACGGGTCTTCTCTTTGCCTGTCTCTTCCCACTCCATTTGCTCCCCAGGGGATAACACAGGAGAAGATGATGCTTTCTTCTCGTATGTCTGGATGAATGCTTCATCGCACATTTCTTGGATGGCTTATTTATAGATTCTCCTAGTTGTGACAGCAAGCACTGTTTCCTAAATGCCTCCTAATCTATGGTTCTTTTAAAATTTTGGTTAGTTTAATGAAAAGTTAGAAGCATTCACATTGTGTTGATAAAAACAGCCAGAAGGTCAGGACTCTTTCTCTTTTAATCTCAGATTTGCCTTACAATTTTTTTTTTTCCTCTCCCTTTGCAGTAAACTCCGTCATCCTCATTTGCTACAGTTGATGTCTGTTTGTCTGTCTAGTGACTTGGAGAAAACCCGTTTAGTATATGAAAGGGTTAACTTTGGTTCTCTGTACAGCATCCTTCACGAAAGGGTAATTGGAATACTTGTGGTTTTAAAATAGTAATTAATTGAGAGGAAGAAGTTTAGTAACTACATCTACCATCTTTACTCAAAGAACAAGAAGACAAAATCGTCAGTCTGTGTATCCAGGTTTCTATCTCATTGCACAGTATCAGATACTCTGTAAGCTGGTGAAGTTTGTGATTGGCAAATGCTTCAGTTAATGTTTAAGTGCAACTGCCTTGATTTTCTCGTTTGGTGTCAGTATTAAAATGGCTGCTGTTAAATTCGATTGAACTTTTAGTCTTCTGCCTGTGGTTGTATACTGCAAATGTGGCGAAACCAGCTTTTGCCCTTGAATATTTGCATGTAGTACATTGCCAGCTGCCCATGTATAAAAGCAAAGGCTTGAACTCAGTAGTGAGTTTTGGTTTGTTGTGGGTTTTTTGGGTTTTTTTTTGTTTTTTTTTAATCAACTGATCTGTGTTTTATTTTTGTCATTCAATATTTTTCTTTTTTTTGCAGTTAATTGAGTTGTTATTTCTTTAACTGTTTGAATGCAGACATCTAAGTTACGTTAAGGAGAAATTGCAGTCAAAGGCAAGAAAGTCTAAGAGTTCATTCTGCTTCAGAGTCAATTTTAGCATAGTCAATATGCGGGTTTTTTTTCCTAATTTTTAAGGTATTATTAGTTGGTTTGGTATTGAGAACAAACATTATTTAGCAAGTGCAATTCATCTGACTTTTACTATAGTATGTTTCATGTTTGCTTTCTTTGCCTTCTTCTGTACAATAATAGTTTTCCCCTACATCAAGCTTTAAAGATCTGCAATGCAAATTTGGTACTTCTGGTTTTTTTCAGCATACAGAATTCCCAGTACTGCACATGGAGACGATTTTGCATGTGCTGCTTCAAATTAATGATGCTTTGCGTTTTCTACACTCCCGTGGATTTATCCACCGTTCAGTTACCTCCTACGCTATTCAGATTGTTTCTTCTGGTGAGGCAAAGCTGTGCAACTTGGAATACATGATAGAGAGGTAAAGAACTTCCTCACTGTTTCTGTGAAAGGGACAAACACAAGTAAAGTCAAATTTAGTGCTAAATTCTGCTGAAGTGCCCCTCTTGATGACTAGGGACTCCTGCCTGTGAGCCAAGCGACGGAGTTACAGGAGTAAAGAACTCCAACTTATTACTGCTCAGGTACATTAACTTTGCCACAGGCAGCATGGCAAGTTTCAGGTGAACTTAGTTTCTATGTTATAAGTATCTGAAAATAGAAAGTAGTAAGAGAAGCAGCTCTTTACTGGAGTATAAAAATACCATCGTAGAGAAATAGAACCTAATCTGACAGAACAGAGATGAAATTCCTCTTTGAGTCACTAGTTCTGCTGGGCTGGAAATAATTTGTCTCCTCTTGTTATACTGAACTTGTGCTTATGGAGGCTTACCTAAAATGGTTGAAGATTCCGCACCTCATTGAACTGGTAGTAATGAAGTGGCACCAGTGACAAAACGAGTATTTATTTTATGAGGGACACCATTCATTTCACCTGGGTAAATCATTGCTTATATACATTTTTTTACCTCTTTCCTGTTGTGCAGTCTGATTAGAAAGGAAATAAATGGCTGGTTAGACTGTAAAGAAAGAGAGTAAAATTGGTAATAAACAAAAATTTGCCGATTGTAATGTCCCAAAAGTAGCAAAGATATTTGCTAACCTCCTTGCAAACTCAATTTGTTAATAAATCTTGGCGGTTTGTTGGCTATTTCAGATACAGCTTACTGTGAAATGAATAACAAAAAACCCTATAGTTAAATGTGAGGAGGAAATTGTCTTCTAGATGTACGTATACATTGCAAAATAAATGTTGACAGACTAGGTGGCACCTTCTTGTGTTTTGTCCATGGTCAGAGAATGCTGGCCAGAGCTAAAGGGTTGTTTGTAAAATTCCTATTGGGAAATTTTTTCAACTTCCTCTGATTTCTTTTTGGGTGTAAATTTGTTAAAGGAGGTGTTACTTTCACCAGAAAGTCTTTGCTGTAATGTGCCAAAATACATTTATTGGTGTGAAAATATTATACGTTTTTATTTGCAGGTATACTCTGGCCCTTTTAGGTATTTAAAGTAAAAGCAGATATAACAAACTCAGGTGTTTAATTTCAAAAGATACACCTTCTAGTTGAGTGTGCTGTATGTCCCAATTTACAACTTTTTTCCCTTTATGCAGCAAAGATGGTGGAGAACACAGTGATCTGACGCGTATTCCTGTCCCAGTCCAGCTGTATAAGTGGTGCTCTCCTGAAGTAATCCTTGAAAAAGTTGTCACAGTCAAATCGGATGTTTATAGCTTCTGTACAGTGGTGCAGGAGGCCTTGACAGGTACACCTATAGGTGTAGGCTTTTGTCACTAGGGTAGCCCACTGAATGTTTTCAGTGCAGACTGTCAGCCCCCTCATGTCTGTTTAATTCCCCTGTGTGACTGGATAAAACCTTGCTGTGATGGCTCATACAGAGTTAACTTGGAAAAGGAACCCTCCAGGCAAAAAACCCCAAGTGTTAACGACAATAGCAAAGACTACTGGAAACTTTTGTAAAAGTAATCTGAAGACTTAAAATTGCATAACTAAAGGATGAGATTCATGGTTGGTATTAGAGAGACATGATTTTGTGTATGGTGTTCTTCTGCTGTTTATCTTTCTTCTTCATTCGAGGACAACAAAACATTCAGTTAACTCTTTGCAATGTGCAGAATGAGCCTGTGCAGCTTACATCTTTTTGATCTCTAATATACGTTACATTATCTGTAATAACAGTAACAATACATTATCTGTAAGTTATGTTATGTATTGTCTTTGACTACTTTGACAGTGAAATGGGATAAACAATTACCTTAAAAATTAAACCCTTGATTAGCTAGTTGGTAATGAAGAATCCAGAGCATGGTTTACAGTTGAACTGTCCTCTAGAGATTGCTGTCAGCTCCCTTTAAAGCATCCACTGTTCAAATAAGATAGGGAGGAGATGCCAGACTGGACTGGATGCTCATTTGGTTCTTGACAGTAGTTGTAAATTAGGGAATGTGCAGACAATAATGCTTCAGTATCTCTGATTGTTTTCTTTACCTTTATTTTCATTAACGTTGATGTACAGCTTGTGACATAAAGTGTATATTTATGTCTTGCAGAGACCCCTCCCTGGAAAGGTCTCGAAGACTCTGTTATTAAACAGCTCATAATTTCAGGGCAGCAGTTAGAAGCAGATGTCAGACTTCCTATGCCCTATTACGGTATCGTAAAGTCAGGGCTAGAACCTAAACAGAAGAACCGCTCCATGAACCTTCAGGACATTCAGTATATACTAAAAAATGACTTAAAGGTGACTTCCAGGATTGTAGCCTTTCATGTATATAAAATGGCAGAGTCTTGTGTTCATTCAGATTCAAGTTGTTCTGCTGAAATCTAGGTGGGAGGCTTTTTTGTGCACAATCTAAACATTGAGTATTCTTTTCTGATTGTGGAGGCAGACTGCCTTAAAAGAGAAGGTAGAAGCATTGAACTGTCAGATACAGCTGTCTTTTTTTCCATTTTTTGTATTACAGGACTTAGCTAAGCCTCAAACTGGTCGTGCTGATGAACTGTCAAAAGCACAAAGGCCCGCTGTTTTTGCAGATGTGAACATCTGTTTGGCATCAGCTTTTAGCTACCAGAAGAGAACACCGGAATTGCAGGGAAAAGAGATAACCGAGGCTGGTGAGTTTCTTCTAGCAAGATGTCACGTGTCCTTCCCTTAGTGTGTTCCTCAGTATATATAATATATATAAATATTATATAATATATAAAATATATAAAATATGTATAATACATTAGTATATATAATAATATATGTATTATATATATGTATAATATATATATAGTATATAATAATATAAATAATTAAAATGTGAGCACTTACAGATTTTATGACATAGTTTGAAAATAAAAAGCAGTAGCTTTGGATTCTAGCTATTACCCTAATTGTTAGTGTAAACTCAAGTCTGGTTAATATTTGAAGTTCAGGCACACTGTTTTCAGCAGAGGTGTTAAATGCTGCTCATGTAATCTCTAAAAGACGTTAAGTCCTAAATGTATGGAAGCAGTGCGTTTGATGGGCATCTGGAGAAATGGCTTAACACTTAAAATCTAATTTTTCAGACAGCTCTACTGCCCCAAGAGACTCTCTTTTTCCTGAGGAGAACAGTGCTTTAGTGGACCAAGAAGCATCAACCAGTCTACAACCAGTTGCACAGGACAAAAATCGTGATGTAGCTTCTGAACTCCAGGCGACCCTCGGTGTTAGTGATGTGGATGACAGCCTCTGCAGCTTTGAAATCAATGAGATCTTTGCCAGTTACCCAGAACTTAATGAAGTCTTCCTGGAAGAAAGAGCTGGATTGGGTCAAACTCTAAAGGATGAAAGAAGGCAGCAAAAGGAAGAAGATAAGGCTACCCTCAGAGACCTATATGCATCCCCTGGAGCGCACTGTGAGGAAAAGCCAGTTTCTGAGGAAGGTGGCTTTTCGGAATCGGGTACAGAGTACACTACAGAAGAGGAGGAGAGGGTAAGTGAGGCCTCTGACCTGTGCATGCTGGCACAGGTGAGAGGTGATGCTGGGAGAAGAATGAGTAGTCTGTCCCAAAGTGAGCAGCACATTGGCAAATGTGTCCTTAATTTAAAGATTGCTCAAAGCATGTTGCAGCAGGCAGCAGATTCCCTGTGCAGAACAGAGGAGAAACTGGACAGTTTAGAGGCCACTGAAAAGCAAAAGCTGCTGCTCCAGGAAATCAGAATGAATCAGCTTTCTAAGCAAATTTGTCAAGACAGACACTTGAACAGATCTGGTGATACTTCCCAAAACACCAATAACCCTTTTTGTGGAGTTAATACATTTTTTTGGAAGGCTATAGGTCCACCATCAAGGGACTATATTCCACCACTGATAACGTGTCAGGCACAAGGAGCATTGGGTGGAGGCAGTTTCCAAGCTGTTTCAAAGACAGCAAGGGAAATGGAGGCAATTCAAAAGGAAAAGTGGAAGTGCCTTCATGAGATGAGTAAGAGTAAAAATGAAAACAACCATCATGATCTCGGCTTCAGTGTGGTGAAAAGCCTGGATGATCAAATGAGCCTAGACCATGAGGTAAAGTGTTGAGTGGAGTGACTGTGTTTATCACTTCTGTATTCCTTAGCAGGTAAAGAGATGTAGTTATGGATGGTGTCCGAGAGGAGGGATGAATCTGTCTTTTAAAATATATTCGCATACCATACGCATTATATATAGGAATGAAAACAGTCAGCTCAGCAGTGCAATAGCATTATTTCTTCTTTCTCCCCACTCCCCCCAGCAGAATCCTCGTCCAGTGGCTCAGGAGGGAATAAAATCCTGTACTAAAATGGAGATGGGACTGTCAAGGAAAAGGGCAAGCGGAGAAAGATTTTGGTATACTTAGTTATGGAGATCTAACCTGTCATTAGTAAGGGCTCCTAGATAATTTTCATTATTAAATATAAGTAGTTAACATGCTTAGCCCAAACAGAAAGAGAGAAATTAATGTACATATCTGCTATGGGAATAATCTTGAGTCATTTAGGTCCACTCATTCCCCTGGGAACTACGTGTTTTGATAGTCTGCCTGCATACATATGAAACCTGCTATAAATCCAGGGCAGAGTTTTTACTAGGCTAAGGCCTGGAGTTGTCATCCTTTCTCATGAGCAGTGCTACTAAAATACAACCTAGGGAATAAAGTTTGCACAGTCTGGTTCTTAGTATATCTCATAGACAGCTCAACTAGTAATTAGCAGAATGCCCGACGTGTGCTGAATCATGGCTTGTTGGACTCATTTCAGCATTTACTCCCACATGTATCTGTAAGATGCAAAAAAAAGTTCAACTTGCAGTGTCAGAGAGGAGGTGATTCACATTCTGCAGCAAGTGGAAGTGAAGAAGAGAGGTGGTAAGTTTTGATCCTATTCACAAAAGAGTTAATTCTATCAGATTCATCCTGATACAGCCACTGTCAAAAGTAGACACATCCAGGATCAAGGATGGCATTAAATGTTTTTTCAGTCAACCAAAAGCCATCTGTCCAAGTAGGACGCTCCTGTGAGCCCTTGTCAGCTGCAGAGCTGACAGGGTAACTGCTGCGACAGGGTCGTTACTTTTGAAGAGTGGCGTTCAGACTGATTCCAAATGCCTCTCTGATGGAGGTCAGTGGTCCGAAACTGTAACAGTGCCTAAGGAGAGCAATGTAGTAAGTTACTAGTAAGGGTGGTTCTCCTCTCTGCACAACCTCATTCAATTCTCAGTAGAAATACCTTGGCTTTCATAGGTTTAGGACTAGGACCTATGTCAGGGGCTGCGGGAGTAGAACAGTCTTGCTAAACGCAGTGACAACAGAGCATACGTTACTTCGTTATGTTTGGTGTGCTTTTTAATGTCGTCCCTTTGTATTTCGAAGTATGGGTGGAAAGTACATGTTAAAAGTACCTGGCAAAACTTGTGCAAATTAATGTACCTTATTAGTTGGAAAGATGGGGACAGGCATCTCCTTCAATGTTTGGGTCAAATCAGTCAGGAAAACTGTTGTGGTTTTTAAGTTTATTCATGACCCAGTTGGATCAGTAAGACCTGTTGGTGAAGGACTTGGTTAGAACACAAATATGCCAGATGCTGACGTGTGGTTGGAAGGTCAAGTGAATGAACTCTAGATTGGAACTGGGTTGGTGGTAGGAGTGGTGTTATCCAAGTCTGAAGTTTTGAGTATCTTCAGTTGTCCACTATCACCTTCCTGACCTGAATAAAACACCATCTACATAGCATTCATTTTCTGTTAGTGTTTATACAGATATATCATCTGAAGGCAGTTGGCAGCTTTTGAAATTTAGATTTTAATGTACAGCTTGTCTGGTTAATCTATAATAGACCTAAATAACTGTCTGTGCTTTCTAAGCTTCTGACAGCTCAATCTGCCAGTTCTATTGGGTTCTTAAAACATGTGTGCTCTCAGCCTTTTAATTGACATTAAAACAACTTCTAGTCTTTTACGGACTGGGGAATACTTAACACAATACGCTTGTGCATTAACAGAGTTTGATGCATTTCATAATGACTTATTGTAGGTGCTATCCAACATCAAGATCTGAAATTTACAGTACAAAAATAAGTGAGGAGAGAAGGAGGATGCAATCAGGTTGGAGGAGTAAGTAAAATCAGTGTTAACTCGGCGTTAATATTAGCAAGTCTTACTGCAGTGCAGTGCATTAAAACTTAACACATTTTGTTACTTAAGAAAGGTCTGTGTGCCTTAATTGCTGAAGCTCTATTAGGCTGTTCTTGGATGAAAACCAAATGAGTAGGATCCTGTGTCTTGCACATTCAGGGCATAAAATAATCACAACCACATTAGGATGGTTTGATTATAAAGCTCAAGGAGTTTCTAGCCCTGTTTTGGAGGATGTAAGGGAGGGACAGCGTATGAATTTAGAAAGGGTAGTATAGCAATGACCGGTGGATGGCAGTACAGGCATGAATAATAGAGAATGCAAACTAACAAAAACTGTTCATGTAAAGACTTGTCCGTGTCAATTTATGCAGGTTTTAAGCTTTCCTTAAAATGGAAGGAAGTGTTTAGCTCTTTTCATGATAAAGGAGTTTACAGGCTATAACTTTAGCATTTCGAGTACTGCAGACATGATGAAACACAGGGAATGCTCTGAAGGTCCAGATTCTGTTGTGTGAACTGGTAATTTTGTTCTTTTTATGTAGCTGAAGTAAAACAAATGGCCAGAAGAGTGGCCTCAGGACAACTAGAACTCGGGTCTCCATATCCAGCCAGTAAATATACATCTGAAAGTGAAGCAGAGAGTATAGAGGAAGCCTTTCAACATGTCACTCTTAGAAACCAAAAAAGTCAAGACCAACAAAGATATCGGTGGCAGACAGGTGATAATGTTGAGCATTGGCACCTGGGCAGCGAGGATAGATCTGAATCTGAGGAGAGTGATCTGGAGTCTGCATTCGGAAGCTCTGGAGGTAAGGATGAAAAACAAAAAAAAATTTCTTCTCTCTTTGTCTCTCTCCATCTCCCAGCAGATTTCAGCTTCTGTGATTTTGTTACAGTAATTGTCAATTTTATCTTCCAGAGTCTTACCCCCAAAGCAGGTCAATCACTCAGTCATTGGTGAACAAAAATAATAGACTAAGATGAGTATTACATGTTAATGGGTGGAGGTAACGCCCAGTGAGCTTGGAGACCCTTCATCGTCATTGATTACCATGTATCAGCATGGGACACCCAAAGCTTTCAAGTCCATGAGTATGCTTTCACATTTTATTTTTTTCAATTGGACTACAGAGATGCTTCTTCTGTAGCAGCGTAGTGGGTAGTGCTTTTGTAATAGTCATGGATAAAGAAACAAGGAAAGCTTCGCATGCCTAGATTAACGACGTGAGCATTTAAATGTCATTCTTTCTCCATGTTTCTGACAGACAATGTAGTTTTACTGTCTACTCTCATTGATATTCCATCAGTGGTTCAGATCACTCACTTCATATTATTTTTTTGCCTAATAATTTTGTTCCATTCTGACATCCTAGGGAGAAGTTGCCAGTCACCATCACAAGATGAACAAGCAGAGTCTGGAATAACCATTCATAAGAATTCAGTCCTTCCTCAACAAGTTAAGAATCTCTCTAGAGTATGTATAGTAATCCAAGAAATCTAGTTGCAGCTAGTTATCTGTAAAACAGCTTAGCCTGGTCTCTCCATGTTGCACACTGAACTACCAAGACAGCTGATCTTTTCAGTTGTGATCTGACTAACCATCCCCCCCTCCTCCCCTCTTCTTTTTTTTTTGGTTCTATAAACCATCAAGGTAATGTAAGGAGCAGGAGGCAGGTTGAAACTCAGAGTGGTCAGATTAAACATCATTTCAATTTGATGCAGTATGGTTTAACATTATTGACTAAAATGTATATTCTTTAATGGAGACTGGAGAAAGCATCTACAAATGATGATGTCTTTCACAGAGACACTCAAGGGAATTACATTGTTCCCTTAATTCATCTCCTGATGTGTCTGAAGAATTCTCGACTCCTGACACTGATTACTTCCTTTCTCTCGCTACTCAGGGAAGTTCAGAACTAGAGGTAAAAATAGCAGAAAAGACAGGAATGAAGTCTGTGTCAAGAACTTTGGATGTAAGTTACACAACATGTGGTTTTATTATGCTCCCATTTGATTTGAAGGAAAGCTGTAGAAAATGAGAGAATGACAGGTTTTCTTTTTCTTTTGAAATAATATCTACAAATAAAGATTATCTAAAAGTAAGAAAATTCTAACCCTGTTCCTTTAAAACACACACTCCCCTCGGGCGGGGGGAACCCCAAGCAACTAAAACCCCACAAACGCCCAGACTCCCAGAACACCAGGAGCATGTTTTCTTAATTTGTTTACCAGGAAATGACATGATTTGTGGCTGAGAAAAGGTTTAGGCAGTTGATAATATCAGCCTTTCCATCACAGCTCTATCAATTATAGTACTCAATGGTCTTAAAACAATCTTCATGCATTTCTTGAAGATTCAAAACTATTCTATGGACTTTTAAATCCAATTCATGTTGTTTGCTGATAAGCTCTTGAAAAGTTTGTCTCCATTCTGATTATTGTGAACATCATCCTGTGAGAGTTGTCCTACCCTTCACAGCTTGCCTGTGAGACATAGAATTCACTTCTTTTTTTCCCCCTGCTCCAGACCTCAGATGCTGAGGGCAAATTAGAAGATGCTTGTGAAGGATTTTTACAGAAACAGTTACCTGAAGATGCAGGATCAGGTATTCAGGTTTCAGGTAAATGTGCTCTTTCTTTTGAAGGTACTTTTGAGTCAGGGAGACAGGGTCTTGTTGCACTTACGTGTTTGTCAGCAGCACTCCTGTCAGAAGGCTGGAGTCACTTGGTCTCTTATTCCTCATTATTTTAGTCAGAGTTCAGGACACTCGGGATTTTGGAAGATGAGGTTTGGGCATTGCAGTCTCTGAAATATTGTTGAGTGTGATGATGATGTACTTGCTGTATTTCAGTTAAAAAAACAAAACTTGTTTGCAACCTTTTTGTTTTTACAGTAGGGCTAAGTTTAATCTTTTTATGCAACTTGCTATGGTGCTGGAAACTGAATTAGAATTGTATTTACACATTAATATTCTTATTGCTAGAAGGATCTTGAGCTTAAAACCTGTAAGAGCTGACATCTCTGTGTGTGTGCAGAATAATGGAAGGATCATCGTTGTTTCTCTAGTCTGTTGCCTCTCTTAGCTCAAATTTGTAAATGTTGCGATATTCCCCAGTGCTTCAGTGGTTGACTGTCTGGCAGCTGCGGTATGTTTATGAAAATGTGGCTTTAACACACATTCATCTCTTGTCAACAACAAAGGTCACAAGAACGAAAAAATTTAATAAAGTTGCAATTTCCCGTTCAATGGGTTGTGTCACTTTCTTTTGTATTTGCAAAACCCAATAACAGGGAACATTTGTTATTTGTATTCAGGAGGAAGAATACTGTTCTGCAGCACAGCAGCACAGAACTCTGGCATTAACACACAAGAAGTGAATCAACTTAGCCATATGCCTGTAGCCAGGTAGGTAGACTTATTTTCATCATTACTTCAAGCATAAATTAGGCTATAAAGTGTGCTCTCTTTATTAATTCTGCTTCTATATCCAATATTCAAATAAGATGCCAGTGGTGTTTTTTAATGATTATCTACATATCATAGTTCCTTGCCAAGAAAATATTAAAAGGACTTTCACAAGTCTCATGGGGTTTTGTCTTTTACAGTGTTCGGTTTGGGGTTTTTTTTGTTTGCTTAATGAGGGAGCTAAAATAGGAAAAATAAGTCATGTATATATTACCATTCCTTTTACACTGATAAACTACAGTATTAAGCAGAGCAAAGATAATTCAAATGAAGACTTCAGTCATCTGTTTTAATTTTGTTGTGCTTTGGTTTCGGAGCTCAGATGGCGTGAAGATCATGCCTTTTCCCCTCCCGTGGGAAGAATCCGATGCAAGTACGCTCACTGCGTCTTGCCTGCAGATAACATTAGCCCATGCTTGGAGACTTGCAGTCTCATCTGTCAAACATGAGGTGTTTATATCCAGTATTTTTGTAAATTTTATATTCTCCTAGTATGCAGAGATGTTGGCCAGAATCACCACCTCGTGCTGCAAGGGGTACTTTCACCTAAAGAGGAACAGTCCTTGCCCTGAAAGTCTTTCAGCAGTGGCTTTCAGGCTTAAAAGCCCCTTCCCTCCCTGTAGCTCAGCTTTCCTTGGGTTCTTCCAGAGTCAGCAGCTGCTCGCTTTCTCCGAGTGTGGGAGCAAGAGCTGCTTGTACTGCCTGTCAGTGTGGTACTCTCTCCCCTCCCCTGGAGGAACTGAGTTACCGGTGTCAAAGGTAGGCAGCAAGTGTGTAAATACTTGGCCTTAAGGTAAAAGGTAATGGGTTTGGTTGCTCTCTGAGCATCTGACTAATCCCCTTTGAATGTTTTTTTGACCTTGAATGGGCTCGTTACAGTTTGAGAAAAAAACTTACGATGCAGACCATGAAAGGATGATGAAACAATGTAGTGATGTATATTTGTAGATTTTTATTTAACTTTCGGTTTTGTTTTGAAACTGCATATGTCAATTAGAAGTTTTCTCCTTACTGGATACAAATCCATAATGTGATTAAAATGACATTTTTCTCCTAGCACTCTCTGTCTTATGAGCTTTTAAGCAAAATGTTTTTATGAGCTGCAGTCTACCTCAGAGAGAAGGTAGTCCTTTAAACTTCTTGAGAGAGAGGAAATTAAATACATTTATTTTCATAATTCTCTGAGAGGATCAATGAGTATGACATTTCTTCCCTCATTCCAGTGTTGAAGGAGCACGAGAAGTGATACTATGGGAGCCACAGGAAGAAGGCAAAGAAAAAGACGTGTAAGAGCCACAGACCATTTTATATCAAAACTTCAGCTAGTTGGTCATTGTCATTGTGAAAGTTTTTTTGTGTTGATGCGAAAAAGGAAGATGAGACAAACCAAAGCTGAGAGAGAGAAAACTGTCTAAATATCGAAAGAATATTTTGGGAGATTGGTGTAAAAGAGCTATCACATACAGTTGTCCTTAGTTTGAAATATTTTCATGTTTATAAGTAATTAATTTAGTGTTAATCTGGGTGTGCTTCTTCCCATTAAAGTATTAGGATTCCTTGTTTCTTCTGTCCATATTACATAGAAGAAATAGAATACTTTAAAGAGCAAATCGTTAGTACGTAGCTAAATAAATGTTATTACAAAAATAGTCTTGTGATTGAGATTCTCAGGAAAAATTTGCAGAATAGGTTTTTGACTTACCTAGAAAAGTTAATTTCTTTTTACGGATAATGGAGATTTGCATAGAAATTACTGATTTGGTAACAGTAGATGTCTGTTCATTTCATGGTCTTCTGAGGACAATGTAATCCAGGGTATATCTGCAGAAGATGTTGGTTTGCTTAATATAATCCCAGTCCTGCAACCACTTAAGACTTTTTGTAACTTGAATGGACATCAGTGCCTGTGCAGATCTTTAGCAGTTTCAGTTTATCTGAGTAATTCTTTCAAAGGCTTCTAAGACCTACATTTAGTCTGAATTAATGGATCATTAATTTTTGTGAAACCTTGAGGTCTTCCCTTGGCTTTGGAGAGAGTTTTCTACCTAGTGGTTCACATTTGAAGTTCGTGACCTTTCTGGAGGCAGTTTCCTGAGCTTGCTTTTATAGGAGAATTATTAAAATTAAGAAATCCTGTAAAGGAAGGGAAAGCAAATCATTAACCTTTTCTGTCTCTGCAGTATTATTGACGATGGTGATCTTTAGCCTTCCAAGAATTCTGTGGGAAGCTTTCAAAGGGAATGTCTCTCTTCCTTCTGGAAAACTAGATAAGACTGAACAAAATTAAAATTTAAAGAACCTGAAAATATCAGAATTTAGTGATTCATAAGTGTAAGAAGTGGCTATTCTAGCTGTCAGAACATCTTTTCAGATCAGTGACAGATATTCAGGATTTGTCGAGTATCCCCTATGAGCAAGAGAACTACTACAGGGACATAGATTGTAAAACGCCCAGAGCGAGTCACGCACCAACGAGCGTCAGCACTCCACTCGGCACAGGTAACTACAGAGAGGAAAGAAGGAAGGACCAGTGAATTACTTACCCTTTCTATGCCAGGAGCGAGACCTTTCTGCCAAGACTTACTAGTGTAAAAATCATTGATGTGAATCATGGACACTCCATTCGTATCGTACCAATGCAGAAGTGTTAGGCTTGGAATAAGTAACCACAAGATATGCTGGACCTGTTGTCTGAAATCTCATTGTTTTGGTCTGGAGAGTTACAACTTTGTAGTTAGAGCCTGCTTGGTCAAAAGAAATCTGTAATGTAGAACTAAAGGAGAATTTACAGGGACACGGCTGAAAAGGCCCATATCTGAAAGGTCTCTGAAAGATAATTACTTGGTAGTTAATGGTAGCCTTCATAAATCAGAAATTGTTTTAGACATTTAAAATTGATTTGGAGTGATACATGTAGATTTTAGCATTTTAAGGACAGACAATGTAATAAGCACTTAGTATGTTTTGACTGTTGATGAAGCAATCTCAATGTCTCCTGAACTTCAGTGTTGTTTAAGAGCACCAAATTATCATTTGCTTTGTACTTTCATTATTTTGGTGTAATACAGTAGTCAAAATTTCTCAGTTGGCAAAGTTTTGCATAAATAATGGCTGAGATTGAACTCCTAGGTAATCAGTTTGGACTTCTGCTTAGAGATGGTTTATGGGCAATAATTTCTTAGAGTTGCCTGTGCAGGTGCCTGTTCAAATACAAGAAACCTTTTTCTGCTTCCATTGAAATGTGACCAAAATACAAAAAACTCCACAAATCATTTTCCAGCTTTGCTATCATCTTTTTCTTTTCTTTTCTTTTTTTTTTTTTTTTTTTAATTCTAGAAGAAAAAATTCCAGTAGCCTTTGAGAAATACAAACACTGCCATGAGGTAGCTTCAGATTCTTCCTTTTGCAGTTCTGAAGAGATCTCTTCTGCAGCGTCCGGGACATTCACTACAGCCTATGAAGAGGGAAGGAGCACTGAAATTCCCTCTATTGCTTCAGGAGTTTGCTCATCTGAATTGAATGAGCCTGTAAGTCTAGAAAATTTACCTTATGTCTGCCATTCTTTAAAATATTTAAAAAAATACTTTTCCTTAAAATAAATGCAAGATGGGAAGCACAGAAATTTTTCTAGGTCCTTGTGAGTATTTTGGAATCCTGGATCTGTTGACATAACGACAAAAGTTCTGATTGATTTCAAAGCAGTCAGTGTGTGCCACTGGTTATGCAAAGAGTTGGCTTCCCCTTGCACCTAATCTTACGTAAATGTTGACCGCCATCAAAATGGCCTTGCCTGCCCTCCATCCCTTCCCTGGCTGTAAAGAATTGCCATTTCCCAGCATTGGATCCAGTAATCTTGGAACACCAAAATGGTAATTATCAGCAAAATGATTGGGTAGAAAAGGTATGGTTTTGTTGGGGATGTGTGTGTGGGGGGGTGATCAGTTGGTCTTCTGGTGAGGCAACAGCAGGTCGCTTATCTGAACCACTCTGAATTCACAAGTGATTTGTGAACTGTAGGCTTTTGACTATGTGGAACCTGAATGAAAATAAATACATGTGCCTGTGTGTTCAAGTATGTAAGTTTTCATGTGAAACTGAAGAGTTCTCAGAACTTAGTGGGGGAAGGTAAATGAGTACGTAAATGAGTGATTCCTTGAGGAAGAAAACTAAGGTGAAAGCCTCCATCTAGTAGTTTGGAAGCAAGTAAATGTTCAGAAAGCCCTTGCATTAGGGGATTAAGTTTGTCAGTTTTATGCACAGATGTGGCATAATGTTATCAACTTCGTTGTATCAAAAAATCCTCTCTCTTTGGAGTTGACAATTTCCAAGGTCACTGTAGTGATTTCCAGTAATCTTTTTGGAACTGAAGGTGTTCTGGAGCCACAGCATTATCTTAACTGTCTTTTCAGACAGCTATATATATATAAAATAGTTGCCTTTATGCATTTCTTACTGTTATTCATTGATGGGGTTGTCATTTAAAGATTAAATTAGAGTTTGTTCAACCAGAACAGTAGTGACTGCATTCGTTGTCATCAGGTCAGGCCTGTGTCTTTCTGCTTGCATAGCAGACAGTTGGAATTCATTAAGCCTATTAACAGTGCAGTGCTGCCTTGGCTGACTCTGTGGAGATACTTGTGTCACTTTCTTGTCTAAAATCTTATTCTAGGATTAAGTGCAGGAGGTACCTGTTTCCATTTTGAGGACAGTGAGGACTTGCCCATGATTACAAATTCTTGATTTTTGGGGGCTCTTTTGGTGAATCGGTGTGCCTGGCTTTAATAATTAAAGATTCAAAACAGAGAATGGGGACTTAAGAGATGTTGGAACTGTCATTTCAGAGAATTCCCATCCAATTGTCCATACAGAGTGCTGAAATGGATAAAGATTACATAGCTGACAGTATCTTACGGCCAGCTAAAAGATGAGTGCACTGCAGCCTAAGCAAAATTTTTGACCCATCTGGCTTACCTGGATGCTACCTCTGTTTTCATGTTCTGAACTGATTGAAGAGCTTATTTAAAAATGTAATGGTCCACTAAGGCTTTAATTAAGGCCTTGCCTCATTTGGGATTTAGTATGTCGAAGGGGAGGATTGAAGACCAGCAGTTCTTCAGTTTACCTTCCTGTGTTTCATTCTGTATGGTCTTACACAGGATGGGTTGCCAGTAGTTGCTTCATCCTTGAGAAGCACCAGGAAGGCATCTGGTAAGTCTCTTAATCCAGCCCCAGCCCAAATAGAACAATCAATAAAAGGAGCAACAGATTTGAAAAGAAATTTTGCAGTTTTACTTCTCTCCCCCTCCTTTTTTTTTTCTTTTAAATTCTTTTCTCTCTCTCCCTCCTGGGCATCTCTTTTTACAGGGATAAATAGCTTTTCACACAACTGTGTATTGCTAGTGGTAATTAGGTTATGGATTTAGTGTTTGCATCTGCACACTAAGAACTCTGACCTCTAATCAACCTGCATTTGAGGTGTAAATATTACTGACCTAAAATTTGCAATACAAGATTGAGAACTGAATGTGCAAGTCTAGCTCTAAATGATTTTTCCATTGTGAAATTATTTAAGGATATTTGATAAAATGTGAATGAGCCTGGCTCATGCAGGTTGATAAATGAAGAATGTCAGCAAGATGCTGTCATAATGTAAGCCTATATCACAGTTATTAAGGATTAATCACTGCTAATTAATTAGACTTTTTTTTTTTCTATCTCAGCACTCTCACAGGCATATAACAACTTCATTGATGAGCTGCCTCCACCAGCCCAAGAGCTGCTGGATGAAATTGGTAAGAGGCACTTCAGCCAAAATGGTATGAGGCTTGCCAGCTGTGTTCAATCAGGATTTCTCCCAAATCATCCACTACTAAAATACACAAGAGCTTCCAAATTAGTTGCAGTCAGGTCAATGATTAGGAAGTTAGGCATCAACAGCTTAAATAACTGGCATTTATTTGAGGTAGTCCTTGAAGTTTCTGCATTTCACGTAATGGTTATTTGCTGCTGATGACAGCAGCTAGGCTATTGAGTGCAGATATAATTTAACACTGAGATGAATTTTGTGTAGACTGAATTTTTCAAAGGTGTCCCGGAGCAATGCATGTTCTCCATTAAAATGAATGCAAGCGGGGCAGCTGCATCCCTCAGTTTTTTTGCACAGCTTAGGCTCAGTGATTTACGTTTCTTTTTGTCATCACATCTTCAGACAGAACACAGTGTAAAAACTCTGCATTTTTTTTTTACTGGTGTGTGTTACAGAAGAATTTCCTTTGGTTATTGAGCTATAAACTCTTCCTACAACTAACACCAGACATTGGGATGATCAAATGTATGTAGGTCCTATGCTCTTTTAGAAATGAGACACCCAAACATATTCTCATCTTTGTATTTCCTCATTTACCAAAACAAGGACATGTGGAGACTGGCATCAAGTGAATAAATAATGGTCAGAGACAATTTGTAGGATTAATATATGAACTAACTATAGATTATGTACAGGCTTTCGTCTAGGTTTGGCTGGATAAAGTAATAGGGTACTTCAGATTGTATAGAGTCAATTTAGAAAGAGTATTTAGATCAATAAGGAAATATGCTGTTTTTAACAGAATATTTAAAGCAGCAAGATTCCGTCACTCAAGAGTCCAGAGAGGAGGGATTGTATGACTGTGGAGTGCAAATAAATGGTTAGTTGATCATAGTCCTAACATAGGGAGTGCAAATAGAAAATTACTTTTGCATTGCTGCAGAATTACTCTAAATATTTGTCACTGTATGTTCAGCTATAAGATAAACTTCAATTTTTAGCCTTTTTTTTTTTTTTTTTTTTTTGTATTTGTGGTTCAGCAGAAATTTGAGAGGATTCTCCCTTTCTTGGTAAGGTTATATACAGTGTTTTCGCAAATAGTACCCCCTCCACCAGTGTTTGCTGTCTTTCTCAGTGTATTCACTCTTTAAAGTCTACAGGGATCTGGTGTGGAAGGCTTGCAGGTCTGAACTATCAGAATTAATCTTCTACTTTTATTATGCCACTGTAATGTATGCTGTGTTCAAACATAAGTGACGAAACCCACAAAAGTATAGATGGTGGGCAGCTGATGTAAAATAGAGCTGAACTTCCCATTCTGGGGGGGTGGTTCCGTTGAGAAAGTGGCCAGTGCACACTAACTGCTTCTCTTTCTTACTCACCATAATGAAATAATGCCTCTGATCTCATGGTGTAAGAAAATAGCATCCACTGGGCTAATCAATTTTATATTTCCTGTTCTGTTACAGAGATACCCAAGATAGCAGTAGTGAATCTTTGTGCTTCTGAAACTGCAAATAGTAATAAGTGGGAATAATTTTTAGATATACAGCAAGTAATGTCTGAGGAGCAGAAAACCTAAATCTTTATAGGCTCTGCATTTGTTTCCAATGAGTCAGAAAGAAAAGAGCAGTTTTAAAAAAAAAAAAAAAAAAAAAAAAAAAAAGATAGGACATGAGTTAGTCTATAAAAAAGCTAAATAGCATAGTCACTTGAGAATTATACTGGCTCTTGTTTGTGTTATCCTACAGCTTTGTTAGATCTTTTCCCATTTAAAATTGTTGCCCAAAGGACAGAAGCTACTGTGACTTCATAGGAATATGTTGGGTTTAGGTGGTAAGGAATGCAGCAGCCTGTATTGCTTGCTGTTCAATCACTGTGGTTTTGTTGTATTTGCATAAAGTACAGCTATTTCAGACTCCATTTTTGTGACAGCCTACTGCTTCCTGCTTATCATAGCTTAGCAGAAGGTGGCTGAATATATTCACATGCTGTAGGGAACAGAACTTGCTGAGATAAGTCTTGGGGGGGATATCATTGGATTTTGCTAAGTAGGGTAACAAAGCTAACATCCACAGGTTTTCTTTTGATTTTTCTCCCATATCTAGGATTGTAAGGAGAAAGATTAAAGATTAATTTCCACATGCGTTTTTCATTTTAGTATGAAGCAAGATGTTCAGTCCTGCAAATCTAAAAATGTGTTATGTAAAATACTTATCTGGGTCTTGCTACTGGCCACCTTTGACTGTAGATAATGCACATTTGCTTAACTGGTAGAGAATCAGATTACTGAGGAAAGAGTAATTGAGAAGTGGACAACTGGAAGTTTCCCAAGTGCAGTAAATGAAAACACATTTTAATTTCTTTATTATCTTCCTTCATATCTTTGATATTAAAATCTTTCTGTTTATGTGAATAGTTCCCGATCAAATTAAAATGGAAGAGAGAGAGTCAAAAAAAGAATCTGAGAGAAATGAGAAGAGAAATCATAGTTTATGGACTAATGAGTCATTTAATCTAGCAGAGGAAACAGAAAGGTATGAAAAAAGGACGGTAAGGCATGTTTGGCTTTGAGTTACAAAGATGTAGAATAATGGTTGCAGTATATTTTAACAAGATTCAGTACTGACAGTAAACCAACTTTTTAAGAACCCTGATAATTATGACTATTCTCTTTTAAAATGTGTAGTATTAAACTCGCCAGCATCCATTTTAAATCTTTTATTCAACAGGGCTCATTCTACTCTTGATGATATTTTAGAAAGAATGCTCCATGAAATTCCTGGAGATGAGGAGATCCAAGAACAACCTCAGGGACACACTCTTGGGTTAGCTGATAATTTATATATTGTTCATAAGTTTATTTTGTTTATGTTCTGTGTACAGACCTATGCAGGATTTTTCAGAAAATGTGCTGTCACTCTTTAGGCAGTAGTGTGTCGGGGAGCTTGCCTGGAGACATCGATCTGAACTCTCCATACTAAATTAGGAGGGAAAAGAATGTTTTGTTAATATAATTTCTTGTAGGTGGAAAGCAAATACTTCAATAGGCTTGGAAGGCAGTGCGTAGCCTTCACAGAAATCAGAGATAATTTGACAGAATGGTGGATTTTTTTGAAATAGGGAAGAATGTACATTAAGAGAACAGAATCATGAAAGCTCTTTAGAAAAGACTTTAAAGAAGAGTTTGGGAAGATGGTTATACTGTCCTGGCAGTACAGGAGGAAATGAAGAAAATGGCAGAAGTCATATATACATCACTTTAAGGACAAGATTCATAGCCCAAATAACTTTTTTCCTCTTAGAACCAAAGATCAGAGCCTAGTAACTCTCAACAACTCCACAGTAAACGTCAGTGAGTAGTTGTAACTCATTCCTAACATATATCTTACTGAGGAACACAAGGTATTCTTGCGTTTGGCATCGGGATTTTTTTTTTTTTTTTTCTAATTGAACACAGAAGGCAAATGTCCCGCTAACCAGGAGGATCTTGCTGACAGGGCAGACTGATTCCTGCAGTAGATGTACTGCCATGTTCATAAATGGCTCGATCCAAAGCCCATTCACACTTGTAGTCAGACTACATTTACTTAATGCTATTACATAAGGAATCATTGGGAGTCTGCGTATGGATGTAAAGCTAAAGCGCATCTGTAGTGTTGGGGGGGAGAGGCAGTTTGTTTGGGGGCTGAAGGGGGCAGAGGCCCATTACAGGTCAGGGTAAAAATAAAAAGGCATCTAGTATCTCCAGAGCTTTCTGTTTTAGTGCTCTGTATTCATCCCGTCTAAAAGAAAATAGAAAAAAATGGGATGATACAAAAAACTCTTGTCATTCAAGGGCTGCAAGCCTGGAAGATCCAGAAGATGTTGGAAGGAAGAAGGGAGTAGAGGAAGGTGGAGCCGAGGCCAGAGGCAGAGCAGCAGAAGGCTGTGCAGGGAGTTCAGAAGGTCCGCTTCGTCTGTAAAGCTCCTGGATGCTGTGCTGGGCAGTATTGCATTTATTGTATTGTTAGCACTGAATTTGCTGAGCTTGCACAGACTAGTTTTTTGCTTTTCTTGATTTTCCCCATCTGGGTACTGTTTCTACCCTGTGCTTTTAAAGGAGAGGAAGCTGCTCTAGGCTTAAACTCTCCCGACACACTTGAAAATTTTCTAATTTTTGTGGTCAGTTGAGACTGACAGCATTGTGGACTGTTTGCCGGAGTTGCCGAGTGTCTCTCTCGGAGTGAGAGTGCAGTTTCCTCTACTGACTTGAAAGCACTGAAAGACAGCTGATAGTACCGTATCTGCATCCTGTTTAGTGCTCGGCCTCTTTGGCTGAGGCACCTCAATGCTTCACACTGTAAGGACTTTGGTTACTATCAGTATGGTTTGGTACGTACCTGTGATGTGTATGCTAATGCCGTCAAATCCCTGAAACGTCTGTTTCAGTCTCCTCTCCCGTGGCTTTCCTTTAATAGAAACTAGAAGTAAGGAAGAAGACACAAGATAAAATAAAAGTGTTTCCTCCAGTTCTCCATTAGGAATTGTCAAAGCTGACTGGTATTCTACAGCTAAAGTAAAAGGTTGCCATTTTCAACATTTCTCATTAGAGATGTTTCTTGTTACAAGGAGGGGGCTGACATACTTGCATTAAGTTAATGTGCACTTAGTGCTATGCAAAAAATATAAAAGAACTGGCATTTTATCTGGAAAGCAAAAGGCAGCCTTTCATTTTCAGACAGAACTTTTGGTTTTTCAGTGTGTTGCACAAGGTGACTTAAAGGAGGCTGATCTTCAGTATTGTGGGCATTTAACACTTGTACAGCAGTCAGCTCCACAACACGTTTTGCTTTCCACTTAGGCACCCAAAGTTTGAAAAGTCCCAGATCACTAGTTACTTTTGGAAATGTTGATGGTAATTTTTAAACCTAGCGATCTGGAGGTAACATCATTGTGCTTGTTATTTGCACAGCATTAGCATCTATGACCCTATTTTCTGTCAGACTTCTAGAAGAACTGAGCTGGTAGGGATTGGGCTCCGGGTTTTGAAAACAGAATGATTTCTGATCACAGAGAGGGTCCTGTGTAATGCACCCAATAGCAACAGAGCTGAGGCTGGTTTCTGATTACAAGTGCAACTTAATAGATCTAGCAAAGAGGTCTGTAGCGCTTGATTCAGCACGCTGCCATTGCTGACAAAACTAGAGCTTTCTCTTTGAAGTGGTGTGTGGCTGTGTGTGTACGTTCTTGGTTTTGAGCTGAATTTACATATTTTTTAGACACACGTCCTGGTGATCAGAAGTCCCACTTACAGGAATAGCTGTCTTCATCTTTGCCATTCGGGTGAGCCTCTCTGAATTAAACTGGGCTTTTGGTAGAAATTTGTGTATTCTCTGGCTGCATGAGATACACTCTTGTTTTCCATGCCGAGGAGGCGAAAGGGGCGATATGAAATCCCATTCCCTTCAACTTGTAGTTTAATATAAGAAAAAAACAACCGTGTAACTTTTTTTTTTTTCCTCTACAGGATAATTGTTTTGGATTGGAGCTCTCCTACGTGATTAAAATGGATAGTGAATAAGTTCTAATGTATCACCTGCTTACTGCTGCTTGTACAGTAGACAGCCTGGGAACTGCAACCCTTTATGGCCATATAAACAACTGTAAAGCTCGGACTTCCTTTAACTGCAGCAGCAAGTACAGAAGAAAATCTGACACTCTGCTTTGTAACACAGTTTGTACTGGTTTTACATCATCATTGCATGTAAAGGCAGTATGAATATCGCAGAACTGAACTGTTTTCTAATATAACATCCTTATGAAGCTGGCTACATGGTGGGGATTTTTTCTGCGCATGTCCGCTTTCATAAGCAAAAGAATTTCTTGCTCTGTTGCATTATGCAGTTTTCAGTGTTACAGACAAAATGATTGTAATTCTGTGGACTCCTGTTACTGCTCAGGCACTTAAATTTTTCCATGCTGGAGTGTGGAGCCCTGTCACAGCCCATGTAGTGTATGTTTTTCCTTGCTCGTTAAATTTAACAAGGTAATTTCTTGTTTTCTCTTTTCTTGGTGCTTTTGTGATCTAGTGTTGAACTGATTTGACTGATTAAGGGGATTAATTGCTGTGCAAAAAGCTAATGAGAAAAAGGCAGCGTTCTCCAGAGATTGCATGTGCAGCAATACGTTCCCTGCCAGCATTAGACAAGACTGAGAAAATCTGGTTAGTATTGGGAAGATACCTGTTGTTTAATTAAACCACACTTCTGGTTAGGCCTCCTCCAAGAAAAAAAAAAAAAGTCCCTGAATATAATTGAGCTTTGGATCAGGATTTTGATGGGCACAGAAACTTCATATTTAGCTTTTCTTGCAGTAAATACTGTTCAGGTGCAGGAGGTGTGAAGGTTGTCCTTGTCCCTTTTTAACAGGCACTGGGATTTTAGCTGCCCTTGTACAGCTGGGTGTGCCACATGTTGCTTTGTCGTTCCTGTTTATGTAGCGAAATGCTGCTGATCTGTAACTGCTAGTTAATTTGGTTTTAACAATACTAATAAAAGTTTCCAAGGTTATTGTGCTGCCATGTGGTTCTTTTTCTGGTTTTGGAGGTTCTTTTTGGGGGTTCTTTTTTGGTTTTGTGGGGTTTTTTTCTTGTTGTTAACTATGATTCCCATCACCAGACTATGTACACAACTAGATACCGCTAGAGCTACTCCAGGGAAGATGCTGCAAACTGGCAGACTTGGAGCTTTCTTCAGAAGAGATCAAGAAAAAATAAAAATCTTTCATCTGTTTAGTCACGTCATGGTAGTGATAGAGCTAGAGCAGAAGCTGCAGCAAGGAGGCTGCAGTCTGCGTTCTGCACCTCGGGTTAGCAGCAGAGCCAGTGCATGGGGAATGGGGCTCGCTGCTGTGCATTACACACTTCTGTCCAGGCAAAAGTTTAATATTTTCTAACCCAGGCTCGTACCAACTGCAGGTACCCGGTTTTCTCTCTGTGTGAGTTCTGTATCCTCGCTGCAGGCAGAAGAACTTTATATTCTTGATACAAGCTGCTGGAACAAGATCCTACTTTACATCGGCCTGGGGCTACGCAAAGCGTTGTGTTACGTTACCCTCTGTTCCTTGCAACAGGCTCCAATGACAAACGCATGCAAAAGTTAAATCGCGAATTTATTGTGTGATTCTGTCCTCAGTGGCTTGTGACCCATAACTGACGAGTAGCCGAGGGTCGTCCCCTCTCACTTTGGGCAATGTTTCATTGACTTGCTCAATTAAAGTAATTAAAACTCGTAGGGCTGCAGCAGTGTGGTGGAGCGGAGCAAGCACACGTGCATTTTTACGTGCACGTAATATGTATCGCTTTGGTTTGCAACATGTGAAATCTCCTTAGCTGCTTGGATTTCTTTTTCTATTTTATCTGTCAGACCAAATGGTGAGCAGACTGTGAACCATTTCCCTATCTTTTTTTAATCTTAATGTGGAGAATTTTTATTTCTGTTGGTAGCGAGCCTTTCAAGTAGTCCCATAGCCTGTCTGCTCTCCTTATCGAGACCGGAGCACAGCAGTTAAGAGATTTCAGTTTTTCAGCTGCTTCTACTTTTCTGGCATGAATGTAAATCATCCTAATAACATAAAGCATGGACACAAAAGCTGTAATTAACAGGAACAATTAAACAAGGACCAGTGAAAGCAGAGAAGATCAGAGGGGGCCCATCTAATGCTGCTTTTCAGCTTCCCAGAAAATGAAAGGCCAATTAATTAAATTGAAACAGTGATGCTGAGCTGTTCTAATTCCTCTCTGAGCCGCCAGCACGCGAGCCGCTTTGTGTGTCGGAAAGGGAGCAGAGAGGGAGGTCGAGACGTGGGGACGGGGGCGAGGACGGGGTCCTGTGCCCCCGCACCGGGGCCGCGGCGCTGCCCAGAGATGCTGTGCGTGGCCGGAGGCGCTTGCAGGGCCCTGCGGTTTGGGTGAAGACAAGAAGAAAAGCAAACGTTCATTCTCTAAGCAGCCGTGTTTCAGCTCCCTTCTACCTGTCATGGTACTTGTCTGGGGTTTGGGTTTTCCGTTTTGTTCTTGTTCTGGAGCAGAGAATTTCAGTCAGAGAGAAAAAACCTTGTTCCCCCAAATATCGTAATCTGTGCCACTCCAAATGGCCTTTCTGCCTGCCTGTTACCGGGCTGTGACTGCACGCCGGTGAGGCGATTTCGTGAGGTGATGAACAACTTTTAGCATCGCTTCCCTCTAAGCCCTGCATGGGCTCGCTGCAACAGCAAGAGCTGCGGAAGATGGCGGGAGGAGGAGAGGAGCGAGGCGTGTTTGGGGATCGTCCCTGCGGACGGAGCAAAACTGCGGAGGGGAGAGCAAACCTTTAAACCTTGTGACTGTGTGAAAGCAATTTAAGTGTTCAGGATCAAATTTTGAAAGAAAATTAACTATGGAGGCAGCCAAGCTGCTGATAGCATTTTTTAAGATAGAGGAATTTGATAAGAGAGTCTCGGGGGATTGCTGTCTGCAGGGTTGTCGAAACCTGGTGCTTAGAAGCCTTATCCGTAGGCTCCTAAATCACATAAACTGCATCGCTGTCCCGAAGCCTAATTGCAGCTGGTGTAGATAAACATTGTGTTTTGAGACTGAGGATCAGATGTGTAGCTCTGGAACCCCACGGAGGTTTTTTTGTCTTTCAATTTTTGCTTTGGCATCTTTTGCTTTCTGTTAACGTCCCGGCCGTTCGGGCAGCAGTGGCTCTGCTGTGCCTTGTCCTCAGGGCCTGTTACAACCTGTGCTTTCACCCTTGCTGGGAAATCAGTGGATTTAAGACCTTTCCTTATTGCCTTAAATATAAAAAGGAATATATAGCTTTGCGTCTTTGAACTGGTTTTCTTTCTTGCTGTCTGTTGCGGTGGCATGTGTGGCACTTACCACGAGAGAAGTGCCAGCTGTAGTAGCGGGAGGTAAAGTGTTTTCTGTCGAACCCGCTATCAGCCAGTAAAACATGCATGTCAACTCATCAACGTTTATTAATGTTTATTAACGCAGTCTGCACTTCAACGTACCTGCTGGATTTTTGCCAGTTTCACAGCGTGACCTTGAACTTCATGGCGAGACTGGGCAATGCAAACGGGACTGGGTCTGTCTGGGGATGGGAAGGATGCGGCCCTGCCCTACCGACCGCTCCGGAGGTGGCATCCCAGCCGCGCCGTGTTCAGCCTGGCCCCGGGGCTGAGCAGCAGCTTGCGATGTTTTGCATCAAGGAAAAATTACTGTTGTTTTTTTGTTCTAGAAAGACTCCCGATTCCCTGAGGTGAGGGGCTGGAATGGAGGGGTGTTTCCTTAGGAGAGCGAAATCAAAGTTTGCAGTTTATCCCATGAGGGGGTGGCTCCTCTCCCGAAAGAAGACAACGTCGTGTCTTTCTGGGGAGCAGCATGAGGGCTGCTGGGGACCTCTCCCAGAGCCACCCACCTCCCGGGCGTGGGAGCAGCTCCAGCACCGGGCCCTTCTCTGTGCGGGTGCTGGACGAGGCTGGGCAGGACAGGCTGAGCCCGAAGCTGACCTGGGTGCAGGCAGGATCTGGTAGCAGTTAGACGGGGTGAGACGGTGTCACCTTCTTCCGCAGCCCATCTGCAGCGACGCCTGCGCGGGGGCCGGCTGCGGCCGGAGCGGTTTTTCTCGTCCCCCAGGGGTGGTAGCCGCAGCACACCGTTTTCAGCAGGCAGCTCTGAAACTGGGCAGGGAAGGGGCAGGTTACGGGTCGTGGCAGAAAGCGGGCGCCCACCTCGAGACTCGGAGGCAGAGGCTGAGGGTGGACACTTGTTCTGTTTTGGGTGAGATCTGTATCAACTCCTAGCCCAACTCCTTGCAGACCCTGGCAGTTTATTAGCAATAAAAGTTTCATTCTGTTTGCTTTGTGTGTTCAATGAGCACTTTGTGATCTAAAATTAAGTTGCCTGACCCCATAAAATCATGGAAGCAGAAAATGAGCTCTTGTTTGGGCTCGGAGACTGCTCCCTCCCTTTCCATTTTATTCCCCAAAACCTTGCTGCTCATACAGCAACTCCCGGATTGAGCCTGCATTTGCACTTCCAGATAGGATAGATGTTCCTCCACATTTTATGAGCCCATTAAGTTGTTCTCCAGAAGCCCCAGCGAAGCTGTGCTTTCGTTAGCTAACAGCTTTCTCTCTCACCTGTTTGTTCATGAAGACATAGATGATTGGATTGTAAATCGTGGCCGTCTTGGAGAAGTAGGAGGGCAGGGATGCGAGAGCCGGCTGGATGGCGATGTCTTTGTTGGTGGCCACCACCAGGGCAAACGTGGTGTAGGGCAGCCAGCAGGTGAGAAAGGCCATCACCATCGTGATCACCATGCGCGTCACCTCCCGCTCTGCCTGCTGCGTCGTGTCCGATTCCTGCTGCTGCGCCGCGGCCTGCGGGGAGTTTTGAAGAAAGAGAGAGAGGCCTGCTTAACAACTTCCAACAGCATTTCCAGCCCTTAGGTGCCCTGACACCAGCGCCAGGAGATGTCAGCTCCACCAACTGTCACAAAAACCTGCCGTGAGGCTCCTCATCCCGACGTGAGCGGAAACCATTCATTCACCCGCGCTCGCCGTACTTACCGCTCGCAGGGTCATCAGCAGGTTGGTGTAGGAGAAGAGAATCAGGCTGAGGGGCATCACGAAGCAGGTGACGAACAAGGCCAAGATGTAGCTGCTGTTGTTGCTGCCACCGGTGTACCAGTTGGGCCCACAAGAGGTTCTCAGACCTGGAACAAATACGTTTAGAAACAAGCCTAAACTGATCCTGGGCTTGGATAGAGGCTCAGGAACAGGCTCCAAAATAGCAAAGGCTGGCGCTGCCCCCTCGTAGCGATGCTGCCCAAGCACCTCTCGCTTTTCCATCCCCAATGACCTGGAGATCAGCCACTGCAGTTTTTGGCTGGCCGACTGCTCTGTGGAGGAGGGCGGTTTGTTGTGGCGTGCAGCGTTACGGCAAGGCAGCTCTGGGCTGGGTACGTGCTGGGTGCCGCTCAGCGGGCTCCAGCAGTCAGAGCAGCTGTGGCTCCGATGCCCATCAGACATGTAAGAACGGCTGCTTCGCGTTGTGCGGTGGGTAACTTCTGAGGAACAGCCTCCGAGAGAGGATTATTGACTGAGCGAGCAGGAAGCGTTAACATTTTAAATACCAGAATAGAGGATCTCCAACTACCCTGCACTTAACGATGCGCAAGAGGAAGCTGTGGAGTTGAGCTCATGTCTGAAGCACATCTCCCCTACCTTCGGGCACGTAGCTGCTCCAGCCCAGAAGCGGTGGGGTCGTCCAGAGCAGTGACCAGCTCCACGTGAAGGCGCAGCCGCTGACGGCGTGCCGGTGCTGGAACCGAAAGTCTCCCAGGGGTCTGCAGACCGCAACGTACCGCTCAAAGGCCAGGATGGCCAGGGACCACAGCCCCACGATGCCTGGGGAGAGAAGGAGGGTTTGTGCCTTAGGAACAGGCTCTGCCGCCTGTGCTGGGACGTGGCAGACGGTGATTAAGAGCTGTTGAAGTAAATATTGTTGTAACAAGATGTCAGATGTTTTTCTTATGGCAGGGAGAGCTGTGAGGATATCTGGCCCTTAAAAAAATGAAGTTGGCAATTTGGTATCATCTGTGATGTATCGTGGTTACGACCAGGGTTTCTGTGCTGGAGTGTCCTCGACAAAAGGTTTTGTGCAGTGTTTCACGTTTCTGGTGCACACACAAGTATCTGAGTGCTGACAGAGCAGCCAGCCGGCACCCACGAAGCACACCCCGAGCAAGGACTCCTGATGGGCCCAAGTGACATTTCCCTCCCTGTGGAGACCAAGACAGAGCGTATGGTGGCCTGATGCAGCCAGCCACCTACTTGAGCCTTCCCTGTGCTGAAGAGTAGCTGAAGGACACGAGTTTTACATCATTTGTGAAAGCATTCCCTTCAGGAGAAGCAGCTAGTTGATGAAACGTTCCCCAAAGCGTCTTTGCTAAATGCAATGGCACCAACGAAAGACCAAGACAGGTCTCAAGGTTCACGTCCTTACCTGTCAGGGAGACCATGAAGCCCTCCAGCTCGCACATCCGTTTGCCGAACATGAAGAAGCCGTTGATGTTGTTGGAGAAGCTGACGGAGCTGCCGCAGAGCGTCACCAGCAGGTCGGCCACAGCCAGGTTCACCAGGATGTAGTTCAGGGGCGATCGGAGCTTCTTGTACCTGATGGAAACCACGATGACCAGGCCGTTCACAACCGAGGCGGAGACCACAACGATGCCCATCAGCACGGCCACCGACAGGTACATGCCCCGCGGGGCCTGGTGGGGCCACTGGGGGCCGTCGAAAGGCCCTGGGGTCCCGTTGTTGGGGGGCTCCTGCGAGCGGTTGGAGGAGTACATCCGTCGTCTTCAGGAGCAGCAGCACCGGTGGAGCCGATGCAGGTCCCTCTCCCCAAAAGCAAAGCCTCTTATAAAGCAGGAAGGCCTGACGCACCCCAGAGGAGCTTTGCATTAAAATACCTTAAGCTTTTTTTTTTTAATCTGAAGGGTTTGTCCTCCCACCCTCCCTTTTTATAATCAGCTCTTTATTCTGGAGAGGATAAAGAGTGACTTAAAAAAAAAAAATCTGACTGAACAGTGCATCATTTAATTAAGTAAATAAATAATTTTTTTTTCCTTGTGCTTCCCACCTGCCTTCCCCCGTAAGCATAACCTCTGCCCAGCCTCGGCGCCTGGGGCTCGCTGGTTATTCCCTGTGCCCCGGGTTTTCTGGGCTGCGGGCGCTCCCGTCCCATTGCCCTGCGCCGGGAGCCGGCCCCTCCGGCAGCACGGTGACCATGGAGCAACCGGGAGGCCAGGTCGGCCACGTCGGCCACTGCCAAAAGCCACGTGCTGGCCCCCGCCTGGTTCGGCTGCGCTGGTTATAAGTATACTTGATGACCATGCATCAAATATATTAATATTATTAATATAGTAATCAATGCATTTTAATAATAAATAGAACAAACTATATAAGTATAGTTATGTTATTATATAGAAGAATTACTGTGTATATATACATATACATTCATACAGGGATGCGTTTGGAGAGAGCACGCAAGGAAGTGTAAGAGCACCTGTTACCTCTAGCTATGTATGATACAATATATACTACATATGGAGTAAGGAGTATATACTTATGTAAGATATCAAATAAAAATATTTTATACACATATATGCATATTAAATTATACAAAAGCAATACATATGAACATATATGGAGTATATATAATATACAATACGTAATATGCAATATATATAATATTTTATAACACATTATATATTATAAAGAGTGGCTGTGTATATATACATGCTATCATATGTGTGTGCCTTTAAATATAGTTACCTATATCTGTACCTATATATAACATACATTCACATCTATATTTACATATATTTGATATATGCATCATATATTTTATATAGTGTATAGAGCATATAATATTTTATACACACATTTATATACATGTAATATTGTATGTTTTATATATCGTAACATCATAATATATACAGACTACCTGTATATATATACATATACATGCAGACATACATATGTATACAGTTGTCTATATAAAGATATATATTTTTATACACACATGCATAAATATATTATATAAGAATGCATGTATATGCATGCATATATACATGCACACATATATTTATTATATAGGGGAGAGATTTAAAAATTATGTTATATATGTATAAATATAACATTTATTGTAATGCTATAATATATAAAAGTGACTATATATGTGTGTGGAGTTACTTATATATACAAACAATATATATGTAAAATATATTCTCTATATAAATATTTTATACACACATACATATTAAGTATAAAATATTTATATGCATATAATAATTATATATAATATATATAAGTGCATTTATATACTTGTACATGCATATATGTGTATCTATTTATAAAGATATCTATATATAGATATATATTTAGACAGACATACATATACACAGAGAGGTGTAACTATGAATGTAATAACTACACAGCCAGCCAGACGCGCGCGCGCACACACACACACACGTATCTCTAAGCTGTGCGTCCCGTGGGTGGGCACAGGGATCTGCTCCCCGAGCTGATGGATCCACACCGTGTGCCGGGCTGGGCGCTGCCGCGCGGCCGGGCCAGCACAGGCCCTGTGGCACCAGCCACCCCGGCACGGAGCGGAACCGTTGGCGCCGGGTGCTGCTGCGCCCTGCCCTGCCGCGCGTGCAGGTGTCCGGGGCTGCTCGCCCAGCTCCGGCTGCTGCCTCCGCTGCGGCTCCTGCACCTTGTCAGCGGGTGAAATGGTACGGAGAAACGGCAAGCCCTTGTTTTTAAAAATATGTGAAGAGACACAAGCATATAATTAATGAACTCATTCACGTATAGACACGCACATGTATATATGCACATATATGCACGCGTGTATATATATATGTATATATAATGTGTGCATAGGTATATACAGTTGTGTCAGTGTAGGGGGATATATATGTAAAGCGTGTGTCTGTCTGTCTGTCCATCTATACATCTGTCTAGGAGGGAGCTTGGTTTGGGCCATACTTGTGCCTATGCGGGCTGAGCAGCAGGGAGGCGCAGCAGCTGCCCACGCCGCCTTCACACGCTGCCGCAGCCCGAAGCAGCCGCTGTAACACGTGCAGGGCCCATCGGCAGGTTTTCCATTTCAGTGCAACGATCCCGGCCGAGCAGCGGTGACGACAAAGGGCGAGGTGGGTGCTGACGCCGTCAGCGCATCCCACGGGAACGGCAGCCTCCGAGCAGGGGATTGCCTTCAGCACTGGGGAGCAGCCCCGCTGCTTGCTGCCTAAATATGAACCCCTGACAGTATGTGTTCAATCAATCCAAAACTACAGCGAGGAAAATACACATTAAACGGCAGAGCTGGAGCAGCCATGGGGAGCGGGGGGGCAGCCCCTCAGCTCCCTCCCAGGCCAGGGAGGGGTCTCTGCCCCTTTGTCCCGGGGAGGACGGCCACAGCGTTGGGGATGGCAAAATCCGTGCGGCAATTGCCCTGGCCCAGCCATGGGCACCGCATGGGGCAGCTCTAACGCCCTTCTGCTGCTGCCACGGAGTAGCACCTTAAGGGATGCGAAGTTAATGGAAATTTCAGAAGGGCCAGAGATTTTTTTTTTTTTCAAATCCTCCCTTGACTGATCTCCCTCCCACCCTGCACCGCCAGCGCCTACAGTCCCCGTACGAACATCACAGCACCCTGCTGTGACAGAGCAGGGTCCCCGCTGAAAGCGGGGGACGTGCAGCCACTACAGTTACAGTATTGAGTTTTTTTTTGCAGCATTGGACAGTGGAGAATAAAGCCAAGCAGCACCTGATCCTCGGGTTTAAAACCATCTTCTGCTCCCCAAGCTCTCACCAGGCCCCAGCTCTTCATCTCGTGCCTCTGGGTCGCTCCATTGGTGATGCGCTGTGACGCGCCGAGCTCACGCACCCCGGACCGTGGTACCGACCTGCGGAGACTCAAAAGCTGCACCACCGGCATCGACTTTTTTTTTTTTTTTTTTTTCCCCTTTTTATTTTGGGTTCTTGTTATAAATATTAACAAATCTGACAAAAAGTACACAGATAGATAATACTGAAATACAAAAGTCTTTTAGGATGCAGGTAAGGACAGTTTCTGCAGCCTTCACATGGTAGCAAAACATCAGTATCAAACATTTCACGAGGCCTGGCATGACGACCACCACTCTGCATGCAGCTGGGACGGACAGACGGACCGCCCACTTAGAAAAGACTGGGATACAAAGTGAAGGAACCCACACCCCACACACACATACACACACACACACACACGATGTCCTATTCCACCTCAGGCATAAACCAGTTTCATGGCAAGAGGTGCTGAAACAAATGATGGATTGAAAGTGACTCTGCAAGAAAAGGGAGGCACAGCCGACGCGGTGCTCCCGTAGCTCTTCTGGAAGCTCAGATCCAAACCAGGTTTTAAGGTGCTGGACCAGTGACAGAGAGGATTACTGGGAACATCCTACTTGACACGCTGCCGGCATTCAAATAAAATCCATGCATATCTGTAGAATGCATTACAAATATTAAGTTATTAAAAAAGCCCCTATGAACGTTGGTTCCCCCCACCCATATCAAACAAGGTGTAACACGATCGTCGCTTTGAAAAGTAAACGTAGGTTTCCAGAGATCCGATTGCTTTCCAAAAAAAGAAGTCGGCAACACACGCGCGCACACACACGCACACACAGCTACAGGGCTCAGAAGCTGTAGGTAATTGAGACCGATGGGGAAACAGCAGCTCTTCCTAAGAAATCATGGTTTAAAGGCTTCAAAAATTTCTGGCAAGGTGCAGCATTTCACAGAAAGTTTTAGCTCATCCCACCGGGCTCCGATGGGATGAGGATGCAGAGACCGACCAGGGTGGGTCACGGAGGATGAGAGCTGGGGTTATTATTATCATGTTATTACTGTGCCGTACACAGAAATTTGGTTTGGGTGCTGTTTGAGGCAGAAAACGGACGAACCTGACGGCCATGCCGGAGCTGAGCGTCTCTGCAAACATGATGCCGGCTCGGCCCTGCGGATCAGCTCGCTGCACGCCAGCAGCTCGCAGTGTAAAGCGCCTTGGTTAGGTTTTAGGTAATGGCATGAATTGGAAAAGGATGAGTAAGGGAAAAGTGATTGATAGAAAAATTTAGCCTGAAAGCCGGCTTTGCTGGAAAAATAGCCGTGCTGAAGCCTGGCTGCGTGGCTCTGGGTGGGAAGGCATGGTTTCATTAGGAAAGCGGCTGCTGCGAGGGCAGCGCAAGACTTCACTGCCGGTCCCGGGAAGCAGGAACGGCCGGCGGCTTCGCTGGGCTTTTTATTTTGCCCCACACTTCTGCAAATGTGAAGCCACCCGATCCCGGGGACCGTGAGAGGGAAGCCATGGTCCGCACAGCGCCTTCAGCTTGCTGGCTACCTTCACTTGGGTTATTGGAGAGGACGAGCACAACATTTCTGGAAGAAAAGCAAACGGTCTTCCTAGGTTATCAGGGGACACAACCATTCCAACGGAGGAGCTTTAAATGCATAAAAGAAAGACTGTTTAGGCCCAAACCACAGAGACTGACAAACCACCAGAAATATGGCACAATTGCCTTGAGAAAATAGTTCCAGGTTTTAGTGACACCTTTTGCTCATATTAGATACACGAACGGAGACTGATGCATTCATTTTTGCCACTGAATTGCAAGGCAGCGAGAAGGTAATTCAGTATAGCAAAGAGTTAGGAGAGGAGTCAGAACTGCAGTGCATGCAGGCGTGTGGCGTCCGTGTGCCTGTGCACACGTGTGTGCGTGCGCGCGCGCATGCACGTGCATGCTCGTGAGTGCGTGTGTGAGTGCGTCAGGGTGCAGAGAGGCATTTTGGAAAAGCCTTGGGGACGGGACCTGCTGAGCAGAGCAAACCGCCGCTGCCTTGTTCCCTGGGAAGGGTTTTCCTGCAGCCAGGCCGTGGCGTGGGGTGTCCCGCTCTCCCGGCTGCCCCGGCACCACGATCCCCCGTATCCAAAGCCGTAACCGAGAGAAGTCCAAAGGCCGTGGCCAGCAGAGCTGTGCCCGTCCGGGGAGCGGCCCCGTGGTGCTCAGTCGCTGAGGACGGCCCCCGGCAGCTCGTTCGTTAGTGTGTGCCAGCGCTCGATTTTCTTGTCCTTGTTTTTCAGGCAGTCGAACCAGTGCTTCAGCCGCTCGCCTTTGGCATTAATTCCTAACACGACTCCACCTTGAGAGAGGGACAGAGAGAGGGAGAGGTGGGGGTGAGCATCAGCCCTGCGAGGGATGCCGGGGGATGCCGAGGGATGCCGAGGGGTGCTGGGGGATGCCGAGGGATGCCAGGGCATGCCGGATGGAGCCAGGTCATGCAGCCGCTCTCATGGCATCCAATGCCAGGACCTGATGTGACACACAGGCAATCACAGCCCGGCTTCCCCGGCCCCTCATGGCTTGGTCTGGGACCTGCCCTGGGCAGCTTGTTCTCCTGCCAAGGGCTGGATGCTCATTGCAATTGCAGCGGCTGTCAGAGATACTGGGTGCTTGTTAGCAATAAATCACAGTGACCAGTAACAAAATCACAACAAGCCTAGACATCCAACAGAGATAAATGAAATCTCCCTGTTAAACCTGTTTCTTATTCAGAAGAAAAGATCTGAAAACAGAAGGGGAAAGGGAGACACATCTTCTCCCTGCTTGGTGCTCCTTGCGCGGGGGATGTCTGGAATGAGGAGCAGTGGGGCCGGCTACAGGAGAGGAGGCTCAGGTGCAGGAGAGGGTTAAAAGCAGAACAGAAACCCAGCAAGAATGAACCTGGGGATGGAGACCAAACCGGGAGGCTGGAGAAGTGCAGAAGAACAGCAGATGAAAAAAGAAGAGGCACAGAAGGTGAAGATTAAAAAAAAAAGAGGCCAAGGAGACCTTCTGGGGTGCCCCACTCACCTATGAAATCGTTCGATTTCCCGATATCGTAGTCCCACACTGTGACTTCCAAGGTCTTTTTCGCCAGGTCGCCATGCTTTATCTCATAGCAAAACTCCTGTTGGGGAGCGGAGACGGAGTCAGGATGAACCCGCGCTGGGTTCCTGAGGGGACTGGGACCCCTGGGAGGGGGCTGGGGCTGTCCATCCCCCTCCTCGGGCTGCTCCCCACCCACGGGGAACTCAGCTTCTATCCCTCACCTAATGACTGAGCTTGGGTTTGGGTTTTTTTTTTTTAAGTCCGAGGACTGAGAAAAGCCCCTAGGTGAGAACCACAACCGGCAAAAACCCACCTCATTGAACTCGGGGTTCAGCGTCTTCTTCTTCACCGCCGTCTTATGCTTTGATTTCTTGTCCTCATCTGGTTTCAAGTAACTGCAACGAAACCAGTGCAGCACGGTCACACACGGGCCCCGCACCCCTGCCAGCGAGGGCGGCAGGTAGGGCTCCTGCGCCTCCCCCTGCAGCCTGGGCACGGGTGGGGGCACCTCCGGCACCAGCTCCTGAGCAGAGGCAGGGTGAGATGGGTGGCTGAGCCCCGCGAACCTGCAGCTCCTTCCCCCCCTCCCCTTCCCTCCCCTGCCAAAATGCTGCAGATGGCTGGAAGGAAGCAGCATTTCCTCGTGTTAGGACAAGACGAGTGGCTGGCTGCCATCAGAGAGCACCGATTATTCCATCTCCAGTCCCTAGGGGACACTGGCACCGCACACATGCTCCCAGCTCCCAAAATCAAATGCTCCCAGCCCAGAACAAGTCCAGACTTGGGATCGTGCGACCTGTCTGCTCATCCAGAGCCTTGCCAGGAGACAGAGACCGCACGCAGGTGTGTAGGAGGGAGCAGGAGCAAGTGCAGCGGCTGCAGCTTTGTGCACCGCTGTTTCCTGCAGATATTTTGCTGCGCAGCAGCAGGACCGAAAAGCGAATGAGATTAAAGTGTCATCAAGCAGAGAGGGCACCTGAAATCTGGGCCAGGCCAAAGTCAATCCATCACCGTTTTGTGTTGGTGCTGGTTCTTTAAACATCAGCTCTGCTTCCTCGTTACACTTTCCAGATCTTGCTCATAATTAAAAAATTAGGGCTTGTACCGAGAAGCATCACTTGTCTATCTGCTCTGATTTAAGCCCTGCAGATACAACCTACTGCAGATAGCACAAGGGGCACCTACAAAACAACTGTCTACAACAATGGGAATTATGTTGCTTCAGGGACTGAGTCTCCGATGAGCATTTAAAAAAGCAAGAGTGGATTTTTATGCAAACACCTCCACTCCTAAAGAACAATTAAATAGGAACACGAAAGCGTGCTGCTGATAAACTCCATTACTGGCCTCCCAGGCACGGTTTATCCCAGTAGCTCTGCCTTAACAAATACCATCCCTGAAAGTGCCAAAGTTTGGGTGAGCGCACTGGGGACAGGGACGTGGGATGGGCGCTGGCGGGGCTGCCGGCCCTTCCGCGCCGTGGCCCCCCCCCGTTTTGCCGCGAGCAAGTTTGAAAAATGCCATCCACCCAAAAAACAGGAGCTGCGGCGATGCGGCGCCCTGCGCCAGCCGGGCTCTGCAACAGCAAACCACCGCCTTCCTCAGCATCCCTTAATAGCCCCTGGATGACACCGACTTCCCTGAATCACTTGGGTGAGGCCGAGTCACAGCAGCTCATTACAGTAATTTTAATGGCTTTTTTTTTTTTTAATATTGCTGGTATTTTTCAAAGGGAAGGTACTCGCAGTCATTTACATTGGAAAGTGTCAGCGGGACCTGTAAATGTGCCCTCAACTATGTTAACCAGACCCTGGAGCCACCAGAGCCACGGGCTGCGATTAAAGTGCTGTCTGACCTAATTACACACACGTCGTAATTAGAGGCTTTCCAAAGCATGGAGTGGTGACCCCGCTGCCGGGCTGGGAGCCTTCTCTCCCCTGGGACCTGGGGAAGGGGGCAATTAATTGCCTGTACCCTGGGGCTGGGAGAGGGGGATGCCTGCGCCCCAATGCCACTGGCCAGGAGGGCCAGACCTGACCCAGCAGCCATCCCCATCCCAGCAGGGACAGCGTGGGCTTCAAAGAGTGAAAAGGCTGGGGCTATCACCGGGAAGGAAAGCAAAGGCATCTGCAGGTGCTGAGCGAGGTCCAGGACCATCAGGCACAGGCACCGTCTTGCTCGGGGGATACCCATTCCCGTGCCACTGGATGAGACCGACCACCCGCTGGGCTGGGGCTGTGCCATCAGCAAAACCCAACCGTACCTGTCTGCTTCGGGCCACCAATTCTGCCCCCAGGGCCACATCCCTGCCGCAGACTCTCTCCCAGGCAAGGGCAGTGCTGGCGGGCAGTGCCGAGCCTGGCAGTGAGGCACCGTGGCCACCCAGCCCCTGCTGAACCGGCAGGGACGACGCACTGCCCCGGCGCAGGGCAGGCACAGCCACACACCACCGGGCAGATCCTGCACCCACGTTACTTTGAAGCACTGTAAAATAAACGCCGGGGAATAACACGCTCCAGGTGAATGCAAGCTGCTGCTGTGACGCCCTCATTTGCATCTCCTAATGAGATCAATTAATTTCCACTGCAGGGAGAGGCAAGAGGGGACAGCACAGCTTCACCGAGGGCTGGCAGTGCCAGCAACTCACCCGGCCCGGTCCGGCCGCGGAGCAGCACTCACGTTTTGACGTAGGGGTCAGAGTAGCCGTTGGCGTCCATGGCAGCCAGGTGGGCGCAGCGGATGATGCCCACCAGCAGCCCCTGCTTCTGCGAGCTGTACTTGAGGGAGATGAGGATCCGGCCGCGCTCCTCCAGTGACTTGTCCTCTGTTTTATCTATCTGGGGGAGGGAATGCACCCAGTCCGGGGGCTGCTCAGGGACACAGCCGCAGCCAGACACCCACCTCCCCATCCCTGATCACATTTGAGGGGTCAAACTACCCCACGCTCCCATGTGCTGCAGGGAGAAGCTGCTGTATCGGTGGGCCCACGGTGGGGGATGCTGCTCTGAACCCCCCACTCACCGGCAGCTGCTTCTCCAGGCAGATGTTGAAGTTTTTGGTCTGGTTGGGCTTCAGTTTCTTCAGCGGGATCCGCGTCTCCCCAATGAACTCGTTGTGGCGGAACTTGTCCTCGTCGCAGACTGAGATCCTGCAACAAGCACAGGGTGAGCAGGGCCACCGGGGAGAGGGGAGGCAATGGCAGGAGGGGAGGGGCTGCGCCGCAGGCCCCCCAGCGAGGGGATGACTTTGAGGCCACCTTTCCCCCGGCCAGTGAGTGGGCATCTCCTTCACAGGCAGCTGGAGAGCATCAATCTGCTGCTAAAGCCTGGCCAGGGCAGCTCATGATGCTTAAATGTGACACCCAGTATCCTGGTCTGCTTTACCTCCTCAGCTGAGACCCGAGGCTGCCGGGACGGAGGACAGGCCAGGTCTGGGGAAGCGGAGGGATGTGGGAGGCGGACACTGCGCTACACCATGTCTCCTAGCTCCAACACACAGCCGCCCGTGCAGAGCTACCTGCACGCCCTGGCTGGGCCCCACAGCCACCATGGCCATCTCTCCTGCTCAGACCCCATCCTGGCCACGGCTCCTGCACCCCTCGCGATGGCTGTCACCCCACCGGGGACTGGGCTTCCTCCAGGGAGATGCTCACAAACCCTGTGGTGCCGCAGTTGCTGTGTTTAACACACCCCCCAGTCCAGGCACTGTCAGCAAAGCAACCCGGGGCCTCAAGCATCTTAATGGCTCTTCCATTAAAACATCAAAGTCATCGGTGACTAAAGCACAACTGTTCTGAGCCACCGCCAGCCCAGCTGCATCCTGCCCGGCCAAGGAGGCTCTTCCTAAACCCGCTCTCAGACTGCGCAGCCGGGACTAGCGAGCCTCCCCGCAGGGCTCCCTTCCTCCCTCCCTCCCTCCTCACCCAAGGAGCTCGGGCACTTTTCTGAGTGTGGCAGCTCTCAGGGTGTCCCCTGGCACTGGGGACATGGCTGCCCGGTCTGGGACACGGAAGGGGTCCTGCACCTCCTCTCCCACCATGCAGACAAGGGTGGGAGGGATTTGCAGACCCAGCCTGTGAAAGGCATCACACCTCAGCCAAGCAAAGCTCTCCCAGCCCTGTTGGGGTCCTGCGCAGGGCCGGGTCCCAGGATGCACCCCATGATGGCAATGCTGAGCAAAGGCTGTTTTCCATGCGAAAGCTATAAATGCCTTTCCCTGAGCTCGCAGCTAATGAGTCATTTCTGTGCTGCTTCCCAGCCTGCTCTGGGTGTCAGGAAAGACGACAGAAGAGCGAAGTTAGCGCTTGCAGGGAGCCTCCACTTGCAGCTCCTGAAATCCCAGAGAAGGGGCCAGGAGGGTGGTGGCTGCCTTGCGAGGGACCGGCTGTCCCCCAGCAGCACTGCCTGGAGCTGGGGACAAGGAAAGCCATCCCGTCTCCCTTTGAAGGGAGCATCCCACACCCTGCACCCCCACCGGAGCCATGCAGGGACCGGCTGGGCTCCCTGTCCATAAAGGAAAGGCATTTCCCTTCCCTTCTCTCCGTTCTCCCCTTTTTCTAATTTTTCCTACAGTGTCTTCTCGTCCTTTTGCTGCCTGATTTTTTCTCTCTTTCACCCACTCCTGTTGGTGCCCATTTCTCATGGGCAGCACCTCTGCCTCCAGGGACCGTGCTCCGCCTTGCCGGGTTTCAACAAACAGGACCTATTCGGGAAGGGGTAAAAGTAATTAAAGATAAATAGCGCCCTGTGATCCCGCCTCAGAGTAACTAATTGCACACCATGCCTCTGGCCTGTGCAGCGTCTGGACGGTTTATCCATGGATGGTTTATCTGTGGATGGTTTATCCATGGATGGTTTGACCACCCTCATGCTCACAAGTGAATAACAAGGCGGTGAGGGAGCCACGGGGATGGCTCAGTCGCACGGCACAAGGACCATCAGGGACAGGGAGTGGCAGAGGAAGGGGGTTTGGAAAAAAATAATACGAGCGGGAAGACGAGGAATGCTGCTCTCCAGAAAACTGTAGCTGGATGCAGCGTTACTATAGATACCCGTGAAAAAAAACACCCCACCGCAACAGTAAAACCCTCAAAGAGAATCGCAAATGCAGGCACAATATTTCCTATTTCCCTTCCTCCTCTCCCCTCTCTTAAAGAACGAAACTGAAAAAGGAGCAGCAGCAGCAGCTCCAAACAAGAAGCAGCACTTGCCAGGCGTGCACAACCCCACACCCATCTGGCCAAGGCTCTGGGAGGGAAAGCAAGCGCACAGTTACGAAAGCTGGGCTGAAGAGGAGAGGAGCGTGGCCCTCACACGGAGCTGACAGCCAGGGGTCTATTTTTACACCCGGCAATTGCAGAGCGGTGCCATCTCCTGCACGCACAGGGGAGGCAGGGTTTGATGCCAGTTTTACCTCTTAAGAACATGAGTAACAAGATCTTCCCCCAACAAGGTCTAGATAGGCCCCAGAAGCATGAGATGATACCAAATGCAATATCCTACTTGCTGTGAAGCCCCAGAACCACCCGGGACAGGCGGAAGCCCGGGAAGGAAACGGCTGGAAAACCTCAGTGGTGGTGGTAAGGGAGAGCATCTCCAGTGTCGCACTGGGAGAGGCTGGAGAGCCCCACTGAGCCCCGTTTCACTGCCCGTGGGGACACGGGAAGCCCCTTGCTCCCACCTTAGCAAGCAGCTCTGAGAACACCAGCCCCTGTGCAGCATGCTACTGCTCAGAGACCTTCAGCTCAGCCCCAGGCAGCTGCAAGCCCCTGCGTGCGCTCCCCAGGGACGGCTCCTGCCCCCCTGCACCGCACAGCCCTCCTTCAGCAGCAGCCAGCGCACGGGACACCCTGCAGCAGCCAAACCACCACGGCTGCCCGAGCTGCAGCCCACCGAAGGGCAAACTCTTCCCCAAGGGAGAAAGGTGACAAATCGGGGTAGTTTCGGGGTCCACAACCCCGGCCTGCCGCAGTGCCACAGAATGCACATCCCCTTTGTCCCATGGGTGCGACAGTGCCCCGGGCAGACCCACAGGCGCTGCGTGATGGAGGCAGCCCAGCCTGGCACAGCGCTGGGGCGATGGCCAACCTCCTTGTCCCCGCTGACGTCCCAGGCTAGTTAAGGTGTTTGTGCTGAACCGGGTCCCTCGGGAGGCAGCTTTTGGCACATCTGCAAGACCTGGGAACTGCTGCTGTCTTCGAGCAGCATGATAGAGCTGGGGACACCGCCAGGTCTCTCCCAGCCCCATTTTCCCTCTGGCATCTCTGGCCACCTCTCGGGTGGGTCCCCACCTTTTGTGCCCATCTGTGTGCGATGACTAGAGGTGATTCAGATGCAGCGTTTCGTGTCAGCCCTCCCAGTCCCTCGGACTCAGCCCCCGAACCCCAGTCCCTCTGGCTGGCTGCGGTTCATCTTCACCAGGACAGTATTTTTAACTCGGGCAGGCTGGCAGTGCAGCGGCCCCATAAGTGAAGGCAGTGAGCATGAGTCAGATGAGCAGGCAGCTCCGGCCCCAGCCCTTCCTTTGGAAACAGGCATAATGCAATTACACCGGCTTGAATTTTATTACAAGAAATCGATGTGATGGAATTTTTATGCCTTGGGTTAGAAAATCAGCTCCATGACAAACAGCAAGAGACGCCTCTGGCAGCCACGTTCACCTGCCATCCTGAGCCCTTTAACTCAAACATCACTCCTCCCTTGCCTCTCTTTATTAAACCCAATCCCTTGAGCTTGGCTTTTGATTTGACAGCTTCCACTGAGGGGTCCTGATCTTTAAGTTAAGGGCTGTGAAAACCACCTTGGAAGAAAACTAAGCAGCAAGTGAACTATCACTGCTCATTAAACTTCCTCTCCCTCCTACTCAGCCTGGGCTCCTGGGTTCCAGTCCTGACTCACCGTGCAGCTCAAGCAACCCCGCTCCGCTGACTCACGACTTCTGCTTGCACACGCGTTCCTCCGGCCTCTTTCCCATCGTGGAAAGGGGAGAACGGAGATCAACGAGGACCCTTTTCCACAACGCACATGCACATAGCAGGCAGCGGAGCCTGAAAACGCATCTCCTGTATCTAAGATCCCTTATGGTCCCTATAGCAACTTAGGAGGCTCTCAATGGAGGAGCAGATGCGCAGGTGATGCCAGCTTGGCTTAAGGACAGGCAACGCCTGGCAAGGAAATAAAATAGAAAAAGGCAGTGTCCTCGGACTGTCCAGCTCTCCTAAAATCAAAAGGAGGATTCAGTGCTGGGCTCCATCATGAAATGCCTCAAAGTCTGAGCACAGAAGCCACAGTAGAAGTTAGATGAAATTATGAGCGTGCCTGCAGTTCCGGAGCAAACCTCATTCAGCACTTCTGGAGTAAAGCAATTTGGGACCCCAAATCTCTAAGTGTCTGCAGTATGCCTGTTAGACCTGATCAAGTACTATTTTCTGAATAATATATTTAATGAGTCATGATGTTTGTCAAACACATGATTAAACAAAGAATTCCTGGCATTCGTGGGCTAGCTGAGTATCATATGAATAATGCATCACTTCGCCAATATATCTGGATATGAATAATTGTATCCCGTATCTAGCCAGCTCTGATATTTATTATGAATACAATCTATTTATTGCATATTACATGTATTATTTAAATGTAGGCGATTGTATTCTGCCTATTCCAATTTCCCCTGCAGCATTTCTCTGCCTCCCCCCGTCATGCACCCTGGCTTCCCACCACCGGAGACCGTGGCCAAGCTGCTGCGGCACGGCCGTGTTCAGACCGCAGACGGGGAGCAACAGTGCCTGCAGCCGGGGACTGCGGGGTGGGATTTACCCCTGGTGCTGGCAGGGAACCTGCCCCCAAGCCCAGCCATCCCAGCCCTTCGAGTCCAGCATCTTTCAAGCGGCTCTGAATTTGCCTTCTCTCAGGATGGTGGGTGGTTTCATTGCTATTAAGCCTTGGGCTAGACTCAGGGATATTTAATTCGATGAATGGATGAGACCTTTCAAGATCCTCCCACCTGCTGCGTTTCATGAAATCTGAAGTATCTGGTGTTTTTTGAGGGGGCTGATTCATTAACAAAATCCTGCTTGCCAGCACAATTAGCTGGGCTGCCTTCACCTCTCCTTCTCCCTTGGGGGTGGCCCTGCTTGGGGAGGTGAACCCCAAGAGCTCTCAGGGCTTGGGTCCGTCACAGCAAAGTGACTCGACCAGCTGGGATGAGGCCACAAGGGGATGAGGGGCAGCCTGTCGGGGCACAGCGTGGGGTTGGGGGGGTCAGGCAAGAGGGGATCTGTTACTCCACTCTCCAGGAGGCAGAGGATGCCCCTGCGACGAGGTGAATGCCACTCGTCCCCCCAGGAGGGCTGCGGGCACCGGCAGAGTGCCCCATGCCAACGCCGACCCACCATCCCATGCCAGACACGTCCCACCAAGAGCCCAGGTGGGCAGGGAAGACTTCTGGGTGCTTTTCGAGCTTTTCCACTGCATCACACACTCTCCAGGCAGCAGGGAGGCAAAGGCTGGCGGCAGCTTTGATCTCCATCGTTATTTTTACATTAAAGAGACTTTGCAATCGTGTTCCCTGCCCCTCCGTGAATCTCAGCATCAAGGAGGCACCCGGGGAATGACCACGTCCCAGACCGAGGGGAGCATCACTCATGCTCTTTCAACTACCAACAGTTGCCTTGCAGGAGCCTCGCCTGATTAGCGCAAGGAAAGCCAGCATCCCCACAGCTTTGAAGTTGGCTTTTCCTGGCGGAGAAGGAGATATTTTGTGAGGTGATGGGCGGGCGAAGTGAAGCACTGAAGGCAGGACAGTACGTGGCACAGGAGATGCTTCCTGCGGGAAGCGGCACTGGGAAGGTGAAGGGCCACTGCCACTGGTGTTACGGAGAGGCTCATAGAGGAGAAACGGCTCAACCCACACCATAATAAAAAAATCCTCAGTGAGCCCCAGCTGCCAGGGACCCCAGCCCCTCCATCCCTCCTCATATAAACCAAAGATCCCTCCCCAGCTGGGCAGCGAGGACACAGTTCAGCAGGTATCTAAATGAGGAGGTACAACATTTCCCAGCCTTGCATCCTTCTACTCGATTAAATATTCAGTGTTTGAAAAGAGGAAAATCCAAGCAAGGAATTAAAATAAAAGATGGATTTTTCTACCTTGTGGCTGGTTTGCAAGAATCCACATCTCATCTAGACCTGCCTCAGGATAAATAAAATTTCCTTTGCCAGTATCTTCAAACATGAAGATAGAGAAAAGAAAAAACAGGGCTGGGGAAATGCTCTTAAATAAAATGAAGAGCACTTGAATTTTGGGTTCTGGCTCCCCCATGCAAGATAAGAAATGGAGCCACACTGCTCAGAAACTTTGTTTTAGCAGAGGAATTCCCTGGGCCATAGGCAAGAGTTTGAGTTTCCACCTGAAATTCTGCCCAACCTGTCGGGCAGAGCAGCTGAGCCCACGCCCAGCGCCCGAGGGCAGGCTGGCCCTGCCGCCGCGACGGCCATTTGTGCCAGCGGCCGAAGCTCGGCACAGGAAGAAGCACCGAGAGCAGGGAAGGACACGGGGCCACCAAGGGTGTCTCAGCGCCCACCCTGCAGTACGCTGGTTTCAGAGACGGGACTAAGAAACGTTATTTCATTTGAACTTTTACACACTCATCTACGTGAGGGACATTTTTTCAAGTGATCAGAGTTCTGACTAGAAAATTTTTTGGGGTCCACACAAGAGGCGATGCTGAAAACCCCCTGGGAAGACCCACCACAGTCAGGGGAGGAGATGGCCCACACAACAGGCGACAGTCCTGCAGCAGAGGTGCCAGCTGGGAAACCTTCTCTACCCAAAAGTCTGTTTCTTTAATTCTTCTCCAGAGTCATTTCCAGGCAAAACCAAAGCCACAAGCCCCAGCCCTAGAGCGAGCTCCCCTTCACAAACTTCTCTGCTTTTCTGCTCGCACAACCTTCCCAGGGAGATGGCAGAGCCACCTGAGCCCCTCTAAAAAACCATAACATCCAGCCCAGAGTTTGCCAGCTTCTAGATTATCTTTGCTGCACCAATTGCCATGTTAACACCGAGGATGCAATTCCCCTTTTTACCCCACGCAGGAAAAGGCTGGTCCTGCCCACCAGCACACAGGGACGGGTGCTGCTGAGGTGCTCAAACCGTGAGCCTCATTAGTGCCGGGGTGGCGGGGCTGGGGCTCCCGCACCGCCACGCTGCCGGCAGGGACTGTGCTGTGCTAAATCCCGCAGGACAGAGCCCACTCCATCTGGATGCAGTGCCAGACCCCAGCACTATGCTTGGAGGTGAGGTGGGGATTCCTGTGGCCCCCGTGGTGCTCCCAGCCACTGGCCACCCTCGTGGCAATGTCATCGTGGGGCTCGCCACCTCCATGGGGAGAGGCTCCAGCAAACCCATTGGCTAGCTGCAAATGCCGATGAGTCAGAATTGCGCTTGGATATTCCTCTCCATGCGGAGAGGATTTTGATCCTTAATTATCACTTAATTCACCGGGGTCAGCTGCTGGCAAGAAAACCTCAGCTGCAAAGTGTAGTCTTCGCACAGAGCACTGGAGAGCTTGGGAATCTCCCTGAAAAGAGGCAGCTCTGATGGGCGCGAAGGTGCGAGATGGATGGCTCTGATGGCACGAGGAGACGCCAAACCCCGGGGACGCTGCCCCTGCATGAGCAGATGAGGCTTCGCAGGGAGTTTTGCTCCCCGCAGAGCACCCGGCTGGAAACTCGCACAGGGCAACCACACTGCAGGCGAGCCCGAGGCTTCCCTCACCTCCCTGGAAAGGCACCCTTTGAAGCTACTTTGGGTAATTGGCTGTTAACTGGCCTTGCCAGCAATCTCCTGAGCTCCCCGTGGAGCTCCCAAGACAGAAACACTGTCTCCATTCAGCCATGTCCCCCCCCACAGAGCGAGGGGTCCCTGCGCATCACCCCGGGGTCCTGCAAGTGGGGTACAGGGATCCGTGCGCGGCGTTCAGCTTTGGAGGGGGCACAAGGAGCCCCGTGTGCTGAGCTCTGCGGGAGCCCACAGCCACGCTTGGCGCCCCGCGCAGTGCCCGCAGCACCCAGGCTGGCGGGCGGGAGCAGGGATGTGCTAAGGAGGGATTGCTGTGGGGAGAAGGGCAAATCCAGCCCGGCCCACACACGTTTCTGCGAGTTCCCCTGCCATTGAGCATCCCGCACCTCCCTGCTGCCTCCTGGGAGCAGGCGAGTGCAGCCCTTCCCCAGGGGAGAAGCAGCTACCAGGGCCCCAAAAAGGTGCGGGTCAAGTCTTTCTGCTCCCTGGCACATTTCAGCAAACAACTCAGCCCAACATCTCTCTACAAACTGATTTCCACGCTTGAAGAGGCTGAAAATTTTAAAGCCTGGAGTGAAAAATAAGAAAAAAAAAATACCCACCAATAATAATAATAAACCAGAGGCTTTCCAGCCGAACAAGCCTGCAGCACTTTCAGCATGACTAATATTTTCCATGTGAAATAATAATCCGCGATGCTAAATTTCTCATCTCTATGCACATTGCAGACAACAGGTGGGCTCTGCCCAAATTCACCGCTGAGCAGGACCTTTTATAAGGCAGCTTTGCACTCTCGTCATGGGGAAAATAATAAACTCCCAGGCTACGGGCAAATAAGGAAGGTCGGATTCCAGCCACGGAGCTGACAAAGCCCTGAGTCCTTGGAGCAGGATGCAAAATCCTCCTTTGTTTGACAGCAGATCTTACAGCAAATCCTCCTGCACATCAGTCCCAGATCAGAGAGGTGATGGAGCGGCTGAGGCTGCCCAGCACCCACCCTGGGCAGGATCAATCCGCAGGCTCTAGGTCACCCCCTGCCCTCACCCAGGTGGGACGGTGGCCAAGACATGAAAACCTTTGCATTCGCAGGGGTCTGACCTCGCAAAGCAGCACTTCCAAGCCCGCAGGGCCCCACCACGCTGCCGCTGCGCACCTCCAGCCCCACGTAACGTCCCCCAGCCCCGGGGAGATGCTGCCAGGAAATGCTGAATGCGCAAACACTGAACCAAACCAAGAGAACAGAATAAATACAAAAGCTCTTCATTTAGTTCGACAATAATTCACAGACGCCTCCAGCTTTCTTTCAAAAAAATCAGCCTTGAAAGGGCCCAGAGCTTTCCCAGGGACATTTTCTCAGCAACATGTGACCACAAAGCCTTAACGTGTGCCCGTGAGAGCCGGGCACGAAGAGGTTAAAACCAAATAACAGCACCTCTGCAGGCAGGAGCCCAGCGAGTGAGTTATGAAGTTAATGATAAAGCTATTCCAACCCAGGCTCTGCTATTCCAACCAGCTATTCCAACCCAGGCTCTGTGTAAATCAAGCGCTGGTCACCGCAGAGGTGATGGATGTGTGCAGGGCACGCACGCACGTTATAGGTTTTAATAACCCTGCCCTGCCACGAGCCACCGCTGGGACCATCCTGTGGGGCTGGGGCATGGGGGTCCCTGTGAGCTCCCCCAGGAAATCGTCACTGGGATGGGGAGGGATGCCTGGGGTGGCCTCGAGGGAATGGGAAGGGACTCATGTCACCCCCGCTGCCGGGCTCAGCACCCTGCTCACCCCCGCCGGGGCCCTACCGTAGGGTCTTGCGGATCATGTCCTCGTCGGTGATGCCGTAGTAGGTGAGTGTCTCGTTCCAGGTGGGGTTCAGCGTGTTGCGCAGCGTTTTGGTTCTCAGCTTATTCGCCTGGAAAAGCAAAGGAGACGGCGGTCAGCCGAATGCAGTGATGGGCAGGGAGAAGGGAGAAAAGGAAGCACAGTTTGGAGATGAAGGGGCAATTGGTGCTGTCGCCCTTCTGCCCCAGCACCATAACCCAGCCGGTCCTCAATGGGGTGGCCCAAATCCACTCTGACCACAGTGATAACCAGAGGGGCAGAGACATGGCGACTCGCTCATTTGCAAAGCAATCCAGCCCCGCATCCCGCATGCTGGAAACAGCCAGCAAAATGGGAACCTTGGCAGCACGCAGTGAGAGGACAGGGATCTCGTTTATGCAGCAGGAGAGAGAGAGAGGGAAAAAAACGTCTTTTCAGGTTCATTAAAAAATACCAATTTGCTGTTCTGGCTGTTTATTTGCATTCCTGCGCCCAGCACAGCTCCCATTCCTGCCTGACTCAAAATAACTTCCTTGATACACATTTTGTTAGTGCTGGCAACTCTTTCCAGCGCTGCAGCCCTGCAGAGCAGGAGGCTGGGGACAGAGGGAAAGCAGAAGCAAAGGGATGCAGGCTTCAGATGGGGCTTCTCCATCAACCCCCCAGCCAGGGACAGCCTGAGAGAGCAGCAATTTTCCCTCTACTTAGGTGTAAAGTCAGAAAGTTCAATCCCTGCCTCAGTCACCACTTAGCGTAAGGAATTCTCATGAAATCAATACTTCAAAGTTGTCTTGTGCTTATTTATGGGAAGCTGCTACATTCCCCATCTTTGGTTCACCAGCCCTGTGCTAGAGGGGAGTGGGATGTGAAGCATGGGGTGAAGAAAAGAGCCCGTGCTTGCAGCTAAGAGGAGAGGGGGGGTCACCTTGTTGGCATGTCCTTTCCCAACCAAAAGCACCCCAAATACATGATCTCTTCCAGATGGACTAGACACAGCCACTGGCCAGAGGAGCTGCTGGCGCAGCGGAGCCATTGAGGGACTGTGGCGCAACGTCTCACTCCCAAACGCTTTGTGCAAAGCAGCTGCTTGCTCTGGGTTTGATCTCTTGGAGATAAAACCTCTGTAGTTTGTGCTGTGCTTTCATTTAGCTTCCAAAGCCATTTCTGCCTCTGAAAGAAACGCGGGCCCTGTGCAGCACCGTGGAGGCTGGCTGGGCACCAACAGAGGCTGGGTGAGGAGCTGTGAAACGCCGAGCTCAGGATACCCCTGGAGCAAGGCAGGATGCTCCACGAGCCGACCAGGATGCAGGGGCAGAGACACTCAATTAGCAGCGGCATCTAAAGCCCTGCAACACCAATCGCTTCCCAGGTCACTCAGGCAGGAGTTTGTTTGCAGCACAGGGAGGAGATGCCGTCGGCCGGGCTGCACGTGGGCAGCCAGTGCTGCTGCTCCCGGGCACCAGCCTTGCTGCGTTGATCCCTGTGTGCCCGGAGGCATGTCCGGGGGCGACAGCAGAGCGATGCAAACCGAAGGCGACTGCAGATAGGTGCTCTCATTTATGGCCTGCCGTTGCCTTTGATTTAATACCTTGTTTGCCTTAAATCTTTCCTGACTTTGTAAAGTTGCTTTGAACAAGGCACTTTATTGTACCACGTTTCATCCCACACCTATTTTATCTCTTTCCTTGACAATACTGTGACCGCCACGCCAGGCTCCAGCTCAAGCAGTGAGATACGTATCAGAGAGGGAGGTGGGAGGTGACAAAGACAGCAGGGAAAGAGCCCTGATGGCATCCACTGCCTGCTCAGACCTGCTGGGGCCTGACCCTGGGGCTCTGCGTGGGGTTGGGAAGGAAAGTGGGTTTAGCCAAGGGGGGCATCAACGTGATGGGCATCACCCAGCAGCTAACGCTGCCCTGGGCAAGGGGCCCAAATTAAATCAGAGGAACTGAGCTCTGGGAGCGCCTTTTTCCCCCATCTGGAATGACTTAATACCCAATAACCAGCTCATGTAGAGATCTCTGCATGAGGCAAATGAATCCCACTCTGCTTCCCGCGGCTCTGGCCTGGGCTCTGCTGCAGCTGCCTGAGAGCCCAGGGACAGAAACACCTGAGGGATCTGGGGACCGTCCTGCTGCTGGAACGACTGTGCAGAAACATCCAGCCCAGGACACATCCACGATCCTCCCACATCTGCTCACCTCCCCCAGAGCAGATTCAGGCAGTGCTATTCGGAAACAAGACACGTGGACAGAGCAACCACAGAGGCAGAGGGACGTGGGAGCAAGGAGAGGGTCCCCCCACGGCTGCTCCGGGCTTGTAGAGTCTGCAGCTCCTGCGCTACCCTCGGCTGAGAGCTTCCTTCTCGCCTCTCTGGTCTCCATCACCTCCAGCAGAAATGCTAATCAATGCATTTGCAAAACATGGAAATGACAGATAATATCGCTGATGAAAGCGCTCCTGGCTCTCCTGTTTCCAGCGGAACTTGAAATGTGGTTAAAAACTCCCTCTACCGCCCTGAACATTATGAATTAATTCAACTGAACTGTAACAAGTAAATATACCTCCCCCAAAAAGGTCTTTCCTTTAGTGTAAAATAAGAGTGCAATTAATATTCATAACACATACATTTAGCATTTAAATTCAACATCCCCATCAGTTACATCAAGCTCTCACTACACATCGATATCTTTAATTACTCTTCTCTCCAGCAAGTGCTGAACCTAAGTAGATGGAAATATTTCCCTTACAGTTTATACTCCGCTTTATTATCATCTGAGGGGTTTTAAATGCAAAAGGAGAAAAAAAAAAAACGGAGCTGGTTTGTTTATAGCTCCAGATCGTTTCACTTGGTGGCTTACGGGGGCAGTGCTCGCACCCCCTGCTCCCAAGGGCAAGGAGTCAGGGCTGGCACCTGGCTCCCAGGCAGTGGTTTAGTGCAGAGGCACTTGCTACCCCTCCAAGGATGTTTTTAGCCCCAGTTCTCACCTCCTGCCATTGCTCTCTCCTGCTCACCTGAGTGAGAGGCAGGCAAGAGACTCGAGGGCTGGCTGCAGCAACCTGGAGCCCCTGGATGAGGAGCTTCTCCCCAGGGAACCTCCTCGGTCTGATTTCAAAGGGAAAGGTGCAGCCCCAGGAAGGGAAGGAGAAGCGAAAAGGCGTCTCACCTTACTGGCTCCGGGAAGCAAGTGCAATTTGACATATGGATCGGCCAAACCATTATGATCCATTGGCTTCAGGCCCTGGAGAGGAAACAGCAACAAGCAGGAGTTAGGACAAGGGCAAGCCGCTGGGCAGGTGGGGTGGCTTCACGAAGCCCATCTACCGATGCTCGTTTCCATGGGACGTCGTCGGTCCATGGAGTAATTGCACGGCTTCCCCGGGATCAGGGAAGGAGGAGAGTATGGTTCGGTGCAGGATCCGGGCTGCGCAGCAAAAGCCGAGCACACTGTGTTCAAACGTCGTCTGCAGTTTGTGCCGAGGAGGGGCTGTGGGAACGCTTCTCATCCGCACTTGGCATCGGCCGCAAAGCACCTCTCCGCTCTTCCAGCAGCTGACTCTGACACCCTGATCACAATTCATTTGGGGGTTAAGTAAATCAGCGCAGTGATTTTCAAGGTTTAAAATTACAGGGTTTTGTCATTTAATAATTGCTTATGAGCAAACATACACCTCTGCTGTTGTGGTGTTACTTTTAAGCGCTCTCAGAGGGTGTGATAGCACCTACCTACTCTTCGTTATTAAGGCACAGCTGAAGGAAGAACAGCTTTCAGGCCAGAGGGAGACTGTCGCCAGCCGACTGCCGCGGCGTTTGCAGGGAAATCTGGGGGTACCAGAGCACAAATCCAAGGAAACACTTGCTACGACCATTCCTGATGGATTTTCTACTAGACCCTCACAGCTTTTAAAGGATGACATGGATCATGTTTGTTACAGGGATGCTCTGGAGTTGATCCTGCTTCGGGCAGAGGGAGGAGACAAACTTGCTCTTCTTCTAAACAACCAGCGGGCTGAGAATTATCCAAGGGTAAAGCACAAACCCAGCCCAAAGCCGTAACTGCACACACCGCATGGAAACAAACTCCACAGGGTAGGAAAGCAACACAGGAGCATGAAAAATGGAGCCTAATTTTTTACCGATCCCTAGTGGAAATTATAATGGCTACACCACAAAAGTACTTGGATTATTTCCAGCCTGGCTGAGGGATCCCTGCAGGAGTTATTTCTAGGCTGTCTGAAAGCAATCCCCTGCCTGGATCAGAGGAGGGTTTCTCTGCAGAGGTACCCATCCAACCCTGGCTCCAACTCGGGCATGGGTGATGCTAAAGACTCATCACACCCTTCGTGCGATGAGCAGAGTGTTCGCTGCCCAGGATTAATGAGCGTGTGCAGCTGCCAGAGATCCACCTGGCAGGAAAGCATTCGTATGGGCTGCTGGTGAAAAGGCTGTGTGCGATGAAAATGTAATCATCAAGGTCTGGTTTGGGCAAATCAAAGAGGGAAATGCTGGCGTAAATTGCTTCCATACTTTACATGTATGGAATAACGCATCCGGCTAAGCCCACAGCACCAAGACAGCCCCTCGGGATGCCCCCGGCCCACCCCTCCCTGACTTGCACAACTTGGTCGAGGGTCTGAGCTGCTCCTGACCTCGGTGAGAGCTCTGCTTTGGAGACGGGAGCACTGCCCCGGGGCAAAGGAGACCAAATGGTGCCCAGCAAAGAGGATTTTGCTTCTAAAGCAGAGCCAAAAGGATAAAAATACCAGCAGCGAATGGAGGCTAAACGGCTCTGCTTTAACTGCAGTGCCTCTTGGATGATGGCCCAGGCCCAGCAGAAGAGGAAGGCAGCAGATACAGAGGATGGGAGGAAGGTGGTGGTATCGGCTGCGGCTCCACGGGCAGAAAGGACAGCAAGGGGCTGGGCTGGTCCCCAGGGGGATCCACCTGGCCGGGCACACAAACCGCTCACAGCTGAGCAAAGCAAAGGCTCCCCACAGCCTCCCGCAGCGGAGGTGCCCCACCTGCCCGATGCTGCATGGCAAATGAAATCAGAAGCAAGCAAACAAATTCCCCTTAAAGTGGATGGAGAAAGACAGGCAGCTCTGTAATTCACCCATCAATTCAGTTCAATTAAATTACCTTCTGAGGAGGCTATTAAAGGCTTTTTTAACAGATGTGCTATGGAAGACAGAGTGACAGGAGCTGGAAAATGGCTCCTAATGTCACATCTACCTCCCTCCCGTGTCACTTGATAGAAGTTTGGCACAGGGCTGAGTTTAATATGAGCACAGCCCCGATGGCTCTGCCCCGCAAAGCTGCTCCCATGGGAGCTCACCGCTCCCAGGGACCCAGAGGGTGACCAGCACCATTGCTTCCCCTGCGTGGAGGGACCTCCAGCCTAAAGCTGCTCCGAGAGAGCCAAGAGGCAGAGGTGGGCCACAGGACTTGTTCGTGGGGGGCAGTCTTCCACTGGCTTCAGCCAGCGCAGCCCCGGCTCCAACCAGTCCTCCTGCCACGACCAATTTACGGTGCTGTGCATCACGGCACGGCTGATGGAGCCGAGACTGAGTTTCATCTTTTCCCTTCCTCTACCCAACCCCCAAATCCCTGCTGTAATCCTATGGAGACTGATGGCCCCACTGCATCCCAGCCGCTGCCAGCTGCTCTCCATGCCAGTGACATTTAGCTAATCAATAGGATTTAATTACAAGTTGGGCTAATCGGGCTGCCGATTAACGCCACGCTAGAGGCATACAGAAATCACAGGAGATGGATTCGTTCTACCATTTGCCCCATGGTGAGCTGCCTGCCTGGTGAGCAGGCTTCCTGCTGCCCAAGAACCAGCCTGGACATCTGTTCCTGGGCCAAGGCGTCCCACTCCGAAATGGGGCAAACTCTGTGCTCCCACCCTGACAGCCCAGAGGACACACAGCTTTGAGATGGCAATTTCCCTGCAGTGATAAATATTTATGAGTAAATCCATAAGTAATGCTCAGTGCAGACCTCCAGCACTCAGCTTCAGCTGGAAGTAGGGGAACATCAAAATGGAAACTCCTGGGTGTTACCCAGCTGCAGCTGCAGCCAGCGGCGCAGGGAGAGCAGCCCAGGTACGCTCAGATGGGCAGCGTCTGCCCTGCGTGGCCTGCCTGCGGCCAGGGAGCTGCCTGCACCGCTGCCTGCGCAGCCACCTGAGGCTCGCCCAGGGCATCTCTATCCCAAAAGCAGGAGACCAACGGAACTACAGGATAGCACAGCGCCACAGTGTCTGCGCTGCCTCACACCCCTATAGATCCCCCTATAGCAGGTTATTATCTTGCTCCACAAAGCAGGCTGGGCTTTGTGGGACTGAGCAGAAATGAGACCCTCACCCAAGCCATGGCATGGCATGCCAAGGCACAGACCCTGGTGCCTGCACATTAATCGTATCATTTTCTATCACATTTTATAGGAGGGGGTGATGCCCAGCGCAGTGCAGGGGCACCCTGTCCGTTTCCCACACGTGATGGTATGGACCAGCATAACCCTGGGAGAGCGCACGGCACTCATACACGGCAGCAAGGGGAGAGTTCTCCTGCCAGCCTGCCACATGGCTGCTCCTGCAGTCCAGAAACGGGCTCCCACACCACTCTGATTTATTCTCCCATCGATCTGAGCTGAGCCGCAACGTGCCTGAATTCAGCCGCGCCTGAAGCGTGAAAGGCAGGGTATGGGCAGGACTGCTGCCAAGACTGAAAGCTATTAGCGCAAGGTGGCCGCTGGCAGCCTGCCTGCTCCTGCCTGCACAGGGCCCTGAGCTTTCTGCTGGCCAGGCAGAGGCGGCAGGAGTGCTGGGCACACCACCACAGCCCTGCTCCAGCCAGGGAGCGATGGGGTTTCTTTATCTCCCCGGTGCCGCAATACCCCAGGATAGCCTCTGCTTTGGCCCCACAACGCAGCGCTGGCAAGCCCTGGCGCCGCAGCAGTTGCCTGGGGCTCACAACAGCACGGCGGAGGTGACAACCTGGTGCCAGTGCAGGCGGTGCGGGGAGAGGCACGGCGGCTGCCCCACCTGCTGAGACTGTACCCCAATTGCATCTGCTGAAGGCAACGCCAAAGCGTAGGATTGTCCTAAGGGGTTAAGGCTGGAGGTGGATGCTCCTTGAGCATGCCATGGTCTTCCCTTGCCCTGCAGAGGCAGGACTTGCCTCGCAATCCAGATGTGGACTAACAGCAGCCCCACACTCAATCTGTTCATCTCCAGGAGGAACCAGAACTCTCGCTTCCCTGGCTAGAGCCTGCAGAGATGCCAGGCACTTGCTGCCTTCCAAAATCACGTTCAAGACATCTATCTGTTGGCACAAAGTGCCTGATGGAAGGGCAGATCTATGTGCTACTATGGAAACTGAGGCACCAAGTGCCTTGCGCTTGGTGTAAGCGGACAGCCTGGGGATAGCCCCACGGCTACCAGCTTCCACACTCGTACCTCCTGCAACAAAGCAAACCTCCTTTCATTCCCTATTCCAGCTCCATCCAAACTTGGGATACGAGCTTGACCTGAGGGTCTGGAAACAGCCAGCGTCTCACAGATCCCACTGTGAACACACACCAAGAAACACCTCAGACGTCCCCAAGCACCTGGCACCAGGGCAAACCCCCTCGGCATGGAGCGGTTACCCTGACCTCCTGCACAACAGAGCAGCTGATGGCTGCAGAGCAGAAAATTGGTGGTGAAGCATGACTGATTGGATTTAACCTGCCGGTGCCTCCACAAGCCCACTAACCCCCTTCCCACTCCCCAGGAGCCGATAATGGGACTCAGGAGGGCCATCAGCAGATCTAAAAGTGCTGGAGATTAAAATAAATAGAGAGAAGCAAAAGATCAAAAGGGAAAGAGAGGGTTGTTTGGGGGGGTTATTGAAGGGAAAAACACTTCTCACGTGGCTGAAATAGTCCAGGTTTTAAAGGCTGCTGGCAGCAACTGAGGCTCCAGGAGCTGCTGGAGGTGGGACACGTCCTGAGGGCACCTTCCTCGGGGGCCTGAGACATCGTACTCAAGACACCGGCCAGGGCAGCCCCAGCCCAGATCCAAGGGCAACACACGTCCCGGCACCGTGCTGTGGCTCGTGCGCGGGCCCCAGCGCTCCCCAGCAACCACATCGCCTCCTCTACAGCACTACTTCTAACGTCTACGCAGCCAACGCCGGCTCCCACCAACGGCAGCCGGGGTCCTGGCCCTTACCTTTTTGTAGTCAAGTTTTGGCAGCTTTCCCCAGGCGAGAGATGAAATGAGAGCGAGCAGATGGCAATGTAAATAAAAGAGAAAAATGGGAGAATGAGAGCAGAATGGAAATGAACGGGACTCGAACGCTTGAATGTCAGAGCGGCAAAGGGGAATCTGCCCACCCCGTGAGCAGGGGCGACGCCAGAGCCGCGTGGTGCCCCCAGCCCCGTGGGATGGGGTCAGCAACCACTGTTTCCATACAGCCAGGTGGGCATGGCAGGGACCAGGGCTCTCCTTTGTCAGCCCTGCCTTTGCTCTCGCTGCTGTTAGATCTATCACTTGCCGCTTGCAGGTCTCCTTCCTCCCTGTCTTCCACCCACTGCAAACCCAATTAGAAATCTCCTCCTTGGCACCTCTCCCGAGCACACCAAGGGAAACCTGACCCAGAGGCTGCCGGCGAATTCACAGGCGACAGGCAGGGGGGTGGCAGGGAGAGGGGAAAAAAAGCAAAAAAAAAATAAAAGCAAAATCTGCCGGCTGCCTCATCCCTGCTCCAGCAGCCCTGCCCAGGCAGCTGTGGGTGCTGCACTCGCTCCCCAGCCAGGAGCAGCTCCAGGTCTGCTGGGGCAGGTGCCTCCATGCTCATCCCCAAAGCCAAGGTTTCGTGCCCAAGGTCCTATTTCAGACAGGGAGAGCCCTGGGGTGGGGATGTGAGGGCTCAGCACCCAGCGCAGCGGGCTCTTGGGTGGGCTGGGGGCTGCAAATAAACCAGTTGCAGCTGGAGGGAAGAGGAGCACCCTATGCAGGCAAATCTTCTGGGGGGTCAGGTCACAGCTTGTTCTCCTGTGGTTTTTCCCATTGTCTGTAAAAACCCTCCACCCTTTCCCAAAATCTAAAGGGACTTAAGTCTTCTTCCACCAACCCACCACTGTTGGCGACCAGCTGTGTTGACCTGAAGCCTTCGCTGCTCCAGACCTTGTGCTGGGTGAAGCAGAGAGGAGCTGAGCAGCACCCAGAAGCACCTTCCATGGGCCCAGAAGCAGAATCAGGACCTCAGTTATCTGTTTCTGCTCCAAAATGTGCAAAAAAAACCCCTAATTGCTTCAATCACGCAGACTGCAAAGGCGCTGAGGCAGAGCACTTTGTGGCAATGATTAGCAGCATTTAAAAGAGCCATTTATAAACTGACAGCCGGTCACAGCGTCAAGTAAGTAACAACATCGGGTTGGGTGCTTTTCTAAAAAGCATCAAAGCTGTAACCATCTCGTCATGGGGATGAGCAGCCATCTCTGTCCCGCTGGAAACGCCCTGAAAGGCAGGGATGGAGGGGAAGGAGAGGGCAGAAGCACTGGGTGTTGGGATGAAGCTAAAGATGGCAAAGGGATGGCTGCAGTCGGGGACACCAGAGCCCCCGGCGCAACCCAGGGACGGGAGGACACCCAGCCATCCCCACGTGCTGCCCTCACCGCTGCATTTGCTTGGCACAGCCATGGCGCCTGGGTGGCCTCGTGGTTTTGGCAGGGCTCTGGTGGCCCTGTAATGCAGGACAAAGGTGGCCAGCTCTAGGCATGTTCGGTCCTCGCTGTTCACATGCCCGGCGTTGAGACGTACCTTGGCTTTATTGATCGTGCAGTGGAGAGCGTTGTTTTCTTGATCATAGAGCAAGCTGAAATCCAGCGTCCCCAGAGTGGCTGCAAAAGAAAAAAGATGTTATTAAGCCACGGGGCCCAGCAAACATTGCCTCTTCTCCCTCTAAGCACAAAAGGAGTGGATGAAGATACTAGAGAAATGGCTGCAGACATTCTAAAACACAAAGCATCCTCTGGTGAGCCCTGTTATGAAACATGGCTTCATGCTGGGAGGCTGGTGGCCATCCTCACATCTGGCCGGTGGGGCTGGCACAGCCCTGGGAGAGGAGTGAGAGGGATGAACGGCTGCGGCTCGCCTGGGCACTGCAGCCAGCACAGAGGCTTTGCCTCTGTGGGCTTTCACACGCGCTGTCCCCATCCCCCAGCAGCTCCACCACAGCCAGCAGTTTCCCATCCCCCAGGAGCTGAAGGCTCTTCTCTGGGAAGATCCGGGCATGGCTGGGACACAGCTGAGACCCGCTGTCGGCACATCTCCCCCGCCTCCAGTGCCGCTGGCATTCCCAGGATGCGTATTTGTATACTGACACCTTCAAACAAATGAGCCACCAATGGGATCCCTTCCCAGCTCCAATTTGGCTGCAAACTGTAAATTAAACCCAGTGAGAATGGAAATACTTTTATGGTTAAAATGAAAAACACCAATAGCTTTTAATCAGAGCAGTGTTCCCTTACGGCATCCGCAACCCAGGAACAGCAGCAACAGGAAAGCTCCTGAGATGGGACCACAGGGAAGGGGTAGGAGACCAGAACAAACCAGAAGAGCCTCAGCAGCAAAAGTACATTTGATCTGAGAAAGTCTTTCCCTTTGGACAATCTGAGCACCTCATGCTAATCCAAAGCAGAGGAAAAGCCTTAAAAAGCCAGGCTTTTCCAAAACATGATATAAGCTTCTCCAAGGCTGCCGGACCCGATTTGCACACCAAAGCCCGGACACGGAGCAGCATCTCCCCCAGCACAGCTTTGTCTGCCGCCAGCCTTGAACTTCCAGGGCGGCTCTGGACCCCGCAACTTGCACTTTTCCATGCCCACATTCCTGAAAGGGGTCTGCCCAAGTGCTGCCCTGCTGTCACGCAGCATCCCAACACTGTTTCCAAGGTAACTGCACCTTCCCACCATGTGCAGATCAGGGAAAAAAAACATCCCAAATAAAAACCAGAACAATTTTGCTTAATATCAAAGCAAGGTTCGCTGCCTGGGAGCTAAGTTGGACAAACTTTATGGCAGGAAATAAGGTGTTTTGTTCCAGTGTGAACAGCCTCTGCAGCAAGGCGCCCCGGGAGGCGGCGGATATGCAGGGGACTGAAACCCTCCTGCTGCAATTTCACAGCGATCTTCTAGCCCAAATACAAGTGAGCTACAGGTTTGCCTGCTAGCAAATAAAAATCATTGCTCCGGAGCAAATACCTTGCCTTCAAAGCAGAGCAAATATTCAGAGAGATTTCTCGCAGAATAATGTACCCCCCCTTGTTCTGGAGTAATTTCATGGCACATTAGCTATCGGTTTAGGTAAGTCATAAATCAGTGGGGTTTACCTGCAAGGGCTCAGGGAAGATGGAAGTGACACACGGTGAGGCCAAACCTGCAACAACAACTTGTACGTCATCTCTGGGTTTGGCCCAAATGGGTGTTTCCAGAGCAATTACCGGCCAAACACGCTCTACATCATGCAAGGAGGAGGAAAGCGCAGCAGTGCCCCAGCGCGCTGGTGGCTGGCTGCCCCCTGCCCGTGCTCGGCGATGGGAGCTCACGGCCACGTACGGCAGTGTCAGAGCACCAGCCCGGGGGGCCGGTACAGCCCGCCGTGCTGGGGTGGGTGTAGCGGGAGGCTCCACGGTACACGGGCGAAAGCCAAATCAGCAAAACTCAACAAATCTGCATTTTTGTTCGAGAGCGGAAGATGAAGCCTCCGGTTTCGGAGCCTCATCATTTCCACCTGCCCTTTAATCAGCCGCTTCCTGCCAGCCCCGCCGCTCGGCCCTCCCAAGTTCAAGCTGTTATTTTATTTTTATCACAGAAGGGGGCCCGCGGCTTAGCCTGCTGGATTTGGCAATTTATAAAACAAATTAAAAGCTTGGCGTGAAAACAGACTTTGGCCAGGAAATACTGACAAAGCCTCCTGTCCCCTCGGTGCCGCAACCTGCCCCAGGGGTGAGGGCAGCAGGGAGCCCTGCTCCAGCAAGATGGGCAAAACCCAAAAGCACCGTCACACAGCAGCAGAGGCTTGTTTTGCAGCTGGGGACTAAAGTCCTGCTCCTCAGCGCCGGTGGTCCATGAGCAAACCCTAAACAGTTCCTATTCATCTCGGAGCTGCAAGCAGGCAGGAGGGCACGGACAGGGATGGGTGGCTCTCCCCAGCCCTGCCAGGCTCCATCCCCAGCTCTCCTCCAGCCCTGGAGGGGTTTTCCTCTATGCAGGGCTTTTTTTGATGTTCAGTCTCGATTCCCAAGGAAGGGTCTGCCTTCAGCAGAGGGATATGGAAACATCAGCAGAACGTGTTGTGCTAATTGCTTAAAAACGCAGCCGTATGGAGATGACAAAAGGGATCAGGCTAACTTGGGGTTTGGCAGCTAAGGCACCGCTACGGAGCCGAGGGCGAGAGCTGCCGCCAGAGCCAGGACCCAGCGGGGTGGCAGACACATCTCCCGCAGGAGCAGAGCGCCTGCGGCATGGTCACAGCCACACTGCCTCCGTCACCTCCTGGGGATGCGCTGCCAGGCGACGGATCCAGCACAGCGGTGAAGGCAGAGACAAGGCTGGTGCTCAAGCTGCCTGCGTCCCTGGCCGGCTGCTCCCAGGCAGACTGGCCCCAAGGGTCGCTTGGGGGCCTAAGGAGATGGCAGGAGACCCCCAGCTGAATCCAGGGGTGGGAGCCACCCTGCAGCCCACAACAGCTCCATGCAAACCCCCATGGGACCACAGCCCAGCTGGAGAGCCAGCCCTGTGCTCCCAGAGTGCGCAGCACACCAAGCAAGCAGCCAGGCAAGCCAACACCAAAACACTGGCACGGGTCTCACTGCTCTCACCCCTCCTGCAAAACCGCCGGCAGCACATCCAGCCCTGCCTGTGGGAGATTCGCCATCTCCAGCCAGCAGGATTGGGCCCAAAGCCTCCGGGCTGCAGCAGCCACCCAGGGACGCAACCTGCTCCGAACAGGGCCCTCCGCAAAGCGGCTGAATCGCCCTTCTTTGATTGCTTTCCTCCTCCCACCCATCCTCGCAGCTGAGATGCAACTCGATTGCGCTCTTAATTAGGGGAGCGAGTGCCTAAAAAAGAAAAGGGCAGCAATTAGACTCGAAGCACTGCTACTAGATGTATTTAACTCGACTGGGCTATTCTGAACACTGCCCTCTAATCACACAGGCTGCAAATAAAAAAATATAAATAAATGTCTTTATCAGGCATTACAAAGGCAGCTTTGCGCTCTTCAGACAGCAGGCAGGATGTATCATTATTATTACGATTATTCTGCTCCAATGATAAAATAACCATTAGGAGAGCTGAACTCATTAGCAGGTTCTGACCCTCTTTCCTCTCCATGAATTGGGAGAGATTGATGGGAAGGTGCTGGCCAGGGTCTGGCACTTAACACAGGCTCTAAAAAGGAAAATAAATCTGACTTGCACAGGAACGCGGCCTCTTCTCCCACTGACCTTTGGGCATTTTGATTAATTCAGTGGGCCACAAAATTATTAGAGGCTAGCATAACCGGCAGATGCGTCTCCGGGCTTAGCTGTGGGACACGGCAAGCGCGCCTGGAGCCCGCGGGCAGCGCGGCGTCCTGGCACAGTGCCACTCTCGCCTGTGTTGGTGGAGTCGGCAGAAATTGTTTATTGCTGACATTTCCCATCAGCGCCCAGGGTGATGGGGAGGCTGAAGTACCTTCTATTTATACCTGTGGGGATGAAAGGCAAAACGCGGTGATAAATTTGTGCTCTGCTCCCTTATCCAGCCCCTGTCCTTGCAGGCTACATGCCCTCGCCTAGCCCATGCAGGGCGGCAGATCTGCCCCCTCGGTGGCCTGGGACACCCCAAGGAGAAGAGTTTCTCAGCCCAAGAGATGCTCAAGACATGGAAGAGGCACCGACGCTTGCAGCACGGACCCACAAGCTTCAGCACAGCACGCAGAGGAGGAAACCAATGATTGAGTGGGCTCCTTACCTTCCAAAGTCAGGGAAGCTTTCGCATTGCAACTGCCATTAGGAAGCCCAGCAAGGCTCTATGCTGGGAGAAATTGAGGTGCACACAAAAAACCCACTGTAGAACTAATTAAAAAGAAGTCCAAAAGCCTTAAGTCCCTCTGCTTATCAGCGTTGCTGCTCCCAAGATAACCTGCTCATGGATTTTGTGCCAGGGAGATCAGAGTGGAGCAGTAAAGCGACTGCTGGGGATTGTCTGGATTAGCTCTCCCTTACAGAAAGCGCAGGTTCAGTAACCTTCAGACTGGGTACTTTTTAATGCGCTATAAAAGATAGGCCCCTATTCTTCCATTGCTTTAATTTTCCTCTGCAATGGAGATAATTTTAAAGGTCCTGAAAGGCAGCAAGTAATTCTGTGCACTTACAGCCCCATGTAAAATGTCAGTAAATGACTCCTCAGGAGGAACAGAAATTATTTCTTGCCATTTCCAAGCAGGGCTGCTGAAGATCGCTTTGGCGGGTGGCTGCATGCACTCCTGCCTCCCCGGGTGCGGCAGCGCCTCGTCCTGGCCCAGCGGCACACAGCGGGGCAGTGCGGGCAGTGAGCGCCAGGGCAGCTCGAGGACTGACTCCCTGCCCTACGTGGGAGCGAGCCCCTGAAAGCCCCCAGGGTTACCCCTGGAAAACAGCACTGTCAGTCCCAGCAGCCTCCCGCAGCCAGGGCCGAGCTTGCTCAGCACGCACAGTGCTCCCGGTCTGTGCACAAACGCTCTTGGGCTGCTGCTTGTGACTCATGTGCCTCTGCGGGGAGAGGATGCACGGCTTGTCAGGGATGGATCCCACAAGGTGCTGAGTTGAGGTGCTGCAGACCCTGACGGCTGCAAGCCCCCAGGTCTGATGGTAGCACTGACCTCTGGCATGAACCTACAGCCACAGGCATCACTACAGGTTTCCGCATCACCCAGGGAAGGTGGCGAAGGCAGGTGGAAACAGGACACTTCTGAAAGTCAGCATCACCATGAGCTACTCCATGAAAAAGGTGTCCTGTGGAAGGTTTTGGGACACGTCCCAGGGGCAACACACCATGCTGGGACACAGACATTCTTGTTGGCACCTGGACCACGTGGTGCCAGTTGGCAGCATTGTGGGACTCTGGTCCATTGCTGCAGGCAGGGAAGGATGTTCCCAGCCCTACATAAAAAGCCAGCAGGGACCAGATCCAGCACACAGGCAGGAGACCTTCCTTCCTTGGGAGCTCCACAGATGTGGTTGAATTCAACAGGACCAGGAGTGGGGAACAAGCACAACTCTTCTTTCTTGCAACTGCTCCCTGCCTCGTTGTGGGTTTTTCACTTAAAATCTACAGCAATTAATAGTTCTTCATTTTGGAGACACAGCGCCAGCCCCTGGCAAGCTCCGGAGCAGGGAGCTGCTTCTTCACGAGGCTGGTTGATGGATGCTCATCAGCTCTTCTGTCTTCTCCAGGAGGAGTGTTCAGAGGAACACTTATCTGCTCAGAACAGTTCAGAGATGCAATTATGTTTTACAGCACTAAATGGTCCCTGATGTCAGCAGCAATTAGACTTTCAGCAATTTCAATTTAGAGATGGCCTTCAAATCTCTCCCTCTCTCTCCCTTTAATGAAATACAGTATTCCAATTAACAACCCCCCAAAACTGCCTTCAGTGTTAAATACAAAGATGAAAGATCTGGGAACCCCTTGGGCTCGAGCGTGTTGGAGCGAGGGGTGTCAGTGAAGGGATGAGGGCAGCAGAGCCGTCGCGGAACAGGGAGCCTCCCTCCTTCAGCCAGGCATCGTCTTCCCTCCTGCACGCCGGGAGCAGGGGAAGGTGAAGGGCTGGGCAGGCTGCTGGGGAGGGAGGGGGCCAAGCGGAAGGAAGGCCCCTCAATAACCAGCAGCCGCGTGTCTCCTTCGTTAGCAGAGATGCTGGAGGCCACGGCCCATATGCTCCCTCCATCGCTGTTGGAGGAGGGATGCCCGGACAGACCCTGCTTGCCCTCATGTACTGGCCCCTCCAGGTGCCTCACATTTATCCCCAGCACTTCAGGGTGTCCCCAGCCATGGCCACCCCCTGGGAACGAGCATCTCCAGGGCTGAAGGCTCCTCAGCTCCTCGGAAGACCAGGAGCACCCGATGTGCAGCCGATGGGGCGGCCAGCAGGAAAGGGCAAGAGCTCCCCCCATGCCAGCACCTTCCCAATATCCGGGGATCCCACGGAAAACCAGACAGGAGTTAATCCAAAGTCACCTCAGTTAACACGCCCCGTCTCCCTTGGGAGGGCTACAAACTCCCCGATGCCCTTAAACCTCAGGTCTGACACTGCCCGGTACCCACGCGTTTCCTTCGTGTAGGCAGCTCCAGTCGCGGTATGGTTGGCAAAACCATGCTCCAGGCTCTGCCGAAATCAGCAGTGGTTTGTTTAGTTTCCTGAGTAAAAAAAACACTTCTTTTGGCCTTATCTGGATTGAAAAGACGATTCAAAGGTTATAAATAGCAGTGGCAGCATATGCTGAGGAGCTGCGTTTCAGAAGTAAATATCCTCATCGTTTCAATGCACATTTCCCCTTGTCGTCTCTCCTGCCTCCTCCTGTCTGGCCGAAAGCATTGCCAGGTGACTTGCAAACCCTGCACCCCTTAAGACCTTCATTCTTCTTCACGTCTTTAAGCAGCCAGTAATTAATATCTGCATGATGGCTTTGCCTGCCTAATTATCTTCTTTGCTCAAAATAAGAATCTTCCTAAATAACTTCTGTGGCGTTGCTTGCAGCAGGCGTCACGAGCAGCCGTGCACCAGGACAGGCCTCTCAGCTGCAGTTTGGAGAAGTCGTTTTTATGCTGCTGCAGCTCGGGAGCTCGCGAGCCTGCTCCTCCCATGAATAAAGCTGGGCACGCTATAAAATTGGCTGGGTTTGTACATATATAAACAGCCTCGGAGCACTGGCAGGAACAGTATGGGGCAGCCCTTCCAGAAACGCCAGCTCCCACTGCAACCCCCTGCTCTCAGGCTGCCTCCCCATCCAAAAACCCAAGGCCAAACACATACAGAGGAGGGAAGAAATTCCAGCGCCGGCCACAGCCTCACTCCGAAGCCAAGCAGCAGCTCAGGGGAAGGGAGCATTTCTTCAACGGCTAGAAACTTGCTTGCACATTATAGAAGAAGGATGGCCACTCCGTCCAGTGCTGTGCCCCAGAGAGAGCAGCCACGGCAGTGCTCCCTCAGAGGGGCCACATTTCTACCTTTGTGCTGCTTGTGCAGAGATTTCAGAAACCTTTAAAAATCTGTCAGGTACAAATTCACGCTGATGCTGCAGAGGGGAAAGCGCAGCCGCTCGAGGGGCCATAATTTGCTTGGAATCAGGGGAGATGGGAGGCGAAACCCAGCTCCTCTCAGGTGGCACATTGCCACCTAGCTGGCATTTGCTTATTTTTCTCGTGAACCAAGTTCCCCCGGCAGTGTGCCGCCCGACTGGGTGGGCAGCATCCCTGGTGGCTGGGGTCCCAAGGGGCCAGGGTACTGCTCCTATCACTGGGCACCAGCCAGGGGAACCAAAGACGAGGCGAGAGCCGGGTGTCCCGAGGCAGTAGGAGCGAATCCCCTCCCTTCCCATCCCCAAATTCCTGCTGGTCCTCTCAGCTCCCAGCAAATGCTAGCGCTGGTCCAAGGGCACCAAAGCACCATTCTGCAGGGTTTGTACCAAACACGCGTTTCCCCATCTCTCCCTCATTTCCCCTCCTCAGCAGCTCCACTGGGGACAAACCCGCTGCAGGAAGAGTCCAGCCTGGGCTCCGGTCCCGGAGTGTCCCTGCAGAATGGGGACAGAGGAGGCATAGGGCAGTGACTAGTCGCTCTCCCAGGGGCCTCCCAAGGGCCCTGGGATGGCAGAGGGTGCCGACTAAGACCCTACAAATCCTCACAGCAGCGCTGCTGGCAGGTCTGATGGGAAGGGCTGACTCCACGCAATTCCCAGTGCTCCCAGAGGCAGCCCCAACATCTCCGCTCATTATCTGCTCTGTCAGCTCCCCGGCCCTGCTTGCTCCCCGCCACTGCTTGCTCCCTGCCACTCGCTGCATTCAACAGGCTGCTTACGGCTGCCCTGTGGGGACCACGCTTGTTTTCCTCCGCACCTCCACAGCTCCCTTGAGCGCTGTGCTCCCTGGCTCTGCAGGGCTGCAGTACGGTGTCCCGAATCATTGGCCTCAGACCCACGAGCCATCAACCCCACCCTCTGCATCAGCCTCCCAGTGACCGGTGCCATCTGCCCGTGGCAGTGGGTCCCCTCCCACGCAACCGCACCTTGGCTGGGTCCCTGCCCATCTCTGGAGGGACCCCACCTGCCTCCTGCAGCCCTGGGATTCTTGGTTTTCCAAAGCACCACACACACGCATGCACGCACACACACACACGCGTGTCCCTGCTCCCTGTGGATGCCAAACCACTGCATCAGGCTGCCCTGCTCAGATGGGAGCAGACGCTGATGCTTCTCCCAGGGCTGCCCTGCTCTGGGGCTGCCCAGGTCCCAGGAAGAGGCCATCTGGAGGAGGGGAGTTCCTGCCGGCTCCACAGGCACCTCCCAGGATTGCTGGTGGGATAAGGAACACCACTTGGCAAAGGATTAAGAAATGCGGTGCAGGCAGGACCTACCCTGCACCGCTCCCTGCAGCCCTGCCAGGGGTGCCGGAGGTCAGGCAGGGAGGCTGGCAGCTCCGGTCCAGCCCCTGCCCGATGCCACCCTGCAGTGCTGCGGTGACTGAGCAATGCAGCCCCACCACCCATCAGGCTGGTGCTGCTGGAATGCCAGAAACGCCAGGCTAGAGAAGTAACCCTGGGCAGGAACGAGTGCAGGGGAAACCCAGACAAATGCTGCATTTCTCCAGGCAGGGGCAGCTCTACTCCTCCCACCCGGCCAGCCAGCACCATCGCTTTGGTGTTGGAGAGGGAAACCCACAGGCAGGTGGAACAAATGGGAAAGAGCTGTCCTCTCCTCCTCCTTCCAATGGATCCTGCCACGGCAAAACCCTCTCCCTGCACCTCTCTGGGGGCTGTGCTGGGAGCATCTCTGGGGAGCGAGGCAAGACGTGCCCCTTCCCAGCAAGGCCTCAACTCGTGGGTGCTGCACCCAGGCTCCAACACCACCATCCTCAGAGACACCTCGGTCAACTCCCCGAACCCTGTGTGTCACCGGAGGGAACTGACACCACCTAACCCCCAACACTGTTCTGCCATACAGACGGTGACAGGTTCCCCAGGGGAAATTTAGTGGAGGTGACTAATGCAGCAGCCCTGAATCACCTGCCAGGGACGTGGGGGAGCTGCAAGATGCTCCCCAGCGTAGCTGATGGCTCAAGTCAGGCTGCACGAATCCCCTCCAGCTCCCTGCCTGGGAAATGGGGCCAGCGAGCCCTTGTCTGGCTTTGAGACTTGGCCGCTAAACATGGAGAAGTGACAGTCTCATCCTGCACATTTATGCCAACTGGTGCTCTGAGAGCAGCTGGGACCATCCCATGCTGTCCCCAGAGATGTGACACCAGCAGTGTCACCTCCCTGCTCTGCTCCTGGCACCGCTGTGCCTTTGCCAGCAGAAAATCCACCACATCTGGCAAAACAGCCTCAGCAGTTTGCCTGACACCTGTTACGCTGCAAGAAACACTCTTCCTAAAACCAGCCAGGGCGAGACAAACACCCGCCGGCCCCTGGCACTGAGCCGCTTCCAGCATTGCTGGCAGGGCTAAACGCAGAAGGCAGCGCCCTGGGCAATTTCCCCACAAGTCACCCGGTGAAAGCGCTGTGCCCCACGGCCCCGAGCACTTCGGCTCCCGCACACACCTCTGGCCTTGAAGCCCAGTTGCTCCTGTTTCTACTGCCAGGATGAGCAAAGACAATCTAATAATTAGAGCAGCAAATAACCCAAATCCGGTTAAAGTCACTGTTAACTGCCTGGCTGGGACAAACACGGCTTAGTGGAGATGTTCTCCCTGGGAGCGCAGTGGCTCTCACCTCCTCCAAAGAGAGCGTGACCCCGACACTGAGACAGGGAGAGGGAGCGTCAGTTTGGGGCTTGCACCCAGAGCCCCAGCCTCTCCCAGAGCCATGGCTGGTGGTCAGCAAGCAGAGGGGGGCACAGGGGCGGCCGTGCCACGTTGCAGCAAGCACAGCGGGGAGCTCTCCCTAGGGTCACGCTCCGGGGTCTGGCATAGCTGACAGCAGCCCAGGCCAGCCCAGCACCCAGCAGCGAGGGAGTGATGCCAAGGCAGGGCTGTGACATTTTGCACAGGGAAAGCCACCGCCTGCCCAGCGCTGGGCTGTAAACAGCTCAGCGTCGTGGGAGCTCAGCCTCCCCCTTCCCCCAGGACGAGCACGCAGCACCACTCAGCAGCACTGACTCCTTTCCTCAGCATCTCCCGGCTTCAAACTTTGTGCTCAGCCCCTCGCAGGATCTGGCCCCTAAAGGCTGGGCTGAATTGAGACCTTGCATTTTAACCGACCTCAAGGAAAGCAACACTATCCCAGCCACCGCGGCTGGCAGAGCCAGACAGCAGCTGCTTCGCAGCCTGCAAGCTCCACTGAGCTGGGTGGGAAGGACGTTTTGGGTGGGGAGGGGTTAAACCTCACTGCAAACACCTGCATCTACCAGAAGCAAAGCCTTCTGTTCAAAAGCCCCCGCTGGTCTTGTGCAGGGCTCTGTCTGCAGCTGGAGGGTGAGGAATGACACGCCGGAGTTTGCCGAGGGAGAGGGCAGAGATTTCCCGGGCGGATGTCATTCCAAACAAATCTCCCCCATCTGGAGCTGGGCGATGCTGGAGCGTATCGCCAGCTAATCAGCAGGGTGGCTGGAGCAGGCTGCACCACCGAGACGGATTAACCGAAAGGTCTGAGCCCAGCTGGCAGCCTTCAGAGGCAAGGAGCCGAGCAGGGACGAGGCAGAGAAGTGCATCAACCACAATGGCAAAGCACAGCAACTGGTGGCTCTTGGGAGACTTCCCTAGTTTGGGTTCAGCAGCCAGCCTGGCTGCAGCAGGGACACTCCCAGGGCCTCCCTCCACCCAGGGGCAGCACTGGAGCCGTGCTGTGACAGCCTCCCTGGCTAGAGCAGAGAGCTTGCCACTGCTGCAATGTAATCCCAGGGATGGACAGCGTGGCCGGCAGCCGGGGAGGGCGTGTGGCTCAGGCAGCAAGATGGGGGACCAGTCCCAAGACCCACCCTTGCCCTCAGCACCCAGCAAACTCCCATGGAAACTTAGGAACTCACTGCAGTCGTCAGACTCGTAGCCCTCGGGGTCCACCACCTCCTCCGGTGCTTGGCACTTGGCCGGCTGTTCAGCAGGCGTTGTGCCATACGCCCCGAAAAGCTGGTCCACGTCCTCGTCTTCCTCGCGGGGGGCCTCGGCGGGGCTGACGGAGGGCTGGCTGACGGTGGAGCGCAGGGTGCTGCTGCGGCCAACGGCGGTGGGGAGCCCGCGGGGAAAGCGGGGGAAGTAGTCGGAGATCTGCTTGATGGGTTTGATGGGGCCAGGGCAGACGTCAATAGCCATGTGCTCCTGGATACTTATGGTCATTTTCTCTCCTTTTCGGAGTGTCATGCATGCGGCTGTCAGCACCAAGCTCCCCCGGAGAAGCCCGGACTGTGCACGAGGGAGCCGTGAAGTTTCTGCCGGGGGAAGCAGAGGCAGGCGAGGGGGGAAGCTCTGGCAGGCACCTTACGTGGTTCTCGCGCCCTGAGCCTCAGACGCCGCACGCATGCTGCTGCCGCCAGCTCTGGCTCTCGCACAGTCCCTGATCCTGCCAGCGCTGCCTGTGAATAAGTGAGCTAGACGGAGAGACGGATAAGAGGCAGGGGGTGGGCTCTCGGGTGATGTCACCAGCTAGCAACAAAGCGGTACCCAGCAGCAGAGAAATGAGGGCTGTGGCCGGCCCGCCGCCCCGGCCACACGGCTGCCAGCGTGGGCAGCCAGCCCCCCGCCCCTTCCCCAACAAAGCCCCACCATGCCTGGGGGGAGCACAGCAGAAGTTGGGTCGAAGCCCACCTCCCCACATCTGTTCACCCCATCTCCCTGCCAAAGCGAGGTCGGTCCCCACCAGACCTCTCCGGAGGGGGGAAGGTCATTGCGTGAGGTCAGGAGCCGCTGCCCTGTTGCGCTGCATCCCCGGCGCGCTGTGGAGAGGGAAGCAGGGCTGCCCCAGCCCCTGGGGACCGTGGCAGCCCCCATGCCCTCCTGGCTCGCTGCAGGGCCGTGGCAGGGAGGTGCTCTGCTGCATACTGAGCAGGGGCATGGGTGGCATGCAGCCTGCTCCCAGCTCCAGCTGCACTGCTGCTCGCAGGGGCAGGGGCAGCCCAGATTTGGTGCCCTGCTGCCGTAGCTGGCCCCAGTTCACAGTAATGCCCCCTCTGGAGCTTAGCACAAGCCGGGCAGGCTGGGCGAGCTGCCCACAGCCTCTGGGGCTGGGAACACACTAGGGACTGAAGCAACACATGGCACTTGCTCACAGCCCAGCCAGCAGAGACTCTCCCAGCCGGCTTGTGGCTGCTGGCACAGAGCAATGCAGCAGGTAAAGCATCACAGAGGAGCGAGCAATGGGCTGGGCCAGGGACCACAGCCAGTGCAGCCACGCTCCGGCAACCTTTTCGGGCAGGGACAGGGCCCCGAGAAGGGGACAGGCTCCCTGCAGCCTGCCACGGGCTCCCTGGTAAATGCTGAGCTGTGGTTTGCTCAGGGAGTTGGTCTCCAATTGGTATTTTTACCTAATCTCCTCCTGTGTTCAAATCAATAAATCTGTGGTTTCAAAAGCTACTGAAAGTGGACTTTTGAGCAAGGAGTGCCAGAAGAGGAATGCTGTGAGAACACGATGCAAAATGCTGCAGAGAAACTCACCCTGCCCAGGAAAATGTGTCTGAAGTATTTTGTAGGGGCAACTCCCCCAGTGCAGACTTTCTGCTGGCTCAGGCGTGGTGGGTCGGGCGTGAAGCTGGGACACATCGCGTGCACTGGTTACCCACCACCGTGTCAAGCCGATCACAGCCAGTACCACCAGGTAACCTGACAACACACAGATCCCAAATCAATGCACAGAGAACTGCAGTCTCCTGCAGGCTCGCATGCAGTTATCTATTAAAAATAAAGCTCAGTTCTTTGGACAATTTTCCCCAAAACCCAGCAAAATGACACCCAACCTTTTTGTCTAATGAAAAATTCAATTTTTAATTCAGATTTTGGTAAATGTTAATGAACTTCCCTGACTCATAACATACTGACGCTAGGCAAACTAACCTAATTTACTTCTTGCTGGGAAGCAAACATTTCTCTCCTGAAGCATCCAAACTTGTCATCACTCTGTACCTAGACATGATGCACACGGATGCTCTAATGACCTGGGAGAACAGGAGACGGCTCAGCCGCTCCTTCCTCCCTCTGCTGTATTTTTGCTTCGAAGTGGTTCTCGTTTATTGCGCAGAGGTGATCTGGGCCGCTCTGCCGGGAGACAAACTGCTCTCTTGCAGCAAGGTCCAACAGCGGATCCAGCCTGAGACAGTTTAACCCCCTTCCCACATCCAAGGACTCCTAGGATATTAATTCAATGGAAATGCCACCTGCTTCGCATTCGTGTGGTCGAGGCTGAAAATCTCGTGGGTGGCGAGACGATGGGTGGGAACGTCAGGCAAGGCACAAAGAGCTGCCTCCAGGTTTGGAGCAGCCTGGATGCGCTCATCCACACAGGCTCCATCTTTGGGTGCAGCATCCAGGATGCGGTGTGGACTCAGACTTAACAAAGCAAAAATTGGGTCTGATGCCCAGAAAATAGCAGCAATTCCCTCTAAGAAAGGGTAAATAAATAAATAAGTAAACAAATAAAATCAAGTTATGTATGAAAGCCTAATGTCATTATTGCCATTACAAAAGCATCATTATTTCAAATGTTTCCTCAAAGAGCACAAGACCAAATAGAAAAGGATTGCTTTACATGTCAGAAAATCAAGGCTCTGGGAATTAAGGTGAGCCCCTGAGCTCTGCGTCCTCGCATGTCCTGCAGTACTCTGAAAGCTGCCCTGCACCTCTGACAGCCCACGGCCAGGATCAAGGCCCAGCAGCACCGATGGGAGATGCTCAGCTCACCCAGGGATGCAGAGAGCAACCGGTGACGCAAGGGGCAGGGTGCACGTGGGGACCAGATTAAGGGAAAAGCAAAGACAGAGCTGAAGCAGGCAAACCCCCCCCCCGCTGTCAGGGCAGGACTGGCCCCCAAGGGAGACCCTGTCCCCAGGCCTTATAGACTGAAAGAAACAAAACTAAGACTTAGTGCTAATAGCCCACATGGGACTTTCTAGTCTCTGACCGATCCCAAGCCTACTGAAAGCAGCTGGAGCCTTTCCTTAGCTTTTAATGAGTCCCAAAGCAGCTTGTTTTTGATAAACGACACTTTTCCTACCATCTCACACTGTCTGAATGTTTCCTCCTAGGCTGCACAGCCCAATATTTACTGAGGGCTCCCCAAACGTGGCTGGGGGTGGCTGCACAACCAGGCACCAAGCACTGGCATACATGACGCACGACAACACGGAAGGTAAAAGGGACAAAAATAGAGAGTTGGGCTGGGAGACAAAAGCAGGGCTTGGAGATACAAAGCCAGTTTCCAGGTAAAGCTTTTAATTCCCACCGTCTGTCTAATGCCCTGGAATGTGACTTGATTTGATCCCTCACTCTGCCAGGGTTATTCAGGACTACTGCAGTGCCCACGCATGTGGCCTTCATTTCCCCAAAATGGGGAACGCTGGATTCCTCGCCAGCCTGGCAAGGGGGGAGATAGTTTAAATATCACGTGGCTGCTTTCAGCAGCGGGACCGACAGCTGTGCCTGGCAGGGAGCAGCGGCACTCTGCAGGGGGATACTCCATCCCTGGAGTAAGGGAGGATACCCTTTAGAGAAGGTGAAGATGGCCATCACAGAGTCAACATCAAAGCAGGAACGGGACAATGGAGACAAGCACATCGCCCCTGTCAACAGCCATTGTTTCCTCTCCGTGGTGCATGCAAGTCATGACAACATCCTGAGCTCAGCACACACGACATCGCACTTCAGCAGCTTGTTCCAAGGTGCAACAGAGTGGTTCAGCTGCTCACATCACGATGAGGGCATGGGCTGGTGTGCCAAAAGCATCGCATAATGAGAGCTGGGATCTGGGATGCAGGAGCCATCACTCCAACTCCAGCCCAGGCTTAGAAAAGGATCCTGTCCCAGGACAGCTTAGGTTTTAAATGTTGTCCTGAACAAGGGGCATAAGCAGAGACTTAAGCACATCCCAAACAAAGCCTGTGCCACTAACTCACCCCGTGCCCCGAGCAGAGCCATGCAGCAGCCCAGCTTCCTTATGTGACCGGGGAGCCGTCCTGCCGGTGCCACACAAACGGGTGAACAGACGGAGCATTCCTACAGCAAACAAAACGGTAACACGTAGATTAAACATGCATCCAAAAATACAGGCTGTCCTCAGGACACACTTCAACCAAATTTGTTTCAAACGCTAAGCATCAAATTCTGCTGTCAGTTATTCCAGGTTTAAATTGACAAGAACGAGGGCTGATTCCAGTTTAATCAATTCCTTTCCAAATGAAAAGTACAGCAGCAGGACTGCACATCCCCAGCGCTTACCAGAGATTCGATGACTGACCCACTGGTTCTTTACTTAATACTTTGTCAGCTCAAACCCAAATGATCTCACAGAAACCCTCTGCCCTGCCAGTGCTGCTGGAGAAGACACGAGCCTGAGGAGTGCACGAAGAGCTGATGCCAAATTAAAGCCTCCGTTAGGAGGAACAACCTCTGGATCTCACGCACCCTTGAACTCAAGGGGACCCACTGCAGGTTGGGAGCAGGGAGGTTTGACAGTTACACAGGGAGGTGACACAAGGCAGCACCAGCCTGCACAGCCCTAGCTTTCTTTTTGCTTTTTCCCAGCCATTTTTAAGCCTGTGTTAAGCCACAGCAAGTACCCACAGCCTTAGGCATGAGAGGGTGCCTGCAGGTAATGCCAGCTCAACCTGGCTGCAGGGGCAGGAGCAGGGGATACCCCCGCTGCCAGCCCAGCTCTGCCAACGCTGCTGGAAGAGACCCCTCCATCCCTTTGGGGTGACTCAGGACGTACATTGTCTTCAGTCCACCCCACTGGTAGGTATGAAACATATTTCTTTCTTCTTCAATGAGCTTAGCTCCAGCATGGCTGTGCGCATGGGAAGGGGGTTAATTGAAAAGCAACATGTGCCTTGCTCCTTGGCTCACGCAAGGCGCTGTCTTCTGGCTGATGCACAGCTACTGGCAATGAGGCTGCTTCCCCTGAAAGAGCTCTGCCCTCAATTGCTGGGGAGGCTTGGCTGAGCCCGTCGAGTGTGTTGCAGACCCTACCTGGTTAAAGACCCTTTGCATTTGCTAAATAAAGCAATAATAATAATGATAACTAGGAAACTTGGCTAAATAATCCTAAGAGGCTTACTCCAGGCTGTGCCGATTAAGGCTCCCCCAGCAGTGCTGATATCCCAGTGCACCCTGGCCCCCACTGCTCCTCTGCGCGAATAATATCTGAGGTTATCTGTGCTCAAACAGCCCCTGCTAACAACCATCATTTGACCAGATTTAACCAGCAATTACTAGCTGCGAACAAAACCACTGTGGTAAAATACAGCCCACACTCTATTACAAAGCAGACACAAACAAACCCGTTCAGAAAGCCAGGCAAAGGGCAAACGCAAGCAAGCAAGAGTCCTCTCCCCTCAGAATATTGCTTAAGGTTCCCAGAGACCTTATGAAACACCCAACTGACAGCAAGGGGGGATGGCGTCTTTCTTACCAGCACTTTGCTACCCGCAGATGGACCTGCAAGGGAGCTTCCAAGAGGACAGGAGGAGGCAGGGAGGCATCTGCTCTCTGTGCATCTTCAGCACCATTCAGGATGGGCCCAGAATAGCTAAACTTTCGGTAGGGGCTGATGTTTAATGTGTAGCATATGTTGCCATTTCGATGTGAATCCCAAAATACTTGGTGTTTTGTTTTGTAATTTTAATGTACTGGTTTTTGGAGTCCTGTGAAATGTCTACTCTCCTGTTTGGGGAGGGAACACGCTGTGTGTGTGCACCCTGACATACCATTTCCAACACGTTATTCACCTGCAAAGCAACCAGAGTAGATAACCAGTTGCTGAAAATATTAGCTATATGGAGCACATATTAAATACACACAGATTCACTAGGAGTGGATCTGTGCACAGTGAGAAGGGGAAGCTGCAGGAAAACCCAACTGAATGGTGCACAAGGGGAAGGTGTGCTGCCCCTGAGCGTTACTGGCCTGCACGTCTCTAGACATGGAGGTTAAAGCCAGCGGGGCCGGGGAGCAGCCGGGCAGCCTGCAGGCAGGGCAGCCTGCCAGCGAGGCGCCAGGCAGCTCTGCAGCTGCACAAGCATGGCCCATGCACCCACTGCTCCCCAAACCCAGGGCGAGAGCAGAGACACCCCCATCCCATGCACCCATCTAACCTGCGCAGGCAAACTTGCAACCCCAGGGCTGGTCTAGCTGCTTTCAGGAGTCTCCCAATGGAAGAGAGGGGAAGCAACATGAGTTCCCTGCATTGGCAGCGCCCAGCTCACTCTGCTGGGTTAGAAACATGGGATGATTTGGGTTCAGCCCTCAACAGAGATGTGAGCCATGTTTCCCACTCCGGTATCGCCACCGCATTGCACTGTCTTGCAGCCAGCACCTATCAGAGAAAGCAAAACTTGCAGGAGAAAGGGGCTAGGGCAGCCCTGGGCAAAGCAGGACCCCAAGCCCTGGCTGCCCCGACAGGACATGGCGCTGTCCAGGGCCAGTCCTCAGGGATATCTTCTCAGGAATGAGCCTTTTTTGACTTTTTCCTCTTATTAACCTCATGGTCCTTGGGTTCCCCCTAACTTCAGAGCCTTAGCAGGGGATTGCCACCACAAGGCCAGGCAAAGCCACCTTTTCGCATCACGCTGTCTCTTTTTGTTATGTGCCTGTAAGCTAAACACAGACCCAATCCCTTGCATTCAAGGGAGGAGAGAGTTCTGCATAGCATCAACTCTTATTAGGCTAATTTTATCTGCTCTCAGTGCCTTTCTGAGCTAGAGTCAATGTCCTCTGAGATTATCCAGCTGACTTGTCTTAGTAGTTTTACCCTGCTTTTACCTCTTCCCTTCCTGACTGCCTCCCAGCTGCGGGAGGATGACAGCATCACTTCTCAAGACTTTCCAGGCAGCCAGGAGCAAAACCCAATGTTTATTCTGCAGGAGCACCTTACCCTACAGCAGCTTGGACAAGCAGCGAGTGCTGGCCTGGGGAGCTGCACTCAGGCTGGGTACCGCTGCCTCCTGCACACCCAGCTCTTCAGACTCCAGAGATGTCCAGAAACAGAGTTAACATCAGCATTTAGGGCCTGGCCCTGTTGCCATGGAAATTGATAGACTTTCTGCTCACATTTTGGTGGGAGGAGGCATTTCAGGAGTCACCACTAGCTTCCAGAGTTAACACACATGAAGCCAAGCGAGGGCAGAAAGCAGCCGAGCTTCATGGAGGCAAGGGGAGGACTGCTCCTACCGCACGCTCCAAGAATTTGGAGTTAGATGCAAGCAGAGGGAAAAGGCCACCGATAACCGGCAGCATCAAGATGCTGCACAGCGAGCTCTGGGGATTCATGAAATAACATCTTGGTTTTGCAGAATTAAAGAGCAATTTGGCTGCATTAAGAGAGCATTATAGCTGCTCCTCTCCCACATACACATCAGGCTAACGACATCCTGTCAAAAGCAATCTTACCAAAGCCCCCATTCAGTGCCGATACTTAGCGTAGTAAATGTACCTGTCACAGCCCTGCAATGGCTGGCGGAGCTCTGTCCTGGCTGCTGCTCCTCCCAGCTGCTGCTGGCGCGACTGGGAGGTGTCCTGCCTGTCCCTGGATCATGAGGCTCAACCAGCCTTGGTGAGCTGTGAGGGAATCAGCCGCCAGGGCATTTTCCTGGCCCCATCCACAAATCCCAGTATCATGCCAACATTGCAAAAAGCAACACAAATGAAGAGCAAAATGAAAGGCCCTGGAGCCGTACAAGGAGAAGGGCAAATCCATATCTACTATGGGGTCAGGCTGCTGCAGGGGGCAAACAGCCCCAGCTTCCCTGAACTGGGCAGGGCTGCTCACGTTTGCACCACAGAGACAAACCCGCTCTCTGCAAAAAAACCCGTGGATGCACCTGCAGGAGGTACCTGAGGGAGCAATCCTGCCGGCTGGGGAGGCAGTGGGGTGATGTGCTGAGCCCTTCCCCGGGGCAGGCAGCTCTGAGCTCTTCGTGGCTGCCAGCTGGCACGAAGCTACAGAGCAGCCGGCGACGAGGAAGCCCCGCAGTGCCCCGGCAAGCGGCTACACCGGCACCTGCGGGTTAGCAGCAAAGAAATTGAGGCCACAGCCGAGACAAGCAGACTCCTGCCCAGAGAGCAGCTTTACTGGCAGTGCTGAGGAAGGCAAGCCAGCCCGCAGGATCCCTCTCCTCTCAGATCTGCGGGCTATTTAGCCGTCTGACCTGATGTCTCCCAATGCAAGGCGACACAGGACAAATTTCTATTCCACCGTGGGGAAGCCCAAGCATTTTCCAACTCTGTAGTGAACCAAGGAAAACAAAACTGCAGAGCAAGGGATAACCACCAGCCAAAAAAAGGGGAGATGGAGGGACAGGTGGATAGGTACAGGGTCACGGTTCAAAATACAAACATTAAAATTATACCCATCTAAGAGGGGGCACCTCCCAGGTCATTAAGCAGCCAGAGGAGTCACTAGATGGCCCTGCTAGTCCTGTTCATCTGATCACAGCGATGGATATTAAGAAATGCTAGTTTAGCTACTCTGCAGGCTTTTGGTGACTGTGAAATCTGCTCCGAGTCTCCTCCTGGGAGGAAGAGCCTCCCGAGGAGACCACGGTAGCCAGGAGGTACCTTGGCCAGGCACGTGGAGGGGACTCCCCAGGACACATGGCACCTCTGGGCCTTGCCAGGCAGACGAAGGGTCCTTCCCAGTCCTGCCATGACCTGAGTGTCCCCTTCCCTCCCTGAGACCAGCTCCACTTGCCAGAGACACTGCAAGTCTCTGCCTCAGCGTAATCATGTTGACAGTGATGGGTGTAAGAGCCAGGGAACCATATTAATGAACATCGTGTTGCTGGATAATCATGACATTAGCATTATTGGATTAGAACATTTGCATAATTTGGGCATGAGCTGCTACCTGCACCGAGACATATGTTTATGTGAATTTACACCATTTGCATCCCAATGAAGCTCGTCCGACTGCATCCTCAGCAGCTTTCTGGGTGACCAGTCACGGCCATTGGCAGCTCAACCCCAGGGACCATCTCCTGCTGTCAGACACAATCGCAGGCCACTCAGATGCCAACAAAACAGGAACATTTTTCCTCCTCAGGGTCTTACACAGGTTACACCTCAACTGGGATAGGCATGCCCCTTGCAGGGGTCAGGAGCAACACACCTCAGCGTTGGGGTCACCCAGGCTAAAACTGTCCCCTTCCCAGTCCCCATAGGCTTTTGCCGCCGCTCGAGAGCCCAGCTCCTGGGTCCCAGGATAACGGGCAGTTAAGTCCATCCTACTCAGAGCTGTGAAAAGAGCTCAATAAAACACTCCCAGCAGGCTGCAAAGCTAGGAATTAAAGAGGCCAATAAAGAGAACACAAAATGAACTCTTTTCTCTCTCTTTTTTTAAAAGACCACATGATTTTTGATTCAATTACTTGATTTTACAGGAAGGGGGAGAGATATTCAATTACTTGATTCTTGATTTCTTAACACAGAAATACAGACTCTGCAATCGTGGACCACAGAAAGGCAAAAAACCCTTCAAAGCCACATTGCAACAATTTGGTGGCAACATCAGATTTATACAGCCGTAAGAAATAAGCAGTTTCCCCTCCTGGCCTCCTCAGCAGAACCTGCTCCAGCATTAAAGTAGTGCAGTAATATCTGAGCACAGAGTCCTGCAGCCCACCCATAAAATTACAGGGCGAGAGGCGTTCAGCGGAGCAGCTGCCTGACTATATGGCCCTAAGTGCTTTTCTAATGTAGAGCTGCACGGGGAGTTACCGAGTCCCTTCTCAGGCCCGGTAATTACGAGTCAGGGAGGACCAGGAGGTGCACGCTAACTCCCTGGGTATCTCCAGCCCCAGAAATTGCCACTGTGCTCCTTCCAAAGGCTGACATGAAAACAGACAAAAGGATCGGCCCACTGGTGTCCAAACCATTTCCATCAAGACTCGGAGTAACCACAAGCCTTGCCACCCCTGCAAGCTTTGCAAATTACAGTGACTTACCTCCAAGCACTGGCCTGCAAGATGCAAAGAGCTGAACCCTGAAGTGCCCTTGGGATTAAACATGCCTGAACCAATCAACAGCAATGACAGCAGCAAATCCTGCAGGGAGCTGGCTGGGAAGTTTGCTGGGATGCAGTGAGCTGGAGCAGCCCTCTCTCCCCTTAGCTGGTGCAGGTAACAATGCTGCCACGTAAATAAAAGCACTGCTTAGATCAGATCATCTGGTATTTTGGGGGTCTGCTCGCTCAAACCAACCCACGACCACTTGGTTTCTTGCCAATTCCTGCAGTTGAAGAAACTGGAAGGAAGAAGCACTAAGCCACCGCTCACTTGGAGGAATGTGACCCCGGGGGACCCCCTCTCTCAGCCTCGCTGTGCCCAGACGAGCCCCTGTCCTGTTCTGCAGCCAGATGGGCCATGCACTTGCCAGCCAGGGCTGCATGGCATCTCCCCAGCAAAGCAGAGACCAGCCCTGTCGCTGTGGCACAGAGGAAGGCAAGGAAGGCGGCCCGGCCCTGCCCGGCCCGGCTCCCACCCACCACCTCTGCCACCTGCCTCATACAGCTTCAAAGCCTGGCATTTAGCATATCTCTGCTTTAACCACTCAAGTTATTAAGTAGGGACATTTTAACTTGTGAAAACCATATCAAGACCCTTTGCTGGAAGGCAGCCGAGAAGCTCCCAGTGGCTCTGGTAAACTTTTATCCTTTATTTTAAGTAGAGTGGATTGTATTTCACTACAAAGAGGTGCTCTGTTCCCATATCTGCAACCTTTTGGACTCACAAAGTGCATGAGAAATAGAAACAAACCTGGCAGAGGGGTCAGAGGGACTCCGTCGCAATGGGAGGGAGAGAACCAGAATTTCTGGCTGAAAAAATCCTGCTTGGAGGAAGAACATGTTTGCACATGATTGTGTCATTAGGTGCCAATGCCAGCTGCTAATGCCTAATGACTCCATGTCACAAGCAATGAAGGTGGGAGCCCAACATGACGGCAACACGAGAAGGGAACGTGCTGGTGCATTGCTGCCAGGATATGGGCCCAGGCAGGGGAAGAGCACTTAAATTATTTATGACCACGTAGATGGGACGCTGAATTGAGGCTGCTCGAGTGTTTGATCAGCCCAGGGCTGTCAGTGTGGCTCACAGCTGGAGACACCAGATAACAGGAGAAAATTAAACCCCTTTTCCTCCCTCCCCTCGCCTCTCTAGTGGGCCTCTCAGAAAAAAGAGAGAGGAAAGAAAGCCCAATAAATTAGGTCCACTGCTGTACAGCCTCCAGCCCTGCACCTCCTCCTGCCTTCACTGGGGATGTTGAACTTTCAGCAAGGGCTGTCAGGCAGAGCCTGGGGGATGCGGAGAGGAAGGTTCAGGGATGCAGCCCCTGGCACAGGAAGGGAAAGAGCCCAGGGAGCAAGGCGACTGTGATTTCCAGCTAGGGAGGAGCAAGCACAGCCCAGCTCAGCTCTAACCTTTGCCTTGATATTCCCAGACAAGCCCTGCACAGAGCCGAAGCCGGAGCAGGCAGCTGTGCTCTCATGGCTGCAGCCTGGGTGGAGGAGCAGGACCAGCCCCGTGCACAGCTCTGGCTGTCCTTGCATGGTGGTTTGCAGCCCCTGCCCAAGGTGGGGCTGAGCTCCCTTGGGCATCCCTGCCCCGCTGCAGGGTGGCTGAGCTTCCACGGGCTGCTCCCCCATTGAACAAAACCGTTTTCTCTGCCTTTCCCACACGCTGGTGTCTCACCCACCTCCTAAATACATCAGCGTGGGACTGAGCCCGTGCTGCAAAAATCTGACTCCTGTACACTTCCTTCTCCACAGAGGCAACGAAATGGGCTGCATCTGATTTCTTCCCTTCCTTTCCAGTCCTTTCACCCTCCTTTCCCTATCTTTGAGGAACAGATGCACCCATTCATAACCATGCAAAAGAAAGTGCGTATTTGCCTTTCCGACTGCAGTGCAGCTGGTAAAGCACAGGAGGGAAAATTATGTTTTGTATGAATACACAAATTATCTGCACTGATCTTATTACACTTGAATGGCAAACCGACAGAAAAAGAAAACATGAAAGAGAAAGGCATTGTTTGGGCTGCGCCAATGTAGCATCATTATTGTTTATCCTCTCCAACCACTCCATCATCCTAATCCCACCATCTCCCACAGTGACAGGTCAGTAACAGTGATCTGCTAAATAGCATGATACAGAGGCTGCCAGAATGAATACAGGCAGGAGGCAAACCCAGCGAGGCAACTCCTGGGAGACAGCAGCACCTCTGGACATCTCGCCTGCAATTCCCAGGCAGGTCCAGGCCAAGCATTCAATAACTCACAAACATTATCAGCGTTAAAAAGATTCATGTTACAGTGGTACCAATTAGTGTCAGAGTGCTGGAATACACAGGGGTGATACATAAACAAAGGCTCAGTAACTCCCTAACCCAAATCCTCACAGATATTCTTATTCACCAAACGAATAAATCCCCAAAGCCCACAGCAGAGCTGTGCAAGAGGGGACACAAGGCAGAAGGTTCTTCCATGCCCTGAGGATCGTCCCTTACGCAAGACCAACACGTGTGGCTCTGTGCAGGCTCAGCACCTCGTGCTGGGGGTCCTGGCTCACCGAGGCAGCACTGGAAGCAGTGCAGAGAAGCATGAGCACCTCACTGCAACCCGACATGGGGCAGCCCTCGCGTTCAACCCCTCGGAGAAGGGTTGGGTTTGTATCCCAGCCATGTGGCCGAGTCCTCTGCAGGGAACGGAGCTTGTCCTCCCTCCCCAGTCTTCCTCTAATGCAGCAGGGAGAAGAGTCCTTCTTTTAAAATTTCCATGTGGTGAGTGACCTCTGTACCCCGGGAAGGCAGGAACCAAAAAAAATGATTAAACACATTAACTCCACCACACCATACTTCGTTGAAATAGCTTTGCAATCCCTTAGGCCTTAGATGCAAAGACGTCCATGACCACTGAGGGCTCTGGCAGGACGGTGCGGGCAGCTCCTCCCCAGTGCGGTGGCATCCGATTAGCCCAGGTGACAGCAGCTAATTCCTCATGCTACAGACAACACAGTAATTCCAGCAAGTACAGAAAAACAATCACAAGGTGGAAATTCAAACAGAACACAAGTCACCTGCTATCAATACAGGGAAAATTTGGCAAGTTTCCTACTTAGCACTTACTACATCAAGCTGCTCAATGATGCTAATTAAACAGGTACCTCCCAGACATAGCCAGAAAGATTTATATCCCTAATTTGCGTTTCTCAGTTTATTTTTCTGTCCTCCAAGGCACCATTTTAATGGCCATGGCGTGATTGCTTGGAGGAGTTTAATTTTGCATGAGTGTCATTTGAAGATGAAGGTCTGTCCCATTAGTGGCTTGATGATTGCTCACCCAGGGCCCAGATCCTGCCCCGTGCTCTCCCACAGAGGGGCTCAGCTGTTCACCGAGATTTTCTTGGTCTCTTGAGCTTGGCTTCACCAGCAGAAAAATACATTACGCTGGGCTCAGCCGCTCTCAGTGATCCAACTGCAGTCCCCGTCCAGGGGCTGGGTACGTAGCAGTCTGGGGACTCTTTTGGGGGTGAATGAGCCTCACAAATACCCCGCACAGAGCCAGTGCCAGCAGCTGAGCTGGGGGATGCTGTGCAGCGTTGGTACTATAAAGGAGAGCAGCCCTGCAAAGCAAGGGACCAGTCTTGGAGATGTGAGCTCTCCTCCCAGCTCCCAAATCCAGCCCCAAAAACTGAGCCCAGAAGGTAGCTGCTCCAGGGTAGCTCCCAGACATGAGGGGTTGCTCCAATGGGATGGGACAGGACAGCTGGAGCAGAGGTATATAATTGCAAATAATTAAAAGAGTCCACAGTCCTGTGATAATTACTCAGAGCCACCTCTGAAAGCAGAAGCCAGTCACGCTCAGGAAGGGGAAGTTGTCTCTGCTAGCACCCCTTGCCCAGATGGCCCTGATAAGGCCCTGATTAGCAGCAAGTTTCCAGCCTCAGATAATAACCGCTTACAGTGATTAGGCTGGTAGAAATGTTGATGAGAAAGGGAGGTGGTGACGCCTGTTCGCTGCATTTGGTCAACTGCAGAGTAACAGGGAAGCTCCTGGGAGAAAACGGCACATAGCTGGGGGCTGAGAGAGGGCTCAGAGCATAACAGTTGTTGTTAAGCTCATACAGTCCACAACAAAAATACTTCAAAACCACAATCCATCCTTCCTGGCAAAATATGAATACATCACGTAGAGCCACTCATTCCAGACAGGGAAAACAAGCAATAACCCCTCCAAGATTTTACAAACAGCTTCCAGTGCCAGACAGAAATCAGTGGAAGGAAAAAGAAACGCAATGGATGCCATCAAACAAACACACAGAACCTCTGTGAAGCATGGAGGTGAATGTGTACAGCCCTCCACCTCGAGGGGATTTGAATTCATCCCTCAAAGGTGCAGATCCCAGGCCCTAACCAGACCAGCACCCTTGGGTGCTGTACAGACATCTCCAGGGATTGTCTGGCAGCAGGGCACAGGCCAGCAGCAGCGTGCTACACCAGCCGTGGGGCTGGGCTGGCTCCTTTCATGTTTTGCTATGAAGATAACAAGAAGAAATACTTCTGCAGTGTGAGAGGCGCAGGGCAGGGGTGTACGAGGATGTGCGTGGCTGTCTGCGTGCGACGCCGCACATCGCTGGCAGGCAGCACGCATCGTGTTCCCGTCTCTGCACTGCCATGGAGCTACACGGCAAGATCCTCATCTCATGCCTCTCAAGCATCGCAGGCATTTCTAGTGCTACCTGAATATACTGCTAATAAGAGGCAATGGTCAGGAAGGAATCTGAATGAGCAGCTCAAGATAAAAGTTTTCCACAAGATGCTTACCCGTCAGCTCCCATCTTGTGCCTGCTGAAAGTCTCATTATTTGATTGCAGCATTGGCCCTTCAAAAAAACTTCCCTGAACTCTCCTTCAATCATACCCACCTGCGGAAACAAGGCGTTATGATCAGCAGAGCAGTCTCCATCGTGGACAGGAACAAAGTGATGGGAGCGGTAGCAGGAAGAAATGGGAGAGGTGGGCTGTGAGACATCGCTGCCACCAGCCCTCTTTCCTGGAAGGAAACATCTTCTGGGAGGGGTGGGGAGGAGGAGAGAAGAGCAACTGCTGCTAAGTTTTATTTTACAAATAAACTTCAGCCATCTGCAGAGATTATCTGCCACTTTGTGTCTCTGTCCAAGCACTCCAGCTGATAGTCCAGGGCCTTCACCATCCGACTCAGTAATGGCCAGAAACACATTGTCTAAACATGAGCTGGTAGCCTATTTGCTTGCCACAGAGGTTCTCACAGAGAAAGCATCCCTTTGCCTTCAAACTATAGCTGTAAAAAGCAAACACGGAAACTTGGCAATTCATGGCCAGTGTTTTTGATTCAGAGAGAAACCCAGTCAACTTTCCCATATACTGGATGTTGTCATGGCAAGCAGAGGGGGGAAGGAACAATGTAAGAGGTGGTTAGTCCTTGACACGCTCCATCCTTGGACTAATGGCAGCTCCCCAGCAAAACAATCCCCACAGCAATTATCGAGGCGCTTTTAAAATGGGAAAAGCAAAAACAGATTAAAAAGCCATTTGAAACCTTGAAGCTGAATGCCGAGTGGAAGGGAACACAGAGCAGCCAGGGCTGCACACGCTCAGCGAACAATGTGGAGATGCTTCTCTGTAGGCAAAGCTAAATGGACCCCGATTGTCAAACCAGAGTGAGTGATGAGCCTTGGGAGGCCATGGGGACAGCACTTGACAGAACGACAATCAGTGCTGCTTTATGCTTAGTGGTTACAACATGGAAAACCTTCCACGGAGGGGCTGAGAGGCAGACCTGTGCCCCCTGCCATTGCCAGCACAAGGCACCAAAGAGGGGCAAGACAAAAGATGACTTTCAAGTGCAGAATTCAATTACGCTCCAACCGTGTGAATCACCATTCCACTGGCTGGATTATTTTTTTTCCTCACTGGAGCCAGCCCAAGGATTTGGAGAGTATCCACAACCTGGGAACGGAAAAAAACTTTTTACTGTTTCAAGAATGGCAAGCAGTTGTTACTGAGCCAAAGCTTTATTGTTTCCAGTAGTAAAACACTACATAAAAGTTGTAAGGGATGGAGAAGAGAACAACAAAATAATAAAAGAAACACAAACGACCAGAGCAGACTGAGCACTATTCACTGAGCCCTTCTTGCCCACCTTAAGCCAATGAAAAAGGCAGTCAACTGCTACAGGTTTCGGATGATATTCCAACCAAAGCTACAAAACACAACTAAGAGGGATACAACAAAGAGAAGAGTGGTCTTTAATGGAAAATATGTGCCCAGAGCTGTGGATGTTCCTCTATCACATTCATATGTGGGAGATCACATTCTCTTGGGCTAGATCCTTCCCTTGACCCAAGAGGAGTCTTTCCATAGACAACCGAAGGGTTCTGGTTCGAACTTAGGTGGAATTACTCCACGGAGGTAAAATATAGAGGTAAGAAAGAAAGGTTTCCAGTCTCACTGGTACAAGAGCAGTCCCAAATTTATCTCTGAGTGTGTTTTATAAAACCTAGTCTCAGTTAAAAATCAAACTCATGCCTCAAAGCGGCACAGTAAGCTAGCAAGGATCACCAGGTTCCTGTGCACAGCTGGCAACCCGCAGTGTGGTAAACGGCCCTATGAAGCAAGGGTGGGGGTGAAAACATAACTGACCTGCCTGCACTGCCCAGGAATGAAGGACAAAAACCACAAAAAGAGTTAGAAATGATACACTCAATTTTAAAAATTCTTTCCAACTCAGTGTAGAGTTTTTGATGAGAAAATAACAGGTTTAAAGAAAATGGAGTCAATTTTTAAGTGTCTTTTTCCTTCTCCTTCTTCTATAGAATTAACTTAGGCTGGCAGGCCAGGCTGTCTGAGGCACTGTGGTAATGAGAGCGCGAACAAGACAGCCTCAGTAGGACTGTCAAAAGCTCCAAGGCAAGACAGGACTTTTTTGGTGGCAAAACACCTCTGAAATTGAAGACCCTACAGCCCTTAGAAGAAACAGCACGACTTCAGCTCTAAAATCATATTGGCATTTCAGCAAAAGCTGACTTTTGGATTTACTTTTTCAGAAACAGCTAATAATTTTGACATTACCCCTTTCAGAGACGCAGCTGGTCGAGTCTCAATGGTCAGGTTTGAACAACACAGACCATGACATAAAGCATCCCTCAGTGGAGAACAACCTCATCCCTTGCTCTCTTCAACACTGATGTTGTGAAGCCCCCATTCAGTGGTTTCTCTTTATGCCACCTCAAAGAGCCCACATCATCCAAAGTTTTTTTTTTTCATTTTTAAAAGGGCAGAAACAGATCATGGAGGAAGATCTGGAAGGATTTTCCCAGCAACTTGCCATAGAGCATTAGCTGGAACAGCAGTAGGGGAACGGTCTTCTGTTGGACCATGTTCATTTAGAAAGAAAGTCAAGGATTGATTTCCGATCTCCTGTTAGAGTGTTCCAGCACCCGATCTCATTTATCTTCATACTGCAGCCATTTGTAAGAGCATATACTACAGGCGCACAAAGCGCTCAGCAGCAAAGGAGAATAGAACAAAAGAGTAATAACCAAGGGAAAAGGTTGACATTAACAGGCACAAAATGCCTTTAAATCCATGATTTCAGAGGGAACTTTTTGGAATCCTTTGTTTCTTCAGCAAAAGACAGGTCAGATCCAAAGCATTTAATAAAAATCCACAGACTCCTACTTGCCTAGTATGGGTTTTGTTCAACCCTTCAATGATTTAATTGCTCTAGAGATGTCAGGTAATTTGATTTTTCTCATCTGTCAGGCCTTGGAGGGAAATTGTCCGTCCCAGAGAATAAGGAGGACTGGGGCATGCAGCTTTCTACAACCTGACTCATGACGACACCATCACAGTCAGCCAGATGCTCAAGACTTGCAGGAAAAAGGTAAAACAAAGGCCCCTGCTCATGCAAGAGATGACAAGGTGTGCATGCGGGAGGAAAAGCTGCAGAGCTTAACAAGATAAAGTAATTTGAAAGCTTTTATCCAATTTGCGCACGCAAAGGCAGCCAGCTGGGCCGTGGGGTAGCGGGTGTTCTCCCACCAGGAGCTGCAGCACACACACACACCGCCCATGACCCCAGTGCCAAAGCACCACCCTCACCACAGGACACACAGGCCAGTGCACAGCCAGGAGGACCAAAAAATTCATAGCAAACTTCTTTGAGTGTTTCTTTACTAACTGAAGTGTCTCCTTGAGCAGACAATCCTATCAGAAAGACCTCAGTGGAAGTGAACGGGAGCACAACTTCACCGGCTGATTCAGGATGCCCCCACCAAACTCATACCAACTCAAATCAGAACAATGATGACAAGAAACACATGGGGTGACACCCTGGGCCCATGGGAGTCAAGTGCAAATCGAAGCCCTGGTCTCATCCTTGTGGGTCACAGAGGGAAATTCATCCCTGGGCTGAGAAGCAGTAGAAGGGTTGTGGTCTTCTCACACCCCGTTTCAGGGACATAGGGATGAATTTCCCTTTCTCCTGAAGACTACAAAGCCAGGACTGCGAAGCCAGGAGCTGAACGCAGGGCTGGGCTTGGCAAGCCTAGAACAGCGGAGGCAGCAGACATTTCTGCAGCTCCAGCGAGCGCTCTGCATGCCCCTTTCAACAAACACAGGTCTGGACCCCACGGCAGCGCCGCACAGCACGACACTCCTCTCCGAGCAGCACCCCAAAGTGCGTGTCCGTCAGCAGAAGGGGAAACCAGACCAAACCAAACCAGTGAGGCAGGGAGGACAGGCAGGCATTTTCCCAGGTGCCATCGTGTTGCTAACGCCTGTGCAAGAGCTGGCATCATAAAGTCACCACCGGCAGCAGTTATTGTCTGGAGTGAAGTCTACAGGAGTGGGCAAGGGGCGAATGTTGGATCCAGGCAAAGCAGCTCCATCTTCACCTTCATCAGCGTCGCGTTCTGGTGCGGACGCACCTTTTGCCTTCAAAATATACAAAGACAAAAGTTTTCTTTGGAAAGAAGTGAAGGGGAGAGACTTGACAAAGTTAATTTACGTTGCTTTTACATGCTCAGTGCCATTTTAAGAGCTTCCTAAAAATAATAATGAAGAGAACGTCTGTGCATCATTACTCCACACTCTGTCAGCAGTCAGGGCCCATTAAACTTTATTAAAGAAAGAAAAGACAGGGGAAAGAAATGGGGAAAGAAGGAGAAAGAAAGAGTTTTACTGCTAGAACTGGTCCTCCGATACACGCGTCCCTCAAAAGGCCAAGTCAGACAGAAAGCCAAGTCTCAGCTCTCCAAGGTTTCCGAACCAGGTGACAGCATCCGTGTGCCACAGAGCAGGTCCTCCACATGACCCTCCTGGCCTCCACGTGCCTGGGCTGCAGGCAGGAGCCACAGCAGAACATAGCCCTTGCCTGTGGCTGGGGGTGGGTGCAGGACAGCAACGCTCTGCTGCAGAAGGCGGTCTGGCTCACGGCAACGAACGTGAGCTAATCACTTCAGCAACCCCTGGCAAAACTCAGGGTCTGCTGGGACACGCTGCTTCCAGCGCATGGGGTGAAACACAGGGCTGACAATGCGGAGAGCTCCAAGGCAGCGGTGGGTCAGTACTAACTTCTCCTCCCCTTCTCTGAACTGAAGGGGGCACAAATTACTTTGCTGGAGACCGGACAGGGGATGTTTCCAGTCACTGCCGTTCAAGGCATGGGTAGTGCTGCGAATTCCTCCCACCAGCTACTGGCTGACATTCCAGTTGAAAGATAACCTCCCAAGCCATAAAACCTCTCAACGTGTTTACAGAGACTCCAAAATCCAGACTTTTAACTTCTATATTACTGACTTCCCATGCTCTTTCCTTTATGCTTTGTTTTGAAAGATTACATCAACAATTGCTCTCAGTGCTTTGTGCAAAATGCTGAATAGAAAGTTGGAAGCGCAAGGAGTAAATGTATTGCAAAGGGCAGCAAATAAGTCTACGGACATGGGGGCTGGAGGCCAGACAGGCTGTTTGATCAAAGACCAAAGCACAGACCTCTGCAATGTGAAAGAAGGCGCAAAAATGGGAGTTTCATCTTCAGCAGCAGACTTGTTTCCAGATATATTGAGTGAAAGAGGCAAGAGAATGAGTCTTTGTCATTCCTCTATTTTCAGGGAAAAAGTCTTCAATTTAAAACTCCATAAAGAATTACAGAAATAGTGAAAGTAATTTATTTTTTAGGTGCTTGAGCCTTTATTCACTTAACTTCAAGGCGGACTTAAAGGAGCTGAAAATGTTTTGGTGCTACCACTTGAGGACGAAAATATTTTAATTCCTTAAAACATGCAAGGGGGCATACACTCCTTCTGAGGTTCGTATTTACAAATGCATTGTATCTAGAATGCAAACCTTGAATCATTTCCTAATGCTGTCGCTATCTGTTTTATTTATAAATACAGCAGGACCATTTGGTTCTCTGCAGTACCAATACAAGGAGGCAGAGACAGCTCAAAGCTTCTCAGCCATGAAGGCACAATTCAATTTTTTCACTTTGTGGAAGAGGGACAACTCACCCTCCTTGGCAGCAGGAAAACTCAATCCCGTGGCAGCAGCAGCAAGCTTTGAGCAAAGGGCGGCCAACAGCAGTGCCCAAAGATTGATGAGGCAGCCAGTGCAGAAGGTAGAGGCTTGGAGGGGAGAGGCTGGGTGTGGGTGAGGGTCTCTCCTCCACATCTGACCCCCGCTTCCTTCCTATCCCTGTACCCTCAGTGCAGGCAGAGGCCGAAGGCAGAGGAAGAGCAGCGGTTGCGAGCACAGCTCCCTCGCGCAGTTGCCCACCTATTTCACCCCGCTGCAAAGCCAGCCCTGGAAGGCGATCCTGTTTGGCTGTAGCTCACATGGACGAGGGAACGAGCGGTCTGAAAACATTTAAGCAATTTTCTTACCAAGCACAGGAAAACAAAAGCCACCTCCCCAAAGACTGCCATGAAGAAAGTCATTAAAGAAATTACTATCCCATTCGGAGCCTAATTACTGTTAGGACAATTTTTTTTCCTACATGGAATGGAGTAGTTAGACCCACTGAAGCAAAATGTTACCTCCTCACCATCCCTGAGGGAGCAAAACAGACATCAGAGAAACAGAAGGGAAGGAAAAAAGAAGTTAATGCTTTAACTTCAAAGATGCCCTGAGAATTTCCTGCCACGAAAATAATGCAGAATGGCTCTGCCTGTCTCATGTATTAACAGCTTGCATATTTATGAGCAAAAGTTGATGCCTACCCCAGCCAGGGAGGCACTGAGCCACGGCGAGTGACAGCACCTCATTTCTAAACCCAGTCAATTCCTGAAAGACAGGGCATAAATCTCCCCAAATTAAGAGAGCTGGAAGCAGCATTTCCTGCCCATCTCTCTCAGCTCCAGGCCCTTTTCTCAGCTCTGCTCAACCCCTCCCAGCATGACAGCTACAAAGCAAGCAGCCAAAGGCAGGTAACCAGAAGCTACAGCTTCAGCACCCTGGGAGAAAGGTCCAGGCTGGACCTGCTGACCTCTGGAGGTCCTTCCAGCTGGTCTCACCCTGCCATTGCAAGCCACAACGTTTCTTATGCCCCACCAGGTGCTGCCATCGTCATCTCAGCTCCCAGACTCAGCAACACCGCTGTTTAACGTGGCTCTGTTTAACTGCCAGCTGCTGTACCGCTCTTTAAGTATTAATGATTTAGACAACACATTGGCAAACAAGCAGAGATGGGGAGACTGTGATTTGCACTCAGACGTATGCTACTCATTCATTAGGTTATCTTGTGGCTGTTTCTCAAACCTCCTCTTTTAGGCACAAATTAGAGCCTTCTCCAGCCCCCACAGCCCACGCCAAGCTCACTCACCGTTCCCTACCAGCAAGCTGTCCAGGTGACCCACAGAATACCAAACAGGACTGGCCTGTTCCTCAGAAGACAGTGAGGACCCTGCTAACTGGGACCCACCAAAGTAGAACTAGCTACTGATCTGAGGAGAGATGCCTTTCACTCTTAATTTACCCCCTGCAGCAGCCAGGTCCAAGCTCAAAGATGTGATCTCCGTTAAAAGCTCTCCATGGGGTAATGAAAGCCACTGTAAGGTATTGATGATTTCTTTGTTTAATTCTGTTTAATATTCCCTTTCCTTAATAAAAATGTCCTAATTAACAATAGGGAGGATTTTGCTCTTTTTTAACTGAGGCATCTCTTAGCATATCAGCTGTATAGCCAGAACAAGGTAAGCCACCTCCCCAGCTGGGGGCCAAGTAAGGGGAAAAAGAAAGATTGTGCTTCTTTCCTGTGTGCAAATTTCATTCTCTTTAGGATAAAACATTCTCCAGGAAACCCAGTGCATGCCCTTCTTCTTAACAGCTATCATGTCAGAGCGGGCACCTCCAGGAACTGGAGCTTCCGAAGAAGAAGAAACACCAGACCCTCAGAAAATGATGCTTTTGAAAGGGTTTGAAAGCAGGTGGCAAGAAAAAAAAATTGGCGGCCTCTCAACTCACCACTCTCCTCTGCAACTTTGGCTCATGGGCTGAAGTTGCCTAAATCCCAATGCAGCTCTGACAATGAGTCATTTTATGACAAACCCCAGGCTTCATTATCTGCCTCACCAAACCACAGTCGGAGCTGGAGCAACACACTGGAAACCTACAAACTCTTCTTAATAGCTCCTCGTTTTCCCTTGGCCGCACGACCATGCTGTTTTCTTGGCCTTCAGGCTTAAAGAGCTAAGGACTATGAGAGCAGCTGCATTCGCAGTACCACTCCCTAATTCCCTGTTCTGGCTGTGGCCTGGGATTTAAGGATGCTAAAGTGTTCTGCAAAGTCGCACTTGAGAGCGGAATTAGAGCAGAGGTGAGAAAAAGAAGTGAAAAGAAAGTCACTGGTAGAACAACACCTGAGGTGGTAATATGAAGCAAAAATTGCTCCCAACACAGTGTTACAAAGTTGCAGAGCCTTTCAGAAAAGCTATAGCAAAATCTCCCTTCAATGTCCTCAGTCTGCAACTGAGGATCAGCAATTTAAATGAGAAAGGATCTTTGTCCCTTGCTCTGCTTTTGGGTCGGAGCAGAGCACGGGGACTATCCTACAGGCTGGGAGATGCAGTGAAGAGTTTTGCCAGTCTTGGCATACAGCACCCATCGCTGCCACCACTTTCTAAAGAGACGAACAGCAGGAGCAGCCTCTGATCTAAATAAAGGGGGGGAGAGGCACCGTCACTTGTCCTGAGGCTCCCACCATTTGCACGCCCCAGACCTCGAGCATCCCAGAGCACGTGAACCCCTCTGCAGAGCAGGAGACTTCCTAGGGGGCTACAGGGCTGGTCTTGCTCTTCTTGTTATTTTGTGCTCTTGCCAGGCTGCTGGCAAAGCACGGGAGCGTTCAGTATTGCGGCCTCCTGGATGTCTGAGCTGCTCGTACCACCAGCTACGGAGCTGCACAGAACATGAGGCCACGTGAGTCGTATTGCTGCATAATGCTGATTACTAAATTCATATGTAATGGCTCTTGATTGCCAATAGTTCGCTGCACAGATCACATCATGGCAGCGTCTCTCCAGCTGGGCATGTTAAGTGCTCTCAGAGCGAACGTACGCCGACCATGCTCACCCCTGCTTCTCTGTCACGGCACGGAGGCAAGGCCACATCCCAAACACATCGGAGGGAAAACAAAGTTCCTCCCCCTCTCCTCCCCACCCTGAAGTGCTGAAGGTGACCCACACTGTGGGGCAGAGCACACAGCCATGGCAAACACAACAGGGGCACACCATGTGCCTCCCACAACACACTCGGGTTCCAGCTTTGCCTCCTTGCAGAGACCTTTGGTAGGGTCTCAAACGCTGCTGCACCAGCCCTCACCAGCACCCACGTTGCGAAAAGGAGCGTGAGGTCTAACGCCAGCACAGGACAGGCTCAAAGACAGGCCAGCTGCTCGGTAGCCCGTCCTGCCACCTTCTGTGGCCACAGAGCCACAGCTGTAGTGCCACCTCACTCCCTGCAAGCCCGTAGCAGCTCCCCGGCCCAGGAGGATGCCTGGCTGGTGGCCGGTTCTCTGACGTGACGTGACACAGAGAACCCTGCCCGCTGCCATCCTCCATCACTTCCCAAGTCTGTGCCTGCCGACTGCAACCACCACCGGCTTCATTCCCCCCCCAGCACACGCGAGCAGAAATACTCGCTGCTGTCTCCCTGCCTCCCTCCCCCAGCTCTGGGGGCTGCGGAACCCTCCCACCAAGGCACTCGCTGCTGCAAGCACCAGGTCTGAACGAAACAGCCGCTTCTGCAGGAAGACTGGGAAATAAATGACCCCAGACATAATAAAGATCTTTATAGATATTCTCTAGTCAGCCAGCCTGGCTTAACCTTTTCCTTAGCAGAATCCTCTCTGCATCTCAGGGACTATTTTAACTGGGCTCATGAGATTACTACAGTTTCCATTTTTTTAAATATATGTCCATGCTGCCTGTCATTTTTAGCTCTCCCTTGGCTAGCAAGGAGAGATCTCACTGGCAAGTGTTGACCCCTCGTGCCAAGCTTTGCTTCCAATTTTTTTAGTAGGAAAAAGGCATTTTCTGCCTCTGAGAGATTGTTTGCACTGTCATGGCCAGGCAGCAGTTAGTTCAAACAGCTGGCAGGAAAGCTCTGAAGTGCCAAGCACTTCACAAACACACCATCCAGGTGTGCATCATCCAGACTTCAGCATGCCCGTGTAGCACCAGCAGAAAAAGCACCCAAGGGGTCACACCCACTATCTACCACCAGCGGCTTCAATCCCACAGAACAACCCTCTGCTCCGCTCCGGTAGGCATCAGAGCCAATGCACAATGGCAATCAGCCGTCTCTAATGCCACAGCCAACAGGGGCTTAAAATAAACTGCCCAGTCTGGGGCAGCACTATAATCCAGAGAGAGGATGGACAGAGCAGAAGTATCACTTATCTGATTTGCTTTGCAAAAACTAAAGTTAAAGAAAACTGAAAATCCCTGAAACTTGGGAAGGGAGGGAAGAGCAGAGAAACAATTTTATGCTGGCTATTTCTAGTGGGAAGCGTGGGGAGGGGGACTACGACTCCATGTTGCACTAAAGGTTAAACCTGCTCTCTAATCCAATTTACGACTCAACATGCACAGCACAAAACAGGCTCAGGAACAAAAGGAGTGGCAGTTCACAGGGCAGCAGGAATGCTCTGGAGGGAGCAGCGCTAAACGATAACTTAAGGGGTTATTGAATAGATTAGCGGGAACTGCAGAGAGAACACATTTGCATCTCTTTCAGCTGCTCCAGATCAGATGTGATAGCAGCCTCTGCTCTCACAGTCACTTAATTGTTCCAAGGTTGTTGAGGGGGAAAAAGTGTCTTTTTTTTGCACTGCAGAGTTCTGGGAAGAGCCATGCTTGGCTTTAAGAGCCACCTAATATTAGGAAAATTTTTATTCAGTCTCATAAAGCTGCTGGACTTCTGCTTTGCTTCAGTAAAAGCTCAATCTGTTCTGCTGCCTCTGCAGGGCAGATAGGAGCTCCAGGCCTTTGCAGGGGGACAGCCCCAGGCTACGGCTGCTCTTGGAGGTGGGTGTAGGCAGCTCCCACCCCAGACGATTACTCATGTTGCAGAACAGATTCTGCACACAAGGGGAAGAGGGAAGGAGTGAGCTGTAATGCTGTGACAGCATCTGCAATGAGAAAAGCTGCAGGGAAAGGTGAGCCTGGGCTGCAGCTTTGCCAGGTGTGCCCCTGAGAAAGCTGTGCTTAGAAGGAAGTCAGCCCCAAAAGCATGGATCTGCCCAGAGAGGAGGTTCAGCTTACCGGGGACTCTGCTGCCAACATCGCTGTCGCGGCTGTCTGCCGGCTGGTCGCTCTGGCAGCTCTCCGTGGCGCTGAGGGCAGCACCCTGCTCGCTGCCCAGGCTGCTGCGGCTCCCTGAGAGGGCAGGGGAGTGGGTGCTCCCCAGTGCCCTGCCCGTGGCCTGGCTGGGTTCCCCAATGGGTGCTGCAGGAACAAAACAGAGAGATGCTGCTGTAGGAGGGAGAAGTGGGTGCAGATGCTGGACCAGGTCCTGAGAGAGCAGCAGCCTCCCCGCTCCCAGCCAGGCACCCTCAGGAGCGGGGTCAAAACCCAGTTCCCATGCTCTGCTCCTAAAATAGCACCAGCGATTCCAGTGCTATAAAGTCAGGAGTGAGGAGCTGGCCGGAGACGTGCTGCCAGGCAGCCAGGAGCAGACCCTGAAAGGCTGCAGGCAATGGAGCGACCCACCACCAGTTTGACCCACTGACACTATTCCAGTGAGAAGGGACCAGATCCTCACCAGACACAGCTAAAGCCAGTGGGCTGCACCCATGTAGGGCAGGCAAGCGGCTGAGCCAAAACCCACAGTACAAAGGGCCAAGCATTCAAGCACTTTACACTTTCCGCCTTCCAGCCACAAGGAACAGTAACTCCTCACCCAGTCCTGCTCGGTGCTTTCTGCCTTGTGAACCTTTTGACCCCGCAGGTAAAGACTTGTCATCCAGGCTGGAAGAACTGAACTCTGAGTCGCTCTCACTATCACTAGAAACCACTGCAGAAAAGATCGGGGGGAGGAGAGAGACAGTTATTCACAATGTTCATAACACTTACCAAAGAGGGTGCCAGATGGATCCAAATAAAACATGAACAAATGCTGACTCGCTGATCACGTTCTCCTTCTCCAAAAGGAACCCTACCTGCAGTTTCCCCACAGCTGTTCACTCTTCCTCTCAAACACGATGGGCTGTTACTTTTTACAGATGATTTATAACTCTGCCGCACATAGTCCAGTGGTGCCAGCACCTGAAGCAGATGCACACACCACCAGTGCTTCTCTCCTAAATCTGACTGGGACTATGGGGACCACACCACTCCTGTGCTGCGCTTTGCTGCCCAAAGCTCCCTGCTGCAAAGCCGAGAGCCCCACGGCATGGCTGGCCTGGGAGCCGGGCTCTGCTCCTGCTGACCCCTGTGCAGGCACACCAGCAAGCCCCCTTCTCCTGCTGTTTGCCATCTCCATCGCGGGAGCAACACGCTAAGGGCTAGGCTGGGTGCAAGGCTGGTTCCTGCTCAGCTGCAGGTGGAGGGGTCCCAGCTCCACCATGAGAGCATCCACATTTGAGTAATGTGAGGAGAGGGGCTGGCTTCTTCCAAGCCACATCTCAAGTGCAGCAGGGCCTCTGCGAAGGCTCCAGGATTTATGAGGAAAACACCAGATAAATACTGAGCACATCAAATAAAAAACCCTGCAGCGATTACACGAAGAACCAGCCTTATTAGCTCATCGTCCGTTCAGCAGACACTCATCCCTATCAGCACTCTGTCTAGGACTATATTACTCCCATGTCCCCAAGGCTTAGAAGGCAAGGGTCGCTCCTCTTCCTCAAGGAGGCTGTTCCCCCATTTCAAGGCTGCTTTTCTTCCTTCTCCCCCGCCCCCAAATCCTGGCCCTAATCCTGCTGTTTTCCATCCTCTATAGTTTCCACAAGAGCTGAAGGAGCCTCATTTTGCCAGACAACTTCCCAATTGGCAGGTTGTTTCCACTTTTCCATGCAATTATGCAAGTACCTCTCCTGCTTATACCATGTGTAAAAGATAACTCGACTGCCAGCTGCTCTGGGTAAAATGAGAAAGGTGTTTTTCCATCTCCTGGGTTTTGTAATGATCTGATCTCAGAACAGAAATGATGGGGCTGAGGAGGAAAGTAACAAGAAAACAGCTGTCTTTTGTCTGAGGGATTGAACCTAGACCATTGCTGCGTCTGACCAAGGCAGATACCAGCTCTCCTGGCGGTTCAGAAGCCGTTTCAAACAGCGGGTCACAATTCCTGGTGGAAAGTACAATATTGGCTCATGTGGGATATAGAGTAGGCAACACTGCAACCTACAGCCTCTACTGTAGAAAAAGGAAGCCCCAGCTATTTCTTTATATTTATCAGTATGTACTTATAAGCTCATATTTATATGAGAAATGAGTTCCCCGTTCTGCTGCCGAACATACCCCTTTGCCCCTGCACTGTTACTCGTAGTGCCCAGCCTCACGGTGCTGCCGGGCACAGGAGGGACATGGGTGCAGCGGTACAAGGTGACAACCATGGGGCAGCAAAGACAGCTGTCAGTTCATCTCTCTACATCAGCGCTAAAATTCACTACACGTGGTTCACAGAGCTACAAACCCTTTAGCGCTGCCCCGGGCAAGAGGACGGGTATCCCGCCCCTTGCAAAGGCAAGCAAAAGCTGTCAAACATTTCTGCCAAGCACCTCTGCAGATGCTCCTGTATTCAGGCAGCTATCTGTACTACGCAAAATATTTTATTAAAAAAAAAATTAATACCTAAAATAGCGCTTTTCTGGAGTTAACATCTCTGAGGATATTAAAGCTGGCTGCCAGTGTTATTGCAAAGTGTTATTGAAGTTGCTCTGGCAGGCTGCTCCCCATGCATGCTGTGCTGCTGGGAAGCGCTGTGCAGAGGACAGGCTGCCAGGCCCCCTCCTTGCTGCCCACGCAGCTTTTCCCCCGGGCACCAGCTCCTCCTGCACCCACAGCTTTTCCCTCCTGGCACCATCAGAAATGGGACCTCTCACCTGTGGGGAAAGGGGCTGTGGAGCGAAGCCGGGCAGAGAGCAAAGCCCCGTGACAAGCAGGGGGGCTGCACTTCTGGCTAAGAGTTCTCAGAGCAAAGGTTTGGCTTTGGGCTTTGCTGTCTTAAAGACAGCTTCGCTGCATCCCAAAAGCTCCCTGGGAGAGGTGGGGGACCATATATAAATACTATTAATAACAACCCATACATACCAGGCTCTTTGCTACAAAATCCAAATCTCCACTGTGAGAATTATTCTGACTGTCCCATTGCCCAATTCCCTCAGCAAATGCACTCCTGTCCCACTTGGTCATCATCCTTTTTTGGCCTCCTAGATTCATCAAATCCATCGCTTTAGAACAGCTCCTTCCTCCATGAATCCTTTAAAAACGCTGGAAGACAGGATTTATTTGGAGAAGGCCCCAGTGAATCAGTGGAGGTGACTTTAGCTGCCTTCCCTTCTGCCGTTCAGCAGTTCAGACAGGACCAGCACAAGAGGAGGAAAACATTAATGACATGAAGGGACTCACACCGCAGAGGCAGCCCTGTCTGCTCTCATTTCCTCTGCTGCCAATAAGAGTGTATTTTACCCACTGCACCAATGTTTCCCTTTAAGGTAATTTTTCTCCCAAAGCTCCCAGACCTTCTGCTGGCACTTTCCGAAGCCCAGAAGTCATAAATCTGGTGTTCCAGCAGTTGCTGATATATCAATAAGAGTCGTTGGACGGCTGTACTTTCAGAGAATGTAACAGATTTATCCCTCTCCGTCTCCAGCTGACTGAAAAAAAAGCTCGTAAAAAAAAATATGCCGAGATAAAACTTGCAAGAAAAGCAGTATTCCCACAGGGAACAGGTCATTCATCGAGGGCCTGAACTCCTGCGGCTGCTGCTGGAGCCCACAATCGCTCTGACATGTGGTTCAACCTCCAAGCCAGAGGTACCAGAGCCTCGCGGCACAGAGAGCCGCAGGGAATGGTGGAGGGCTGCTGGGCTGCACTTAACCCCAGCAGCAGACGATGTGAGGAGGCTGTGCCGAGGCCAAGGGGAAAGGAGCACTTGGCTGGGGTCGAGCTCTAATATTGAATGCATTCATTTGGCACGGGCACGCCTGCGATGGGAAAAACCAGCCACGCTCCCTCCCACTGCCCATTGCAGGGCAGAGCTCAGTCCCTGCATGCACAAAGCCTGGCACTTCTTGCAGCTGCCAAAAATACAGAAAAAACACATGGGCATGCATGGGCACCCTGCAGCAACAGCTCTGCACGGTCACACACGCCCAGCACAGCCAAGATGCGTCGGACGTGCAGGCTGAGCACGAGCCCTTGAGCACACAGCTCCCCTGCAGCATCCCTATCATCAGCCTTTGCAAACGTGACCTCCGGGGAGTGGTGAAACAACAGCTCCTGGTCACTGAGGGTCGGAGGGTCAGAGATGAAGAGTTTTATTACATCCCAAGTGTCTCACTGAGTACAGCTCCCATGCTAGATCACACCCAGCGCTGCCCTCAGTTGCAGGAACATCTCCCAGCAGGAGGAGGGGACCAGACCCATCTGCTCTCCCCTTCAGAAGCAGCACACGTGCAGCTTCAGTGCTAACCAAACTTGTAGAGAAGTTGGATGACTCCTTGGTGGCCTGCAAAGCTCTTGACCTGACACAGCATGCTCCTCTCTGCTCCATCACTCGGGTATTTGGCCTCCAGCACACAGACGCCGGATGAACCTGCTGCATCCCCCTGCCCAGCTGCTGCTCCCATGCTCCGACAGCGCCAAGCCCAGCATGTCGCATTGCTTGGCAACGGGACTGGAGCACATTGCATTGGGAGAAACCACCGGAGACCGAGCAGAGCAGCAGGCAGCCCTCATGCCAAACAGTGCAATACCTCAGGGATCACGCTTCTTTTTTCCACCCAGTTGCTTCACATTTTTTTCTGCAGAACTCAGAGTTCAGGGGAAGGAAAGCCCTGCTGCTTACTGCTCCCCACCCCCTGACGGCCCCATCCCGCCTGACCCAGTGCAGAAACCCACCCACATTCCACCACATGGAGCAGAGCTGCTCCCCAGCACAAGAAATATTACTGCTATTCTCCCCATGACAATACATTTGTGCCTTAACTAATAGCAGGGTTCCCATGGCAACTGCTTGTTTATTACAGAAAAACGAAAGGCAATGGCAAATCCCAGTGTCAGCAAGCGCGAGAAAAATAATGGGTGTGTAAAAATAAAACTTCTTCCTGGTAGGTTTGGCGTTTCTTCCAAGAGACACGTTCCTGCAGTCCCTCAGTCCTGCTGCCTTCCCACCCTCCTGCAGCAGGCACAGCCAGAGCGGCTGGTACCCAGGGCCTGGCACTGACCCCCTCCTTTCGAGAGGAAAAGGGACACCTGAGGTTTGCCCCATCCCTGCTGAAAGACAGCTCCTGGCATGGAGGATGTCAAAGGGACAACTGTGGCTTCTCTCTCCCAGGCTCTCCAGGGGCCGTGCTGGGATATGGCTACGCCTGTGCCGGTCCCACCTCATTTGAATCCCTTAATAGCTGAGAGAGGGCTCCTCCAGCATCTCGGGAGGCGACTGGTGGGGTTAGACACGGCTGGCCGAGATAACGGAAACCTCACCGAGAGCAGCCTGTCAGAGTCAGGCACGTTAAATGCCAGAGCTCGTTCTCGAGAACATCCTGCCAAACAAGCAACAGGGCTTTACTCAGTGCCGAAAGGACGTGTTCAGATGAGGGCATACGAGGCGTGAGCTGACAAATGCTATCACCCAGGCAGAGGTAAGGCAGGCTGCCTTGTCAGCCACAGCCTCATAAAGCTCAGTCCAGGCACAGTCACAGATTCACACTGGCAATATCACAGCTACAGCATCTCCACGGGTGAAGGTGGCTGCCCTGCACATTGCAGAGGTTTCGGATGACGAACAGCAGAAGTCCCACCACTGGCAGGTGAAAAAGAGTTAAACGGAGGGGCGAGATATACAAGCTCACAGCTTCAGAGATGGATTACAGCCCACAGTGCCCATTGAAACCTGTCCAGAGGACAGGCGGCCTAACAGAGAAGGGCAACAAGGAAAGAAAGCACCAGAAAATAAAACCATAAATTAGTATTATCCAACCCATAAAACAGCAGCCAGCCAAAAATCAGAGCACAGGGAGAAAGGCAGCTCACCACCCCCATCAAAGCTTACCAAAGGCCACTTTGCTATCCTCCACCTGCTCCTTTGCTGCTCCTGCCAGTATTTAGGGGGAGACCTTCCCCCAAAACAAAACTCAACTAAAAAGCTGAACTAAAAAGCAGGCCGGGTCTGGGCTATACCTCTTTGACTCGTAATGTTTTCTGTATCATGTGAACAGAAAATACCTCATCAATCAGTTCGTTTGCTAAGACAGCTCCTTCCAAGCATCTCCTGGAGGGAAGCACAACCATGTACTGTTGATCTAATTTGTCTTTAATTATAAAAGTTACAGTAGGGCTGGGAGTGCTTTCCTAGCTGAGGCCTGAAAAGAAGGTTTGTAAACCCAACTCTCCTGAGTCCTCTTTACTGAAAGGTTATTTCCCCCTGCACTACTGATAAGATTTATCTCTATGTGGAAGAGTGCATGCTGCTGGTACGCTGAAGAGGTCTTCTCCAATTGAGGGGATCTAATAGCAGAAGACAGAAGGGGAGAGAGGCCAGACAGTTCTGCTAATCCACACCAGAAAGAAACGAAGAGAAATCAAAGCAGACTGGCAGCAGCTTTAATTCTGCAGCATCCATCCGCTGCTGAGCTATTGACCCTGAATGCTCAGCTCCTCAATGCCGAGCTGCTGTTTCCCCCCAGCTGGCTCCAGGCACAGCACTGGAGTGGGCATACGAGCAATGACAGGGTAGGCAGATGGAAGACAGGGGGGAAAAAAGCCCTCCAAGGCAGCGCTGTGAATGGGATCTGACGCGGCAGCGATCCAAGATGCCACATGTGATACAACGGTCTACTTCAATCAAGGTCTACCTCAAAGAACAGGGATGTGAGTGCTGAAGCTCATAAATCTTCAGGCTTGTAAGTGCTCTGGCCCCAGCCCTGCACAGGGCTGAGTTAATCAACAGCTTCTCCGAGACACATTTAAAGAACAACTCAGCCCTGAGCTCTCCATGCTGCAAACCTCAGCCCCCTCCCCAAGGCCTGGGGAAGAAGCTTCACCCTTTGCTGGTCTCACCTGCTCAGGGGCATCAGGCACAAAAGGACACCGCCAGCATTGGCTCACTCCTGCCCACTGACTGTAAAAAACTGTCTGCCCACTTGCTCCGGGCCCCAGGAAGACCCCAGGGAGATGCCGGGCGTGTAATTTCTAACCCAGTTCAAAGCGACCTGAGGTATCTGCCCAATGGTGCTCTGTGGAGCAGAAGCAAGGAGCAAGCAGCCCCAAGGAGGGAGGGAATGAGACCAGCCTTTTGTCAGCCTTGGCTGCACAATGATGTCCATCAGTGGCACCAGCCTACGTAGTTCAGCAGGAGTTGCTCTTTGGGCTACAGTCTGCTTCAAGTGTCTGCTTCACAGCTCATGCCCTCCTTAGCAGTCCCAGCAAAACAGTGGGGGCTACAAGGAATGGAGGAAAGCAAGGGTGGACTGAAGGACAGGGACTCCAGGAGGACTGGGGCTAGTCTGGGCCACCAATGAGCACTTAAAATAACAGTGAAACTTGAAAAACATACCATAGCCAAAAAACCCCACCACTGCCCACGTGGGAAACACACCCCATCCTGTTGGCTATCCCCTACCTCTAACAGAGAGCCTCCCCTATTAGCTGAATCCTGCTAGCAACAGGTCCTTTTCCCCCTCTCCCACCCTGTTTCCTGGGCAAGGAGGAGAGAACCAACCTTTTCCCCTGGCCCAGGTGAAGGATCGGCTGGTCCCGACGCTCTCTGCCTCCGGCACGGCTGGCTCGCTTTGCCAAGGCTGCGAGGGCAGCTCACTGGATTTGCTGCTGCTCTTCAAAGGCGTGATGTACTTGGGCAGCCCTTTGTAGAACCACGCACCAGACCTCTTCCAAACCTGTTGGAGATGGAGACGCAACACCTTAAGCCTGGATTTTTACAGCAAGAGAGCACAATCAACACGAAACGAGCTCTCCAACAAGCTCAGCCCAGCCACTCCCTCTGAGCTACCTTGACCCCACTCAAACACAGAGGGGGTCAAGCCTTCCAGCTCACAGAGCCCAATGGTTCCCCTGCACTCTGCAACTACCACAGCGTCCCAAATTTCTCCCCACACGTTGTCAGCCCAGCTTCACCTTGGTCCTTCTTCCACCACTAAAAAAATTTCAAATTTGAATGAGCAACAGGCACAGACTGAAGGAGGAGCAGAGGGTGATCATGCAAACCACAGAGCTTCTCATGTTTGCCGGGTCAAGACTAGATGTTTCTCTGATGCCATGCTTAAGTCAAACACACACTCCCAGGCTTACTACAAGGATATCAGGATGAAGTTCCCTGGCCTGCACTAAGCAGTGGGCCATTCAGATTCGGCATCTGTTGCTTTCCCATTGGGAATCCACAAAAAGAAAGGCTTCCCGGAGAAAGTAGGCACATGTCATGGGTGGCAATAGCTCCAAGCACATGCTTTGCTTAGAGTAAAACACGTCTTGCACTGGCTGGAGGGGCAGCAATTCCTGACAAGTATCTCCTCCTGGGCCAGGTCGCTTTACTTCTGAGAGTCAAAGACCAGCAGCAGCTGAGGGATGCAAGCGGCAATGCCAGGACAGCAGAAACGCTGCCTCGTGCCATACCAAATGGCACAACCTTGGCGTTCATTTCACAGAGCAATTCAGGCCAAGCCAGACCATTTAATGAGTGTGCTTGAAAACCCCAGAACAAGAAACGACACTCAAGTAACCTGAACCTGGAGCAGAAAACAGACTGTGAGTGCTAAGCTGTAATACCTCCTGTAAGAACGCCCTCTACTCTCCAATTTAGTTTTAATGCAGCTTATGATGAAGGAGCTCTATTAAGTATATTTAATATAAAGCCTGCTGTGAGCCAGAGGAAGGGAAAAGGATGGCAGCTCAGACAAGGAGAAATGGCCTCTAAAAACCTAATTCTTTTGTGCCTTCCAGCAGTCTAATAATGAGCTAATGAGACAGGGCAAAAATAAGTTAATATAGTAAAAACATCATTTTCTATTTCATGCAAGGGGGTAGCAATCTTGCACTTCTGTTCAGAGTAAAGGAGATCATCAGTGTTTCTGCTCCAAGTTCCCAAAGCATTCTGCATACAGAATCACCATGATGGCAATGGCTACAAATGCAGATATCTCTAATTACACCAATACATTTGCAATTTGCATTTAGGGCTTAATCAAAGCAGAGGGCAGTGACAACACCTGGCACTCATGAGAAGTTCTTCTCATGCAGGCACAAAAAGCAGGACACCACCATCACCATTTCACTGATGGGAGGAGACTGCTCAGCAGGTTGCCTGGTTCCTAGTCCAGAGCCATCAACACAGAGAGCTAAAATCTCTGTGTTTGGGGTCTTGAAAGCCAAGTGAAGGTGACCTGAATTCAGATGGGAACTTGGGAGTATGCTTTTTAAAAGAAGAGCACCCAGCAGAAGAAAGCAGAGCATTGCTATGACCCAGCACACACATCAGTTACTGTAAGAGTGCAAGAGAGAAGCTCGTGTGCACCACAGCAGGATGCAGAAACCAGGAGGTGAGAGCACCCTGCAATTACACCAACATTTTCCTTCTGAATAACAGCCCAGTGGGACAGTGAGTCTGCCATCCAAGTGAAAAGCTGGGAAGCCAATTCCCTAAAGGAGAGAAGACTGCAAGTTCTTCTACAGAGGGGGCCTTGGCAGGCAGGACACTTTACCAGCTCCTTCACCAGCGTGCAAAGAGCCAAAATAGTGACCCAGCCGGTCGAGGCACAAGCTGACACAGCTCCTTCTGCTACCACGTAGGGACTGCAAAGCATTTGGTACAGCTTGTACAACAGCACTCATCAGTGCAGCACAGAGACCCTTGAGGAACACACTCTGCTGTCCCCACAAAACCAAGAATCAGGAAATGCAATATCTGTTTTAAATCTGGGACAGACATCTCTACGTGGAGCTTAGCCCACTGCAACTCAGGTAAACATCCACGATGCAGGAGCTGCACACACAGGACACAGCCGGCAGAACAGGAACTGTGGCCATGGGGTTTGCAACCTGATCAGCAGAGGCTTGAGGAGGGCAGGTTGTCCGTCCCCTGCCGCACACCGGGTAGCCAGAGCACACGTATCTTCTCCGTGCAAACTACCAGGGAGGAAGCACCCCTTTCTTACAGTCGTTCTCTGAACAGACCTTGCAACATCTGTAATTTAATTTGAAGCGCTGAAGAGACCTATTATCTTCAGGCGAACTACAATTTAGGCACACCATAAAACCAATATCAGACACGGCAAGGATTGCTGTAAGAAAGGGCTGGTCACCCCAAGGTTTCTCACTATCTCAAAGCAAATCCAGCTATAGAGAGAGTTAATGACATAATACACCCAGCTCTGATGCAGTAATACTAGTATAAAATTGATTCTATGCATACATATTCTCTTGAAATTGATGCTTCTAATAGAATTTAGTGTCATTACAGCAGTACTGAAATTGTTTTGAAATCAGCTCTAAAATAGCTGCAGCAAGATGCTCTCCCCTATATTAATTTAGAACCTCTGCCTCCCCCCAGGTCAGCAGCGTGCCCCAACCGAAACGACCGCGGTTCACGTTCTGTTCTGCACATGGGCACACAGGTTAGTTTTAGCATCCATGCATCAAAACAAATCGATGTTGCTGACTGCTGTTGATGGTAGTTTCATTGATCCTAAGAGCGGCCCGACAGCAAAGTTCTTGCTTGATTTTAAATTAATAAATCTGTAATGGTGCTTCAAGAACAAAACTCCTGTTCATTAGCAGGAGTTTGCTCTTTCCAATGAGGAGAGAGTTTTGCTCCCGTGAGCCTCATTGGCATGTAAGGTGAAATCCAGCCCCAACAGCAGCGTGAGTTTGGGTGGAGCTGGAATTTCACCAGCGAAAGGGACAGCGAGCCCCTTCAGTCTCTTGCAACAATCCAATTTTAAGTGACATTGATCATCCCTTGCTCTGAGTGCTTGACAGAGGGGAATAAAGATCTGTATCTGCATTATCCCAGATGAGGACGTGGTGGCCCAGCACGTGGCTCAGAGCAGAGCAGCCACACCATGGTTCACCAGCTGCAGCTGTCCCTGGGCCACTGCGCTCAAACTGGCCCAGCCAAACACAACCAAAATCCACACTAAATATTGACTTCCTTCAGGCTCCTGTCCTTCTGCCTCCCCTGACACCTAAACCACCCTAAAGCAAAGTGGGGGAGGACACGGGGAAGAAGAGCTACTTTAGCAACACACTCCTCTTTTTATTACTTCAAACCAATTTCAATGGCCATGACAAGCCCAGAGAGCTCAATGCCTTTTATAACCCTGATAATATTCCTATTAAAGTTGCATCAAGCCATCATTACAGCTACAGGATGAGACAGTCAGAAGCAGATGCGTATTTTTATCTAGCACATTCAAGTGCAGCCTGTAAATGGGACCTAACGGAGAATCACTGGGCCCTAGTGAAACGCATGTTACTGCTCAAACTTCTCCCTCCTCTTTCTCCTTCTCTGAACATACAAGTGCTAAAACAAGCTCCTAAACAGAGAAAACATTAGGACTTGCTGACCAAGGGATGGGGTCCAAGCTGAAGGAATCGTAACAGATGCTTGCAGCCCCCCTGGAGTTCGCTTCACCAAGCCACGAGTCCCCCAAACAGAGATGCTTAGAAAGGCTCTTCACTACAAAGCCACATTTTGCTCTACCACCTGCTGCTTGCCACACAGTAGCTGTTCTCATTCTGCAGCCCCCTTCCTTCGCAGCAGCCCGGGCTGGGCTGTGCCAGAGGAAAACAGCTACCTTTAGCTTCCCATGCTGCCATCGGCGTTATTAGCTCAATCCCCCAGCAGCCGAAAGGCGGGGGAGCAGGTTCTCCTGGGCTACGATGCTTAATGAAGAGAAAGGCACCTACAAATGCGACCACCCTGGGAGGACTTCGTTGCCATTGCACTCACGCAGCACATGCCCACACACTCACTTTGTCCCAGCTCTCCACCATGGCTCTGGCACGCTGCAAACCACTGGCAGGGAGAAAGAGCAAGCACTCTTCAGCTTCGTTATTTGCATTCATCTGCTTTTCCATAACACAGAGATTTCCAATTACATTATTTACAGCAATCTGTTGTCAACTCCCACATTCGGCACTTGAGGATGAAGAAAATTAAAAGGCAGTGAAATTGCTATTCGGAGCTTTGTTTCCGGAATAGCAAAATCTATCGCACCTCTGACCCCAACGTTTCTCGAGCTGCAATGGCTGCCAGCCTTCAACGATTTATCATTCCCCTCTCAATCAGGCCTCTTTTTTTCCTGTGGCTCTATTCTAGAGGACACTATTTTGAGTCTAACCACTTGCTACCACCCCCCAAAATAATATGGCAGGCTATTGATGAGTTCTTTGAATTGCAAACAGGTGCACATCGCTTCGATTCAATCCAGAGTCACCCAAAATAAACACTCCCCTCCATCAGCGTGGTATTTTGCCAAAAAATCATCATGCCAGGCAGGAATAACCCTGCGCTATGTTGGTTTATAATGTTCAAAATGGTATGAGTGTATATGTGAAAAGGGAAGCCCTGGGGGCAAAAGGGGAGGAGACAACTCTGTTCTTCCATTGCAGTAATCTTCTTCCTCTGCATGGTTTATTGTGATAAACCAAGAAATGCAGCCAGCCATGAAAATGCCATTTAGTGAAGGAGAAGAAATTAAAGGGAAAGTGAAGCAGAGGGGGCAAATTAAAACTTTAACAGGTCCCTGATAGCTGACACTCTCTTTTGTATTCGATGGGGTTTAAAAAAAGCTATCTCCCCCCACCCTACTTAAACTGTTTTCATTATCGCTACAATTTTGGATGTGTCAATTCAAATGTAAATGTGCACAAACGCTTCCAAGAGGATTTTAATTACGATGATAGCATCGCTAATTATGGATATAAAAAAAATATATATAAAGTGGTAATTCAGGAAGGTGCTTTGCAGAACCTGGTGGTATCAGTCAAAACAAGGCTGTGTAGAGAGTTAAATGGCTGAGCAGGGATTTGACGAAACACAGCAGGTCCCATTTCCCCTTCAGGCCAGGAGGTGACAGGCAGACTTCAGCCACATGCGACTAATTCAACATGGGTATTGCTGCCCAAGCTGTTATCAAGCTCACGTGCTCTGCCAGAGGCCTGGCAGCAGGGAATCATTCCAGCTGTATCGTAGCTCCTCCCAGGCAGTTTTGCTCCTCTGACAGCCGCTGCAATAAGCCTGTTTTGCTGGAGGACTTTCTCCCTTTCTACCCTGCACTCTCATTCCCGTGGGTGCATCACTGCTTCACTGCCAAGTTAGCAAACAGGCTCACTGCAAACCCACGGCCAACGTTTGCTACAGTCAGGGATCAGCGCCCCTGATCGTGCCATGGGACTCCATACGCATGCAGAAACAGGACTGCCCCAAGGAGGATAAGCCCTCCACACTCAGTCTCCAGAAAGGCAATGCAAGATGCAAAGCCAAGAAAGGCAATGCAGCACATGGAGGAGGGAATAAGGAAGGGAGATTCTTGCCCTCGAAAGTGAATGTGAGCTTGACTGACTTTGCTTCTACCCTTGCTTGCAGGAACGATAAAACACAATCCACACCTGCTTTAATTCCATCACCATCAGAAGACACTGCAAATGGGCCAGTTCTGGCCTAAAGCAGATGAGGTCTATCTTATTTCAGGAAGAAGAGATGCACTTATGATGCAGGGGTGTCTGCTGGTCCTTGGGGATGTTCTCTTTGCCAGGAGGAATATCCAGGCTCTGTCAGGTCCCGGCTGTGTGAGAACACAGTACTTTCCTCCCAGTGGCTCTCAGGCAGCTCAGAGACCCTCACCCTGCCTGTACACATCATGCTTGGCAGCTCGAGTGCTGCCATACACACCGTTTTGCTTCTGGATGATTGGGACACTAGCAGCAGGCAGAATCCATTAATCACCTCCACTCTCCAGAAATAAGACAGTGTCAGAGAGACCTGTTCCTCATTGCCATGCAGCACAGCCTTCCCAGTGGAGGTTTTTTGAAGGAAACAGGAAGCAGCAAAGAACACTTCTGAATGGCCGAGGCTGGGATTCCCAAAGGGATCTATGGGCATCACGCATTCATCTCCAACTGAAAAACCAATGTAAACAATAGCTTGTTACTTTGGTCTTCAGTTTGACCCAGGCATACTGATGATTTCATTGTAACTGAAGCCAGCACAGATTCTGTCCACACAGCAAAAGGGGGAAGACAACTACCAAATGTCACTAAACTTACCCTAGCTTAAATCAAGCCTACAGGGATAAATAATAACAAGGAAGATGGAGGGATGAGAGCTTTAGCATGTATGAACAATGCTGCATACTTTAGCTGTTAGCTGGTATATGCGAACGTCCAACCCCACCATCCTGGCTTGACATCCTGGTGGGCCACAAGACTCAGGTGCTCACTCAGTGTGTGGCAGAGGCTAAAGGGGACAATTATAGTCCTAGGCTCTTGTCCCAGCCAGGTGACACTTATTAACTCCAGCCAACATCACTTAGTCCACCCAGGTTTCCGAGTGACCTCCCTTTCTCACTTCAGTGCCTGACTGTCTCTCACTAACAGAGTTCAGAGCTTCATAAATATCATGCCCAAATAGCTTGAGCGGTGGTTTAGAAAATTACAGACGGCGATCAAAGCGCTGATGTGGAAGGAATCACCTAGCTTGGAAACACCACATCTCATCACGCCTGCTGGGGGGGGCACTCCAGACCAGCATGAAACACTCACCCACTAGAGCTGGCCACGTTTAGGGGTCTGAGCACAGCCTGACAATTTGGGAGGTGTTGCCAGAGCTCTGTGGCCTGGGACAAGCCTACTTTAAGCATGTGCTTCGTTGGCATGGGCTAAAGAAGAACCTTGCTCAGTCACGCTGTGCATTGAGAAGGGGAGAGAAGGGCGGTATTGGCTTGTTACTGCATCACACAACCCAAAGTGCTTTGGTGGGCTCCTGAAGCTCCCTGCCTAGATCCCAGGAAATAAAATGGGGCTGATACCTACTCACCATGCAGGGGATTCAGAGGTTAGACAGAAACGAGAATATCTGATCCCAAAAAGCAAACATCCATCTGCATCATTGAAAGCAAATATAACCTTCAGCAAAGAGCATGGCCAAATGGGTTTGGTCCAGAGCAGATGGCCATACAAGACAGATCCAGATCACAGACAGCAACAAGGAACTGGTTGTGAACACAAGCCCTGAAAAGAAAGCTGGTAATTTAGTGCATGCCCTGTAATATCAAGACACCTGAACCAGCTTCAGGGACTGCACTAGTACCAGCCGTCAGCCTGAGGCCTAAGAGTCTCATCTCTTCCTTACACAGACTCTTAGGGAAGACCTGATCAAAGTCACTTTTCAGGCATTTATTCTGATATTGCCTCAACTTCCTCGCCCTGTCTGACATGCCTCAAGGCTTCTGCTAATTCTCAATGCTTCCCTGCCTTCCCCCAAAATAAAAGCAGAGCATGTGGGAAGACAGAGGGGATGTATGACTTGATGCCTGACTGCGTGTCCACACTGTGACCCTTCCAACCTTCTCCTGGTCAGGGCACCAGCACCACCACAAACAAGAAAGGAGACAGACTTGAACTGACCTTAAAAAGAATAAAAAAAAAAAAATGAAGCTTAGGGTTGGGAGGTAAGATGAGGCTAATTTTTTAGTTAGTCTAAGAGGGAAAGTTCCATCCATTTTCATTAGGGAAGCACTTCGGCCATATCTCAGGTTTCACACAGGGAGCAAGCTCTGAAGGTTACTGTACCTTCACACACCAGTGGCACATAACACTTACTGGACAGGTTAATATTCTTCTCTGTCCAGTGACGGCAGCTCCTCGTTATTTTTATAAGAAATAGGAAAAACAAACCAATTACACAGTGGGGGATGAGGGGAAAAAAATACAGAAAGAACAGAAAAAAAAAGAAATAAAGTCAATTTTAGTCCCCTACCCACCTCCCTGCAGGACACAGAAAATATCTTGACCTGCCTCACTCTCTGTTTTGGAACCTCCATCTGGAATTCAAAACATCTGGATGATTCAGTGTATCAAATTATTAGCAATATCCAGGGAGCTGAAATGCTCTCTGCCTGCCCTACCCACACTGCTGCTCAAAAGTTAAAGGCCAGCAGCATCCATGTACCCCTCAACCTACCTGAACATGAACTTTGCAAGTGCTCCCACAAAGACAAACCCCTCCTATGTAAAATCTAAGCAATGCTAAGTTTCCACAACTAGTATAAAAAACATTCAGCATCTCAAACACCTGCACAAATGCTCTCACTACACTTCAAAAATTGATTTAGCACAGCACCCAGGTTTCACAGTTGGTTGCAGTGGTCAGAAATAGCTGCACTGGATTGATGTTCAAGGACCACAAGCAAAAGCCCAAAATAAATTGACGGGAACAAGCAAAAATCCTTCTGTAATCACAGAACAAATTCACTGACTTCACTTCACCGTAGAGCAGCGAGCCCTGATGTTGGTGGATGTTGGCTGGCAGACAAGAACTGAGGCACGCCATTACTTTTTGCAGTGTAAAGTCAAGGATGAAGGATATAAAAATTTAGAGACCTACATTAGAAGTCTCACACGCTGGCAAGTTATGGGATTTTGCAGGCAGGGAGGAAAACAGACTTAAAAGCTGCAATCCTAGTTATTTTTAGAGGGACAAATATTGCAGCTATGCTACAGATCTCTCCAGCTGTATTAAAGAACCAGTGTTAGCCAAGTTTATTTGCCACAGAACTAGGAGGGAGAGTGCAGCAGCAAAAGGTAACAGTCTCTTTATCACCATAGCTAGAAAAATTCCACAAAGCCATACAGGCTGCAGGGGCTGGTGTGTTTTTTTTTCCCTCCACCCCCTCATAAACCAAAGTTGTCACCATTGTGTGTATTCATCGAGACTGCCTGGCCTCCCAAAACCCATCCCAAGCTCCCCTCCCAGTGCCCAGGCACAGGGAAGAGCCCACGCACACTCAGCACAGACTTGGGGCAGGTAAGTGGATGCTGCTGAGCCCCATCTCTCCACAGTTGCAATTTACCTCTCTCTGTTCACTGCAGATCTTGCACAACCAAAGGGGACGTTTCTGGGTTCCAAAGGTTTCTATTCCGCACTTGGTGCAAACTTTCTGAAACAAGGAGAGAGAAAAAAAGGAAAAAAAAAAAAGGTGGCGTTAGCAACTCCCCACAGCCATATAGCCCTTGGGAAAGAGAAGGTCAAGAAGCATCTGTCCCAACAGTTCTGTTTTGCTTTCCTTAAAAACCTAAATATGGCACAATTTTCTTATTTATCCTGGAGAACCACTGATTGCAGGAAACTGCTTCAGGTCTATATGGACATGAGACAAAAGCAAATCTACAGTGCAGTCCTTGACTGCATGTTGAGAAGAGAACTGAACAGGGCAAATCAAACCCCATGACCAATAGGCATATTTCTAGAGCATTTTTTTTTATTCCTCTAAATCCTAAACCCCAATCACTGTGGCATGGAAAGCAGCTGTAACCAAGTACAAAACAAGCACGAGTTTGTGCAAGACTGGAAATCCTCCCTTCCCTCACACACGTAGTCTTAAACCCCATGGCCTCCCCTCCCTTTCAGCACACACTCAGGAGCTATTGATTTGTGGCTGCTTAGGAAGTGGGCACAACCGTGCCTACATGCACATTTCCTGAGCAGAATGCTTGATAGCGCCGCACGGCCTCTATTGCTACACAAGGGAACTTTCATGTCTCCGCTGGCATTACAAGCCATTTACAACCTGAATCGCCTAATATTATATAATGAAGCTGATGTGTATCAGGCTTGGCTTACAGCTTGAATGAGAAATTGGATGAATTCTTTGATCCTCACAGAGCAAAAGCCATTCACAAGAGGGCCCTGGAGAGCAAAACCTTGCTTAGAGAGACATGTGAATTTAATCTCCCCAGCTAAGGTTTTACATATCCCCCTAACTAGGCTGCTCCTCTGAGCCAGGAGGTCTGTGTACAGGGACGAAAGTCTCAGTGGCTCACTCAGCCCTCAGTGCCCACGCCTGGAGAAGAGCGGCAGAACGATGGTACCTGAGGCAATGGCTTCATTGCATGAATAAACGCACCCAACTATTCTGCTCAGCGCAGCCCAGAGGCAAGACTGTCCCTGACTCATGCTGCACAGAAAGCAGGAGGCAGCCCCAGCAGCCCCACAGAGGTTGGTGCTCCTCTCCATCTCTCAGTTCCTGTCCTCACCCTCATCCTCCCAGAGAAATAAGAACAACCTCTTGGGTCTGGTGCATCAACACTCAACATGGTGCTACCCAAGCCAAGAGGGACTGCAGATGCAATTAGCAGACACCACCTGAACTCCCCCAAATTCTCCCTACCTCAAACCAAAATCTGAGGGAGCAACTCAGTCCTAAATACCCTCAAAGATCCCAATCCCCATACGTATAGCACATTCAAACACTCCCTCTAGTGGAAGCTTCCAAGTGATTTTATTCCTAGCCATAAATTTTGAAAGTTCCAATATAAAACAGGGCTTTCCTCCTCCCCTTCTCTGCAGACTAGCTGGAAAATCGAGCTTCGCTCACAACCCCTCAGAAGACGACATAAAAATCAAGGACATTAAACGCAGCCCCATTCCTCATTAAATACAAGATAAAGCACTTTCTTCTCCTACTTATGCTTCACCTGTTATAGATGATACTGACACCTTCTGCATGGTAAATGACACATTATGCTTTGTCTAACTACTGCTGTTGTTAACGTATCTAGATTTGCATACATCTTTGTCTTGCCATAATGCATTTATTTCTAAGATAATAAAAACTAATATTAAAAATATTCTTCATAAAACAGAAAGCAGCACTTAGAAAATCCACCAGGCTACAAGAAATACGGAACCTCTATTCAGCAGAAGGGACTTGCTGAAGGTAAGTTCTTTGCTATGTTGCAGATGCATCATTACAACAATCCCTGTTATTGAATTAAACAGGCTGCAATGAGACAGTAACAGAGCAATGCTAGCAAGAAAAATATGAACTTTAAAAATCCATAATTCCCTGACAAGCCATTGCTTATTGCATACAACACTGCACGAGTGATGGATATCCCTGGACGAGAGGGAACAAGCTTAAAGTAACAGTCCGCTCTGTGTGCTCTGTCGAAGGGCTGACTGTTCTCTGAGTTCACTCAACAACATTAAAAAGCAGTAAGGGGAGAAGCCCAGGGCAGCGAGCCAGCATTGCTCTGAGCTTGCACACAGCTGAAAAGTGCAGCCAAGCTGAAAGCAGCTGCAAAATGCACGCTGGAAAAGTAGGGTCTCACCTTAAATCAACCTGGATATGAATCCTCCTGAACTGTCCAACAGACTCCAGACAAAAAGGGAATAACCACAGAAAAACCCATCCTTTCTCTGGGGTTTTCTGGTGAGAGCCCTCCCGGAGCCTCAGGCTCATGCAGCCTCACTAGCTGGAGGGGTTACTACCCGCAACTGCAAATGGACAGGGCAGGGAAGTGTCTGCGCCAGCTTTTGCCTCCTCATTAGTGTACAAGGCTCATAGGAAAGAGGTTAGAAAGTGCTGTGGCAATGTGACCTAGCTGGCTTCGGACAAGGTGAGAGCAGAATCGCCAAGGGAAGAAGGCAAGAATACAGCACATCCTGTTATTCTGCATGCTCGAAATTCCGGAAACAGCTAGCCGTCTCCTGTCTGCCATCCAGCCCTTTATTCTCCACAGGCATGTGCGCACAGAGCTCGTGCTCCTCTCCAAGAGAGCTGCCCTGTAGCTCCTGTTTAAACCAGACCTTTCACTTCCCAGTACGTTACTGCTGCTTCCTTCCCCACCCCTTCCTAAAAAGCTACTTTACCCTTGGCTTAGGACCCAGGGATTCAACGATTTGCGTTTACTTTCCCAGTCACTGCCTTACAAGCAATCCTCTGCTTAACCCCTGCCTCAGTCAAGCTACTTCTGCAAACTGGATCCAGGGGAGAAACTCACTTGACAGCAAAGACAGTACAGCTCACAGCAGCTCCCTGCCCAGAGAGTACATATGGAGGGATGCTGGGACCTCAGTTCGGACTGCAAGGGGCACCCACCTCCCTTCCCTCTCTTACAAGAGCTCTAAGCCCAGCAGTGCTGCAGCCAGCTGTGGAACAGTGCAGGCCCAACCCGGCAGCCTGCTCTGCATGAGAACTGCATCTCACAAACTCTAGCAGTGCCAGCACGAAAGGTTCTTCAGCGGGGTCTGCATGGCTGCTTAACCACAGAGGTGCTAACATGCACCACTCCATGGTAAAGGAGCAGGTTTTACTAAGTGCTGTCCTGTGGGCTCCACGGGACAGGGTGGGTGACACGGGCAAATGTCTCCTTAGCTCCAGTACCCATCAGGGACAGAGTCAGCACAGGCTGCTCCCTTCCACCCTACCAGCACCAAGTCAGAAACACTCCTGCACCCAGCAGGCACCCTCACCTCTCCCCAGGCAACACGCTGAGGGAAAGCCACTTACAGAGGTATCTCCCCAGGGAAAGATGGGCTTCAAGTGCAGGAGAAACAGCCTCCCAGCAGAGGGAGGATAAGGTGGTTGCCTTGGAGATCATAATCTCCACAGCAATACAGATTAACCCCTTAGCTGCAGAGTCTAGACGAGAAACACTCGTCCCCTGGGGCACTGGTAGAACAGCAGTCTCCCTGCAAACTGATGCTGCATTTCAAACAGCACCCATGCACTCCTGCCAACAACATATACAAACACGGGCAGTCATTGATGCACAGGCTAATTTATGTCTCAGGGTTGGAAACCTTACACTGGTTTGGAACTTCAAGATGGATTTGAGTCCTCTGAAGAGACACGTTACTGGAAGGTCTAAGGGCAGACCTTGCAGTAAGTAAGAGTAAAGCACACAGACCCTTTTGAGTTGCCTCTGATGGCCATACATTCCTGTCCCTTCTCCCACTCTGCAACCCCAGAGTGGGAGGTGCAGAGAGGGCTGAGGCACCCCACCTCAGCACCAGGTGCAGTTTAGGCACATCAGGATCCTGAGGAATAAGATAACCAGCGTGCAAGAGAAAACCTGATGGTTTGACAGCACCGACCTAGACAAGTGGGGCTAAGATAAGTTAACTCTGTAGAGCTATCTAGCTCCCGAGAGGCCTAGTGGCCTTTTCTGGACAGATTTGCTACTAGGAACAGGCAGAATCCATGTGACCAAACCCACCTTTTTGCAATCCTGACAAAAGACCGACGTGCTGCCCAGCAGCCCGAGCAGTTCACTGCAGAGCAGACACTGGGAGAGCCCGTTGCCCATCGCGTTCTTTCTCATGTTCTCCAGACGCTCCACCAGGCGCCTGCGGGGAACGGCAGAGCAGAGGTCACAGCACTCACCTTGGAAATTGAAGCACATGGTACTGAGGCATGCCGAAAGCCTGCAGATGTGTGCTCCAGACTCAGCCTACCTTTGCTGCTTCTGTGCCGTTCTGGGCCCCTTGCTGGGACCATAGGTACTTTCACTTCAGTCTCTGCACTCAGTGTTTCCTATCAAGTGGCTCTTGGACTTCAGGGGATACAAACCTCTGTAAATCCATCTACCAATGCTCACCAAGCCCAGAATAATCAAAACTGCAAATACCACTGACAGGCCTGACTCAGCTAGTGGGTGCAGCACAGACAGCTCACAAGAGGTGCTTGGTCCCAACACCCTTTAGGAGCTCAGTGTCACTGGGGCCACACAGTCTCAGCACAATGATTTCCTGCCTGTAGAGCAAGACAAGCATTTAGTACTCAGATCAGGGCAAGTCAGACAGCACCGGGGAAGGGCAGCAGAGTTAGACCTGCCAAGCCCTGCTCCATTCTTACGTACACTCCCTGAGAGCAGCACTGCAGGCATATCACACTTGCCCACATCCCATTAGAAGCAGGAAGGCCAGACTGAAGCCATCAGACCAAAATGAGCCCGGCTGCAGTACAGGAATGCCAGTAACTGCTCCCTGCTCCATTCGACAGCCCGCTTGGAAGACAGGAAGCACATATGTATGCACAATGTCCATAGCAGCAGGACTACGAAAGGGAAGGAAGGCGGGATAAGCAATTAGGATGCAGGATGTGGAGAGCATGCAGAGCAAGGCTGCTGTCATGAGATCACTGCTTGGCAATTCTCAGGCATCCATTTGTAGATGGGGACAATAACAGCCAGGCCATTTATCAGGGGCAGCGACCAGCCGCAGCCATGCGCGTGCATGCGGCTCAGGGAGGAACCGCAATCCTGCTATCCATGCAACCCCATTCTCATTAGCGCTAATGTCCCATCAACCAAGCCCCACACTGAGAGGAAGGCAAGGTCTGTTTGAAAGAGGTACTGCCTATGGTGATGAGGTCAGACAGCACAGCCAGGATGAGCCATCATTATTGGATTTATGATCCTTGACTTCAGCACAAGAGAACTCCCCGGAGTTAACGAAGGCATTTCAGAGAATGCTTCAGCATGGGAACAGCAAGGCTCTCGCTTTCTGCAAGCTATACCAACAACTGCACAGGAACGATTGGCCCCTGAGGATCGCTGGCTGCTTCTGGGGCTGCTGGGGTCTCCCATATATCATGCAAACATCACCATCAGTTCTCATTAGCACTCACTAATGTGCACAGCACAGGGACAGAGTGAAGCACAGGGGCAGGAAGCTGGGCCTGCTGGACATGGGATGGGAGTCACTGGGGTTTCCTGTCTCGTGAACACGAAACACCACTGGGAAATGCTGCAGGACTGCCCAGCTCCCCAGCTTTAAAGGCAGTCAGTGTAGGATGACTACAGACACAGCTGAGGCCAGACCTCCAGCAGGACTGAAAAGAAATGGAAATCTGAAGCAGCAAAAGGATGCCCATAAATTAAATAATTCAAGCTAGCAAACCCCTTCCAGAGGGCTCAGCCAACTAGAACATAAACTCATTCACTGCTCCAGGCAAAATCCCAGGGGGCTGCCACAGACAAGGGAAAACCTAGCTGTGCTGCCAGCAGCAGTTTCTGAACCATGCCGTCCACTAGCAGTGGGCACAGCTGCACAGCTCGGCAGCTTCCCCAGCCTCTTCCAGAGCCACTGGGGCAGCTGCGTTAGCACAGGCTGCATTTACCAGGGACTGTGTCAGTAGCTGCAACCACAGCAAGCCCCAAGGCTCAAAGAAGTCACAAGAAAGGCTTGAGATATGGGGAGAAGGAAAACATCACATCCTTTCCAATGTTCAACACCTCCAAACAAGCAACATGGGAGGGGAAAATAACTGACCTATGGGATGCTCTGACTGATGGAGGCTGAGCTCAGGCAGTCAGGAGAGCCACCCCTCCATCTGCGCTGACCTTTCCTTCTGAGGGAAGGGGACAAATGAACGTGACTGTACCCAATGCGCTGCTGCTCGATGATGTCCAATTTCTCCGCCTTGCGGATGACTTCCAGAATGACCTCAAGTTCCTGCGGGCTCAGAGCCTGCATCTTCCTCTGCTTCTCAGTCTGGAACGTGTGCACCGACCAGCCCGTCTGGAGCCTGCGGGAGGGGGTGGAGGGAAGAATTAAGCTGTGAAAGGAAAGCACAAAACCCCTGACCTGCCCCACAGGCCAAACCTGCCAGGCACACAGAGCTTTCGTCAGCCTTCCATCAGAGAAGTCTGTTCCCTGGCTAACGCCCAAAGCAGGAGTCTCTTCTCACTGACCAGATCACCACGTCACTCCTCCAGCAGCACTGAGTGCTGCACTGTCTCTCCCTGCTCTCTCATTTCCCTTTGTGCTCCAGTTTGTATTTTACGACTCCATGTCCTCACTCCTGTTTGACTCTGCCCGTAAAGAAAACTAGTGCACCTAGGGCTGGGTATCCTGGGGGTACCCTTGCAGGGACGGGTACTGGTGCCAGACACCACAAATGCTAACAGCAGACTCCGGAACACAGGGAGTACCTGCACCCTCCTCCCTCCAGATCACACATTTCTAAGGTCCTCAGTTCAAATACACAAATCACCAGGCACGCTTGGAAATATAAATTTGGCAACTTCCTCCCTTGGTCTAACCCAGGCCCGCACGAGGACTTTAGCAAGCCACTTCCCTCTGTGCTTCACATACAGCAGCTGACTTCTCCTTAGCTCACTTGGGGACAGGCAGGAGCTTTCACAGCTCAATTAATTACCATTCAGTAGGGGTTTAGAGGTCACTGGATAAAGTCACAGCTGCTAGCAGAATGCAGGGCACTATCAGACACAGCTGTCTTTACTGAGGCTTTCAGGTGAAGGCTGGAGAAGTGGCAGTGGTGTGCACTGTTCACACTCAGGCAGTCCCCTCGGACACAGGGTGACCTCCTATTTTCTAACACTCTGCAGCAGGCTGACCCCAGAGGTTCAGACAAGAGCAGAGGTGGCAGTGGCAAGGTACTGGCTGCCAGAGAAGGAAAGCATCCAAGAAACACATGTAATTCTAGTGCTTGACTCATCTCCATCCATTTTGTCTTCAGGTTATGCAGTAATTTAACTTCAGGGGAAAATGAGATCAAATGACAAGTTCCTAAAACAAAAGAGAGCTGGCAGCTGGGGGATGCTATCAGTGATATTTAGGGTGCTGCAGAGATACGAGCCTGCCTCCAAGCCCTTCCTTTCAGCCAGGGGAGGGCTGGTGGGATGGACTCCCACCACACACCAGCCGGGCTGCAAACTCCACTGCAGGTGGGCAGCTCCGGGCAGCAGCCAAGCACCCAGCCCCAGCTTAGCAGGCTCCCATCGCACCCAAGCAGCACAATTCTAGGGAACAGAGGGGTCCGCGTGACAGGCAAACTCCTGCCTCCCAACCAGGCTGTGGATGCGGCCGATGGGCCAGCGCTCCACACAGATACCAGGAAACCATTCAGGCCAGAGCTGAGGCTGGAAGGAGAGGAGGGAGGTGGCAAGGACTCACTTGGCACGCAGTGCCAGCTGCCGGTCGTTGGGGCACACCCACTGGCCTGTCCCACTGCCAAAAATCGTGTCAGCCATGGTACCAGGGTGGGGAGGAGAGGCAGGGATCACACCTGTAAGAAGCAAACACCAGCATTGAGCACAGCTGCCACCCCACCCTCAAGAAAGCACAGGGAAGCACTTGGAACAGCCTTATAACTGTCCTGACGGGCCGCTCTTTTAGCAAGCAAAACAGAAGTGATCTGCCGGCGTCACACACAGTGCAAGTAGACAGACTGACACCCACAGACAGCAATAAAAACATACCATCACCCTCATAAAATATAAGCCAATAAATACCTTCAAATACCTTGAAGACAAGGCTGGAAGTTTAGATTTTATGGTACTCTGAAAAAAAGCCAGAGACTCTTTGTCAGTTCTGATTTTTCATTTCAAACTAGAGGAAAGTGTTGTTTGTAAGAATAATCTCTGCCTCACCACCTCTAGAGCCCCAACACTGCAGTACTGACAGAGAAAGCCACTCGAAAGGACACAAAGAAGCTACAGTTCCTTTTTTTAACCTCTTAATGGGGTAACAAACAAAAACCCACGCGACAATCAGCATGAATAGTGGCAAGTCATTTCGTTCATTAAAACTGCCTCCATAATAGCCTGATATTTATAACTACAGCCTACAATAGCAGCTTGTTTGCATTCTGTGATGTTGAAGACAGCACCTCTTGCAGCAGATCTCCTACTGTAACCACCATGGTCATACCAGCACTTCCTTGTGTTCAATGATGATTTCACTGTGATCTGATCAGTAAAGGCAGCAAGAGCTAACTTCCAAACACATCCCCAAAAGGGACTTTGCAGCTAAGCAGTTTTGAGTCCTACCAGCAGCTCAGATGAACAGAAAGCACCAAGGGACAGACACAGCCAAAAGATTTCCATGGAGGCAAAACTAGTCTTGATGTACCCAGCTTTTCTCCAGCTGGATTTGCTCTCCAGCAAAGCAACTGTCTCAGGAGCCCTAATGCATAAATTTCCAGGTATTAATACTTACCTTCCCCAAAACAGACACTTGCCAGCTTTGAAACCATACCTGCTGGGCAGAGATAACGTGGTTAATGCTGTTTGGCAAACACAAATCAGATACAATAGCAAGCAAGGTATATCACCTGCCAACTGTGCAGTAGTTCCCAAGAAAACACATGTTCCAGTCTCAATCCACAGCACACTTACCCCAGCAGTGCCCACGGTTCAGCGTGCTGCACCTACGCCTGCTATCTACTGCTGACACACAAGAGCTTTCCGCTTCTGTGCCAGGCGTGGAGGCATCACAGGCTGCACGACCTTGGCCCTCTTACACAGGCAGGCACGCAGCTTGTGCAAATCGATCTCCCTCTCTCCCTACGCTGAGCTCACATGTGCCACGCACGCCACACTCACCCTCCAGCACAGAAACATTGACCTGTGTTAGAGAACTGACAGCTATCTTGTGCCAAACCCCACGTCAGCCCTGAGAGCCAAAACGGTTACAAACAACGAACCAGTTCCCTCCTCTCTGACCATACAATTTCTGGAGAGAGTCTGAAAATTCAGCGCTTATAACAGGCAGGAGAGAAGAGAAGGAATTCCACACGAAGAACAGATTTCTTTCCGTGCAAGGGGACAGATGTATAAAAAGGTTGAAGGCTCTAACAATTCAGCATAATGCTCAGCAGCACAGTCCGACTGTACAGCAAAATGAGGCCTGGAGGAGATGGGAGGCTGCAGGAAAGGTTTGGCAGAGAAGGAGGGCCGAGACAGAAAGGACAGACAGAAGTGTCACACACAATTTTTTAAACCTTTACTACCTTAGTTAAGGTGATCACTTGTGAAAGGGATCATCCCTAGAAGAAATCCCTGAACCCTGGCATCTTTGATTTACCAACTACTTTCCCCGCCCTGCTCAGTGCCACACATGCTGTGGGTTTGCATTTCCATTTTGTCCCAGAACACCTCCTGCTCTTTTCACCTTCTTCACGATCTCAAGCAAGGAGAGAACGCAGTCCCCGCACACGTCCCACAGCAGGTCACACACAGGGAGCAATCAAGCATTAACAGCAAAAGAATACGGAGGCTCCCGCCCCCAGACCAGGGTTAGAAGCAGAGAAAAGCTACAATTTCACGCAGAACGGCTGACCTGGGATTTTCCAGATATTTTCTAAGCCTATGATGTGTTGTTACAGGATTATACGCACATGTACCCCCACACACAAATGCATACATTAAATTACTCTTCAGATATACCACATACTCTTCCCTCACACACACCTGAAGAACAGCACAGCCCACACACTCAATGTCCGCTGGCGAGGCTGAATGCACACACCATACCAACGTGACCAGCACTTGGCAGCTGTGGGATGTTTAGCATAGAAGCTAGAGCTGGAGATGAGCCCCATACCACGGCCAGGGCAGAGGAGCTTGCTTTGCCAACAGCTGTGCTTTCAGGGTGCAAAGCAGCGCTGAATACATCCACCCCTCCTCTGCAGAGCTTTATCTGCTCTAACACAGCTGAAGGCAAGTCAGAATAGAGCACATCAGCTAAGCATTTTTCTCAGGAGAGACCTAACCACATTCTCCAGCCTCATACCACAGTGCACTTTTCTCAGCATGACTGAACAAAAACAAGCAGCGTCATGCTCTTTTGCCTCTTGTTACTCAGCATACGCTTTCTGTTCTCCACCATTCCCTGAGCAGCATCTGCAAAGAGAGAAGGAAAACAAAACACTGCCTAGAGATCCATCATAGCCCAAAACAGTCTTCAGTAGATTATTCCCTAAAATATTTACAGGAGCATTTTATTTCGGCAGCATCGGGTATCTGCTGCTCCCTCTGATGTAAACTGGCATTGCAGGTGGCTTTGCACCTTTGCCTCTGAAAAAAGCCTGGTATGGTTTGACACAACTACCTTGGAGAAGGGAACAAGAATGACATGGGACTGCAGGCGAGACTGCTGGGGCAGAAACAGGACCACTAGCAGGACTGGATGGAAAAGAATATCTTGCATGGCCACGGGAACGATGCCAGAGAAATGGTACCAGTATCTGGAAGGCGTGAAGCATCCTCCCTCTTATCTCTGTACAGGACAAGAAGTACGGGGGAATCGGCCTAATCAGAAACACTAAGATAGTAAAACCACACCAGCCAGGGGGGGTCATTTTTGTAGGCTGTGGTGAAAGAGCCCTCTCTTGATGTCAACCTCTACTGCTGACTTGAAAATGCTCCAGTTAGCACCTACCTCACCGAGCCAATGCCTCCCTATTCTCTGCTCCTCTCAACAAGCTAACCAAGGGCAGAAGCAGGCAGTCTCTAGCAGCGAGAGAGCAAGAGAAATCCACAGCTCTTTGGCCTGCTGCAAGTACACTGCATACAGAATAAAAGGGAAGCACAAGTACTTAGTGTTACAGAGAGAAAACTTCCCACTCCAAGATTCTGCTTTTTACTTGAATTAAGAATTAAAAGGGAGCTCTTATCAATACTCTATGACCTGCTTTAAAAAGCCTCCACCTGTTTGTTCCTTTCCTATGATGGAGGAAGTCATGTGAAACAAAACCTCATTAAATCTGAGTCCACCTGGCTGCCCTTGGCACAGAAGCTAAGGGGAGCACTGCAAGGAAGGAGTGCTACCCCGCAGAGAGCCAACCCTTTGCATGGGGCCAGGAGCATTTCAGAAGGTGCGTAACCGAGCACATCTCTGCCTGCAGCTCTGACAGAGCACTGCTTCTGCTGTCTCCACAACGAGACTTAGACTCCGCAGAAGAACATGACTTCAGTCTGTGAGGAAGAAACCTTCGGGTGGGGCCTGAGCGAAGGGAACAGCAGCAGGGTCATGCTGGTGACTTGGCCTCACATCCCTGCAGAGCGACCACGAGACAGCAAAGTGAGCAGGATCTTTCCCACTGGACAGTTCCCACTTCTTGGCCTGGAGGAGGAAGGTGGGCTGCAGCCGGCTGCGGGGCAGCACATCCTCCAGGCACAGCCTGGAAAGAGGCAAGCACCCTTCCATGCCACCCCACCAAGCCACACGGCCATGGATCCTGGAGCAGACACACTTTCCCAAAGCAGCAGCAGAACAGCAGCAGGAGGTGTTTCTGGATGTACTCCTGATCCACTTTCCAATAACCAGCACATTCGGCACGAACTACAAATGGCAGCCGCAACGGCAGAACATTGCCACATTGGCACGTCCCAGAGCTAGCCCTGGCTGACGGCAGTATGCAGACACAGCCCTTTGACATGACACTCTTCAAAGAATTTCAGGCTCTTCTGTGAAAGAAGGCCAGTTTTCTCAGCTGAATAGCAACGTGAACATCACATCTTTACCTTAATAACAGAGCACAGTTGTAGCAAGTCATGCCAAAAGTCCAGTGAGCATGGTACCTGCTATCTGACCAGCTCCAAGAGCAGATGCTTAAAGAGTATAACAACAGAGCACAACACAGCAATACTTTTCCAGAATACCCTCCCAGCCTCCAGAGATTCCTGGATCATGCACTCCCTGAGCCAGGCTGTAGCTCTGTATTTAACACCCTTAACATTTTTCTGTCCTGAATTTATCAGTTCGCTTTTCCAGCTCATATACACTTAGCATCATCTCACTACACCAAGTCCCTTCCCCACTCCTCCACCTCAAACACATTTTGACTTTACCTTGACTACATCAAAGTTAAAACTGAAGGGTCTTGTTGACATTGAGGTAGTCATTGCAGTAGAAAACACCTCCTCACGGCAGCGAAAGCACAGCCTGCACGAGCCCTCCTGCAGCTGGGCTGATTACAGGTGCCCACAAAGCATGAATTCCTCGGAGCCCTGCAAATACAAAAATGTCCTATACAGGCCCATAAGGCACTCTCCAGTCAGCTTTCATTTGCCTGGTTATTTCAGCTAAGCAGCTCGTGTCTATATTAATTTGTTTTTATAGGAAATTAATTAGGCAATTTTTTTTTTAAATACTTCATTTAAAAAATAAAAATTAAACAGTTGGCCAGAGACGAGTTCCCAATTCCCAAGCCGAGCTGTGCCTGTGTAATTAACTTGCCTGCTTTGAGGGCATCACCTCCCCCAGGACTCCCAGCTTGCACCAGGTACCGTGCTGGCCTGTTTTTCCTTTTAGCTGCTGCTCCCTCAAAGAGGCAGTGTAATTACTCTCTGCTCCACACCAGACCCCATTATCCCTGGGAAACCTTAGCAACTAAGTGAGTGTTTGCTCTTGTTGCTATGACAGAGGATAAATGACTAGCGGAGATAGATAAGGTTAACCCAGCCTCTGCCTCCCACCCACTGCTGGCCAGTCCCTTTTCCTCCCAGACACTCGTCGCACAGCAGGGAGACAAGTACAAGCAGGCAGGGAAAGGCTATTTAGTCCAGACGCAAGTCTTCCCTTCATGTTTTAAAGATCCTAGTGCCACAGTTGTATTTCAAAGCATACGACTGTTTTAAAGTGACAGAATAACCCTTGGGGCTGTAGAAGCGTAGCAGAAGACACACACTTGACTTTCAAAATACAGCCAAGCCTCAGAGCCAGAGAAGGGGAGCAACTGTGCCTGTACAAGTGCTGGCCTGAATCAGGGCTTAGAAAAGTTTATCTCACACCCAAACCACTTCGAACTGCCCCTTCATACCTGCATCTAGCAGTTTCTCAGCCCCTCCAGTGGCAAAGGAGCCTGCTGTAAGCATCGACATTTTATAGGGGCAAAGCAGGGAGGAAGCACCAGCACAGCGGCACCAAGCAATCCTCATCACCTTCCTGCTGCCCGCTCTCAGGAAGGGGGGGAGCTGGGCCGGCACACAGGGGCACGGCTGGGAAATGGCCTCGTGCAGTTTCTTACTGTGATAAATCCCCACTGTTAGTGCAAACCCTTAGCAGCAGATGGAGAGCCAAGCAACACAAGGAAACCAATACGATCAGACTTGACTTGCAGCTCTGTGGCTTGGGCCAACAGAGACAAGGAAAACACAACGTCCAAATAAACACCACAAAGCCTTGGCAAGCTTTGGGACAACAACTTAAGAACCCAATCAGACAGACTTTCTATCTGTCTGTCTCACCACGAAGGCTCAATCTAAGCGGTACCAGCACCAGCGAAACAGCAAAGACCTCATTCAGAGCTGTGCATTCGATTTTGCTTGGACCAGCTCAAGGTAAACACAAATCGGCCTCAGCACATGGAAAGGGAGAGAAGTGTCATTATCACATAAGGCCAAATTGGAAAAGGAGCAAGTGGGGATGAGGTTTGGGGGGAAAACAAAGAAGGTTCCCATGCACCAGAGCTGCCTCCCAATCCCAGCAGCAGTGGCAAGAAGCCTAACTCCTTTTAAGACAGAGCTCGTTAAAAAGCTTATTAAATACAACGCCCTGGAGGTCCATGCCAGTCCTACGAGAGGGAAGATAAAATCAGCTCTACAGGAAAACTGACATACAGTACCAACAATCCTGTATTAATGAGAGGCACTTATTAGCGTGGCTACTTGATATATGGTAAGCTATAAAGAACCGGTTTTTGCCCAAGCAAAGCAGTCTTCGGCTCCCCAGCACCCTGCGATGCTGGAGAGGAAAGCCAGCACTATTCCACCTGCCAAGGTGTATCTTTATTTATCAGACTTTGGCCCTATTTCCTTCTGATCCCCAGCCAGGCAGGTGCGTTGTGCAAAGTGAATAATTCATGAAGACAGGAGGCTCTTTCTGACTCACATTCTGTGGCAGGTTGATCTGGCATAGGCCTAAGAGAAGCAAATTAGCATCTAAACAGCCAATTAAAAAGACTCATTTCACTATTCTGATAGGCCAAAAAGCTCAGGAGACCTTCTGTGGCTGGAGGTTGGCAGCGTGGAATCGGCACCTCCCAGCCTCCAGAGAACCATCAAGTTTCTTAGAAAGAACTGGACATAGCAGGGAAGTACTGAGCAAGGGCCAGCGTTTGTCAAGGAATCCCTTGCAGGAGAACTGCATGCCAGCCTGTTTCGTGGGTGACCTCAAGTGAGCCAGGAAAAGCACGTTCACAGCCGGCAGAGAAACTCTGCTGAGCAGCCTGACCCCAGGCCTTACCAAAAACTCGCTATCCAGCATGGGTCTGAGCCGCAGGCCTGCCATCACATCTGGAGGATGAAACACCCTTTCTCAGCATCCTTAAGCTCTAGTATTGGTTTTAGGCATCCTAGGAAGCCTTTGAACGACACCCAAGCACGGCCAGCAGTAACTCCAAGACCTTTATCACTCTAAACATTGTTGGTACGAGCAAAAAGAAAGCCATGGACTTTGACCAGGCCCTGGGAAGTACCTGACCCAAGCTGCAGCAGACTAAAAACCCTGCGGGTGGCCACAGCATGTCATTCTTACTTGCACATACAACAGCACCCATCACCCCGTGAAAAGAACCACCCAAAAGAACCACAACACTCCATCCTCCATAAGATGCACATGGCTGCTCCCACCACACAACATGCACAAACCCAACAGCTCTCAGAAGCACACTGGGGCTGAGCATTTTTTTCAATGGACCATGTCACTTTCAACCTCCCGCTGCTGGCTTGTTTCCCGCCACACCTCTGTCACTTACGTTCAGTTACCTTCAGGAGGCTGAATTCCACCTACATTCAGCCTTGTGCAGTTCACCTTGCTGTTTTTCCGGACTGTTTTCAGCAGCATTTTAGATAAGACTCTCCCACCAGTGGAGCGTGTGGTGGGTGCCCCAGGCCCTCCCAGAAGCCGTTCCCCCCTGTCCCAGCTCGCCAGGGGAAGGGGCCGTACCCCCCGGGCCCCGGACACAGCGGTCTCCCTGCAGGTGTCCAGGCAGCCAGCACGTACCAACACCTGAAACTCTGCTTGAAACTCCGCACGAAGCGCCCGTGCGCCCTCCCCGCAGAGAGCAGCCCCCGCCGCCGCGTCCTCCCCGCTCACCCACCTGCCCTCCGGCCCGGCCCCGCTCTCGCACCCGGCCTCGCTACCCCGGCAAAACTCGCGGCCGGCTCCGCCACGGGCCGCCGCCCCCCGCCCCGCTCCCGGGACAACGCGGAAACGGAGCGCACCTGCGCCGCCGCCGCCGCCTCCTCCAGCCCCGGCGGCGCCGCCCGCCCCGCTCCGCGCCCCGCTCCGCTCCGCGCCCCCGCGGGCCCGGGCACCCCCTGGCGGCGCCGCTCCCGCCCCGTCAGCGCCGGCCGCCGCCAAGGCCCGGCCCGGAGCGGCGGGACTCGGAGCGGGGCCGGCCGGTGGGGCTCGCGGGCAGATGTGCGCAGGGACCGGCCGGCCGCGCCCCCGAGCCCCAAAAGAGGATAAAAACCCACTGAAAACCAAACAAACAAACTCCAAACAAGGAAAGCCGGTAGCAAAAAAAAAAAAAAAACAAAAAGAAAAACCAAAACCAAACCCCCCAAAACCAAAACAAACCCACCCAAACACCCCCCCAACAACCAAAAAACAACAAAAAACCCAACCCCAAAACCCCGAAGCAAAAAAAAAAAACCAACCCTAAGAAACAAACAAACAAAAACTCACAGCAAAAACCAACCCCACCAACAAAAATGATTTTTGCAGGGGGAAAAAAAAAGTTCAGAACAAGAGCAAAGCAAGGTGACCTGCTGTGCCCGGGACAACTGCAGGGAGCTCCTAAATTTTAAAAATTAAGGGCCCAAATCTGCAGAGCGATCCTAATAACAGACACCAGCTACAGAAGGTTGCCCGGGATCAGCAGCAAAATTTGGTCTCACTTTTTTTACAGTAAAGCTGTTCCTCCCGGGACTGCTGTGAACGGGCTCCCCGTGTCCGTAAAACCTCGGTCTGCAGGAAGGATTGCAAACGGGGTACGGCGTGGACCCAGTGTGCCAAGGTAAACCCAGCAACCTGCTTGGACCAACTCATTGTGCAGTGGGTGAGGAACCAAGGGGCTGGCGTGGCTTTTCTTCCGCTTTCAGCAACTGCTTGTAGCCCGCTCCCTCACGCTTCATCGTACCAGAACAGGGCTTTGCACTTTGCAGAGCTGTACAAGTGCTAATGACTGTCCCATGCAGCACAGGGAGGGTGGGGAGGGGAGAGCAAAGCACTTGGGGAGGTGACAGCCTGGGATCATACCGTGAGTCAACAGAAAATCATAGGAAATCAATTATTCCTTTGCACTAGCCTGTGAACACAGAAATTAGGGCTCATTACTGTCTAAACGTCCAGTGGATGCAGTGAGTAAATTTTCCATGTGACAGGAAGGGAGGGAGAGAAAAAGAGAAAAGGAAAAGAGAAAGGAAGAGAAAATAAATCCTCAGTCTGTGCTTTCACTGCTTGTTTAGAGCCTGCTCTTGAGAACGCAGTGGCCCTGCAAGCCCCTTCATTTCCATACATCCACAAGACCTCACAGGATAAGCTTAGGCACCCTAAGCCACCTTTTACCTAAATCAAGTTCAAGTCTGAGTATATATTTTGCTTTTTGGTTCAGGCAAGTGTTGAAAAATACATCAGAGGAAGCAGTGTTTGCATTAACACAGAGCCTGTGTTTCTGTGGAAAAAAGCACTCGAAGATGACATTTCGCACCAGGGTAGTCCTCCACACGGTCAATAATATAAATAAATTAAGCACACGGTTCAGCCAACTTCAGGAAAAAGATAAATTACCTTATTTAACCAGCTGTACTGGCAGGAGCAATAGGCGCAGGAAACGACACACATCTCAGAGCCTGTATCCATTCTGCTGTTGAATTTGCTCGTTGGGATCCCCACAGAACCACAGATGCTTCCGAGTCCGACTGCAAGGCTGGGCCTTGATAGCTGGAAGTCACAGAGAATAAATATGACATTACATTAAAAATTTAAAAAGGCTAAATATGAGTTTTATCTTGATAGCATGAAGTCAATTTTTAATACACTCGTTTCTCAGAAAGCAGGCACTTCCAATTCCACCCAAAGAACCCTTCAAAATCTCTCTTTTATCAACTATGGGTTTCACTGAATTATTCACCAGATCACAGCTGCCAGGGATTTTAAATATACACATAACAAGGACTGTAACGGATAGCAACCTTCTCCTGCAGGGCTATCAGCGACGCTGATGGTTGCACCACAGATGCCCCAAGCTGATCCAGTCGCTTTTCAGCACAGCACATAATTGCACGCCGGGGAGCAGCCCTCCTGTGTCACCCTCGGACAGGCACATTTCTCAAGAAATTAAAAATAAAGACCACCATTTTGAGAGAGATGATAAACTCGTGGGCATGAAGGTGTCCTCCGGAAGAACTACAGATGCTTAAAAGCAGCCCTATTGTACAGCAAAACAATCCTAATTGTAACAATCCTGGAGTGCTACAGGAAATGATTCCCAGTTTGGACACTGGACTGGCAAGCAAGGGTCTGGGCTCCCATTCTCAGCCGTGTCCTGCCGGGCAATCAGAGCTGAGGCTTTGCACTGCTAGTTTGCTTTCCACAGTTTGGCTGTTGTTTCTGGTTAAATCACAGGTTCCTTCAGGTAAGGATTCTCATCATCTGTCTGTTCAGCATTTGACACAAGAATGTGAGGTGGACAATTAATGTTTTAATACACAAATAATAGTAAGAGTATTAATTATGAGCAATTTTAAACACATAGAATAACCAAAGGCCAAACTGGCTGGCTGCTTATCTCTGAAAGACCATTTCCTCGGGACACAGGCTGACAACTGGCAAGGAGCTGCCAGAGCCAGAGATGTCTGGCACTCCCTTCCCATCGCCCTGACCACTCCAGCTCCGTCCAGCCGCTTTACAATTCACAGTGAGAAGGCCAGGATTTTTCTCCAAGCTGTTACTCTGATTGCAATCCTCTACTTTTTGGCCCTCAGTGATTCAATTTGTATTTGTCCCTCTAATTATCATTCCTCAATAAAAAGGTCAATGATTCAGTCCCTAATCTGAACAAAAAAAAAAAAAAAAAAATCTTGCCTATTGAGCACACCTGCTCAAGTTTATATAAGACAAAAGAAACATTTAAAGAATACGGATGCTTCATAGCAAATTAAGCTGCTTTTTTACCTCTTTTAAAGACAAACTCCCCATTCCGATCCACTGCTCTTTTTGCTCGTGCAAACAAGTCTCAGGTCTAATTCTCTTTTCCTTGTTCAAAGTAAGCCTACAGCATCAACTCTAACATTTCACAAGAAGACTTCCCTGGGAGCCCAGTGCAGCAGGTCTATACACAGTTTCAGTGCATCTGTGGCACAGGAGAATGATGCACATTTTGGAGTAAACTGGTTCCCCAGGGAAATCTAGAGGAATTTCTCAGCATAGTTGCATTTGAAGTCAAAAAGTGCACCAAGAAACTCCCCCCGCCCATAAAACCAGTTGAGTTAGAACCCAGCAACCATGGGTTACATATTTGAGGTTTGGGCATTTCTTTGATGTCCTGATAAAAATACACACGTACATATACACTACAACTGTGAAGATCCACCTTCCGACACCAGCTTAGGCTGGGCTTTGAATTTAAGGTTTGCAAGTTTCCTTCCTCGTGTCACCAGATCTATATAATTGCTTATAAAATTACTAATTTTTCCCATCAGGATATAAGGCATGTTCACAAATCTCCTCTCAGAGGCACCTGCCTGTTGCATTACCCAGATTTTATACTGAATGTGGGGGTCATAATAGCACCCCGTCTCACCAAAGGAAATAAATACAACGGTACCTTTACTTCATTTTACACTCAAGCTAAAATTAAAGAGGGCAGTAGGAATATTCAAGCAAATTGAAAGACAAGTCTAACAACCCTTACACATAAAGATCTTTACTGCTTGAATGCAATTACCCTTCCTGGCAAGGGTTTACAGATTGGACTTCTATTTTATGAATTCATGATATTTTTATTTTCAAAAGATATATGCCTCCAAGACGCAGTGAAACCTTCAGAGGATTGTGGAAAGTTTGTTCTTAGTATTTTTACTGTGAATTGCAGGTAAAACATCCACTGAGACTGGAGTCTGGCTGCGCTGGGCACGGCAGAGTTTGAGACTCTCAGTCTAAACAGAAAAGGGGGACAAAGAGAAAAGTGACAGAAAGCAATAAGAGAATAAGGAAGTTGCCTGGGGACGATGCCCCGTCAGAATAAAATTATCTGCTGCCGGGGAGCACCTCACCACTCAGCATCCTCCTGGCCAACTGCAGCAGCAGAAGGGGCAGGTTAATCAGGTGAATGTTGGTCCTACCTGTCCTGGTACTCCAGGGAGGAGCTGTCGGAAGATGATTTTCTTTGTATGTAGCTCAGGCCAGCCACTACCACTGGGCTCTAATTTTGGCTGGCAAGTCAAGTTTTATAATAATAAAATTAACAACAACCACCACTAGCTACAAGTAATCCCCTTCCCTCAGCTGTTCTCCAAAAATATTATACTAATTTTTCAGTCTGGATGAATTATTTACATCCCATCACTGCTGTTCCCGTTTTCCTTGCCTTTTTGCCCTGTGTCACCATCCCTTTCATGCACACGCAGGCTTTGGAGACCTGCTGGCTGCTGTACAGCATTAGTAATAACCATCACTGCGAAACCCCTGCTGTTGACACTTTGAAATCAGACCATTAGCAGCAGTCGGAGAAGTGCTGCCTGCAGCTCAGGGATCTGCCGTGGGAGCAGCCTCCCGGGAGCCTGATTTCATCACAACCTGTCTGAATGCAACCGCGAGCGTCTGCCGAATTTCACATCTAAATAGATCAGAAGGAGAAAAAGAAAGAGGCAGGCAGGGACGGGGAGAAAACAACCAAACCAGGATTAAACCTCATGTTATTTCCAGGGAGAGGACGACAAATAAGCAGTGCATTGCTTCAGCAACTGTTGCTAGAGTTCCCGCGAATGCTTTTCATCCAGGCTTACCTCTGAAGGAGACGCACTCATCTCCCTCGCTGGTGAGGCTGTTAAAACACTCACCACCACAACGCAGCAGCAAGGGCAGGAGATCTGAGGCTTGCACCGGCCCCGAAACGCTCGGGAGAGCTATTGCCACCTCAGAATCTGTTTCACATGTACCTTCGCTGCTCTGATGTGGGGAAAGGCGGAGGGGAGGGAAGGGAGAGCGGAGTTTCCCTCAGCACCTTCATTTACAGGGCTGAGGTAGTACGAAGGGGTGGGAAGGCCCCCGATAGCTGGTCTCCCTGCAATGGATTTGGGTTTGATTTTTCCCTCTGCAGCAGCACTGTGCTGCAAACCCCACAGCCCTGCAATACTTCACCTGCTGCCAGGGCTGTACTTACTCGGACAAGCCAATACTTTCTGGTGTGGCCATATTACCTCGGGCAAGCCCCAGTACTTACACATGCAGAGGGGCGCAGGGGACGAAACCCGTGCTGGACAGGGTTGTTCACACAGAGCAATGGCGCCGGGCCCCTTGCCAAGCTGGCAGGCCCAGGCTTGCTGCTGCGGCATGGCTGCCCTGGAGACCTCGCTGAAGGGTGGGTGCTGAGGGGAGCGGAGGGGAAAGGGAAGGGGGAAGGCAGTGGTGAGATGGAGGGGAAGGTGCTGAGGGGAGGAGAGGTGAAGGGGGAAGGTGAGGTGGAAGGGAAGGCGCTGAGGGGAGATGGAAAGGGAAAGCAGTGAGGGGAGGAGAGATGGAAGGCAACACCTGAGGGGAAATGGAGGGGGAAGGCCTGAGGAGAAGAGCTGAGGGGATATGGAGGAGGAAGACGCTGAGGGGAAAAGCTGAGGGGAGATAGAGGAGGAAGGCGCTGAGGGGAGAGGAGATGGAGGGGCAAAACCTGAGGGAGACAGAATGGGAAGGCACTGAGGGGAGGTGAAGCACTGAGGGGAAATGGAGGGGGAAGGTGCTGAGGAAAGGAGAGATGGAGGGGGAAGGCACTGAGGGGAGTGAAGATGGGGGGGGGGGGGGGGTCATGGACAAGGAGGGAGGCTGGGCCAGGGCTGCTGACCTTCCTTCCCTTGCTCCCTGCCAGGCTCGAGGGCGGCCGTGGGGGGCCATGCCAGGCCTGCTGCAGGGCCCTGCAGGCAGGAGAGCGGCACGGGCAGGCGGCGGGGGGCAAGGGGCTGCCCGTGTCCCCCCCCGGCCCCCGGCACGAAGCCACCACAAAGAAAGAAGCAGCAGCAGCCGCCGCACAGGAGTGCCACCACCACCACCACCGTGCGGGCAGGTGAGCTGGGCTGGCTGCCACAGCAGGCGTGGGCAAAGTCACCGTCCCCCACCAAGCCACCGTGCTCCCCACAGCCATCCCCAAAATGCACCACGCGGGGTCCAGGCAGGCCTGGGGAGGGAGGGGGTCACTGGACGAAGCCATGTGTGCACCAGGCTGGTACGCGACCACTGCTCAACATCGCATGTTTGTGCAATTGACGCTGCACAGACATGAAGGGATGTGCAGCCAAAGCGTGCGTACCATCAAGAAGGCAGCTCGGATTCACCTGTCCTTGGTGGCCAGAGGATGCGGTGCTCGGCTCTCCCTCCATCCTGCAGGACAACTGCCATGGAGAGGAAAAACAACCTTCTTTAGGAAATCATCTATGGCACTTCAAAACCTTTCAGTGAACCTGTAGCCTGTTTATACATATAGTTTCATACGTAGCTACAAATCTACCCCAAAAAAGAAAAAGATTGAGTACATGTAACTACACACCATAAGCAGTAGGAGGCATAAGACATCTGTCAAGAAGTAGGAAATTTCATAAACTGCCTAAGATTTGGGATATTGTAAATATTTAGTGGTTTTCTTTTGGTGAGCTACAGTATAGTTGTTTAAATATTCGCCATTCCTGGGGCATGAGTCACGGCACTGATCTAACTTCCCATCAGTGGGGTTGAGTTGCTGTTATAGCTGCAGAAAGGGGAGGTTAATTTCAAGAAATCTTCCATGTAAAGGAATAGCCATTCACTTCCAGTATCTTAGTACAAAAGGTGCCTGAAAGTTTCCAGAAATTGTACTATTAAAAAAAAAAAAAAAATCACATTGCTTGCTGTATTAATGGATAACAGCTTAAAAAAAGTCCCCAACAATTAAGAATCAATTTCCTGCCTAAATCGAGTTAGGCAGGCACAGTGAACTTGATGCCAGTGTAATAGTGCTATTAATGCATTAACAGCCTCAATAAATACGTTTTACAGGTGTGAGAATTGTTATGGTAGCCAATCAGATAACTATATATTTCCCACTTAAAAATAAGATTTTTAGGCCATTAATATTTTCTTATAGATTTGGTTTCTTATTAACGGGCACATAAAGGCACAGCAAGCACTTCTCTCATCATCCTCTTTATGAAATAAGCAGGAAAGCCTCAGACGCAATGCATGAATTTTTGCTAACAGCGTTTATCATTTTAACAGATAAACACCACCACAAAACCAGAAAGCAGCAGGCCTGCTCCCCTCCATCACTTGAAATCCCAGGTCCTGGGAGGAACCATGACTCAGCCCAAAATAGTCCAAAAGAGAATCAGAAGGATGCAGAAATAAACAAGGTTGTAGTATCGACTTCCACCATTTTGGACTCTAGTCAAACAGATCAAAGGCTTTCTGCTCAGCTTAACGAAAGCCTTCGATGGGACGGGATTCTTGAAGATCCTGTAGCAGAGGAAGAAAGGCTGTGTATCTATAAGATGAACAGAAGGAAACGGTACGAATCGTATATCCAGCAACATTTGCTCGCTGAGCCATGCCCAACTGTCAGGCATTCCCCATTACTTCATTGCAGGGCATCATGCACAAGCAGCGATCACACAGTATGTAAAGAAGATTGCTGCAGTTATTTTCTGGAGGAGCAAGCGTGAACTGGTCCTGAATGCTGACGAGCTAGCACAATCTCCAAGCTGCAACCACTGGTGTCACCCAAATCTCTCAACAAGTTCTGTAGCTTAGTGCTGATTACTCACTGTCTTACATCTGTGTGGAGAACAGGACATTTATATTTTAAAAGCAAACCAACCTCTTAGTTAAAATATGGATGCAACTCAGACCACTTCAACAATTGGAAGCATTCCTTTCCATACTGCCTATTTGTCCTGGAGTATCCCTAGTTACTGCTATTAGTCCGTTTCAAAATAACACTCACTGCATTACACCTGAGCTTTTCAGGTATTCACATCATGAACTGCTGGTCCGGAAACCAGCAACCACAGCCCTGTGGCAGATGGGAAAACTGAGTATGGGCAGCTGAATGACCGGATACCTTCTTTGGAGGCTAAAATGATTTGCAGGCACACAGACTTACCTAGTACTGGAAACTGAGTGAGCTGCAAAATCGGGATTGGAATCCAGCCCTCGTCTCCTGGCCTGTGATCTAATTGTTAGGTACAGTATTTTATTTTGTTACCAAAATTCATTGTATCAGACCCTCCGATTTCACATTCTGGAGAAGCACAGCACATATACAAGGAAAATGGAGCACACCTATAACGAGGGGGTTATCCTTGTCATGGTATGTACTAACCAGAAGCCCATTTGGCCAATATGAATTAAAGATCACATCAAACAGTAAGCTGCCTTGTACTCCCCCACTTCAACTTCTCATAGTAAAGGAACATCTTTCGTACAGCGTGTTACTGCAATATTAATGGAAAACAGCCCAGGCCACACTAAAGGAAGTATTTGGAAGTTAGATGGCGCATCTGAAAGGAGAGAAAGTTTTTCCTGAAGTCCTCCTGAAAGATACTGTTCTGATGTCTAAAGTTTTTTCTTAATGGCTCTTCAAATGGACTGTCTTTTATACAGCAATTGATGTTTATATACGCCTTTTCTCCTGTTTAATACTTTAGACACTGCATGATACTCAAAATGCTTGCACAGACCTTTGCAGGAGCAGCGGCGTGCTTTAGAATAGCTTCAAAGCTCCCTAGATTCCAATAATGTCATTACATGCAAATCTAGAGCTTTTGCAAGCAGATAACCAGATGAACAATGAAAAGTAAGCAAAAAATCCCGTTATGAATTAATTAACTGATGTTCAATTGCATCCACTTCTACTCTGCCAGAGATACTAACAAAATCAGCACGCCTGCAAATTCAGAAGGGTTTAAAGAACAGATTAAGTATCCAGAAAAACACTACAGCATTTCTCTCAACACAATAGTTGTAATCATCTATTTTGTTTTTATAAAGTTTAATGCATAACACATTCTAGTCTTATTTTTATGCTGTATTTACTAAAGTAGCATTTGAGCATCTACATTTTTAACCAATATTAAAAAGAAATTCCTGTCTGGTTAAATACTTGTTATATTTGAAAAGGATAAGTGCTTCACTTGCAGGATATGCTGAAATCCATACCAGAAACTAATCTTTAAAAATAAAACTATACCAGATGAAAGACTCAAATACATACTGGAGAGGATTTTCAGCTGTCTTCAAGGCACTTTTTCAAGTCTCTTACTAAACAGATAAAACCACAACATTTGGTGTGGGTTTTGTTTTAAATACAGTTTTATATAGGAAATGCCTTCCCAGAATATGTAAACAACAGCAACACATGATATAAGAGAAACAAGAGGGGAGCTGGGAATGGCAGGATATATTATGTATTTATTGCTAAGTAAATACCACAATAAACACTGAAAAGCTTTGAATGAAAAATAAAGAGACTTCCCTATATGATGGTTTTCAGATCATTTATTACCAATAAAGTAAAAGACAAATTGAAAATTAGAAGGAGGGGGTGGGAAACGTCACAGATATCGGAACACTTGCACAAAGCTAATCAGAGCTTTGCAAATGTTGGAACATAAATAATTTAAAAGGTATCTCTACCAATTAAAATATTTTTAAGAGGTACATAATTAAGTTTGTTTGCTTTATAAAAATCAGGTGCTTTATCCTAAAACCATAGTGTAAGGGTCATTTAATTTCTAATTTAACTAGGGACAATTAACGATTACAACTTAAAATAATCTTCTCTCAGATCTCCTGCAAACGAATTCATTGGAAGACCGTTGTCGGAGCAATCCAGGGTCCGTTCTTCCAGCGTCCTGTGTCCAACAGTGGCCAGCACCAGATGTTTCAGGAGCAAGGTACACGAAACTGCGAAGCGAGCCATGATGCAATAGCTTCCCCAAAGAAGAGTTCTGTCCATTTGAAACCCCACACACTTAGGGGCTGAGTTGTGCCTTCTGTTATGCAAGAAGTACATCTTGGGGCAACGTTTAGGGGAGAATGGCAACAGGTATTTAAGACACATCTCCTAAATACTGTAGTCTGAAACTAACATGTTTATTGAGAAGGCTGTGCTGCTCTTAACAACTCTGGAGCAATGCCTACCTGACTTTGGCATCCTCTGTCACCCTGGTTTTAGGATCCGGTTTTCTGAGGCAAGTACCAAAGACTAAGGACATTCTGTTCTGAGCTAATAAATAAGTAAAAACCCAAAACAACAAAAAACCCAAACCACACAAACTCAAGCTTTCCTTCCTGCTGCATTTTTAGTCTCCCAAATCATTTCAGTTCACACTAGAGTACACTCCCACACCATTCATCGCACTTGCACGAACACGCGCTAAGGACAGCTCAAGAACAGGCTCCCGAGTTTCTAACTCGCCACTGACAAAATTCACCCTTGAGGCCACGCACTAGCGAAGTCCTCTTTAAAGCAGGTCCAGGGCTGATGTTGAACCAGAAGGTGACCCGCACCTCAGAGGAGTTTTGGAATACATGGAAAAGCTGTGTCCAGCTAAATCAAGTCTACCAAGTGTTTCTGAGCTGCTACACCACGCTAGCCACCAACGTAAGCCACGCTCCCAAAAGCAGATGCTCTCCACACTACACTGCTCTCTGTCAATATAGAAAAAAAAAAACAAAAACAAAACCATCTGGGTAAAGTAAGAAACCTCTCCGTCTTATTTTCATCAAAGTGCACGATAAACTAATGCACATAACATCCAGATGGCCTTCCATAGTATCTGAAGTTATTCCCTTTGGTCCCCAAACTCATCATGCACTTGGGACTGGAGGGGTTATTCAACAGCCTATAGACAGGCAAATGCTACCCCATCCCAGTGACGTCCTGAATATTCAAGTCCAGAGAAGACACGAACCTCTGCAATGAGAAGCTCCATGGGGAAGCAGAGCTACAGCTGTGGATTTTGCTATGCAATAAAAATTTGCCTGTCCTTTGCTACCATCTACCTCTTCACAACCCCCACCGCGACAGAGTCTCACACCTGATCCCAGCATCTCCTTCTCCACTCCAGGTCCCTGTACACATGGTGCATTTCCTGAAACGTTCCTAATTACAACTCCTGTAGTGCAGACAGAACAACGTTGACAAAACCTAGGCACTGGTGTTTTTCCACCACCACACTGTCAAGTCTTGACTTTCCAACAATAGAGGGATAATTTTTGCCCTGATATTCTTCATTACAAGTCCTACTACACATAGTACACAAATGCTAGCGTGTTACACAGACTACAGCGCTGCAGAAGTCATTGTAAGTACAGAAGATACATTGCGCCATTCACCTAAAGAACTTGAATTACCTCATCCTTTCTCTGCTGCCTGGAGCTGCAAAAGCAGTTTGCTCTACTCAGAATTCCTCTTCTTTCCAACTCACACCTTCAAACCGGACATGAATGCCATAGGATAACATTTTTGTGCCTGTTAAATGCAGAATTCCAGATTTTTCTCTGTTAGATTTTTCCAGCAATTTCCAGGAGATGGTTCTTCAGAGAAAACAGTCTCGCGATCTACACTGAAATGAATGACAGCTCTGGCTATCTGTAACCAAATGACCTGGTAGATTCTCCGCAAGAGAGCGAACTGCCCTTATTTTTGCACATCACCACAAAGCATCGAACGGATTTCCACCTGCCAGGCACTATTCCACAGTCTTTCTTACCTGTCAATTTTTTCTCTGGGAAAATACTTCCCCTTATTTTCATCTGATTACTGCACTGCGGGGAAGGGGAGGGAACTCACAACTTTAAAGGCAAAGAAACAAGTTCCTTACTAAGTTATGTTCCCACAGAAAACTGCGTTCAGGCCATTCTGATGCTTAAAGCAGGAATTAAGAGCTGAGGAAGAGGGTCTGTACCCGCTTTAGCTAGTGGAGTTGGCACAGTACATTAGATGGGACTGGGATGGATCAGAGCAAGAGAGACGGCCGTCAGTCAGCAACCATCCAGGACACAGTCGTTCCCCAGGTACTCCGAAGTTTCCAGTTCTACGCTGGAGAGGAACCGCCGCATGGTCTTACGACAGTTGTAATCCAGCGTGGTGGTGTACACAGTCTTGGCGTGCTTCGGGTAAATGATGGTGGTGCTGGTGAAACGCTGGGGTTTGTTGCGGGGCTCGAAGTGGACCTCCGCTTTGTAATTGCGCCACGTGCAGTTTGGGACACAGATGACCGTCTGACTGCAAGAAGCAATGCTTAAGCCCACTGGCATATAGATGTCATCAATGAAGTGCTTCTCCGAGTCGTATTTAACCGAGGACGTGTACCTGAAACACAAGAGACACATGCGTGAGCTTTGCTCTGGAGTAGTAAGCTGCATTTTCTGGAAAACAGAGCCATCGGGTACCGGGGCGGCTCCCCAGCCCTGCGCCTTCCACCTCAACGCAGGAACAGCCACGTAACGCAAACGCTGCCTGCTGGTGTCTCACACACTCCTTTAGGGAAAAAGCCTTATGTTAGCAGCACGCCCGGCACTGTCACTGTTTTGTCCAGCTGCCAGCACCACCAAACATCTTCTCAATCCTCATGTCCATCGTTTTAAGCCTGAGTTCTATGAAGCTAAGAACCTGCTTCAAACACCAGTGCCTACACCCAGAGGCCTAGATCCACATTTAGGTTTTACACCTCAGCACCCTAATTCCTCGGAGTGCCAAGTCATGGAAGCACACGTTATTTTCTCAGTTCTCCTCTGCCAAGAGTCACACAGGAGTTCTCTGCTATCACTCCCGGCATGGGGCACTCTCTGAAGATTCAACTGGCAGGAAAATACTACAATTTGCACATCAGACTCTGCTGGCAAGAAAATCCTCTGTGCCTGGATTGCAGAAGAAAGTTTTCATCTCCTTCACAGTGCGACAACTCTGTGTTAGCTTTTTCACGGTGCCAACTGCCTTCAGCTCCAGCCACGGGGCAGGCTCCTTCCCCACACCAGGGCAACCACCGCTTTCTACCCTCCCCTGCATTAGGCTTCTCTTTGATTGTATCAGTCTACCTCTGCTTGCACAGTGATCAACTGGGAGCCTTCTTTTCTCATTACTGCAAATCATGATGTTCAAAGGAATAATTCACAGGCTGCAAAGTGATTTAAAAAAAAAAAATGCACTCTCTTAATATTAACTTTTCTTTTAGTTCACACAACCAGCCACAGCTGATAAGACAGAAAGTACTTATTACAAACCCATGAGGTTAGGACAGCAAAATTCCTTTCCCCTAATAAAATAGTTCTAGAAAGATGGCTGCTTTGAAGATCTTCCTTCATGATTACCTTCTGGTTAATCAGTTGAAAGGCAACATTTTGGAGCAGTGCAATGAAGTAAAAGCAAGAGAGTAAAATACAGGAAAGTCTTCCTGGAAAAAAACCATATGGAATTAAAAGAGGCTGAACACTCCTTCAAAATGTCCAGGTCCAGGAATGTACAGCTGCGTGGAACAATAGCTCTGCAAATAAATTAACTTGACTCACAGGCACTGATAAGGCCTAACTACTCCTTTACATGCTAACTCCTTCAAAACTAGATGACTGTAACACAATATTTACCTTATTTCCTTTGGTGGTAAAGGGTCAAACTCAACTCCTTCGCCAAAGGATAAAGGACACAATCTTGGAGGGCAGCTGGGGAGAACAGGGCTGGGAGAAAACACAGAATTCTGCAAAAAATGCAAAAATAATCCTCTTTATGTCACAATTCAGTATATTCTCAAGAAAACGCATTTATTTAGCCCTTGGTACAGAGATGTCGAGGTTCACATTCACGTGCAAGAGGATCTGCTAGTCCAAGACATGCCTACAGGTGCAAGCTGCAGCTCTGACTTGACACTGGTCTACAGCATCAACGATGTGGCGAGGTGTGTTTTTTGAAGACAAGTCCTAACTCCAGGAGCTTACTTCAGAGGAGCCACTCTGGGAAATGAGAGAGAAACACAGCCCCTCGGCGCAGCGCAGCCTTCTGCAGCACGAACTACAGTCCATTCGCTGTATGAGCGCAAGTTCAATTTATAGCTAACATTATGAGTGTATGAGAGCGCTCTCCTTGCTGGATTCATCAGATATCCCCAGGGGCAGACCACAGCAGGAAATTACTGCAGGGCATCTCACCGTGAGTAGCCTCCTCGGTTCACAGCTACGCCATGCCTACTATTTGAAGGCATTAAATCCAACCTGTCTAAATTCACACATGACCTGTTGGGAAGGATTAACTCGTTCCCTCTCAGCGGTGATTCACGGAGCATCCCCGTGCCGCTCTCCTGGATGGGCAGCGCCATGAGCTAACACCGGCCCGGCAGCGTCCCACAGCCAGGCGGAAACCAAGGCGGCCCTGAAGGGAAGGAACCCGCTGGTGGCTTTGAAGCCACCTCTGCACGTGTGCGTTACTATCTAGGGGCGAGGGGGCTGCGAGCATCTCTCCTGTTCAACACACGGTTGGTTCTCCTATGGCCTGTTTCAGTTTCATGGCAGCACCCCTGTAGAAAAGGGATCTTTCCTCTAGATATTCGCTTCCCAATTTGTACCAACAGCTCAGCGTCACCATTCAAAAATCATTTTGTGAAAAACTAGCACATCTCTATCTGATACTATCAACTGAAACCAGAGTTTAACATACAAACGTCCTACTCTGGGTCGCTCTCTGGAATAACCGGAGTTCATTTCCCACAGGGATTTTCACAGACGTGCTGTGACACCGTCCCAACCCCTGCCTGGGGCAGGAGGGACAGGGGCGTCCCTTGCATCAGCACGAACCGGCCCCAAAGCCGGCGGCTTTGGAAGATGCCCGCGGCTCCCCTGACCCAACGCGGCCCCGGCCCTGCCTGCGGACGCCCCGGTTCCCCGGCGGGCTCCCTCCCGGTGCGGGCGCATTAAGGGACGCGACAGCAGCAGGAGACGTCGGTGGACGGGAGGGAAACGGAGGTCCGTTGTCTCCAACCCGTCCCCACGCCGGCCGCCCCGGTGCCGGCCCCCCGGCTGGTTCGCCACCCGCCCTTCCTCAGAGGATGCGGCGGGGCCCGGAGCGCGAAGCCCGGGGAGCCGCCGCCCGCCCGCCCGCCCGCCCCGGGGCGATGCATCCCGGCAGGGTCCAAAGGGCAGCGGCTTCTCCGCTCCGCTCCGCCTGACGCCGGCGGCGGGCAGCCCCCGGGGCGCGGGGCCCGGCACCTGCCGCAGCGGCACCGAGCCCGGCACCGGCGGCGGGGCGGCGGCGGGGGCCCGGGGCCGCCGCTCCCCCGCCGCTCTGCAGCCCGGGGCGGGGGGTCCCGCCGGCCCCGGGGGCGACGGCGCCGCAGGAGGGGGCGCGGGGGCGGCCGGTGCCGGTACTCACCGCGGCGGCGGGCGCGGGCGGGTCGGGCTCCGGTAGCCCGTTGGTCGCGGCGCGGTCGGGGCTGCCCGAGGAGAGGAGCCAGGGCGGGGGGGCGGGCCCGGGGCTGGGGGGCAGCCCGGAGTCGGGGCTGTCGAGCCCCGCGTCGCCCCGCTTCCTCATGTCCGGGAGGTCGGGCACCTCCCGCAGGCTGAGCCGCCCCACCATGGCGGAGCCGCGGCCCCCAGCCCGCCGCCGCTCCGCGCCCTGCGCCGGCTGCGCCCGGGCGGCGGCGGGAGGGGCGGGGCGCCGGGGGCGGGGTCACGGCCGGGGGCGGGGCCTGCTCCCTCCTCTGCCCGGTGCCCCATCCCCTGTCCCCCGGTGTCCCCGTCCTCCCGGTGCCCCCATCCCTCCGGTGTCCCCGTCATCCCGGTGCCCTCATCCCCCCGCTGTCCCCATCCTCCCGATGTCCCCACCCCCCCGGTGTCCCCGTCATCCCCCCAGTGCCCCCATCCTCCCGGTGTCCCCATCCTCACAGCGTCCCCATCATCCCAGTGCCCTCACCCTCCCAGTGCCCCCATCATCCTGGTGTCCCCATCCTCCCAGTGCACCCATCCTCCCGGTGTCTCCATCCTCCCGGTGCCCCCATCATCCCAGTGTTCCCATCATCTCGGTGCCCCCATCCCCGTATCCCCGGTCTGTGTCCCTGCCTGGGTGCTGCGCCCTCGCTCCCGTCCCCAGCCGCACGGCAGCAGCCAAACCAGCTCCCGATGGGCTGCACTAAACACGGCCGTAGTCCAACCTATGGACTGTGCACCAGCCTAATGCGCTGCCCCTTCCCATGCCAGCAGGGATTCTGGGGAGCACTGTAAGAGCAAGCCCCCACTGCCGGACCCTGCCGGGCTGTCCCCACCTCCAACACGCTGATTTCCCCAATAGCAGGGCTCCGCTGGGCGTTTTGGCAGCCAGGTTAAGCCCCCAGGCACCCCTGGACCGAGTGTCACAGCTGCCTGGGATGGAGGGTACAGAAATGCAACCGGGAATTATTAATTGTGTCCATGCACCGCAACCGGCTTTGTCAAGTAAAGTGTTTTTGCCAAGACCAGGCCTGACCCCGCCGTCCGCCCGGGCGCTCCCGGCGGGTGACAGCCAGTTCGGGCCTGGGACAGGCCATGGTGGTTAATGCCGGCACAGGGACGGGGCAGCGCGGTGCTCGCTCAGCCACTGGGGCAGGACTGGGATGAGAGCGGGGACCGGGGAGGAAACGGGGGGACACCGGTCCCTTCGCGGTTCAGCCACCCTCTCCCATCGCTCAACCTCAGCAGCAGCTGCCCCGGCTTTCTCGGAGGGCAGCTTGCAGTGGAAACAGGGGCCTTGTTTAGGCTGCAAAGCAGCAGCTCTCACGCGCAGGCGTCACTCACCCCCGGGAGTTTAACGACACCCTTCCAAACTCATAGTTTTCCCCCCCAGGCTGCTCTTTCTCAACCGCCCCCACCGAGGATTTGGACCCAGGCAGCAGCACTGCCACCCTTAATTGCATTTTTCAGGCAAAGCTGCTGAAGTCAAAACAAGAAAACAGAAGGAAAAGGTCTTCCTAACACTAGATGAGACCGAGGGAACATTTTTTGGAAAATCCTAATGAAATAATTGCGCCGTGTCATCAGATTCGGTGGGGGAATACTCTTGTGGAGGGAAAGCAACTGCCTGCAGCCAGCCAAAGTCAACACTCGCCTGTGCAGTAACAAGCAGTCTGGCCTGACGGGCCCAGCACAAGTGAACCCAAACCCCTGAAAAGAATTCCTTCCCTGCCCCAAAATTAAAAGCAGAGCAGAGCTTTCAGCCGTAGGCGTCTGTGGTTTGCAGCTATGCGGTGCTGGGAACTCCGGAGACTTCCTCAAGGAATTTACATTCCTTTGAAGAAATACTATGAGGCTGTTTGTCTTTGCTGAAAAATGCAGATGGAAAGAAAAAGAACATTAAAAATTTTGATTGAAATCTTTGGGGTCTGAGCAAATGTGCTGGACAGGTGTTTTCTTCCTTTTGATTTAAATACATCCCAAAAGAAGAGAGATTCTGGTCTCCACGAGCAATGGGAAAGCTGATCGCTCCTCGCTCCAAAATCTCCCATAAAAGCCCTTTATGAAATTAGACGCCTCAGAAGGAGCTGGAGCAGTTTCCAGATGAACACGATCATTATTTCAGAGCTGCCGTGCAGCTCCTGCGCTAAAACCCACGCTGCCAACCACTGAGTCAGTGCAATTTGGGGGGATGTGGAACCTGTAGCACCTCCCAGCAGCCGCCCCGAGGGCTGCGGGTGTCCCCACGGCCGCTCCCGTGGGGATCGGGGTCCGAGTGCCAGGGATCTCGGTGCCTGGGGAGCGGCGCGAGGCCGCAGCCGGCTGCGCCTGGGATCAGCAGAGCTACACGCGCTTCTGGACATCTTGCCGCTCTTTATTTACTAGCAAAAAACCTCCCGCTCTGGCCTGGCTTGACGCAAATGACAATTTTTTTGTGCCCTTCCAGGCTCTCGTTTCTGGGCTTGGCAGGTGAAACGGAGGTGTTTGAGCAGCCGAGGGGGATCCGCAGCCTCGCACCGGGCTCAGACCCGAGGATCTCCTGTCGTGCCAACATCCAGAGATGCAAATTCGCCTGCTAGGATGAAAAGGAAGTGTTTAACTGGAATTTTAACTACTTGATAACTAAAATACTATTGATAGCCGCTGTATATAGGGGTCCTGCTTTTAAGGCACGTGTACTCTGCCCTCTCAGAAAGCCCGTCTCTTTTTAAGCCTCTCAAACTGTACTGATCCATGCAATCCCCAATGGCATTGGGAATCTTTTCCCCTGTCTGTACATCACAGCCTGTTTGTCCATGTTATTTACTTTTTAACTGCCTGTGCGTAGCCGGGACAGAGCGGATACGGGTATCTTATCAAGATCCTCCTTCCATAAAGGACTTTCCACCGGGCCGGGCGTGCTCGGCTTAATCAGCGACCGAACAATAGGCACATTGATGCGGTGCGGGGGGAGGCAAATCAGAAGGATCCTGTGTTATTTGATAACGATGGAAAATTATTTCCAAGCAATGGGAAATGCCCGGCTGCTCCCCGCGGAGCAGACCGTGAACCCGCCGGGCACAGGAGCCACGCTCACAGCAACGCTTCCAAGCGGTGGGATTGACAGGAGCCCTGGGAGCGGTTCGAGTGGTTCGGCTGCAGGGACGAATGCTGATAGCACATCGCTGAAGTTGCTGAGTTTTGATCGGCTTTACAGCCCTGCCGCTGCCGCCCTCCTGAACCACCAAGCCACAAGCCGAGGTTTTCCCAGGGCTTCAGGAAGCTCCACGTGCTGCAAGCGGCAAAGGCCGATTTTCCCCTCCCCACGACATCCGGACCCCGATGGCAGCCTTCTGGGCTCCCCGTGTCTTGCCGGGAGCGGGAGGGCACAGCTACTTCCCAGGGGCCTGAGCACAGGGAAACCGCGGTACTTTGGTCCTGGTGACCCTGCATTCCAGGCGAGGCGAGGGCCCAGCTCCCAGCAGGGACCCCCCGGCACCCGAGCAGCGCTGGCCCCAGGCCCCTGCCACCCCGAGACGTCCCTGCGCTCTCAAAGGCGAGGCCAGCAAAGTACTCGAGCCCACGTGCTCCCACCTGGATTCCGGCTTGGCACCGGTGGACCTCCTCTGGGTGAGAGAAGGGAATGAGCGCAGGCTTTAACCTAAAAATTCTGGGTGACGGTAGCACTAGCTGGCGTAACCGGCCCCAGCGGAGCAGGCGCGCAGAGGAACGCCTTCTGCCAAAGCCTTTTCCGACACAGCCCAAAGACAAATGCTTCAGCTCATTTTCCTAAGCACGGCAGAGCCGTGGCCTGATGCTGCTGAACAGCATCCGCGTCTGCCGCCCGCCCAGCTGCGTCCAAGAAAAGGCTTGTGGAGACTTGGACATCGTCACTCAGATGCTCAAACTCACGGCTGTAAATCTGGTGAAAGAAATAAAACACCCGCGTCGCCTGGCGCGGGCTGCTCCTGCCCAAGGGCGGAGGGGGCAGGACCCGCAGAGCCCTAGGAGAAAAGCAAATGAGTCATTAATTCTCCAAGCGAAAGAAACTCCTCCAGCGTCATCCATCGTGTGGAAAAAAAGGCGCTACCTCTTAATTTCAAAGGAAAAATTAGGATCTCTCAGAAACCTCTCCAGCAGTTAAAGTCATCAGAAATGATCCAATTATTTAGGAGCACGAGGTCAGCTCTGCGGAACCGCCTGCACGGCGCGGGGAGCTGCTGCGAATGCAGATGCTGACAGCGGAGAGTTGCTTGCTGAAGTGGCAGAAGGTGGAAAAGCCAGAAAAGAGAGAAGCTGCAGGAGAGGGCAATGGCGACGGGCAGCAGGGAGCCCTGGGTCCGGCGCGTTTCGGGTGAGGTCCGTCCCGGCCCTGGGGGTTTGCTGCGTGGCAGTCGTACAGAAAACACCCAGCAGATGAACATCAGTAACGGTTTAATTCATTTCAGTGTCACGCTCCGACATACAGCCAGAATTACACCTCAGCCAAAAAACGTAAAAAGTGGCATTTTATACAGAAAAAAAATCATCCTTCATTCCCCAGACATGTAAACCCCAAACAGCTAACATACGCATACAGACGTGCCAAATCTGATAAACACCCAAGAGCCAGGGGGACAAAACCCTTATACCAAAAGTAGAAAAAAGCGGACTTGCTCTCTAAAAGTGGAACTCCAAACACCCAGACCTGTAGCATTCTTCAAAGGCTGAAACTAAAAATTGATTTTTCCTTTTATTTCCTCTTATCTCCAGAATGAAATGCAGAGAATGAAACAGGGGAAGCCTTCGGGGAAAGACACGCGATGATAACTTGAACATCATCTGCAGCTATTCATAATTTAGTTAGAGAGTCATCCATAGACAGAGCAAAGAAAAATTAGTCTAAAATAAATTATTCATCCCCCCACGGGAATAATGAATCTCTGCAAACCCATGTTTCCTCCTCCCTGGCTATGGCATTTGATAACGTGTGAACCGTCCTGCACATGCACCTCGAGATAATCTGTCCTTGGGGAACGGCCGTTCATAATCCCAACGTGCTTTCAACAACCGTTCTTTCTTTTGTCACCTGACGTGAAATCAGGAGAGGAAATAAATGAAGCAGCAGCAGACTCGGGAAGATTTGTAAAACCGGAGTGACGATAAACTGCCGTCCCTCCCCACAACTGCCGTTACTGCTGCTCTGCGACGGACATCACCACTACGGCTCTGCAGCTGAGCGCCCGTGGGCCGCAGCCCGGGCCCAAGCCTGGGGACCCCTGCAAATACACCCTAAAGAGTTGGTGTTAGCGTACCTGTTAGCGCACACCTTGCTGCAGCAGCAGATCGGCCTCAGCAGCGTTAGAAAACCTGACCAGGGAGGATTTCACCTCTGCGGATTTATTCTTTCTGCTCGAATCCTGTGATCAGCTCCTGCCTGTTCGAGCGCAGGCTGACCTGCCGGCTGTGCAAAGGGAGGACGGGACTTTACCAAGCCAGGCACCAAATTTGCCCTCCCACAGCCACGGGGCTGAGGAGAGGGAAGGGGCGCAGCCGGCACCCCTGTGAACACGCAGCCCCGCTGCGCCCAAGAGGGGACGGCGCTGAAGCACGAACACGCAGACAGCGTCAGCCCCGGCTCTGCCTCACTCGGGGATTTCTCATTTCACCTCCTCCCTCCCCGGTCCCAGGGAAGCTCTGGGTTTGGGTGGAAAAAGCTCATTTTCCTGGAGCGTGTCTGATCCCCCCTTCCCAGATGTGCAGCAGTGAGTACTATAGTCCCTAGTGAGCACAGCCCCTAATAAATACAGTCCCAAGGCCCAAACTTGACCTGGTGGGGAGCGTGACCCTCTCAAGAAGGCATCTGACAGTGCGATAGCTCCTCACCTGCCAAACTGGTACAGGACTTCTTTTTCCTGCGCATACAAGTGAAGCTTGAGTTTAAAGCAGGCACAACTGGTCGATCTGCCCCTAAACCCATATGGGATTCAGTTGCTCATGGTTGGGCATATGCCTTCAAAGTCCCCCAAAAAGGGTACGGAGGAGTTTGGGAAGAAATCCAGCGTTGCTAATGCTGAGGCGATTTCTCCCTGCGCTGAGACTCCTTGGGGGAGCTCACACAACGGGGAGGGCACAAACGTCCACCGACCCCAACCCTGCTCCACGCTGGCTTTGTGGCTGAGATATCCAAAGCATTTCACCCCTGTTTCTCCTCCTCTCCGCACCGGTGCAAGCTGAAGCTCGGAGGAGGAGAGGAAGGACCTCAAAGTCTTAGGCTGGCTTAAGCATCCCATCCCGGGAAGAGGCCCAGGCTCCCTGTTAAAGCCAACATTTCCAGCATTTCTCCTTGCAGGGCAGCGAGGGTGCCAAAGGGGCACACCCCTGCTCGGGACACGCCGGCTGGCACCAGAACGAGGGGCTGGTGCCGTTAGACGCTTGCTCCCTGAACGGCCCTTTGTGGAGACAGGGCAAGATGCGGTACGGGAACTCCCATCAGGGACAGCGGGCGAGTCCAGCACATGCGAGAGAAATAACAAGCAGCTGGAGATGGGCTCCGCAGATGTCTAGTTCGGCCTTTAACCTGTAGCAGCGACCAAGGCTGCCGGCTTGTTGGCAGGAGGCTTGCCAAGGTGCAGAAGGCGTTAATTCAGCCCTTTCCTCCTGTTCCGAGAAGGGTTTGCCTTGCTGTTTTACTGGTGGTTTATGCACGCCTGTCCTGGGAGCAGGGGAGAAATCTGCTTTGGGGTTCTCTCCTCAGCACCTCATTAATTCAGTGGAGCTGCAGGTACCTGGATCCCAGCTGTTAGAGTCTGGGGTTTTTTTGGTGGTGGTGACGGTTTGGGGTTGGGTCTCCCCACAGTAAATAAAGAAACAGAGGAACAGCTCTGCAACAGGGAGTGGGCAGTAACACTGAGCTCTCAGGCAAAATCCTCAGTGCTGCAGCAGGAGAGCTCAGCCAGGCTGAGGGCTGGGACACCAAGTGTATCCCAGCCAGATATTCTCTGAATCCACCTAAACCATTTTCATAGCTGCTGACTTCCAGATGCCTCTATTTTCTCCATCACGAGGACCCAGCAACGTCCTGGGTTTCACTCCTGCTAAGCTGTCTGCGGGCAAACACCTTGGTCAGATCCTCCCTTGGTTTGAACGGAGATGCAGAGCCACGGTTAAGAGATCACAGGGCGTGGGATTGATAGGACAGGGATTTTTCAGCAGCATACTGTAAATTGTAAGTCTGACGAGCTTTGCTCCCAGTCACTGCAGCTAGTCCTGAGCAACAGAGTTCCCTCCTGCTCACTTAGAGTCTTTTCTTGATGAGTTTCTCCAGTTTCCGTATCCGAGAGGACTCCTGCTCGGGCGTAGGAGCGCTCAGCGAGAGGGAGCCGGCGTTCTCCACTCCGGAGGGGGGAGCCGGGAGGCGCTGGCGGAAGAGGTCCAGCATGCTGCTTTGCTCGCTCCTCTTCAGGCCCTGTGGGAGCAAAGGAACAGCGAAGCAAGCCAGTTAGACTTCGCTGGTCTGGGCATGGGCGTGCATGAGAAGAGCTGCAGGAGAGCCCATTTCAAACCTCAACCTTTTGTCCACCCACCCAGAGCTGTATGTAGACCTCTGGATGATCCTGAGACAACTGAGCTCAGCCCTGGGAGCCAGAGCAGGTATAAGCATGCGAAGTGAACTGAAAAGTTGTTCTTCAGTAGCAACTCTACACACTTTCAAAGTACAGAGGATACGCTTGCCTTAGAGTGCCATTCCCACTCCCAAACCCCTCTATGTTTCTACTGGAAAAAAGTCACCCACAATCTCAATGCAGTACTAGCAGACAAGGAGAAACTCTGTGGGACTGGTTCTCACCTTCATGTCTAGTATCTTCTGGAAAGTGTCGGTGCTGCAGTCAGCAAGGAGCTTGATGTAATTGTCGACAAACACAACCGGGGGCTCGTGCGGAGCCATAACCACCTGCCAAGACAAGAAAAAAAGAGATCAGACAAATTCTATGAGTTAAAGCCAGCGCTCAGTCAACTCAGGCACACGAGTGACAGCAGGACTGGCTTCTCCTGAAATAAAATGCTTAAGGAACAAGAAAGAGGCTGTACGTGCTGCTAGTAACCGAGAGGTAAAGGTGAGTGAAGTAAAGTAAGGAGCAGGGAGGAGGACAGGGTCTCTTTCCGCGCAGCAGCGGTGCTCGGACCCAAGGGGCTGTGTATCACGTTTCAAAGAGCAGCAGGACTTTGTCTGTACGTCTGTGAGCTGGCAGGCACTGGCGCATTGGCAAAGCTCAAGATTTTATCTTCTTGCATGGGGAGGACTAACTGGGGAGTTGCTCGGGGGAGAAAGGCAGTGCTGGTGGTGGTGGGAACTCTTAGAAAGTCCCCAGCGGATCAGGCAGCCTGGATGCAGCCCAGACCCTCACTTCGGCTGTGCATCCCTCTCGCTCCCTCCTGCCCGGAGCAGAGCAGAGACAGCGTGTCGCAGGGGGATCTGACAACACCCTGCAGTTGCTCCCTCCGTCCCCAGGACAGCATGGGTCAGAGCAATCTGCTTTGCAGTCCTCCTGCTTTTGGCATGAAACCTGACGGGTGAGCGGTGCCACGTGAAGCCGCTCTGTCCTTTGGGTGCAGCTCCTCTTGTACGCGTCTCTGGAGAGACTGGGACGCAGCATGCGAACCCCCCACTGACTTCTGCCCCAGAGCTCACACCCTCTGAGTCCCAGCAATGTCAGGAAAAAAAAGTAAAATAGCCTTGAAGCTGGAAAGATGATTACTCGTCGTATTTTCCTTACATAATCAGTGAGCTCCATAGAGAACACATTTTTGATAATGTGGGGCAGCAGACCCATCCTTCTGGGAAAGAGAGTGTGCGTCTGTGTGTGTGTGTGTGTATGTGTGCACGCGCGCAGGGCAGAAACAGCACAGGACCAGACTCTTCCCTGTCTCTGAAAACATTTCCATATGTTTCCATTGACCCAGCTCACCCCACACCGTATTCTGTCACCGAGACATTTCTTTCTTTTCCTGCACTTCAGACCAATGAAACATCATAGCCATGTATACACTTATAAATCCTTAATTTACAGCCCTTGTAAAAATCTTCTGCCAAGATGAAAAGCTGGAACTTCAGACAGCGTAGCCAGAGGAGAAAGGAAACAGCTCTGCGGGACGTGCGCACCCTGATGCCCTCCTCCCCGCTTGCATCTGGGCTTTGTAGGGCTCAGCTGAATGAATTTGTTTGTGCCATCTATGGGCGCAGTGATGCTCCTACTGAATCAGCTGCACCAGTATAAGCCCGGGTACACTACTGTGTGCTGGTATTGTTGTACGCAACAGGGGCATCGCTTCTGAACCATCTCCGTACTGGGTAGGAGAGCGCTGAGAATGCCGAGGAGGAGTGTATTGGCCTGTGCTTCTGATGGGGTGAAATAGTTCTTTGGGAAAAGACTCTTTAATGTACAATTTGGAAGCAGCAGAGTCTGAGCACTGATAAAAAGAGACAACCCACAAGGCAATCAGAACGGCCAGAGATGACCAGTCAGCTCTGGGCTCCCGCGAGGAAACCTTCCTGCAGAAATACCAGTGGTCCAGCGGGAGCAGGCACTTCCAAGAGCCTTTTTTTTTTTTTCTCCCAAACCCAAGAGATGGGTGCTGACAGCAGCCCCAAACGCTGTGTGTGGGCTACCTAGGCTCAGGATGATCTGTTAACAAACCTGCCCCAGCCAACCATTCAGCCCCGTCACCCACTGATTACACTGACATTAAGCGTATCGCTGTTTAATTACTAGTTGTGCTGACACCGAGCCCTCCCTTGGGGCCAGAAGTGCTTTATGCAGCAGCAGGGCAAGCACGGGATGTCTGAAAAAGCAGTGACGCTGCTACTCCGCATCCTACAGACCAGCAGCGCTCCGCAGCCTGCGCTCCCTGCCCAAGGCACTTGCTGTACTGCTTTCATCTCAATCCCGATGAAGCCAATGTGATGTTAAGGGTAGACAAATTAACTCCATTACTTTTCTGATTCACATATAAGCTCCAAGGAAAGACCTGTTTCTGTGTGCAACAGGCACCAGTCTTCCCTGCTCCTGTATTAGCAGTAGCAGGGTATTTTTCTTCAGGTAATTTCTAAGAAAATTTAGACTTGCTTTAACGTATCCACTAACATCTCGGTCACCTTACTCCAAAAGCATGGAACTGCAGAACTAATTTCTGAATTCAGAACGCACACTCAGCCGTGACATTACTTTGGGCACAGGAGCAAAGCCACACCGAGCGGAAGGCAAGCACGGAGAGAGCCTGGACTCCGCACCCCTTCCTTGCCTTGGCTGCGGTTTACAGGAGGCTCTGGCTGGCAGCTGCCTGTCCTGCCTGACGCCAGGTCCCACTGCTTCGCTCACAGGAACATCTGCACAGCATTGCCGGTGAGCAGGGGACGATCCCATCGCCCAGGAGGGTACAACTGCACAGCTCCCACGGCTTCTCCTGGGATCAAACCTAGCTCCTTACTCCAGCAACAGCGGGGAAGGGGAGATTGCTTTGCTTGTTACTTTTTATGAAGACAACACACTGCTTTTGGGTCATTTTCCAGGCACCAGATCTGGAAAATGAAAAAGGACTCTGGTGAGTACAGTAACCCAGACATGTTTGCACTGGCTGTTACACTAGACAGTAAACAGGTGACTCAAGCACAGCTTGGCTCCCCTGCGTGATGGAGTCTGCACAAAGGCCTGGAGTAACCTGAACTGGAGGGTTTGCCCTGCAGCAGACACTTATGGATGCTAGCTCTGATTTTCACAAGCTCCTGAGGGAATCTGGTGCCCCAACTCTCCTAGTAAGCAGAACTTGAGCCCTCTGTTACCTTGAAAAATGAGGATGAAAACTCAAATGTGATGTTAAAAGAACGTGGGGGCAAAACCAAGGCGAATAAGCCAGTTCTGTAGAGCAGCTGGCAGCACACCCGGACAAGCTCGCATACGTTCATGTGCAATTGCAGATTGCCGCGTTCAAAGGAAGGGCCCCCTGGAATTCGCTCGCTCCGATTCCCAGTCCAGCAGTCTGGCTGGCAGGTTATCAAAAGTCTTGAGTTACCTTCAGGATCATTTCAGCCCGAGTCATGCCTTTCACCACTATCTTTGTGTAGCTGGCAGGAGCCTTCCTCACCACTTGGGACCCAATGGAGGGCAGATCCAGGAGAACCATCTTCAGAGAGTGAGTGTCCAGCAGCAGCTGCAATAGTTAATCGCACCCTGTTATTCAGATCCCTTTTACCAACCTCCATTAGCTGCTATAATCCAACATGCTTAAAAGTTTAACACTTCCCACGTTGAAAAAAAGTCCTGGTAATTGGACTGCAGGAACAGGAGGGATTGACCCACGTAACGACCCTTCAAGGAGACACGATCACCCGTGGCTACATATCAGCACTGTTCGTTGATTTTAACAGAGCATTGCTCCGCTGACTTGCAATGACTTATGGCAGCTCAACATCTGGCCCATAAGGCATGGATTTCCAGTCCTCTTCCCCTCCACAGTATAAAGGGAAACAATCTCGATTACCTGTAGCTGTATCATTATTTAGATACTGAGGTCAAATGGATTAACACTGTGCTTCCTCCTGCACCCAGCCACCCATCGTGTGAGGTTTTCTGCATTTACTCAACAACTTGCTGATTTTTTTTTTCTTTTAAGAAGAAAACTGCAACACAATACAGCTACATTGAGAACTGCTCAATATCCTGTGCTCAGTGGCACACTGACACTCACAGCCTGTATGCTGGTTTTTACCAGACCAGCGGCTAAATAAGCAGCAAGCAGCAGCCACCACATTCAGCAAAGGCAGACACAAATTCAGCACAGTCTGATGATAAAATGCTGTGGGTTAGGATTTCTTAGAGCAAAATTACCCTAAATACTGCACTCTTTTGATTGCACAAGGTATGTGTAAAGAGGTGAGACAAGACCAGCGAAGGACAGAAACCTGAAATCAAACTAGATGAAGAGGAGCACAATTTATTTTATACAGCAGTGAGTGCGAAAACCTGCTGGGCTGTGGGCACACTCAGTGCTTTTCCTGCAAAAGAGCTCTCGGGAGCAGGTGGAAGCTCGTTCTGGAGAGCACACAACGTTACGGGCATTGCAGAACCCCCCAGCAGTCACCACAAACAACATGAACATTTACGGTACAGCTTTCGGCCCACGCGGGAGCTCAGTTCAAATAGAAAGGATGGAGCCGAGGAGGAGGGGCAGTGGGTCACGCCAGTTCAAATCTGGACCCTGTTATCTGCGGCAGCGTATCATTGCTGGGTGCTGCCTGTCTCATGGTTTGCATGAGATGAACCGATGCCATCAGTCTCGTCCTGGGAAGTCAGGAAACCACAGCACAAACGAGCAGCTCCGTGCACCCCGGAGCTGCTGGAGCCTACTGTCGGCTCAGGCTGTCATAGCTGGATTCCTGCGTGTCTACGAGGGATCCCAGACATGGAAGATTTTTCCATGGTTGGGGAATTCAATCTTTCCCACGTAAACTCTCTCATGTCTAACAGGAGTTTTGCGCACTCTGCAGCCCTTCCCACAGACGCAGCGTTTGCAGGCTCTGTCCCCTCACCCTATTTCCCCCTGGTATCCGTTCCAGGTCCCTGGCATTGCTAACTCACCGCCAAAGCTTGCTGGGGCTGAGAACTGTTGTTAAGTCAGAGACACAAACCCATGGAAAATGAAACTCCATAGGTCTGGTTCCCCATGCTGAACACCTCCGTAAATACCGCCCTAGTGCCCAGATTTCCAACATGATTATTAGCAAACAGCAGGAAAAGCTGTGTTTAGGACCGGGAAGGCCAGGAAAGCATACTCCACAGCACCACTTGCACCAGGGGAGAGAAACTATTGTGGAAAGATGCTGGTGGGTGACCGGGGGATGTTCAAAAGATGCTAAGGCAACTGAGGACCTACATGCTTCAGAGAAAGAGGAGACCAGCTTCTGAAGACCTCTGTCCATCTAACCCCAGGAAGGTATGTCCCACTTATAATGAGATATATTCACCGTGAATCAGGCAAATAAAAACCTTCCCAGTCTGCTTTAGAGAACGAAATTGGGCCTGTTATTCCAATACAGTAATATTAAAACCTTTTAACATTAGACACAAGCCCACTGCTGGCAACCAGTTAATCACTTTAGATGCTTATTTAAAAAAAGACTTCAATTAATCACTCTCAGGTTATTGCTCATCGCACAAGATGAGCAGGAACCGCGCTTCACTCATTTGCTTTCCATTAAGAAAGAGGAAGGTTTTGATGTAAAGCTCCCGTTTCATTTTGCAGACACACACTGCTCAGAACCCATCTTTGATGCCTAAAACCCAAGCAGCTTTTAAGGCACCGATTTGAAGTTCACAGCAGTCCCATTAGGGACGATTCGGCTTTTTTTTTTTTTTTAATCAGCCCACAGGGGAGCAGCTGTATGTGCAGGGGACAGCTGAAAGCCTGCCTCATCCAAACCTCATCCTTGCAGAGCAGTGGGGTCCCAGCCCACAGGCAGGGGTGGGAGATGGGGGGGTCACAGCCCTGCAGCTGCACCCACGGTCTCAAGGTAATAAAGACCCTGCGCTGCCCACCCACGTGCAACTTGGGGGCAGGGGCTCCTCTCAAGGGGCAGCATTTAAACAGAAATGGGTACGTTAATTCAAGCGGCAATAATTCAATGTCCTTTCTTCCCTGAGATCACGTCTCACCATCTTGCAGTATCTACAGCTCTCAAAGTGCAACGGGGAGACAAGTTCCTGGGAGAAAGCTGGGGAGCCCTGAGTCCCAGATGATGGGTCATCACTTCCCCGGGTCTCAGTTACTGCGTCGCAGAGGTGGGGACAGCTCTTCCCCGCCTTGCAGCAGTGTTTTGATGTGTGCTGGCAATGCCTGAGGAAGCGAGGCGTGGAAGGCATTTATGCAGGAGAGAAACCGTCCTGTCTTCAGGCACTGCAGCATCTCTCACCTAGTGAGATTCAAAACTCCCCCCACCAAACCCAGGGCCTCCGTTTAGCAATTTTTGGGACAGAACAGAGAAAACACTGCACTACGCCTCCACAACCCCATCCTCCCAGCACACCGCTGAGGCGAGGAAGACAGCAGCCATCCATAACTAGCAGGCAAACCGGAGGAAGCAAAAAATCTATTTGCACGCGCTGGAACTCAGCCAGGACACAGGCTCTAGCAAAGCTGCCATCAGGCTGCAGAGGAGCCCCTGGGCTCCCTCGGCTTCACTTCCTCAGAGGGGAAGGAGCCAGCACCTGGGAGCAGCGCACACAGTCCCTGGGAGGATCCGGCGTCGCTTTGCTTGAGAGCTGGCACGCCGGCACCGCGGGCACGTGGCACTGAGCACCGCTGTCACTGGGCCCCCACGGAGAACGCTTAGGAACCAACCTGCTCTTGGCATGCATGCTGTCATGCGAGACCAAGCACCGTGTGTATTTTATGTTCAACAATTGCAAAAAAAAGTCCTGGTGTTTAAACTACCTGAGCTGAGAAACTGCCTGGACACCTGGGTTTTTGGGTTGGGGTCGCTGTTTTTTTGGTGAAGTTTTCTTGTTGTCAACTATGGGTTGACCATGCCTCAGCTCTTCTGAGCGGAGAAGCAATAGGTTTGAGTTTAACCCCAGGAGGAGGCACAGTAGCAGCAGAGGGAGATTGAGTGAGGACCTATTTTGTGAAAGGATGGGAGGGAAAAACAAATATTTCTGAGAAGGACATGGGAGCTTCTTGCAACAGTTTCTGCCACGAGCAATGCTTTTTCCTTTGTGTGAGCACACTGAAGACAATCTCATCGTGACAACTTAGAGAGGTGCCTAAGAAGTTTGTTGTTCCTGTGCTATTGTTACTTTGACTGGCAAAGTGAGAGCTTCCCTGCTTGGGAAGATGCCCAGGACCCCTCTCCCCGGGCAGGTTCAAGTGCGGCAGCATCACTATAAACCTGCTTCCAGGTTGCACCAGAGTGCATTCCTGTTGCCCCAGCTCTACCAGGGTTCAGGACACGTAACTCAGCTCTCTGCCCCTTTTTTACAACAACTGCCTCCACTTCTTGAATCCAAAAGTGATGAAATATTACAGCCAATGCGATTACTTTTTCTTACCTGTTCTGCACCCACCATGCTAATAGGTTTGCACTTGAAGAGATGGTTAATGAACTTCGGAATGAAGGAGCTGCAGAGAAGAGAGAGAAAATGACACAATTACGTGTGAGCATTTGGAGTCATACAGTCTTCCGTGGTAACAAAGCATGCAAAACCAAACCAGGATGGCTTTCCACAAAGACACTGTAAGTGCCTGGTTCTCAAGCTTACTCCAGCCACATTAAGTATACTAAATAACCAACCAACCAACCCTAGGTACAATTCTTTTGCTTTAATCCATACTGATCTCTAAGTTAATTGAGAAGTTGCACACATACTCTATGTAAATAAATCGCTATAAACTATATATGAAGTGTTACAGTACAAGGTCAAGAACAAGCAAACAAACTATTGTACATAATAAAAGCAGCAACACGCCAGGATTAGCATAGCTGTTCACGGAGTAGAAGTATCTTGATTGTATCCAGAACCTACATTTTACTGCATACAAGTAATTCTATAACATGCATATTGCACACTGAACTTGAGGTCCAGCCAAGGCTGGAGGTCTGCTGGGCCCTGGACACTCACACAGAAAGGCACTCTTCCAGAAAGCTTCTGGCCAACACAACCAAGACAAGAAAAAGTTTTGTGAAAAGGAAAACACCATTACCCTATTTTCCTAACGTGGACTTCAGACTCAGAAAAATGACTAAGGTACATATACTCAAGCAGGGAGAATTTGGCAAGGAAGGAAGCCCAATATTTGCCACCTTGGACAACATACTCCAGAGCATCGGCTTTGGTTTTAGCTTTCTGCTTCTTGATTTTAGGCTTTGCGGTAGTTTCATTCTTCAGTGGAGAAGCAGATGCTCCCTTCCAGCAGAAGCGCCGGCCGAGCACCTGCGAGACAAACTCCTGCCCCACCTACTCTACCAAGGTGCAGCACTAGGAAAACGCAGGAGCTGAACGCGAGGAGATGGGCCAACGTGAGCAACACAAACTCCATCTGTCAGGATCACACCACTCATACTCTTGTCTTCCTTTTGCTGCCTTGTTTTTAATGTACGCTGCTCCTTTCACACGGCCTTCTTTGGCTGAATGCCTGCAAAGCTCACGTTTCCAGGACCTTGTCCATGACCTGGTGGCAGGTCTTAGATTTTAACGGTTCTGTCCTAAGTTCACGTAAGTCGTTCTGTTTTCTGTCCTTTTGAATGAGGCGCCATTTATGGTGATGATCTAAATTCAGCATGGTTTCCCCCTTGCATCTGTCAAGCCATTTGTTTCCTTCCCACGAAGCAAGGAGCATGGACAGCATCTTGTTTGTCCTGCCACCTGTTTTCCAAGCCAGGACATTTATTTTTCGCCCTTTCTCATGGAAGAATGACAAAAGCGTAACTCAGGCACAGAGCATGCCAAGCTGCTGAGCAAATCGAAAGAAATGGTTCAAGGAAGAGTCCTTCCAAGTGAAGGCTCCTTCCCTTTCCCTTCCCCTTCCCTCAGACACAGCCACGACCTCTCTCAGTGAATCATCTTTTCCTGGAGAAGCGTCGAGGAGAACAATTTCAAACTACTATTGAGAACCAGCTACTGGGCTGCCCCAAACAGCTTTGAATTTGGCCACCAGAGAAACAACCCTGGCAACAAAATATAAATAAAAGGAGGAAAACAAGCCCTGTCTCCTCTTGCACAAAAGCATTACGGCAGAGATGTAACTTATCTGTTTTAGAAGTCCATTCTTCAGGTGTATAACTAATTCCCAGAGGGCAATTAGAGAGTGCCAAGCACAGCTGGAGCTTAGGTGATCCTATAAAATGATCATTCAGTAGCAGCTCTGGATGCAGCAGCTTGCTACAAGCGGAAGAGCGCAAGAGATTAATTGTACCTTTGATCTTGCAGGTAGGTCCAGCTCTCCCTCCCTCTGTAAGGTCAGGCGTGGGGCTCGTCGTGTATGAGAAACAGGGCGAGCCTTTCTTTCTGCAGGGTGGCAGACCGGCAGCCAAGGGGCCCCCTCCTCTCTTTTTTTAATCTTCTTTTCTATATAACCACATGGTCTCCCATAGACAGCGTTCTGTCTTGCATGAAACAATTCCCAGGCCCCTTAGGATGGCCACCCACAATCAATGCAGAAGGGTAAAGCGACCTTCCATCCCCACATGCCTGTTATTTCACGCTGCCTTATTGGAAACAGCTTCTCAACTCCAGCAGGACAGACAAGACAAACCATAAGATCCAAGGGCTGCTCTGGTATTTTTTTATTTTTTGCTGGACTAGCAAAGACCATCAAGAGCAGTTGCACTTAACTGAAAAATTCACTTGTGTCTCTTGCCTAGGCTGGACTCAATGCTTGGCTCTCTTAGCATACAGCAGGCAATCCTGATGCGAATAATACGTGCGTATTCGACGGTAATGCTCTGCACGTGGTTTTGTACTCTAAATGCCTTTGCGCCCTGCACATCCACAGAGCTAGATTGGATGCCAGAATTCATTTACAGTTTCGGCTATAAAACTGAATCCAGCAAGGCCTCCATAGAAGCAGACAAGTCCCCAGTGTAATAACAAAGCAGTGCAAGACAGATTAGGAACCTAAAGCACAGAAACCACAGCATCTGAGAGGCTCCCATCCAACGGGAGTGGCTCTGCCAAAGCCTGTGTTTTCCTAATCCCCTGCACTGATGATGCATCAAACACAATGCCTCGCTAAGCAAGGCAGACAGAAACGCAACCGCAGTCTGTCTGTCCGACGGGAGATGAGCTACTACAGGACATCATTCAAAGCATCCTGGTGTCACTGAGTCACTGCAGCTGAGAAGGGTTTTGCTTTACGCCACCCTCCGAGGCGGTGACCAGCCCTTGCAGGCTCGCCCAGGCTTAGCTCAGCCTGTTGCTTCCAAACCTCCAGGAGCCTCCTCATCACGACTTTCTTCCACCTAACTCCTCTCACTAAAAGCACGATGCAAAGGCCAGAGCAACTGGGAGGACGCCTGCTGCAGTTACCCACCATGCTTAACTGTTGGTGATGGACGAGGCGCTTTTCTGGCCAGGGGGAGAGCTGTTTGTTTTTCCTGTCTCTCGGTTCTAATCTCTTCCTCATTGAGGTCAGGTCACAGACTTCCCAAACACATCCCGGCGTAGCAGCCACGGCTTCACTGCTGCGGTTTTTGATTTCAAAGGATAAAGACCGAGGTGCAGTGAGAACAGAGCCCCTCACCCCGCCTGCGAGTGCCTCCTGGAAAGCCGGCTGCTTCTCACTATTTCAAGGGAGCGAGGGTTGCATATTGGTCAAAACAAAGCAAAAATGACACATTAGGTTAGAGGATTGATGCAATTTCTGATGGCCATTTTTCTTCTTCCAGACTTGGCTCAGATCCCCGAGTTTTAAATTTAGTGACTTTAGATGCCTTCTCCCCTGTGGTCCTGTAACTCAACACTAGCGCTTTATACAATCCATTAGAGCTGAGAAGTGGCTGGCAGTTCAAAAAGATACAGGCATTAACACACGGAGAAGCACAATGCCTGGTAAAAGGATTTTCAGCATTGTGGAGCACACAAAACGCCAGGTATTTATATTGGGCAGGCCAGCATATTCCATAAGAATTCAGAGCTTCAAAAATACAAATGTTTGTATGCATTAAAATGTCATAAGCATTTTAAGTAGGTCAGTCCACCCTTACCACTGGGATAGTTCTCCTTAAAACCAAGTTCTGCCGAAGGACTCAATACAATTGGCAAAAACAATCTTCAGTAACCAAATTTTCACTTCTACACCTGATCCATGGCACAGTGAATTCACAACTGTGTCTTAAGTTTAATGTGCTGTAGATCAGAGCTGTACTTGCATTAAAAAGGTTTTGGAGCGGTAGTCTTGCAGGTCTCTGTGCTCTGCTATGGAACAAGCTGTGATGAAGGCACTCAGCTTAGATGTGAACTTTTCTCAAATGTGAGAGCTGGGTATTTTATCCAGAGTTTACTTGGTATGTGCTTAGCAATAAAGTTAAAAGGCAGGCAACTAAGCTGAGGTATTAAGAGTGTGCTGTGAACAGCTGAGTAAATGGGGTTTTTTATTTATCACCATGTTAGCAATATAAAATTAAAGTGTAACCACATAGAAGGCTTAAGTGCAATAAATTTTCACTGAGACAGCATTTCAAACAGTGATTATGGGCAACATCATAATATGATTTATTAGTAACTGCTCCTTAATGCAAACTAATGAGTACCCTGAGATAGAAAGGGGGAACGAAACTCTCGGGCCAGCCTCCCTGCTGTGAAAGCTAGCGGTTCTCAGGAGAGCCTGCTGCATCCTTCCCTGCTGAAGCTCCGGTCGCAAACCCGCACGGTAACTGCCAGGCCATACAGTTTATTTCAGGATGATTAGCTTATTACAGATGAATGAAACGTTAAGGTATTTTAAAGTGACACATGATATGCATGGTACTGCTCCCAAGTCTACCAGCATAGTCACATGCAACACCAAAAGCAGCAGCTACAACTGGCTGAGTCCTCCCGAGGGTTTTTCTTGCGGCATTGGCATGCAAAGCTCAGCTGGCCACAGGCAAGGAGGGAAGAGTTCAAAGTATCTTCACAAAGAACTGAATTTTTGTTTCAGACACATAGCTTCAAAGTTTGGATGTCCAAGAGACGCCGGAGAGCTGCACCCTCAACCCTGAATCCAGAGGCAAGGGGAATTTCTGTCTCACCTTCCAGTTCTTTCATGCTGCTCAGCATTAAGTGACTTGCCAGGAAAATGCTCATAATATCCCCCAAAATCTGAATGTGTATTTCCCCTCCCTTACTGAACTATTTTTTGCACAGAAAAGTAGCTTTTAGACTGTGAAGATAGAATATACTCATCACACATGCCCTCCTTACAGTGCTATAGCTATTATAAGAGTTATTTTGAAGCAAATGATGCACCAAATTTCTCAGTACCTGGAAGCACCACAGCCTCTTATCACTGGAAGGAAAGTAGGTTCCCAGAGCAAGAGTCATGTCTACACTCAGATGTTCAAAGCCTTTTTCAGATGTCCAACCCCAAACCTTCCGTACTTGGCAAACAGTGAACAGTGATCATCACAGTATTTTATGGGATGGGCTAGGCACGTGAAAAGGAACTAATCAATAGAAATGCCTGAGAAAATCTGCCTCAGCAGGAAACTTGAGACAAGAAATTGAAGTATCTTTTAACCTTGCCAGCAGCTGCTGGTGTTTGCTGCCCTACTCCACCTCCCCCTGTGCTCTCCCTAGATGGAGAGGGTCTTCACCCCGACGCCGAGGGCCGCTGAGGCTGCACACTAAAGGCAAATAGGCTGTCACGTACAGACAGGCAAGTGAGAACCAGAGACCCCGAGAAACTCTGTGCCGTGTCGGTAACTTACTTTGCAAATTTTATGCAGAACTGAGTGAAATACTTTCTTGTGGAGGCCAGATTGTCGCGGATGATGGGGACGTTCTGTTTAATGTGGAGAATCACTGAGGTAACATAAGGACTCTGGTCACCAACGTGTTCCACGTTCTGCCACTGCATCTGCACAAAGGGGAAAAAACAACCAAAAAGACTGTTTAACTCATTAGGATTCAAGCAATAGGTAAGGAAAACTGTACAAATTTCCTGCCAAAAGATCTCTAAGGAATCATCAAGAGACTGCCTCTGCAATTCACCACCAAGGTCGAGTTCTTCGTCACTGTACTGATTAAGCAAAACCCTTCCACAACCAGATACAAAGAAAACCCCGAACGGCCCTTTTTGCACCAAAGCAGAGAGAGATTGTGACCAGTAACCTACACAAATGGGGACCACTAGGATTAAAAAGGCTTTTGGAGCATGCCAGGCTGCCTTAATATTTAACAGTTTCCAGTTTGCCGGGATGAAGTGCCCATATAAATCCTGATTACAGGCATTTGAGAAAATATCTGCAAGCTTGCAAAGTCTGGATTCCTGTATGGCAGCCAAGACTTTAATACTGGTGAGACTGATGACAGATAGATGGAAGAGGTAGAAATAGTCTTAAAGTCCAATGCACTCTACACCAGCTTAGCTCACACTGAAAACACTTTTTGGTGTACAAGCTAGGAAGCCAACTTCAGCTCATCCCAAACACACGTAAAAAATACAAAACAAGACGAGTTACTCAACCTGCCATTTTGTTTTCATTTACTGTCAGCAGAAATGCAACAGAATAGCCCCTGTGAGCCAGATGTGCGACTCCCTTGACTTTCTCTAAGCCTTATTTGCAGTACACAGGGAGTACAGTCTAAGTCGTGTGGAAAAAAAAAAAAAAAAAAAAAAAAAAAAAAAAGAGGTAATTGGGTAAGGCCTGGCCAAGCATTCGCATATATAACAATATAACAAAGTCTCACTGAGGAACACTAACATCCAGAAAAGTGCTCTTAGCTCTGCTACTGTTCAGAGACTACGCATTCTGCAACGTGCTCCAACTGTCTGGAGATGCTGTTCCTCATGCTGGAGATGAAACAGGAGGAAAATGGATATGAAATCAGGATAGGAAACTGGGCACATGCAGAAGATGAGCTTTTTCTTCTGAGGGGGGTGTTTGTCCTCAAACTTGTTTTCTCAAGTTCTGGATTTTGCATGTAAAGTTTTTTATTCATGGTTTTAATTTAATTACGGCTACTTTGTCTGCTGCAACCCAGCTGATTCAATTCCACCCAAACAACATGCAGCCTAAGTGACTTAATGGGCAAAAGAAGCCAAATTCTTTGCACAACCACAGTGTCTGAGAGTCTACACGTGTCCTACCAAAGCCGTCTTTATTTAAACCAACCAAACAAAACCCCAACCTGCTCATCTCACATCACCCAGGTAGCTGGAAGGCAAAGCTCTCTCCTCACCTCCTCTACAGGTTTTCATTCCATCTTACTTTTATTTGGAAGATTGCTCAAGAGACAACTGCTTTTCTACTCCTCACGGTACTTGTCATATCCAAAGAAAATACTTGGTGGCCATCTCCCTGACGGACTCGCACATTCCCAGCGCTGGCCCTTCTCGATGGACAGCGATCCTCAATAAACAGACCATCCCTATAGAGCGGGAATGGCCAGAAAGTGGGAAGGGACTGCTGAGTTGAATTATTGCAACAACAATAAAACAGTAGCTTTTTCATTTTGTTGGTCTTTATTCCAAAAGCAATACTTTACAACCAAACCTTTAAAGCACGAACAGTAAAAATAGCCCTTTGTGTGCGTGGGGGTGTGTTTCACCCAAAAAAAACCCCAGTAGCTGCAATGAAAGACACAGTACACATACTGAAAAGTCATCAAAAGAAATATGAGCCCAACTCTTCTGGTAAAGCTTTGTTCCTGTCATTTTAAATTTATTCCTCTTTTTCCCTCGTCCTATGTTTTTCTTGGGATATCCACACAATTTACATACACAAGCTGAAAATGAGCCCAAAGAACAGGAGCAGCAAGGCCTCGCACTCGCCAGCCGAAGGGAGAAGCCCAGCGCATGGGGCGCCCCGGCAGCAGCCGAAAGGCACCTGCACGCTGCAAGGACACGGGGCCACGCGGCCGCCTGCAAGGGCGGGACCTGGGTTTGAAAACGTGGCGCTACCTTCAGAGATGGTTTTTACAACAAAAACCACAGGACTCTCAAGATTTTAGGGCGCTTTCTTAAAAAGGAGAAGAGAGAAACCCTGAGCAAAACTGGGGTGGTCTGGTACATAACAAGAGATGCGCTACCTTCTGGGCATAGCAGAGGCTCAAGAGTACTCCTGGGTCTGCCTGGTTGTGAGTCCTCATGTCCCCAACATGCCCCTGTGTCCCCAGAGAGCCGGGAGAGGGGTGGCAGGGCCAAACCAGGAACCGCCAGGTCCCTCCTCCATGTCCAGCACTGACGTGGGTCTCTAGCAAAAGGGGTTGCTTCATCATTTAATGGAGGATGAATCAGCCTCCAAGTCTCCCCGTGCTCAGTAGCATCCCACTGCCGGCTTATCGTTACAGGCTCCAGACCGGGCACGGGGAACATCCGTAACCGCCGGGCCAGCATCTTCTCCCTTGACTTCGTGTCACTCACGCAGGAAGAGGCGGGAGGGGAGAGGGACGCCGGTGGGTGCTGCGGGCAGCAGATGTTGCTGCCTTTGGAACTGCCTCCGTTGTTTTCTGACACGAGTTTTGGGTTGTGCTGTTGCACGCTGCACCTTGTTTGACGGCTAAAACGCACTCACGCTGACTTTTAATTAGCAGCTGGCAGCTCTGATTGCTCTGCTCTTGGGGCTTTCCTTGTATGTATTGAGAGATTATTAGAGCTCTGTGTTTAAGTACTTGCTATTGTCCACTCAGTTGTAAAGAGCTAGGAAATTGCAGCTGTGCCAAAAGGTTTTAGCAAAATATAAAAAAACCAGCAAGCGATCGATATGAGTCACTAAAATGTCCCCCAGCCCCACTTACAAGCACAATTTCACATATAAATCGATGCTTAATTCAGCAAGTAAATCAAGCCTTATCCAGTGCAATCCATAAACTTAATTGGGGCAAAAATATCCCACACAGATTAGCAGTTCCCTCATCCTAACAATTAAAAATAAAGCACACCAGGCAATTTAAGTGCCTGCTACAGATCAGTACAACACATTCACAGTACTTTGTTATCCAGAATATGACAACAGGGGTTTAGGGCAAATTCCTCTCCCACCCCACATCCCAGCTCCCCGTCCTACAGCCGTATTTAATCATTCTACACCTGCTGTGAAGTTTGAGTGAAGATTATCACCTACAAATTTTGTAATATGGGGCCTTCTCGTCATTTACCATTTCTTCCAGAACACACAAGGTAAAGAATCAGAGAAACTGAGCACCAACCCCAGCTGAAAGCAATATTCACAATGCCATTTTCTGTGTTAAATCTCTCAAAGTGGCCTGCAGCCAAAGTGGATTTAGAGGTTCAAATATTTCTTAATTTACCTCTATAGTTACTGAACATTTTTGCAAGAAAAAAAAAAAGAAAGTCAGACTCCAACAAAGGACTGGGAATGTTGAATCTTGGAGGACACCAGAGTGAAGTAAATGAAAAGAAGCTAAACAAAGGAAGAGCCCTAATGGAGTAGGGGTCTTGAGACAGACAAACCTTCCCAGTACAGAAAAATTGGAATGGATCAAGCACACAGTCTTTATTCCTTTAATAAAGACTGAAATTCTACACGTCCAAATACTAACTCTGCGTTTAAATAATTAAATGCATTTCTTATTCAACTGTCAGAGTAATAATCCAGCCCTGAAGGAAAGGGAGGAGGAGGGTGAAGGAAAAAAAACTCTTGCACCAAACCCAGGTCTAGTAAAAATCACATAAAAGCAACTCTGTCTGATGCAAATAGTGGAATGTGCGCACAAGTGACAAGTATTTATTTAGCTAATTTCATAACACTTAGCTTGTTTATATATCATCGGTCCCATCATGTGCTGCATTTTACCAGTGTTCCAAAGACAAAAATAAATAGCCTACCAGCTGCTGCTTTCTCAAGGTTGTGGTTTACTTGGGCACAAACAGAGCTAAGTGAGTCAAATATTACTATGCTGTGTAGGTTCAGGAGAAGATCTAAGGAACTGTCGTGGCACACACATAACACCTTGAAGTGCTGAGCCCTTCCTAACGGTGTTATTTTACTGGGCAAAAAAATCCTCTTTTCATTTGGCACATGTACAAGCTCTATTACCAGCTGCATTCCACTTCAAATATTAGCTGGGGGTGGCGGGGCTAGTTACAGCTGGAATACATCATAAAGCAGAAAGCTATTAAAATTCATGGCAGCGAGACAGTGTGTTGATCCTACAAAAATGGAGCTCTATGTTTAATATTTCTAATTAAAAAAATAGTTCAATCCACTTTTGTTGTCTTCACCTCTGTCTAAAGCAGTCTGGGTTTTCACAATACTTTGGCAAGAAAACACAGCTCTGCATTTTAAACATATAAAAGCCAGCAGTGTAACTGCAACAAAATCCCTAAGCACTAATCACACGGACCTTTCTAGGAATGGCTCCATATGTCCTTCAGAGGATCACAGAAGCAATAGGGCTCAATCTCAATTCCATATTACCCTTTGAGTACCTCCATTTAACAGCCACAAACAAGCAGGCTAGTAAAACTCCTTGTCAAAGAACACAAAGAGAATTGCAAACGAGAAGGTGTATTTGAAATTTCATGCTAACAAAAGCTTCCCCAATTTTAAAGACTCTCACTGGCATTAGGAGTGGAAAGAGAGAGCCTTAGATACTTACAGAAAGCGTTTTATTATCCATGTCTTTTAATGTGCTGCAAAAGAATGAAAGCTCTAATCTGAACGATAGGAATTTTTGGAGTGAAGGATATGCTTATAACTACAGCAATTCCTGCTCTAAGAAGCAAGAAGAAATCAATATATGGCTAAGTCTCAGGGCAGCGTGAAAGGATATGTCAACAATGAAATCAAGCAATCTAAGCAAACAAGAACTCCACATGGATTTTAAGGCTACCTCTTCCCGAAACAAATCCATCCCTTACCTTGCTCATAGCAGTCAGGGCAGGGTCACAGGCTGCATCCAGGTCCTGCACTAACAGCTGTATGCTGTTGGAGATCACACTGCAAAAAAATCAAGCACAAGCTTTAGAACAGTACTCAGCAACACAGTGCCAGAACTGGCGTATTTGACTGCGAAAGGAGGAAAATCATCTACTAGCTGACAGTAGCATTTTGCTGTGAATACACATGGCTAAAACTTGTACTGAAAAGCTGGGAATTTCTGCATGCTGTTCATTGGGGAGCTACACAATGGGCTTTAGCGTAGAGAGGACATATTTATAGCTGACCTTTCTCCGTTTTGGCATGTAGAAGGGGCTGGAGATCAAAGGTGTCAGATGGGGCAACCCCCCGCCCACGCATCGGGAAGAGGAGAAACCCCCGAGTACCGAGCCCAGACTGGGATTCGGCTTCAAATTTAATCCAGTTTGCATAAAACTAACATTTTATCATCTCTCCACTTATTCACAGTCAATATTCTACTACTCACGGAAACTTGCAAAGAGGATTTTAAAAAAGTACATCTGCATGAGTTCTGAACGTGTCTCCCATTTGAGATCAAGGCAGATGTCCTATTTACACTATGTCTAGGATTGCCGCCATCCATTGTTTGAGTATCTCAGAGACATATACCAGACTAAAGGACACATTAGTCAAACACATTTCCCGCCCTCTTTTTTCTTTTTTTTAAACAGCATGATATTGCTTAGAGACATATGTGATGCCACCATATTATGATGTGCATAAAGGTGCAACTGATCCTAAAACAACAGCCGAGAAACACCGCCTGCAGCAACTCGGACCACCCGCAAGGGCACGTAACCAGTGCTCGCGTTACAGACAGCTTCTGCTAGAAGTAATAAGTGACTGTGTTTCGCTAAGTAAGTACAGTTTTTAAGAACAGTGTAAACTTTAAATCTGCCACAGATGCCTGTTTACAACTTCGGGATTATATATAAAGAACCTTATTTCACTTTTGCTCTTTCTCATGATGCTAGCACAGATGGGAATCGCAGATCTACAAGAAATCTGACCAGCGCTTCCGCAGACCATCTTTCCTCCCTCTCGTCGTCTTCGTGCAGTTCTGGGTACTACACTGGAGTTCACTGTTCAAAATATTTTTAAGTGTCCTCATCGAGATACGGTATCACCCACTCATAGCTGCTGCTGGGATCTGGGTGTTGCTCTTCACTGCAACCCACAGACTGTGTCTATGCCTTTTCCTAGAGCTCTAGCACATAAAGACCAGTAAAAGACTGTTCCTTCAGAGCAATTAATTCGTTTGTAAAGGCAAACTCATCCAAAATTAGTTGGAAAAATTAATATGGGAGATGAAGTGACCATTGGCTTCAAGTTACATGATCTGAAACTTGCATTGGGATAAAAAAAGCCTGTGACTGTTTCTGCTGGTGCCTCTGCTTCTGCTGGGCAGTAGAGGATTTACTCCCTTGGGGGATTCCACCAGCTCAAGCGATGCCAAGGAAGCCAGACTGAAATAACTGTCTCTTGGGCACAGCTGACTCCTGCGGGGCGCCTGCTGGCAGTGACTTGTAGGAAAGAGTTGTGGTTTAGCACCAAAATGAAACGTAACTCTCTCAGTGGAAGGAAAGTGACTTCATCACTAGTCTCCACGCGTCAGCAGTCTGTCTGAAGCTGGGTCACCAAGCACAGGTTCTCGCCTGAAAACCGCAAAATTGCAAATAGGGAGAGAAACCTATTTGTCTACATTTCAAAATAAACATAGGTGCTGTAGAGGGGTAACGGTGCAGCAAGAAGCGTGTTGCAAACACGGTGACATGCCAAGAGGGTTTGGATCCTGGTTCTGCTAGAAGCCACTTCAAACCTTTGCCCCAGGCAGCACATAACAGTACTTCAGTGGCAGTTAATGAATGCCCATACAATCCCTGGCAGATACACAGAAGCTGACAGACAGGGAAGCCGAGGCCATAAACGAGCAGCCTGGTTCTAACGGAGCCGGGTAGGCTCAACACTTGAGGCCTTCAAGAGGTCTCTGAACGCTGCCCATAATCTCACAACAGATCAATAGGGCAGCGGGGTGGGAATCACGGATTTCTGGATTTACATGACAATAATTTTCCTTCTGTTGATCTTCAAGAGCAGCTCGTTATCTTTCCCATATTTCCTAAAGAAAATGCTTAGCCACCCCAGGGGTAAAACCCCCCGGAGTCGATCGCGTTATACACATTTGGGGTGGTTCTGCACTCTCCTTTCTGCAAAGGAAGAAACACTTTCCAGGGTGTGTAAGCAGCAACGTTTCATCACTTTCTTTGTGACCAGGCCTAACAAGACATCAAATCCCAGAAGAAACAACTTGTTTGATGTTGAATGAGCCAACGCCAGAGAGAGGTTTATAGCTATGACTTACACTGACAGAAGACTGGACAAAGCCCTATACTGGAACAGGCTGAAAGTTAATTAAAAAGCCTTTGTTACCAGATATATCAGGCCTGTCACTTTAACTTTAAAGCTATCCAAAACAGCAAACGTGAACTGTACATTTAAACAATTTCCAAAACACATCGTATTGGCTGCCTACGACCAACTACCTCATGAGGCAGCCACCGTGGAAACTGAGCAGTGACTCAAGGTAGCTGGCTCCTGCCAGAGAGGTCACGAGAAGATGCAAAACTCACCCTCGACTTGTCCATGTTAAGAAAATCCCACCATATGGCATAGTTTATTTCTAGTCCCCAGCTACCTTGCTTGTTTTGGCTTAGTGGACATAGCAACTCTAGCTTTCGGTCAGGGATTCACTCTTCAAAAGGTCTGAGAAATATCTAAAGGGAAGGGAGTCTCTGCAGCCTGGAACTGAACTCGAGACCATGTGAAATATCTGGATGGAGATTCAGGGGGATCCTGCCCACTGAAGCAAGAGAGGAGGAATCACAGGAAGGAAGTCTTCTGAAAAAAATCTTACTGCTATCTGGGCTGAATCTTAGTTTTAGGGAGGAGAGCTGGTGATAGGGATTATTTTCCCAGCTTTGCCAAGGTTTTCTTTTGTCTGATGTGAGGCAAAACAATTATTTTTTGCCTTGATTTCCTTCTCTCGAAAAATATTCAATGTTTGTCAGTGGTGGAGAGGAGAGGATGTTAGAGGGGAGTATTTTTAGCAATGTTACGTGAAAAGTTATTTTAATGAATTATAATCTTCTCTCAATTATAATCCCCAAATATAAGATTGGATCAGTCTTTTATGTCATCTGAAATGGGGTTTGATCATACTGACAAGGCTGCTGATTAACAGTGGGAAGTTAAAACAGGAAGGAACGTACTGAAATAGCTTCCTTTCTTGAAATGTAACAGCCACCTCACAGAGCTGCCAAGATGCAAATGATGTTTCAAATGGAAACTCACTATTTCCTTTCCCCTTTCCAGTGCTCTTGTTCCTTTGGCTAGGACGACGGAGAACAACTACATCTGAAGTCTGTACTACTGCTGCTCTTGGACTAGCCAAAGGATGACCATTCCTTCACCAGGGAAATGCCTATGCCTAGGCTGCAAATCTGGGTGGGTCCTACAGCTGGCTGGGTCCTACGACACTGGGATCTTGGGCTTGTATTACTCCAGCACCATCTGGCTGACAAACTAGGATGTTTGATATATTCTGGGAGGATGCATCTGCTGAACATACATGCTGAAAGTGTCCATCTCTCCCGTCAGGTTGATTCTCTCCACTAGACTTGCATCCACTTTTTCTTTGAGTTTCTCTTCCAACTGTTAGGAAACAAAACAAGCAACAGAAAGATCAGATTTCTTACTTGAAATGACCAGTCTTGAAGACTTATGTCCTGGAAAAGTCAGCTTCTTAAAACCTAATCTGTGCCCAGACTATATCCAAAACTCAGCCAGTGAACAACGGAGATCTCTCCTTCTTGGACACCCTAGGCGTCTTGATCTGCCAGGATGGCCTGTGGTGGCACTGCGTCCTCAAAGTAGTAACCTCCAAGGTCACATATGTAACTCTAGCATGACATGCTAGTGTACTAGCTTAACACCGTGGCACCTGTCCTGCTAATAAAGATGTTTTCCAACACCCTGTCTGTGCCCAAACTGCAGAGGAGGAGGATTGCCAGTTCTACTGGTGGAGAGGCCCTGATACGGCCAAACATCACAGCTCATCTACTAACCTATGGCATTTTGAAAGCACCTGAATGTAAGGAGCACTGTGGCTGCAAGGCATATCAGCACAAATACCTTCTCTCTCCTCACTCCACCTTGCCCCAGTATTTCATGCAAGCATTTTCTCAAACCTATTTTGAATTACTGCTTTTCTTGTTTTTATAAAAGGGAGATCACGAACCATGAGAAGAGTCTTTTTTTTTTTTAATGAAAAATTTGGTTCCCAATCCAAAACAAATTATGTAACAAGTATAAAAGGATAGCATCCAAAACTGATGCTGCAAAGCAGGATTACAAGCAAATGACTTTTCTCAGGTACAAACAGCAAAATCAATACTTTTCTTTCTTTGAAATATAGATTTAATAATGTAGAGCTCAATAATCAACGGGATGCTGTGTGGAGCAGACACTACTACGGATATTTTAGTACTTCTGACTCTTCCAGTCCCCACAGCAGCCTACCCCTGAAGGGGGAGCAGCACAGCATCTCGTGACAGAAGAGGGGCTGCTGCTGGGCGCCTTCTCAGAGGTGCTGTAGAGGAAAGCTCACCTGCTGGGTGGTTGCCAAGCAGTACTCTGCAGTACTAAGGATGCTGCAAATGAGGCAGAGTTCTTCTAAAGTAAACTTAGCCACTTCAGAGCCTTCCTTTTCTTTCAGCAAACTAGTGATGGTGAGCCCACCGCTGCTGCTAGTTGTCCTGGAAAAAAAAAAGACAAACCTGTAAGGCTTTCAGGTGTACAGATGTACACAATGCAAAATTACTACTAGATATCAATGCCATAAAAAGCCCTTATAACCACAAAGTCCAATGTTCTGTGCATCACAGGTCAGTGTCATTCTACAGCAAAACCACAACTGCTATTTTAGTTAAGAATATCTTTTAGAAAGACAAACAGAACTTGATATCAAGTCTTCAGGCAAAGGACAATTCACTCATTCACAACATGGTAGATTAGGATGCAAGTGGAATACAGCTTTCCCCAGCTAGCTTCACCTTCACTGCCAGTTACTCAAAATCTAATTAAAGATTACAGAAAAATCTCAGTAACTATCAGGCAGTTTGTCAAATTTATCTTCTCAGTACTAAACAGATGTCAACATGGATCTGAAACTTTGGTAACCCATTTTAAAAACTGATGATAGCAACACAGTAAATTATAGAAGATGCAGCTTCTTTCCACCATCTTCCAGTGATTAATAGCTGTGTATCAACAAAGAAAGACTCAGAACAGTTTAGACTCAGGAAATTCCCTACCTCTCAACTCCTTATAATCCAAATCCATTAAAAAAATAGGACAGTGATATTTATCTTGGACAGCAAAAATGGAGCACACAAAAAAATGTGTATAAAGAATGCAACTGAGGTCTGATGGAGAATGCACATTAAATTTATCTTTCCACTTGTCTGGATGTAACCCTCTCCCCTTCCATCTGTAAAAGATCTTACTGGTTTCAGAAATTCATTCTGCTGCTCCCAGGTTTACAAGAGAAACAAATTGAAGATGGTGAATAGCATACAAAATTATCTGTAGTTAAGGCTGGCAGTATCTCAAGGAGCTTCTTCAGCCTGTACACTTACACATATCGGTGTAAACCCATAGTGATTTCCTTTATTTTCACTGGATTTACATCTACATATTTTATTCATACATATATAAAATGTTACAGAGCAAAGGGAGTTACAGGTAAGCACTTTAGCATCACACAAATAAACCACCTTCATTATAAATTATTATATGTATAATGTTGAGCTAAAGCAGCTAAGAATCACAGTATGACTTTGTTACTCAAGTGGCAGGCTAAGTGCAATTCTGAAAGCCAGACCTCTCTGAAGAGGCTTGGGCTGGCATTTCAAAAGGAACTTCAAGAAACTGTAAATCTGACTGCTAATCAAAGCCAAATATGAAGCTATCCTCCAGGGGCCCTTGAAAGAAAAACAATGCCATGACTGTCCATTCGGTCTCTTGCTGTTTCTCAGTGCAACCAACTGAACTTTTGAGAAAATCATGAAGTAAATGTAGTAATATTGCTGCTACGTGGCTTCTTTGACAGAGAAACATAAGTGTTCACAAGTATGTATTTATTAATTATCTTTACAAAGCATCTGCTCCTCACTGGAATGTCTCACCAAACGGTGCTGCAGCATTTGGGAAGTGAAACTCACTTGGGCAGGTTTCCAGACAGAATTTTCCAGGCGTATTCCCGAAGGTACTTCTGGAATATGGTGGTCAGGGCTATCATCGGCTCGCCTGTGCTGAGCTGGGAGCACTGCACCATGCACTTCTTGTAGTAGACAAAGAGGTCGGCACAGCTGGGCAGGACGGCTCCTCCTTCGTCCACGTTGGGCTTGGGGGGACCTTGAGCCTTGAAGTCAGCCACAAACCTGTCAATCAGTTCGCCGAGATTTCTGATGTGGGGGAACAATAGAAAGATATTTTAGTATGTTGGGGGAGGAAACGGAGGGAAGAGAGAGAATAATGCTTAAAACTAGAAGCCCTGTCTTGTGACACCAGCAAACACATTCAGATTTTAGCAGTTGGCTATTCCAGCCCTTTCTTATCTCCACCCTCTCAGCACAAAGCTCATACAATAACGCGGACTGGACCGATGAGTAACGACCTTTTGTACTCAAGAGTTTTAGTGGCAGCTTCAATCTGTTCTCCAGTCACATATAAAAGCTCGCAAGTCTGCCAGGACTTCGTTCAGCACATTTGATGCAAGTGCATAAAGCATATGCTCAAGTTTCATTCCTGGCACCGGCAAAAGTAACAGTCGGGCTTCCCATATCAGCGGCCTCCGGAGCAGACCTCAGGGAATATGGCTTTTAAAGGGATGTGCTCAAAATGGTGTGCCATTTGCCATTCTTGGTCCCATTTGGACACCACCTGGTTTTGCACAACTTCACACATCCTTTAAAGAAGTTTTATTTAGCACGAGCGCAAAGTGCACTTCCTACTTAAACTCTTTTTAAAAGCACAAAAAGCCCTCCTATTGTCTCCAGTGATTCTTTATAACCTGGTCCTTACTCAAATATTTTGGTCTTTAGGCAACAATAAACTTCACTCCACTGTTTCATCATGACAAAAAGGCTTTTTAGCATGGCAGAGGGCCAGAACCATCAATACAGGACCAAAGAAGTCTTCTGATCTTGGGGAGTTCCTCCGGTCCTACTCCTCCAGAGACGGCACATCCGCGTCAGGAACAAAGACCAGTCCTCCTGACACCAGAGCTCAGCTAAGTGGTGTAACCTTCGCCAGCTGAACTCAATTACAGCAATAAACCTCCTCCCCCAGACACACAAATATATGCAAACCTCCACAAGGAACTTTGAGGAATATATAGACATTTCAGATGACAGAGTGGCACTCCACTGACCAAAAGGAGCTGTGAAGTTCCTGTATTTTATACTCCCGTTTCCACTATGGTCTTGGCTCCGCTTCCCCCAGCTCTCCCCTTCCCACAGCACAGCCTTCACCCCTCTTGCTGCTGAGGGTGTAAGAGCTGTGCCGTGCCATGATCCAGGGTACTTAAGTAGAAAGCCAAATCCTTAGGAGGAGGAGAAGAAAGAACCTGAACTGTAACTCCCACAAGAAAGTGAACTATCATTTTAAAAAAAAAAAAAAAAAAACAAAACCAAACCCAAATAAAACAACTTTACTTTACAGTTAATGTATTACCATTATTTTTCAGGAACAGACTTATTTAGCAGAACTGCAACGCTGTCCATAGAAATGAGAACTCTTCTTTAAAATCCTGTCAGAGTTTCAACTTCAAATGTTCTCCTAATCTTAGGCCAGCTCACAGAGCCAGCCAGCACAACACCAGAGTTCGTGCAAAGAGACCGCAGTAGGGTCTCCCAGCATGGGTACAGCCTTGCCGCCAGCACAGCGGCTGAGACTCTTCAGCACATTCTCACTTACCTCTGCCAATGAAAGGGGAAAAAAACCCGCCAACGATGAAAACTTTTCCCCAGTTTCTGTCCTTTCTTTCTTTTCATCTTGTGAAAGAGAAAAACCACTCTGATTCCAGTTTACCGAAGAATTCAAAACGCTGCACAAGTGGAAAAGGTGAGCTGGCTCTTCCCTGATAAACTTACAGGTTGCTGCACCAAAACGGATGAGCTCCTACCGTGGATGATCCGCTGGGCCAAACTAACCTACAGAAATGTGCTTGCAATATCAGGGCTTCAAATCATGAAGCAAGGCTCTTTGGCTTAAGCTAGGCTCATAGGCTATTGCAAAGACAAGTAGCCCCTTTTTTCATGCTTATTGCTTGCTGCTTTGAGTACTTTACATAGCTCTGATTCCACATATACACACAGTTCCTCGGCTTTGTTACAAGAACTGTAAAAACATCAGGCTGCTCAACTGATGTGATAAATCTCTACACTGGCACGAGCAATTGAATGCTGAACCGAAGCATTGATTGTATTCGACCACAGCGAAGCAAAATATACCTCCCCCTGTAGCTGCAGAAGAGCCAAACAGATGGCTGCTGCAGGAGGGCTCACACGTGCTGCGAGCTGCAGCATTCCTTCAGGTTCTCAAGTAAAGCGGACGTGGCTTGCTCCTTGTCAAAAGTCCCACTAAATTAAACAGCTGCATTTCCACCTCTGCATCTGCGCTTTGCTCCATCTGGGCAACAAAGTGGAGCTTTCTTAGTATTCACCAGCCGCTTTTTTTTTTTCTGCATTCGCTCAGTCTCAAGACGCAGTGAAGAATGTCAATGGCTTTTGTTTCTTTATGCTTACTCCATATGTTCTCCTCTTCTCCAAGGCAAAGTGAAATGTATCTACATTTTCCCGGTCCCCCAAGGTCTTGTCAAAAGGGATGCACGAGCAAATGCAGCTGTCCAAAATAGCTGGGAGAGCAGCGCTAGAGCTTCACGCTTGCTCTGATCCTAACCTGGACAAACTGCCCGTGAAAGGCAGGCCATGAGGACTGCTCTTACTTCAGCATGGGATTGATACAAGCAAAACATCAGGATATAGTGCACTAAGGGAACTAATATGTTATTAATGCACACCTCAGTTGATATCAATCAAACTTTCACATTAGTCTCAGTTGGCCCAAATACAATACGAAGGCTAACAACCTTTGTGTGGTACAGTGGGAGCACAAAGAATTTGGCAGAAAAAGCGACTGGGAGATGAAACATGAAGAAGGCAGGAGAGCTACAGAAAATGAACATTTCCTCTATATAGACTCTGCAAAAAAGCCCAAAGCAAATTCTCTGGTAGCGCAGATGTGGTATTTCCTAACAGTAGCATATTTACTGGGAGCAAGAACTCTCCAAATCTAACCAAAAGAAAATATGAAATGAAATCTTATAAAGAGAATTTTATTTTGGTTCTTAAATCCTTTCACTCCTATATTCCTCTTCCTTTTTTCTTTCTCTCAACCTATTCCGTGTTTTTTCTGCATCTCTGGCAATCACGAGAGGAACTAGGCGCCTCCTCAGCAGCATGAGAGCATGCGGTGCTTAGTAAGTCAGCCTGTTCAGTGATGTGAACAGTTGGTATCTGTTGGGCACTGGGGAAGGGCAACGGCATTGAGACACCTGGATCGCTTGTGGGATAGTTTCCATGGACTGGGTATTTTGGAAGCCCCCTTGGTCACGAGGCCACGAACACACACGACAAAGAGAAAGTGCCAGTTTTCCGAACAATCTGAACGCACACGTGCATTTTAGCACACTTAACCACGGCTCTGCATACTCTCAACACTGCAGACCTGACAGAGCTCTTCCTTTACTCCATCAGAATGACTTAGCTCACACATGCATGCTCCCATTACTCCGACAGACCACAAAGAAGAGCTAAAGACACGTATCCCAAAGGGGCAGAAACGAAATCTGCTTCGCTGTTACGAAATCTGATATTTACACTGCAGCTAAGGGTGGAGAGCAGCATCTTTAAAGTCTTTCTTTCAGGTGTCTCCTCTTAAATTGCTATAGATTTTGGCACTGTGTTTCTTTAAATGGGTATGGAAACAATTTTTCAGGAGAAAAGGTCCAGGCTGCTTTCTGACACAGACTTAAGGCAATGATGAACAAAACTGTCACACTACTCTCACTATTCAGAGCCCAAACATACAATTAATTATCTAAGCAACTCATTTTCAGACATCAGCAACGGATTCCTCAAAAGTTCAATCAATGGGGGAAGAAGAGAGAAAATCATAAAGGAAAGCAATTTTTGGCAGGCAGGGGCAGCATGGGGAATACTGTGGCAGTTTCTCTTTGAACTCCTTGCAGCCTGTGGCTATAAAGCTAATATAAAACATCTCAGGATTGTAAAGGAAAAGGAAAAAAAAAAAAGCAACTGAAAGGGCTAGGAGTGCAATGGGGTAGAATTACCAAAATGGGGATTAAAATGGCCCCCAGTGAGAAGGGAAGAAATACTCAAACAAGTTAGTGCTCAGCTGGCTGAGGGCAGAGGGGGAAATATCTGTTTCTCTTTGTTATACTGCAGAGCGGAACCTAAACCCAGCACGACAGACCATTGTGCAAGGTTTTATTTATTTATTTATTTATTTAAAGCATAAAAGGTTGATGGGATATGGGAAACCTTTTTCAAGATGGCTATCTTGGAGTTTGGACAAAATCAGGACACTATGAGCCTCGAGTCATGCACTCTCTCATGTGTAAGTCCTTGGAAGACAGAAGGACATAAATGAGTTACATGAGGCAGGCACCCTCTTTCTCCTTTCTAGTCACTAACCTGCACTAAAAGACTGTATTAAAACTTTTTCAACTCTCTGCTCTCCCAGTTGGTACTGCAATTGTTACAGAGATGTTATTTAAACCCTGGTGTGAATCGAAGTGCACAAGAAAGTGTCATGAGAGCTCTAAAAACTTCTCAGAGCTCTAAGCTGAAAGCTCCTTTCATTCAAGTTATTTTGCTGCAAGTCAAAGAGGAAGATGAAGAAGGGTTCTAGGGATTAAAGCCTCTGCCAAAGCCCCAATCTGTGAGCAATGATAATGTTATCTTACAGCCAGCTCATCTACAGCAGCTTTCATCTAAGGATCTCAAATAACTTATTTCTATAAAGCAAATCTTGAAACTCCTCTGCCACGAAGCCACATGTGTATTTTACAGAAAAAGCAAACCTACTATTTGTGGAAGACATGAGACGAAAGGAAGGCATATGTCTGCAGTGGGAATTGCAGAGGCAACAGAAGCAATTTCAGAAACACTAAGCCTCTTCCGCAGAAAGGCAGTGGGCATCGTTCCTGCAGGCCATTGCAATTACAGATGAAACCAACATCCACAGCCCTCTGAACGCTCGGTTTTGCCCAAGCAGAGGTCCCACTCATTCTAATTTTCTTGAACCATGAGTGCTGCTCCTGATGAAATCAGAAAGCAGACTTTCAAGAAACTGATTTTCTGCAGCTTGAGTACAGGATCTAGTACTATCCAACTGTAATACACATTCAAAAGCAAACAAACCCAAAAGCGCATGCTGGTTACTCACTTGTCCTGGGACTCGATATAGACATAAAGGTGAGGCTCAAAGCACTTGGAAACAATGCCATGGAAAGGATTGTCAGGGGCCTTTGGCTTCTTTGGCTGTAAGAAAACATTTAGAGTGTTGGTTTCAAATCTGTCCTGTAAGACCTAGAAGAAACAGTAATGAAATGGCACAGAAGGATCTAAGTCTTTAGAAATATTACAACACACAAATTGACTGTCAAATAATCAAAGGCATGTAATCAACAGTATATACAGTATATCAGGGTATCCAAGTCTTCCCTTGCTCTTACGGAGCTGTTAGTATTCCAAGGAATTACCTTTTCATTTGTAAAATATTCTTATCCTTAAAGAGAAAGCTGCCGCACATTTCAGTAGAAGAATCTTAATGCAGTTTGTAAATAAAACCTCGCTGCACCCTTTGAATAGTAACGAGACTCTACTAGTCACCTCTGAAGTGAAATGCAGCAGTTATTTGGAAGCAACATTGAAAAATCCCTACATTTTAGAACATTAAAGATAATAACTCGAAGTTACAGACTTCATCTGGATGAATTTTATTTAGATAAACAGAACGTAATTACTGGAGGGGCTGGAATTATACAGGCAACATTATAGGACTGCTTTCACCGTGAAACATGTTTCTAGGGATGCAAAGACTTCTATTTTAAAATCACATTTAGAGCATTAAGCACATATGTCATTTGGGAGTCATTCGCTTTACTCTCATTTTAGTTTAGTACTGCACTCTATGCAGTGGCCAAGCACATCTCACTGAAGCCACTGGGACTACTCATATGCCTAAATGTGTGCATGTTTAAGTACCAGGCTGGGCATGGCCTTTAAGCTCATCTTTACCCTACAGCTAGATTTTTATTATTTTTTACTGATAGACAATTTTTCTCGCTGCTTGCAGGCAAGCTGACAATTTTTCACTGCCTGCAAAGAGGGCTGCAGTGACTCTGGAATGGAATTCTTGCCTCTCTCCACAAAAAGCCAGGATCAGCTCCCAGCTAATGAAGATATGAAGTCTTCCAGATGAATTTTTTTTTTTTTTTTAGCATAAGAAAAGCAAAACAAGAGAGTCTAAAGGACATACTCTCCTAAATGATAGAGGAGGTGGCACTAAGTCTTTTGCAGAAATAGCAGAGAATGACAAGGCAAGCATTTCTCAGAAATAATTAAAACTCAAAGACACAATGAATACTAACATATGGCTGCAAACCTAAAGCGAGCAAACGGTTTTATGGAGACCAGACCACCTCTATGAGACTGGCTTCATTAACCTTCTCACTAAGAGTATGACTGGAGAATATAAGTTTTTACAGCTTTGGGAGAGAGCCACTACCCAGCATTCTCCGCCCCAGCCCCTTTGCCAGTGCCTGCCCGTTTCTGCCGGATGCACACGCTCATCGGAGCTGGGAGGAAAACAATAGGTGGTAATTACAGAAACCTTCCAGTCGCCAAGTCTCCAGGATGGCAACGCCAACACAAGGTTGCAGATTCACGATGTTTACGATTTACCAGCCTGGAAGAGCCAACTCCTAATGCAGGACTGGTTTTCTGTGTGTGCGTGTGTGTCTTTGCATCATGCTGCTCCCAGCATGTCTGGTGGAGAGAATACTAAATCTTTTAACAGTAGCAGCGAAGCTGTATTTCTGAGTGTGCAATCCTGTCCAAAAGCTGCAGATGTTTAAGCTATTTCCTCCTTGAGTTTGATGGAAATAATAAAAGGTTACTGTTGTCACAGTAAGGAGGTCTGCAGCTGGCCCAGTTTCCTTTCATTACTATCCAAAGTAAACAGATTAAATCGAACTGCTAGGATCACTAAAAGGGGTTCTTTTTTAACACGGATTTCCCCCCCAAACTCTTCTGCTCCCTCTTACACTTCCAAGCGTCTTGAATTCTCAGGACTAGTGTCTTGGAAGAGCTCTGCCACTCAAAACTCTTCATCTTCAACTCTGCCTGTCCCTTCTCTTCTTCAGCTAGTGAGAGCAGACCATGAGACCTCCAACATGAACTCACCAGCACTAACCACCAGCTGTTGGCACTTTGAAACTGAAATGTTGGCGCCTACGGGGCTCCCATTTGGCAGACAGGCGCCTGCGGGGCAGCCACCCTTGCAGCAGCGTCCAGCACTGCGTTGTGAGCATTAACGCAGGGCGTACCCAGAAAGACAGCGCAGCCTCGCCACAAACAGCATTTCAAGGGGTAGCTCAGTGGATGGCTTCATACCAGCCTCCTCATGTACAGGGAGCAGAGCAGTTCTTTTCTCAGAAGCACCTGAGCTGCTTCTGGCCAGGGCAGTGCATTCTACTGTTTAATAAAACCAGCCCTAAGCAGCCTAATTATTGCAATTATCTCTTCACCTGCCTCCTAGCACCACTGACTTCTCCAAGGATGTCCTCTCATCCCAACACTGCGCATCAGTGCCAACCTTCTCCCAGCCATTACAGAGAGTGGAAAGCAAGCTCTTCACAAAAAATACATCACACACGTGTCTCCCCAAGTTCCCAATCTCTGTTTTCCAGATCACTGATAAAGTCCAGCCAATACCAACTGTCCAAGTTGTATTTTAACAGAAAGAGCAAAACCTTGCTTAATCGTTCTCTTTCAGGACTTCTGCTGTGGGTGGAAGGCAGAGGGCTGCCCTGCTCATGCGAAAGTCTGGAGGGGATGCAGTGCACCAAACTGGGCTGGTGGAGAGCTACCACCCCCCAGTCTCCCCAGGGGCACGGACCTGAGTAGGTCCTAGGGCCCTGGTCATCAGGATACCACCTGTAAATGGCCCGTTTACAGGGCTGTAAATCACGGAACAAAGAGAGGGTACTACCTTCCCCAAGCAACTTACAATTGAACACTTGGAAAATGTCTGTCTGGTGAGTAAAAAATATGGGGCTTACAGACTTTGATATTGGTGCCAATTAAAACAATTACATTTACTATTCACTCCTTTAATGTTTGGAGAGGGCTTTAGAAACCCAGGGCTTTTACAAGTGGTTAGGTGTTGCCTGCTTTGCAGAGGTAATGGTTGAAAAGCACTACAGAGATAAAAATCCCAAAAGTAATATATTTGGAGTTAAAATCTAAAACTGACACTTGAAAGTTCAATGAATTGCCTGGTGACTCCAGACTTAGTTTGCTTGGCTGACAAGGCCAAAGAAGAATTGCAAATGCTTACAGTGGGAGCTGCTTCTGGGATCTGAAAACCCAACTATGCTAGTTCATCTTTCTTTGACAGAAATCCTGTAGTTACTTCTGAGCTGTTGCTGCATGGGCTAGAAGAGAATCCAACTCACTCTCACGTGGCAGGATTGTCTCCGCACTATTAACCGAAATAAAGATTGCTTTGGTTTCAATGAAGTGAGCCAGAGCAAACTACAGTCGTACTGGGAGCCTGTATGCTGCACAGAGGATCAAAACGGCGCTAAATTAATTGCTGTGAAAACAAACCTTTCAAATCAATGTGATGGGAAAAGCTTAGGCACCACCAGAGATTTTGACACAGAGACTGTCTCACTGACTAGAGAACTTCAAAGACTTACTTTGTCCGTATCGCTTTTCTCGATCACAATCTCATCTGTCTCTGTCCCAGTTTCATCCTCCAGAAACGGGTTGGTGGAAGGAGGTGGCACTTCTGGCTTCTTCTGTTAAAAAAGAGGAAGCTCCTTAGAGAACAGTCTGTTTTGTCCCCTCTGGCACACAGCTGCATCCATGTTTTCCTTTACTAAGCGCTGCACAGCAGTTTGTCTTCTCCAAGCACAGAGGTGACTGCAGAGGGCCAGGCAGTGCCCCTCCATCAAGGTTAGAGCACACTCCCTCCTACTACAGGGCCAGAGGCTGGTTCCCTCTCCATCACACCACCAGCACACTTCACCTTCAGCAGCCTCTTACGTCTGCTCTTCTTGCACCCACGCTCACCCGCTCTGCCTGAATCGTCCCTGGAACGGGTATTTTGGCTAGCTATTTCCACTCTCTCAAACCACACGCTCCAAGCATGTGGTCTCCACCGGGAGGACCCAGGACAGCAGGCCCCAAAACTCTGCTGCCGCAGTAAATCCTGCATTACTGCTCCCACAAGACTGCTTGTCCCCACTGTGCACTCCCCAGATAGCCATTTCTAATTATGGCCTTCATTTTGTGTATAAAACAGATCAGATGATGACATCCAGAGCATCATAGCCTCTAGGCAGCTCAGAAAGGGGGACAGAGAGGATTTTCTCTTATTTCAAGCCACACCCTCACCTTCTGTTTCTCTCAGTTATAACAGCTTCTGTGCCTACCTTCTCCAAAGGGATAACAACCCAGTGAAGCCAATTTAATTAAAGCTGCAAATTTCATATGAAATTTGTCAGAAAAATAAAGCCACATTCTTGAGAGATCTAAATTCAGCCAGGAGGAAAACCTTACAGGATTTCCCTTTTTAATTAGGAACACCTACTGATCTACAGCAAATGACAAACAGGTCCAGCAGGCTTGCCTCGTAGGCTGAATTATCACATCCAAGTAGGCTTCAAGACACCAGCTGGGCAGAGAAGCCAACCTCAAACCAGTGGCTTCTGAGCCACACGTGGACTCTGTGCTCCCAGGGCACTCGGCTGGCACAGCTCTTGGCTAAGATTTCAGGCAGAAAAATCACAGAGATGACCCCAGAGATATTCACTGAGCTGTTTCTCTTGGCTCTGCCTTTAAAATCTACCAAATGAGACACTGAAAAGTAGAAGCTACCAACGCCCCTGCAAGTAAGACTAACCCAACACGCAATGTGGGATTGAAAGATGGTACCATGCGGTGAACACGTGGTAACTAGAAATGAAGAGAAGAGGGGACTTTTAGTTATAATGTGTCATTAACATGCAGAGAACAAACATTATAATGCAGTCACCGTGCCATAATTACTTTGTGGTTCTCCACAGCAATGTGGCTTCAGTTGCAAACAGCACAGGGCCCAGGAGAACCAAAAAAGTACACAACCGGTGTACTTTCCTTCTTGTGAGCCCTGTGCCATCCTCTCTACTACACTCTGCAAGATGAAGAATCACCTTCCCAATTACAACCCACTAAGCACAGTCACACTAAACACTCTAACCTGCAAGCACAAGAGGAGGCTGCAGGTGACACTTTTTGCAGTTGTCCGTTACCATAGCTATGTGAGAGAGGGTTGGGGTTTTTTTCTCCCGAAGAAGCTATGGACTAAAGGGTTGCTCTTCAGAAATCCCCTTACCACTGTCCCATCGGCTAGAGTGCAACCTGAGAAGCGTTTAGCCAGAAGTCCTTCAAAGTTCGTTGTCCTCTGAATTGCAAACAAAAGCAATTTCACCTCAATCTCCTTTGCTCTTGTGCGCATTATCTTAGCAAGCTCTGTCCTGAATGAGAGAGGGGGGGAAACAGAAAAAACAAATGTGGTTTTCTATAAAGAGAAAGATCTGAAACCTAAGATTGTAACTCAGTCTATTCCCTAGAGACACTTTCATCACAGAATTTGAGCTAATTCCTAAGACGCTCTCTAACATAAAACCGCTTTACGGATCACATTTCAAACATGACCACAGTTGTTTAGAGCTTTGTGGGTAACAGGACCCCATCTCCTAACACCCAGAGCACCACTGCAGCCAGGAAAGCCCGCGGTATCAAACCTTGGGAAGTGCAGTGTCTCTCACTGGGGTCCCAGAGCAAAGCCAATGGTGCTACTGGGGCTCAAGCTGGCACCTTCCTCTGGTCCCCCATCTCTGGCTGGCAAAGAGTGTGGTCCAGGGCAGTCACACCATAGTCAGCTCACATTTTTTAACTTGGTCTCTAATATTACTGACTTCTGCCTCTGTTACACTGAAAATTGATTTCCACATCATTTCACTCTCGCAAGAGTACACGCAGTGTTAGTGATACTTCTCAGGGTTTTCACTCTTCACTTGCTTTTAATCATGGACAATTCTACATAGATACTTGAAGACTATCTTTAAAGTCCTGCAGATATACGATCAATTTGGTGAAAGACAATCCAACCTTTTGTTTTAAGGAAGGTGACTCTGCAGGAAGCATCGCGAGCTCCCCAGACGCTCACCTCGTGACGTGGCAGAACTCCACAGCGATGCGCTCCGTCATGCACCACTCCTGCGGAAACATGCGCCCGTACTTCTCCTCGTAGTCCACCAGCTGACGCTTTATCCACGCGTAGCGCCTGTCAATCTTATCCAGCCAGGCCACCTGAATAAGATGGAGAACATCATCTTTAACAGCAGCAGCTGCTAATATTCAGCCTGACTGCTCAACTGTGCTGCCACAGTTTCGCAGAGGAGCTTGCGCTATCAATCAAAGCTAACTTGACCACTATTAATAATACTTTGAACGCTAACAGTTGTTCTTCAAAGTGCTTAAACACATGCCAGACTGAAAACCCTATCTTGTGCGAATTAAGAGAGCAAGTTCTGTTGAAAATGAGGATAAGAGTACTCCTAAATCATACAGGTACTATTGAAAACTCAATCCAATAATAATTCATTTGGTCCCACCCTCTTTGTTTTGCAGACACTGAGGTTAAAGTCAACAGTGGGATGAGAACGCAGGAATTCCTGTACTCTCATGTAGAGCTGGTTTTCACACTCTGGGGACTGCAGACCCACAAACTTCTACAACAACTCTTACGTGAACAGGATGGGATTTTTTTCCCCCAACATTAGTGCTTTCTGGTCAAAAAGTGGAAAGGTTAATCCAAAAAACTTTGATGGAAAAATGCTATTTAAAATGAAGCATTTTAGCCTTTCTCTCCTCTTTGTCACAAACTGTCAAAATTTCAAATTTGTTAAAATACATTTTGATCCATAGTTGGTTTTTATTCAGTTTTTTCCCAAATCCAAGATGATTATAGGAAATTTTTAACAAGCTGTTAGTATCAGGACAGGAAATTTAAAAGTTAGCTACAAAGATTAATCCACTTCCTGGCAATCCCTTCCCTACCACCACCTTTTTAGGCATTTGGGGTTTTTTTTCTTTGTTCGGAGGAAGGTGTTGTTGGTTTTCAGAGTTTTTGGGTTTGCAATTTTCAGAGTTTAAATTTTCAACCCTTTGCAGAGCAGAAAGTATATCCAACTTGAATTTATTTATTTGCTGTATGAGGAGAAAACATTTCCAGTGCTGATATATGAAACTGAGGTCTAAGGTGGGAGGAAGTCACCCTGGCAGAGACAACATTGACTCCCAACACATCGGCCAGTCCATATCACACCCGCAAGTCACTGCTTCCGAACCCTTGGGTTAGAAACATTTCACCACAGGAACCTGTGGAAACGAGAACTTTGTGAACATCAGCAGAGCAAAATGTGAAATCCAAATGGAGCTTGCTAAGCTTCCCTTACATCTTGGTTTTCCTGGAAAAGGACCAGATACTCTGAGAGGTGTTGTTTAATAAATTTCTTGATGATTTCCTGTTTGATTCTGGGATCCAGGACATTGGCAACTAGACACGCATCACGTAGGACATTGCTGGGTCCACCAGGCCTCTATCAAAATAAACAGGAAGAAATGATTTAAGGTTAAATAGCTGAATGGGTGATTGGAAATTGTACTGCATCCAGGTTAACTTGTTTTTATCCTTTCCCATTATTCTTCTCTTTTTAATGCTTCTGCCGCTACTCTTTATTATCACTTAGGCATCTTTCTTCTGTTGGATGAAAATTGAGCTGCTTCCATTTCACTGGCCGTAAAGTAGGGAGCCAGGAAGCTCCCTACTGCAGAAGAGCAGCCAGCTCCATCCACAGAAAGAACCATTGTCCCATCACTTCTGCAAAGCTTTTCATCAGCCTAGATATTCTGAGGAACAGCTAAGAGAAGTGGCTGACAAGTGGGACAAGCAAACCCCTTTTCTGCGAACCTGAAGGCCAAATTAATGGGGGAAAAAAGCAGTCTAGAGATGATCAATTTGCAACACAAAGTAGCATCTGCCGGTCTGTATTGGCGCATACCGTGATGTTAGTGAAGACGACAGAAAATTTAGAAACATTTTTTAAGAAATGTTCTTTTGATGCTGCTTCACGTGGACACAGACTTGTCCTTCATCAAGGATCTGCTCCAAATAGTTTCCTCATTTCTGTACTTGTTAGTTTTATGAAGAAACCAGCAGAGCCGGTACTTTGGAAGACAGAACTAGTGTTTTCTTTGAAGTAAATTCAAATTCACACCTACCTCCCATATTGTTTGCAAACATTTGGATGCATAATTTTGGGGAAGCACATTTGGTGCCTTAGCCTTAGCCCAGATTTGTATCTGGGCTGCCTGGTAAACCAGAGACAAACTTGGCGGCACCACGTCAACAGACAGCCTGTGCTTGGCTTTCCCTAAACACAACACGAACCTTTTGTGACCAACAAATAACCAGTAACCTGGGTCAGATGCCGAGGGAACCCCGCTCTGGTCTATCGTGTCACACAGGAATTGCCTGGGGCACTCCTCGGCTGGCTTGCAGACCTCACTGCAACAGATGGGCGCAACATGACAGAGGCAGGGTGTCATTTCTCTCCCACACTCACTTGATAGAAACAGTTAGAAATATACCTAGCACCCTGCAGCTTGGGAGACTCATTTGCTTTCTAAAATAACTCCTGAAACACAGAGAGCGCAAATCTGGATGTAAAATGAGATTTAAACCAACGACAGTTACGTTGAATAGTCTTCAGCAACACTTTTCAACGGGAGGAAGAGGAGAAGTGAGAACTTTACCTTTGTACCTTGAGAAGGAAAGGCTTCCTCGAAATCAGCCAGGATCTGCTGTCCCAACTCATTCTGCGCTGCCTTCACCCTGATGAGGACAGAGGAAGCAAGGGCTTTGTTGGTGGTACAACAACTTCTTTGTTTCATTGTCTGCAAACATTACTATCAAGTGGACTGAAACGCTAACAGCTACACAAAGGTTTTTAAGGGACAAAAAAAGCACGCTAAAGAAAAACAACCACATTAAGAAGGTCTGTTTGTCAAAACTGGGAGAGCGTTTGCTCCCTGAATGACACCGGGATGACAACTCCAGCTCTATGGCATTGACCTCTGAGCTGTAGCAGAACACGTCCTAGATGCTCTTGCCATGCTGCAATTTAGTATTTTAATAAGGGCCAGTTAATCAGCTGAGAAATCAGCAGGGTTCCTTCAACGCCAATGTGATCAATTTATCTTTACATTCGTGCCTGTTGATCGCATTTCAACAAAAGTATGTTTCTAACACATAAAAAGCTTCACAATGTCTCAGTCTTCATGGTGAACCTTTCACAGTTCCAGGTGCACTGACCTACTTTTAAATGCATCCATGTGAATACTGCTGGCTGTGGTTTTATCCTATAAATCCTCCAAGCCTTAAGAAGCATAAAAGAGCAAAGGTATGAAATGGGTGAAAAAGTTTTGAACAAACCACAACCTTGCTCTTTATTTAGCTGAGAGAATAAAGCTTCCAATTTCCAGAAATAAAAGTCAATACGGCTTAATTGATACTTCTAGGGAAATGGAAATGCCTACACATACCAGAAAGAGCCAAAGCAAACAGTTAGGCACTTATATCCCTCTGCAGCCCTTGAATTCTTCCATCACTTTTTATTATACTGGAAACACTTTAAGGTCTAAACTGATCATTCAAAGCGGTGGATTTTTCCACTGAGATTGATATGTTAGAAAGAGTGGCGACATTTACTTTTGTGAAAATGTTTGTTCAGATTGTGGGGAGAAGACTTTGGATTTTTTTTGTTGTTTAAGACTTTTCAACCTTATCAAGGAATGATCTGCTTCTTTAATCTTCCCATTTGTGGTCCATTAGTAGCAAAACACTACAAGATGACCTGACAATGCTGGAGAACAGGCTGGATTCTAGTCCTTTAGAAGTGACGACTGAAATATAACTTTTTATCTGTGATTTAACTGTATGTATGACCTGCCTTATCCCGGATTTATTTATGGGGATCTTGCTGGAAAAGCTTCCTGCCTGCAATGTCAAACATAATTCTCATTTAAGCTCTCTGCTTCACAGGAGTGTTTAGAAACTCCTTTACTCTTCCAGGTATAGATCCCCAGTTAACACCTCCTAACTGTGAAACAGAAGGGATTCAAGAATATGTCGAAATCAGAGTGGGAAATTTAAGCATTAAGGCGGAACACAGCCCAGCAGCCACAACTAGAGGTATAATCCTGCTTAAGTTGCACAAGTAAGCACTAGTAATTCATGGGAGAAAGCATCACAGAACCAAACCCTTTGATCCCTAAGAAAAAGGAGGAAAAAAAGAAAAAAAGACACGAAACATGGATTGAAAAATTTTATCTTTTAAATAAACAAGAAACAAGAAGTCTTTACTATTAGGAGTCACAGAACTGAATGAGTTTGTATGAACTGGAAGCATTAGCTGCGGTACTTCTTTGCTCACGACCAGCTACAGGGACCTTCCCATCTGACAACAGCTGCAGCGCAAGCACAGTGGAGGCACTGGAAAGAGCAGCAGCCAGATTCCTAAAGACTCAACAAATTTAAAAGAGGGACTGTCAAGCAGTTAAAAGCCCTGTCCGCAGGCTTTGTTGTTTTAGGCTCTGATTCAGGAAAGTACTTAAGGATAGTCTTAACAGGGATTCTCATATCCTTAAATTAAGAAACTTGCAGGAATGCCTTGCTGAACTGGGATGTTGAAAATACTTTTTTTTTTTTTTTTTTTTTTTAATAATCTGTCCCACTTAAAAATCTCTCAAAAGCAAACATGGAAAATGAGTTTTAGCCTTTTTTTTTTTTCCTTCCTGTTTTGTAAGACAGGGATAGAGCAGAGACATCAAAGTAGCCAACGGTTTAGGTATGCGTGAGCAACAACAGGGAGCCTCACTGCCCTCCCCGTAACTATCACTCTTCACGTAAGCACACACAGACACGCACAATTATTTATTTCCACGAACATGCAACCAGAAACATGAAAACCTTTACACCATCTCTTTACAGAGCGATTGCTTTAGGCAGAGAACACAGGAAGCCACTTGCTTTAGCCACTAGAGATTATCGCTCCCCGTGGAAAGCTGTGAGCCTTTCAATAATTCAGAATAATCTTCGTGCGATGGAAACTGCAGTGGTAAAAGCCTCAACCCCATGGCTGCTTCGCTCACGTTCACCGCTGAAGGACCGACTCTGCACATGTATCGGAGCGTGTCTTTAGCCACTTGCAGAAAGTGAATTACCCACTAAGGCTCAGCAACCCCTGATAACAGATTTAGGATCTCTTCTCAGGTCTGTCCGATAAGGATATCTTTCCCTGACTAGATTCCCCCCGGCAGCGTGCTGGGGTATCACAGCAGCCGTCCTGGCTCGCCGCAGCAGGGAATTGCCTTTTCCTGGGGCTGCTCACACGTGCCAAAACCTTTGGTTACCCCAGTATTAGTGATTTTTGTTTCTCTGACTTTTGTTTTATTATTGGTGGCTTTAGTTCTCTGTTTCCCCTGCCTTTAAAAAAATAAAAACAAGAAAACCCACTGTTATTTTTCAAATGACATTAAATTACTAGAAACTGCAATTGCTTTAGCCAAAGCTACCAGAAATCTTAAACTATGCCTGGCAGCTGGCTGAGATAAAAAGAGGCTGAGCTAGCCTGTTTTTCTGTGGCAAACTTATAATCATCTCTCTCCTAAATACTTTCCAGGCTTTTTTCCACTATCTGCTAGGCTTTCTCGACCACTTTCATGGGTGGGTTTGTGACCGCTAATTGTACGCTCCCTCCACAGACAGAAAACAGAAGAAGATTGAGAGATAACAAAATATTCTTATTTACTACAACAAACAACTTCCAATGCACCATATAAGAAGTTGCTTTAGGAAGACAGTTAGGAAAATATTTACATTTGGATGCCAGTTGTGACATTTTTACATCAATACTCAACAGGACCAGCACAAGAAGCCAATTAATTGAGAGTTCAGTCCAGGTTTCCAATGAATACTTACAGTGGGGTTTTGTTTGGTTATTTTCAGAGGGACAGAACAGGTGGAAAGCAACATTAAAAACACATCATTAGTTTTCACAGCATCTAGGAGCAGGAACCTAAACTGAACACGCCAGGACAAAGAGCACATCCAACAACACCGAGCAGGCACTCTTCCTTCCCATGGTTTCCCATTCATTTTTGGCTTCACTCCATTCACACCAAGAAAGAGAGGCTCTTTATTAAAGAAAGCAACAGAATCTGCTCGTTTAGCAGTGTATATAATAGACTTATTGTATATAATAGACTTGGGTTACTGTCACAGCTTTGTGCCAACATCTACTGAAGCATTTCTTGCCTTTGCAAACATCCAAGAGGCTTCACTTGTACCATTAAACCAAATTCATGAGATATCAAACCCCAGCAATTTCACAGTCTAAAAATAGCACTGCGAGAAGCCAGGCAAACTTCCTTTGATGTTTTGTGAATCACAAAAAGTATTTCCAAGCAAAGAAAGAGAAAAGTCAACTCCAAATTGGGCCCTTATACGTACACGTGTAGTCAAACTCCAAAGCAGATACTACTGTGCCGTGGACCTCCCTGCAGTAATTTGCTGCCTGGATGTCAAAGCAGTAAAGAGACCCCAGCAACACCCTGGGTGCAGCTCTCCTTTCGCCCCACAAGCAGCCGCTTCTATCGCTACCAGATGGTGCAACTCTCCCTGTGTAAACACTGGAAGGAAACCCTGCCGAGGCAATTCTAAAAATAGGAGGAACAGACTTTCTTGAGCTTTTCAGATCCTTATCTTGAAGGGAGAATATAACAAAAGTTTTCCTCCGTGTCCTTGCCAGTCTCTCTGGCGTGAGTCGAAACCACTGTGCCTTTTAGCAGCAGCATGAATTGTTTTCTACAGTTATCAGCAACTACAAAAGTATTAAATAATCATCCATCAGAAAGGGAAAACCAGCCAGAATTCTGGACCAATGCTTAAATTATATTTGGCCTTAAAATGGCCAATGACAGCAGGTTTCTGCCCAAGGGCATTACCACTCTGGAAGAAAATGAAGCAAGCTATCTTTCTGAGCATGAGGTTGGAATAGACAACAGCCTAAATTCAGAAAAGCAGTGACATATGTTTATATTTCCTTGATGTTCATGTTCATTTAAGCAAATGCTTGCGGTCAAATGCTTTGTTAAAACAAGGCCCCATCTCTCTCTCTCTGGATTTAGGGTAGATTTTTCTTTTGCTCTGTCTCATGGATTCCATCTGGGTTTTCTGGAAGAGGTATCTCTATTGTAAAGAAAGTCCAACAGATTGACATGAAAATATTACAAACAAATCATTCAAACACTGTTTCCATCACTAAACAGCACAGGCAGCCAGCTGCTGTCTTCGCAAAGGGAGTCACCAAAAAAGATAATTGCTGTGCCTGGAAGGCTCCTTCAAGTACCTCTGTAATGAGCAAAGTCATCTCAGGCATCAAGAGGATGGTGGCGATAGATTTGCAATTTTCACACTGAAAAGAAGTGCTATCAGGTATGGTTGTATCATTAAGAAGGTTCATCCCTAACGTTAATAGGCTGTTTTTGCCTCTGAGCTGTGCTCAGCACTACTACAGGCTGTTAAGCAAACATCATGTGTGTGATGCAAGAGAAATAAAGCCTGCTGTAAAGCAGGAAGCATAGGTTTTGGCCAGGGACAGCAATGGCCCCTAGAACAGTGAGGGCCTTGTTCCCTCGACACCCAGCTGTCACATCCCAAACGAAGCCAAGACCCTAGGAGATCTGGTGGCTCAGTCACCACTGAGCCTTCACCTGCTACTGCTGAGAATGGTGGGCACTTGCTGTTGGAGCTGCACCAAAACTCACCAAATTTAAATGTGTGACTCCATGTTAGAAAACCAAGGCTATACAAGCTCAGCACAAATGTTTAGAGCAGTCAGGTGTTCTGCACGCAGTTTTGGGAAGATTTGCTATAAGCCTCAAATCTCAGCGGAATTGGGCAATGGGAGCAGGTTTTGGCAGGAGAAACTCAAGGTGCTCAGAATAACTGAGTTTGGCAAACACACGAAAAGAAATCCTGCCTGCCTAAACCCTTGGGCAACTATGCAGTTTGACGGCAATTCGACAGCAGTAAGGCACACGTCTGGGCAGAAAGGGGCCCCAAGCACCACTACGTTAATGCATATATTTCTGCTTCATGCCAGGCTGCTGAACTGTATCACTGAGGTTAAGAAAGCAGGAGAAAGCATCACCTCAGGGTTCACTACAAACACCTGCACATGAAGATCACATAAACCAATTTGCACTTGCACAGATTACTCCAGGTAAGGTAAATTAAAAGCCAGTCAATGAGAAGCACAGATCATTCACGAATTACATCCGTACTGATTACTGTTACTTAACAGAATAGGCTGCTCCAGATTTAAGCAAACTGTGTCCAATTTTAACCTGTTTGTTTTGGCTGGAAAGAAGCTCAAAGGACCATGTCCAGCCTTTACATCCTCGAGAAACTGATTCTGCCTAATGCATTTTCTAACCTTCCTTCCCAGCAGGCATGCAAGTGCTCAGGGTTTGATCATTTTACCTTTCAGAAAGCTGTCGAATCTGAGGAATCCCCATGTATTTGTTGAAGTGCTCTAACACATTCACAACACCTTGGAGAAGGTTGGCAACTTCCCCATATTGTCTCCTCCTGGTCATAGCCCTGTAGAGGAAATTAAAGATTTACAAAGGCAGGTTCGATGAAAATGCTGGATTTACAAAGGCAAGTTCGATGAAAATGCTGGGTGGTAATTCCACAGGTTACCTCATCCCCACTGGGTCATGCCGGTCCCTATTGACATTTATTTTTCTAAAATACACAACTCTTCATTAACATTCCAATGCAGCATTAAAATTTTACTTAACTGATGCTAAAATAAACCAATCCGGCACACATCTAACAATGCTTCAAAAAACATAAATGTCAAAAGCAACACTTGGCAAAGAACATGTAAACTACTGAACGCATCCGCTTCCCAGTATGGGTCCGGAGGCAGTAAATGTTATTTCATTATAATGACCTGAGTTAAGCCATTCGTCATCACACACAAAGTGTGAGTTAAAGCTTCACGGGGAGGAGAATCATTATGCTGAAAAGCTATTAGCCTTGACTTTTCTGTTAATAACTTTCACAGGGAACTGACAGAAAAAAAATCACGTTTGTTTATTTTTATTTCATTCTTTAGGATCATTCCAATGGAGACAGCAGCCTGAATAAGATTTAATTCTGAACACTTAACAACCCAGTGTTCGTGCAGAATTTGCTACAATCCAAGAACAGGCTGTGCCTGGGTCTCGCAACTTCACAGATGCCATATGTAAAGAACTGGATTTCCCTAGCCTGCGTGTTCCTCAAGCACATTAAAAAAACCACAAAGGATTATTAGAAACATCTAACCCCACTTCATACACAGTACAAGCTCTAAGGCATCTTTGAACTCATTCTCAGAACTAGAGTAGACCTTTCCGAAAAAGAGATCTCATTCCAGTTTAAAGACATGAGACTGATAAAAATCCCCCCAAATCCCTGAAGAGCACACCCCTAATGAGGATACCTAACTGCTCAGACTGTCTTACTCTTTAATGAAGCCAGACTCATTCCTTGTCACCAAGGATCAACACTGCAATTCAAGCAATCGATGCTGCAAACCCTTAAATACAGCAACATAGGCTGCAGGTCACTCAGAGCAGCACAGAAAGGATCTGCCAGCAAAAAATCAAGACTGCAACCTATTAAGCAAACTTCCCTCCAGAAAAGCAAGCAGCTGCTACAGACCTATTCAGAGCACTGCACCAAACTTAAGAACTCAACAGTGGCGTTAAAGTACCGCTAAAAATTCACATACTTACTCCAGCGAATCCACACCCCCCGCCAGCATGTGCAGGTGATTGAGGGTGGTGATGGAGGTGGTCAGATGACGCTTGGCATGATCTAGCTGCTTGATATCCCGTGTGATTTCTTTAACCTAATGAATGAAAAAACAAGAGTCTGGTTAACTATCAAGCCACAGCCACAACATTTTAAGGAGATAAGAAGGGCTCTCTCCTCCCTTCGGGACTACAAGCATGCTGGCTTTACAGCCATGTTAACACAAGGACAAGGGTACAGGTTCAACACATGCTTGACAGCAAATTATCAACCAGTCAGCAGGACCAAAGACAAAAATGTTCCTTTCTTAACAACAACTGGAAGCAAAAGTCAGTGTCCCCCTCCCTTCAAAGGCTAGAAAGAAACTGCTGCTCACCATTTGTTCAGATTTTTCAGCCTTGTCTTTAATATCCTTAATTTTACCGAAGAGCTGTTGAATGGCTTTCTGGGCTTCTTCCAGGGCCTGGAAAAGAAACAAGGTCAGAGTGGAAAGAAAACCTGCTTTCAGTTTTCATGTTCTAAGAAATACACAGTTGCTCCCTACAGCCCCTGGGCTGGGGCAGTGGGGGGGAGCTGTCTTCTTACAAAGAAAATATCGCCAGCAGATCAAAAGTCAATGTACCACGTTGGGATATTTAACCTGAGCGGACCAGGGTTTCGGTATCCATTTTACAATAATACTCTGGCAAAATCTGATTGAGGTATTCTACGAAAGCAGCTCTGTAATAAGAACTACAAATAGGTTTAAGGTTACCGCAATAAATTTCAACACACTAAGTGTGGAAAAATATGTAGAACTTACTCCTGATCAATACGTATTTAGAGCAGGAAAATGAAATCTGTCCAAAACCTCTATGCTTGTCATGAATTCTAAATAAAAAATACACAACGTTACATATAGAACACTGAGTGCTTGCCTAAACCCCTCACTGAATTAGCAGGATATTATCCTGCTGGAAAACACGACGCATATTTTGCCGATTCCTTCGGGGTGGGCAGCTCAGCCTCCCACCCACCTGCAGGAGGAATGGCTCTTTCTAGGCACAGAAGAGAGGGCACAGGTTTAGCAGGTGAAGAGGGTTGAGCACGGGAAACGGACACCTCACCTGGATTTTTGTGCTATTTTACTGCAAGCTTGTTGGGGCATCTGGTCCCCTTTATACAACCATGGTGCATCCTGACCTCACACAACCAGTGTGAACTACACGTGGATTCAGTGAGTGAAGCCACATGTCCAAAATCACATGTCCAAAATCTGACTTCTGAAGTAATTCAACACGTTTTGCCTTCCCAGTCTGATAACATTTCCAGGTCCAGCTCCACTTTGTTTCCCGCTGTTAAGTGGGCTTCTATCCCTCTGTTTTTATATCCAGTCCCATGACCAAGGTTACAGCACAAGCTACAAGCTCCTTCAGCAAATAAATTTAACACATCTTCATTTGGAAATGTATGAGCAAACTATCTGCCAGGAGCTTTTGCTGGAACATAGCTGCATTATAATAAAAGTATAAAAGTTGGAAACGTTTTATAATTCATTTTCCAGAGGGGGGAAAAAAAGTCTCCTCTGAAATATCTTCTGAATCATGTGAAAGTTAACACTTTATCTATTAGTGTCACACAGCTATCATATAGCATGTTCACCAAGGGAAACGAACACACAAATGTGCTGCAGGGACAACTGTATCAGAAACGAACACCACCTCCTACCTTCTCATTTGGCTCCAGGCTAGCCACCTTTTAGAATAAAGTTTTCTTTTCTCTTCTCTTCCATTTAAAGGCATGTGGATTAAGTGCAAACCAAAGAGCTAAAGAATGCTCCTTTCAACATATTTAACTATAGCCTCTGTACTCAGTCCCAGACCACGGCTGCAGCACATTACTCAAGTGGCCTATTAAGCAAGCAACTGTCCTGCGTGTTCTGAGATTTGGATAGGTCTGTTTAAAAAAAAAAAAGTCAACCTGAAATTCTTCACAGATGCCAATTGCTATGTTTCCCTTTGCTTCAGCACTAACATTAAACGCTAATTTCTCTGTGTGATCCTAGGGAAGTCAGAGCTGCTGAATTCTCCAGAAGAAGAGATGAGGATTTAGTCAGCCAACAAAAAGATTCTCCAAAAAGAGATGTTATCATCCTTCATATCCAAAGCCAAGGCAACCTCACAAAACTTACTCCATCTTTGGATCATCTCAGACCAACTTAGGATCTTGTGCATGCAGAACCACTGGGAGGCAAAGTATGGAGGATCTCTTCAAAAAGGGAAAAAAGGAAGACCCAGGGAATTACAGGCCTGTCAGTCTCACCTCTGTGCCTGGCAAGATCATGGAGCACTCTTGGAAACTATGCTAAAGCACATGGAAAATAAGGAGGTGATTGGTGACAGCCAACATGGCTTCACTACGGGCAAATCGTGCCTGACAAATTTGGTGGCCTTCTACAACAGGGTTACAGCGTTGGTGGATAAGGGAAGAGCAACTGATGTCATCTACCTGGACTTGTGCAAAGCATTTGACACTGTCCCACATGACATCCTGGCCTCTAAATTGGAGAGACGTGGATTTGACGGATGGACCACTCGGTGGATAAGGAATTGGCTGCATGGTTGCGCTCAAAAGAGTTGCGGTCAACGGCTCGATGTCCAAGTGGAGACCAGTGACGAGTGGCATTCCTCAGGAGTCAGTATGGGGACTGGCGCTGTTTAACATCTTTGTCAGCGACATGGACAGTGGGATTGAGGGCACCCTCAGCAAGTTTGCCGACGACACCAAGCCGTGTGGTGCGGTTGACGTGCTGGAGGGAAGGGATGCCATCCAGAGGGACCTTGACAGGCTGGAGAGGTGGGCCCGTGTGAACCTCATGAAGTTCAACAAGGCCCAGTGCAAGGTCTGCACATGGGTCAGCGCAGTCCCAAGCACAAATACAGGCTGGGCAGAGAATGGATTGAGAGCAGCCCTGAGGAGAAGGACCTAGGGGTGTTGGCTGATGAGAAGCTCAACATCACCTGGCAATGTGCGCTTGCAGCCCAGAAAGCCAATCATATCCTGGACTGCATCAAAAGAAGTGTGACTAGCGGGTCAAGGGAGGTGATTCTTCCCCTCTGCTCTGCTCTCGTGAGACCCCACCTGGAGCACTGCGTTCTGCTCTGGGGTCCCCAACATTGGAAGGACATGGACCTGTTGGAGCGAGTCCAGAGGAGGGCCACAAAGATGATCGGGGGGCTGGAGCACCTCTCCTATGAGGACAGGCTGAGGGAGTTGGGGTTGTTCAGCCTGGAGAAGAGAAGGCTGCAGGGAGACCTTATAGCAGCCTTCCAGTACCTGAAGGGGGCCTACAAGAAAGCCGGAGAGGGACTTTTTACAAGGGCGTGTAGTGATAGGACAAGGGGTAATGGCTTTAAACTAAAAAAGCATAGAATTAGATTAGCTCTAAGGAAGAAATTCTTCACTCTGAGGGTGGTGAGGCACTGGGACAGGTTGCCCAGAGAAGCTGTGGATGCCCCATCCAGGCAGCAGTGGGCAAACTCCCCACCTAAAAACTGCCGCTGGAACACCGACCAAAGTAAAATGGGATTTTGTTCTCGTACACTTAAAACTGCCAAAAAGAAGGTGAACTGGTGTCATCACCTGGTTCTGACACTTGTAGCTTCTACCTCCTTACAGACTCTGGAAAAACACAAAGGAGATGACATGTGCTCTGCCCCCGTCTGATGAATTAAAGAACTGTGGTCTCCCGCTGCTGTGAAAAATAACACGGCGGGGATGTGGGGGAGAGACCGAACAGCAGCTGCTGAACTGCTGTTCAAGTTCTGTATCGCATCTCTTAGAGAAGGAGATACGTTTCCATAACTGTTAAAAAAAACAAAACACACCCAGAGAACTCAACAGCAAACTTAACAGACTTGAGTAAACCAGAATTGCTCATGAACACTCGTTTCATTTCTTAAAACTGGCCTCCAAATATTTGCTTAGTCATTAAGACACAGATCTTAAGCTACTCTCCTAAAAAAGAGCTGCATATTTCTTATTTGAGCCAGAACACACTAATTCGTCAACATGCTTGGGTTTTATATAATTTACATTTAGAGATGAAAACATTTCTTCAAACATATCTAAGATTTCCTGAAAGTAACACTCTGAAAATCTGTATTTTTAAGTCAGGAGGACACCATCAGGTAGATCTGATGGGAAGTTCAGAACCGAATTAAAGGTGTTACTTCTTGCACAAAGCCTACAGTTAAACTTTCTGATGGTTCTTAAAGAAACGCATGAAACTCTTTTGGCTGTAGCATTTCAACTGCAGCATCTGAAAGTAAAATATTGCATGTAGAAGAAGGAAATAAATAAAACTAATAATGGAAAAACACCACCTTCCTGGTCACTGTGAAGACAGAGGAAAGCAAAGAGCAAACGCAATGAAATACAAACATTAATTTTAAGAAAACACCTCATATTTGATAAATGGTGTTCAGTATTAAGGGATAAGAAACGGACATCTAGGTCCTAAAAGTAGGTCTAATTGTTCAAGGGGTAATACAGGAGTTTATGAATGTCTGTAATGATTATTCTTTCACCTGTAAAAGAGGAGAGGGGAAACCGCAGCCATATTAAATGCTACACTGTATATTGGAGAGAATGCATTTCCCTTCACACTGCTCCCATTAAAACAGTGAATCATGAATTTTAAAAGCATTTTCATACTGCTTTTGTTATTTTATTCATAGCAGGTTTATCTTGGACACAAATTCTAAAACCAAAACAATATCAGGAGAATAGGAATCGCTCTTATTCCAGCATAACTGCTTTACATGATGAACAACCTCCAGTAATCGTGCATCTGCGGCTTGACGCAGCGTTCACCTTGCATTACTAATTTATTGGTTTCCTCATCAGTGCAACTGGGAAACATGTAAATGTCGGCACCCCCAAACGGCATACAAAAGTTAAGTTATTGTGTTTCCTTTCCTAAAACTGCAGTTCATTTCAGGGGCAGAGGACCACGAATAAATAAAGAGACTGGATACATAATCTGTTGTGGTTATATGAAACAAGGATGTTGAAATTAAGGTTGCGATGTACTGGAAAAACACCATATGACTCTAATCAACAACTGAGCCTGCAAGCTACAATTAACCCATCAGCATTATTTATTAAACTTTATGCAACCTCTGAGGTCCCTGAATGTCAGGCACCAGCTGAGAAATACGGCACGGATAGGGCTCGACTGCCCGAGAGAGGCAGAGCCATCGGTCAGCCGCGTCCGAGCGGCAGCCACGGCTACTTAGAGGCTTTTTCCGCGATGTTTGTCCCCGGGGTAACCCAGCTGCTCTGACAACAGTAAATTTAGCAAAGAGGGCAGGACCAGCAACAGAGCAAGATACTCGAGACAGACACGTTTCTCAGCCAGCCTGTATTCATGCAGTGGAAGCTCCCCTGCTCTTGTGTTAACAGCAGAGATGAAATGCAGGAGACTGAGAAGCCACATGCGGGAATTGGAAGACCCAACCCTGTAGCGCACAGTTGGAAGACCCCAGGTAAGCTGGGCAGACCATGAGCTACAGGGGTTTTCATCAAAGCTGGAGGGAAAAACGTAACACATGAATCAGCTACAGCTCTTCAACCTTCTTCACCTTGAGATGCAACAGGAAAAGAGTCCAAACACACCAGTATAAAACAATAGGGAGCAGAGTTAAACCATGAATCACTAAGAAAAAGACTGCCTAAAAAATAGCTTTATTTGGTGTTATGCCAAGCAACTTTTAAGGTCAGCCTGCACATCATCACTTGTGTCACCTTTTTACATGAGATCTTCCAAGCAGGAAAAGGAGGAAAGAAAATAACCCAAGTGAGAGGTGGGACAAGACCACATCTAATTCATTAGATTTTGAAGTGATGCATCCTTTAAAAGGTTATGTTCCAACAATTTACAGTACCAGATTGAGATGAACACACACAAAAACAGCACTAGCAATAATACTCAAGCCAAAGAAAACAATTCAGTGAATTACAGTCAGTCTCTCTGAATCCCCACAGCTGCTGCAGACAGACAGAGCTGCCTCCTTCCCCTCCCAGCCTAGGTACGGACCCATCGCATCGCTCCCATCAGGCAGCCGTGTCTCATTAGCGGGTATGTTGATTTCTAAATACCTCTTTATTCATCCTATCAGGAGTCCTGTGCAAGCAAATACTGAAGTACTACGAAACATGCAAACAGGAATTAAGAGAGGCCCGTGTGTTACTACAAAATGTCACTTAACTGGGAAAAAAGCAAATTTTCAGAGAAAGTTTGCTTGCTTGGGAAGCCCTGAGCTTGCGGACTAACCGAATTAACACTGTTCTGTCCCCAGTAATGGTTAAAATACCTCAATAGTTTCCATATGCTCACTGGTGTTGTGCTAGAAACGTGCTAGTTTTATTTGATTCTAGCCAATATATATTTCAATTGGATGTTATTACTCACATCAGAAAGCTGACCTCTGCTAAGTATTTTATAGACACTTGACACATCTGCCAAATTCGCAGCATCCAAATGTATTTTTAATGTTACAAATTGGGCTGTGGTCAGGATGCTGAGAATTTAATGCTCCTGGATCAGTCCCCACTCTTGAATACAGAGCGTTAATGCTTCTTTCATTTGTTGCCACACTTACAACCCAGATCAATGAAAATCTAGACCATGACTAAAAATAAGTTCCCATCCCCAATTCTCCAAGGAGTCTCAGCTGCAGAGATTTCAAAGAAACCCTTACACACTGTGACCAGCCTAACAATTTCTGCCACTAAAACCTCATACAAATGAGGCCCTCCAGATTGAGAACGGGTGGGAATATACTTTGATGCTCAGTCTGACTTCATTTCAGAGAAAACTAAGTTTTACAGCTAGGGATAAACGACTGCAGCTGAAGCCGAGAGGCCTTGTCTGTCAGAGCAGGGCGACATTGCACCGCAGCTGTGCCAGCTCCTTTCCCTGAGCAGACAAACCTGAAGGGCCCATCACACTTGCTTTTGATTTTAGCAGATTTCTGCCCTAGGAGTTCATCATATACCACATAACTACTACAATTGTCACTAAAGAATAGCATTTTCCATCATCAGCTCCAGTCCTAACCACTAAGGCTGCACAGGACACTTTAAATCAACAAAGCAGATTATGTCCAACGCTGCACCAAGCTTAAAATTGCTACTATTGCCCCTTCACTTAACCCCCCAAATCATGCTTAGAAATCAAACCCCACGTTCTCAATAGCTGCACAAACACTGACAGTCACAGAGGATGAAGCGAGAGGCGATTTCCAGGTTTGCTGGTTGAAACCTTACAGCTTAACACCCGAACTGCACTCCTGTGCTCGTCCAACACCCTTCTGAGCTGTCACTTTTTATTGCATTGCCCAGCCCTGCACGCTGATGCTTGCACCATGAAGAAAGGTGGTGATGTGCTGTAAGTGACAGTGGTTTTAGTGGTCTTGCTCCGGTGAGTAATTTTACACAAGCTTTACAGTCATGCATCTAATTTGCGCCAGAGTGGCGTGGCCATTTACACGTTAATTGTGTGAGTTGCACAACCCTATAGCAAAGCCTTTAGCTTCATCAAGCTTGGACCTCAGCGTGGGTAACCAATATTTTAGTCACAGCTCTACTTTGGCAGGTGAACGGCCACAGCCTTCCCCCACGCCCAGCCCTGCTCAACATGTTAAACACTATTATCATGCAGGAAAAACTCCCCTGTGCAGATGCTTATCATTTCCCTTATCACTCTTCTTTATTTCAGAATAGCAAAGCTGCGAGTCTCTGCCCTTCACATCATTTCTGTTTACGCACCGATCGCAGCTGTTTACTGCACCTCCCTGCGCCCATGGCACGCCTCGTCTTGCAGGGCCTCTCCTCCAGCGCCGAATGCGACTGCCCTTGGCTGCTGGAGGCAGCGACGCACACCCGCTCCTTCGCTCACCCTCCGCTCCAGCACCGAGCCTCCTGTTTGCGTTGATTGAGAGCTGCACGCTAAATAAGTCTGTAAATGACTGAGGGATTCCAGCTGATTTGTCTGCTGGTGAGTTTGCATACTGCAGGCGGTGTTTCGGTCATATTTACAATATCAGAGCCACGCTTGACTTGGGCACAAGTTTAGCAACCACTCGAGTTGCATCAGATTTTGCAAGATGAATTCGTGTTCAGGTTGAGACCTTAGAGGCAAAATACAGACAGGAGGAAAGGACAATCATACCATGAACCCTACAAGCAGGGATTTCTAAGTGGAAATGCTGACAGTTCACCTGCCATAAGCACAGAAGCAAAGCAGATGGAATAAAAATTACTACGCACTAAAAATGTGAGAAAACAAAAAAAAGGGAAGAAAAAAAAAAGAAAGGAAAAAAATATATCCACAGAAAGACAAAATCCCCTGCCTGTTGTCAGGATTTCTCTTTTCAGGCTGGGCTTCTTGCTTTGCTGGCATCAAAACCAAACAGCACTGGCTGTGGAACAGCCCGGTCTTATTTTGCAACTTGCACTGCCTTCAATGCCACCAGCAAGAAAGCGTGCCTCCTGCCAGCACAAAATGCAACCTGGTTTCCAGCCTCAGGCTGCAGGACAGCGACAGGGTGCATCCACCGCCCTTCCACACAGAAGCACAAGGCAAGGTCAAGCTCGGACTTGCTTCTGCCTTGAACCAGGCTTTGCAGCAGATGGCAAAAGTTACGCCTGACCTCTTCATACAGTTGCAGATGCCAGTTTTCATGGCCGGTAGCCAGGAGGATAATAAACAGCACTATTTCTTCTTGCCACGCCATTCACCTGAAACCCTTTTCAATAAACACGTTCTAGGCTAGAAAAAGCTCACCGTGTCTCTTAGATGGGAAGGACATTGTCCAACTGTCGTAATTCACTAGGGAAATGACTCTAAATGAAACTCGCTTTTGATTTATTTTGGCAGCTCGACTTCTGTTTATTATTCATTGGTTACAAAAGAATATTATGGGACTTGAATCACTTGACTGGAGTCTTACAGAATCCGTGGCATGACTTTTTTTTAAAATATATAAAATTACACAGCTTAAGACACAATATTTAACCCTCACCCATTTACCACCTTAAAACGTATCAAAATCTAACACTAGTCTCTTCATATTTCAGAATAATGACCCATTCATGAAAAAAAAAAAAAAAAAAAAAAAAAAAGAGGAGATAAAGCTTAGCCATGCAGGAGAGAATGAATTGAAAGGTGGTGCCTCCAACATCAGGCATTGTGACACAAAAAAGCCCCCAAATATTTTAGACTTAGGCTTAACTAGTTATTAAGAACTTGCAGTGATTTTCCTCATCTGCTCTTAAGGCTCAGGCAAAGGCGGCCAATGCTGTCCCAGCAGCAGAGACACATCAACACCAACCACGTGAGCCGAACCTGGGCCCTGCGGCCAAGAAAGCAGCGTGCAATTTGATGTCTGGAAGTGAGCATATATTTAAATAAATACAAAAACGAAACAAAAGTGACTACGGTAGGAGATCGGAAAGCACTGACTACCTTCGTTTAGCGTGAAACAACCTGCAGTCAAAAAAGCCACCTCCACACAAACAGGTGGAGGTAAGAAGAGAGGCTGAAGCAACAGTGCTGCTCATTAAGCATATTTATGCAAACAGGGCACAAAGTCACCTCCCTGCCTGCCAGGGTGACACTGCCTGTAACCCAGCACTCGCAGAGCTGAGGAAAGGACAAGCCGCTGACTCCAGAGACACCATCCGCCAGCTGCCCTGGAGCTCAGGACACCGCTAGCTACACCGGCACTCAAGAAGCCGGGATGACCCCATCAGGAGGGAGTACCATCCTCCCCACTGCTCTCTGCCACATGCAGCACCTGCATCACTCTCTTCTGCTGCTCACTGTCCATCTTCATCTCTTTCTTCCTCCCTATATTGACTCTGCAAAGTGTTTTCTGATCTCTATTTAAAGGGGGGGGGGGGGGAAGTATTTCACACACTTTCATCTATGACCTTGTCAAACCCAATAACCTGTGGGCATTTTTCTATGCCAGACATATCCTCCTCCTTCCACAGGCTTAAGCACTGCCAGACACTGCAGCGCACGGGCAGGGCAGGCAGTCTGAGCCTCCCCACAGCTGCAGAGCTGAGACATTTATTTTTACATGCAAGGAGAAAGGACAGCACTGGTTACCAAAGGACAGGATGGCTAATTGAACTGTCTACTGCTGTGCTGGGTTCAGGCTGGGCAGCAAGAATATATTTGTATTCTTTAACCACAGCAGTTGCTATCTCTTTTCTTGCACTGCTGTAGTTATGAAAAAAAAATATATTACTGTTCTCACGGAGCAAAGAAGCAGGAGCCAACCAAAGCAATGCAAGTTATCAACCAGTATCTTCAGCCATGAGAAACATGCAGGGCTTTTCCCAGCCCAGAAAACATCTCTTTTCTCGTTAACACTTAACTTCGTTCTAGCACTAACCGAGCCAGACGCTAATACAGTAGGAGATCCTAAGCAATAAACGAATCTTTTCTTTAAAAGACAGTCTTTACTCATGCAATTTTAGTCATTTACTTTATGCATGTGTGCACACAGGGCAGGAAGGGAAAGATGGACCAGAGATAACAAAGAAATATTTTTTTTTAGATTCAAACTATAAAGCCACAAATCTTGGGATTCCTCTTGAATTCTTGATTCCTTCGGAAACAGATTTTGTATGAAGCTGCCTCACCTTTACTGACCCGGGCACCCACACCCTGGTTGCACACATACTGTCAAGGGTTAAACTAGACTGCAAATGCAGAGGTTACTTTATTACAAGGACAAAAGCCTGATAGGTGAAGCAGCTTCAGCCAAACAACAGCAAAGGCATGTCAGCAACTGTCAGAAAAAATTACAGCCAGTCCACGCAGAAGGTTTAGCCATAAACACAACTAAAGAGTGACAAATAAAAACGTACGGAGTGTGTTAAATGCTCAGTGGAAAAAAAAAAAAAATCTATGGGAACTTTTTATACTACACCCTAGGGCAGAGAGGAAATTATGCCACAACTGAACAGCAGCTCTTAGCAAGGTCAGCCCAGACTCCAGTTCAGCAGCAGCTCTGAGAAAAACCTTACAGAGGGAAAATGGGACAGCACTGGCTCCCCAGAAACTGCAGGCACAGCTTGAACCGCATATTGTTACAACCGAACCACAGCAGCTCCTGCATTCCCAGCCTCTCCCAAGACATCCGAAATAGCCCAAGTCTGGGACTCCCAAGGAAAATTTTGTTACGCCCTGCAGAGGAATGTTCCACCCGCGACTGTTGTTTCCTCCCATAAAAGGATCATTAGTGAGATAATTTCTGAAGTTCATGGTATTGTCTACAGATTTTACTGAAATATCGCACCAGGAAGGGGAAGCCAAATGAGCCAGACTATTTTAAGGCTTTTGCATTTGGAGGAAATTCTAGGGCAAAATTTCAAAAAGGCAGATGCTTTGAACTGGGAAACATTACGCTTTGTGGAGAAGGGAGCATTCCTGTCTTTAGAGCTGCTTAAATAACTCTTCTGGGGCCACATCTATTTGATCGACTTTATTTTTAGATGTAGAATCTGCTTTTTCAGACACCTAAGTACTATTTTATATGAACACGTGTATGTGATCAAGACTATTTGGGAAACAGTTTAAAAGTTAAAGACTGACTATAAAAAGCTACTCTTACATCCTTCTCATCGCTACAATTCACCTCGAAGGCCTGCTCAATCATCTCGGCACCCAGGTGGAGCACAGAAGTGTTATCCCCATCGTGACTACTGCCACATTACCAGCCAGACGGGACAGGAGACTCGATCACAGGCAGTACGTGGCGGGATCTGCAATTAGGATTTTGAACTTGCTATCCCTAAGGTCTCCTTTTCTTTAAGGAGCATGGAGAGCACATTCCGATAGCTGCATACTGCATGATCCCCACTGGGTCTGACTGGGATTTAGGTTGCTCTTAACTGGGAGAATAACATGCAGCACTATTCAGACATGTCTCCGCTGGTAGCACTCCCTCACCATCAATGATCAGTAAAACGTTACCCTGGTCTCAAAACCAAGGCTGGGCTCCCCTCTCCTGGACGGCTGCAAAGGTGCAGCTCTCAGCAAGGCTCAGTAAAGCACTGCTCCTCCACATGAGCGGGAAAGCTGCTTTGCTGGGCTCACTCAGCTGGTAAATGACCCCTTCCCCAAAGAGAAAGCAAGCTTTTAAAGGCTAAATACCCTTAGTTTGTCTTCTAGGAACCTGCCTGGTATCACTGGTCTCCAAACACGCTACCAAATAAAAAAAAGAGACTAGATAGGTTGATGGCAGGTCCCGGTGATTTGGGCAGCACTTGAACCAATGGCCACACGAGATTCCAAACCCCGTGTTCGGCAGTTAAGGCTGACGGGAGATGGAAAAGCCAAAGATGAGCTTCGTGAATCAGCTTCTGCACCCAGGGCACACGGTGCTCCCTCACCTGCAAGGGCAGCAGGGATGGTGACCGCTGGCGTGCACAGCCCTGCCTCCCCACGCAAACCCGCGGCAGGCAGGGCACAGCTAACCCGGACAACTGAGAGCACGGGCTCAGCAGGGAAACCCCTCCTGGCTTGCTTTGTCTTAAACAAAACCTTTTTTTCCTTCTACCACTGCATCTGAGGTTTATGTTTCCTTTGGAAGGAAGTCAGAGATTGAAAGGATGTTTATGAAAACTATTATTTACTCTCCAGACAAAAACGGCTCCTCTAGCTCCGATACCACGCAGTCAGGCAATTCTGGCAAGCGCTGATTACAGATTGCACCGTGAGTTGTTAGGAGAGAATGTGACCAAAGAAAGGCTTTTGCAACACACCTTCCAGGTCCAATCTTGCAATAAAACACAAGATCCTGAGCTCCCACTGAAATTCAAGCACCTGCAACATCAGAGTTCATACGCATTTTTATTTACAGCACACACTTTCAAGGACACGATGGATTGCATCGTTCTTCTCAATGTGTCAAGGGATGGAAATACGTCAAAAGACAGGAATGGCTTTTTCAAAAGCTAGTCTGCTGCACATATTGCATATTACAGGCTACAGACATCTCATACGGTACAAAAGAGTTATAAATGGGAAAAGGTATCTGAAGATTAAACTTTTTGCTGTGGCTGGTTTTAAGCTTTGTTTCAAACCTATTGCAAAAGCTGGTTGCCAACTGTTTCTTTATTAATCAAGGGTGGTTTGCAGTTGTGGTTAATATGATAAACTGCAATAACGATCTTCAGACTGGGCTTCACAGGATGACACTATCTATCCATGTGTATGCTTCAACCAAATTTTTGCAGGGAAATATTGGTCTTGAGGATACAAATTTCCTACGAATTTAATAAGAATAGAAGATCAGTAGAAGAAAGAAACTAATTTTATTGTGGGACCAAACTACTACCAGAAAAGGTAAATAAGGAAAAAAAGCCCCTCTCGGTAACACTGACTCCCTTCCTAGCAGAGCACTGACTTGTCTTAAAGGCACCTTGCTTTCAGTTATTTCAAAACAATTTCTTACCATATGTTGGAAAATGAAACCTTTCCTCTCCAAGTGGGAGAAACCAGGCCTCTTGCTCTATAAAAACTTAACATTTCTAAGTGTCCTTGATTCCACTGAGAATATGCTGGTAAAACAAAGGCACTCTTCAGCACAGGGAAAGGCAGCTGAAGCTGAAAAGCAAGGTTTTCGCCCCCACAATCAGGTATCAACAGGGTGGTCATGTGAAAAAGGCTGCCTAACTCCCCCAGCTAGCACACAGGATAAACTACTCAGAGAAAGCAGTGCAGGGGGTGACAGGAACAGCAAATGTTTCCTCTAGGTTTCCTCTCTCTGGTTCTGGGGAGACAAATATAAAATTCCACCTCAAACTGAAATGCAATTCAAGCATTCCTCAGCACTGTAAGATGACCTCTCCTGCTGCAGGTCCCTCCAGCCAGCTGACACGCAAGGCCTGAGCTTGCTGACGCTCCTTTACTGCTCCTAACTTCGAGGCCCAGCCAAGTCCCGCCACTCCAACAGTCTGGTTCCAGCGATTCACACCCGAAATGCACATAACAAGTGTGAAATGGTGGACTTGGATTAGAAACGCAGAAAGAAAAAGCTCACAGCATTTCAGATTCAAACAATTTTTCTTACCAGAGAAATAACATTTTCAACAATTGAATGGTCTCAGTATTTGTTAGGATCTCTTAAAAGTAAGAAACAACTGTTACACTTTTGGGAGACGGCCTGGCCTTAGCCCATGCAGGCTGTGCGACTGCAAGCTCTGGCATCTGCCCTAAAGTCTGCTTCTACCTTGCAAAGCAGCAAAGTGACGGAAAATGGGAAAAGTCACACCTAAATACGGGAATATTTGTGATTAACTGCAGCTCCAGGCCACTTGAACAATGCCCTGCACAGACACGCACATAAGCATGCATATTTGATGGTTTTTACTTGGACGGAAATTTAATTGGTTCCTTTGCAACCAAACTAAATGAAGGGCTGCACAGACAGACCTGCCTCCCCAGTACTTCAGAGCAGGACACTGTCCAAGGCCATCTGTACACGCTTTGGAGAACTTGAAAGGGATTAAAGAGTGAGAAAGCACAGACATAAGGCAAAGCTCTAAACAAAGCTCGCTGAATCTCCATAGCACAGAGACACTTTTGTTATCCTGCAAGCACAGCTGACCACAGCACCGCTTTTGTTCATCTCTCACCACATTCGTCCTTGGGACCTGCAAGGCCTGAGGCACTTTGGGCAATTCTCGGCCACAGCTCTTCTTGATCCTCCTTTTTTGCCGTCTTCTCTGAATTTGTCACCCCAAATAGGCCCAAAAGGCTACAACAGCACCAGTTTTCCAATTGTACCCAAACTCTCCAAGTACTGCACTAGTTTCCTCTCCCTCCACAATTTCTGTAATTGCCTCCCCACTTGATTTCTTGTCTCGTCCCTGCACTGATTACAGGCAGCACCACTCCTAGGTATGCCACATCCCAAGCACATCCCCAGTTTAACAACAGTACTCAGGGAACCATCCGAACCCTAAACTAGTTCTGCTAGGAGAGGTAAGCATCTTGCAATTTTTTGAAAGCAATACAAAGGCATAGAGAAGTTAAATAATTCACTCGAGGCCACGGACTCTGTGGCCTCTGTATGCCAACGGCTACTGCAGCAAGAAGTGGAAAATACAGCCAGCCATGCTGGTGAGGGAATGCCTATCCCATCCCAGCAACCTAGTCTTAAATCTGGTATTAAAAAGAGGAGTCAATGTGGACAATGAGGAAAGCAGCATGACTGACGATTCGAGAGGTTCGTGTTGCCAGTCTAAACCAGAACAGACACAGGAAATACAGCGGCACTGGGCGATACCTCAAAATCAGATAACACAGGGACCACGTTCAGCGTTCACAAACACTGCAGCCACGGCCATGCTGTTCAATACCATACTCCAAGCAAATACATCTGTCAAGCAAAAGACAAGTGAAAACCTGATAGCTGAATAAGACATGCAAGATGAACTGGCAGTCAGTCATCAGGCTTAGTCACTAGCAACTCGGGATACTTCAGCAACCAACCTCGTTAAAAGGCTAAATACCCTTTTATTGATCCTTACTCAGGCCTGTTCATTTTATCATTAGCTTCAGAGTGGCACAACCGCAAGCCTCCTGGTTTTGTTTTTGATTTTTAAATCAATTTCTCATTCACTTCCCTTTGGAGATTGATCAGAAAGCAGGCTAGAACAGCTGTTCAGTGAGCAGCTCGCAAAGTCATTAGTGTAAGAGACAGCAGAAACACCTCCCTAACAATGAGAGCAGGCTTCTGCCTGCCAGAGCCATTCCTCAATTTAGCATCACAAGATAAGAACCCTCAGCATTACCGGAGACGAGATGCACGTACCTGCCTGCCATCCTGTCCCACGTTGGTCTGTCCTCTCACTACAGTTCGAATGTTGTCATCCAGCCTCCTGGAGAAAAGAATCTATAATGTCAAACTCATTCTCTGTGTGCCTGACCCAAACAATTGTGGGAACCTTGAGAGCTACAGAACAGATTTAAAATAAAAAGCTGGTGCTACCAATGCTAAACTGACTTTTTTTTTCTCTCACTCCGTAGGACATCACTATCTTACCTAATTTAAAACTCCTGTTGCAAAAATAAAAATCCATTTCCTAATTTAATCAGGGCTTCTTACATTTCTCTTCCCTTAAGCAATATTGTCAGTTTTCCTTTGTCCATTTTCATTTCCACTTCCCACATATTAAAGTGCTGTCTCAATCATTTCAGGTTGGTAATGCCAGACTGCACAGAAAATTCAAGTATTTCCTGCACACTTATATTTATTTTGTACTTTTAGTACCAATGATGTCAACTAAAAAAATACAAAATGAGAGGTTTTACAATTGCTATTTTACCTCACCAACAGAATAAATTTTCAGCAACCAAATCTTCTGGGTAGTTTGCTCTCTCAGCCTTCAGACTGCACTAAAATTTGATACTTGTTGATTCTTAGTTCATTGTTTTTTCAAAGCTCTACTTTGCAACCCATCGGCTAAAACAACCTGAAAGGCATGTATTATACAATAGGGGCAAAGTATAAAAAAGAATTATAATTTCGGGGAGTCATTTTTGTCTCTGTCCCACTACTGGACTCAAGACTGACCCTATTCATGCCTTTTAAGTAAATTAATTCCTATCAGCTATAGTGCAAAGGCTATATTTATGAAGCCTCAGTGACAACCAGACTACTCATCACCTGAGATGCAATGAAATGGAGAAACATTTACCTTATTTTCAATCTGATTTTGTTCACAACTTCATCGATGTTTGCCAAAGACTACAGCATGAAAAAAAAAGAGAGAAGTGAAATGGGGACCCTTTTACTGTGATACCTAACACTTTGTCATGCATGGCACTTTACAAAGAGGAGAGCAATGACTTTGTCTGACAGATGGAGGAACTGAGACACACGGCAGCTTAGCTGCTCCTCAGGTCACATAATGAAGAGCAGCAAAAGCCAGGGCAGGCCAGGGTGCAGCCCTGCAGGTCCCAGAGGCTCCCCGCTTCCCACCCAGCCCCGAGCAAGTAGGGTGCCCTGAGCCCTGCCTTGTCAGCAGAACTGTTCCTGAAACGCCGTGGTGACAGTGACCTCCAGTGGGCAATGGGGACAGAGCCTTCGCCTCCCCTGGGCAGAGACCCTCCTGCAGAGCCCAGACACCCAGCACATGGGGTGGAGGAGGCCTGGCCGCTGCCGGAGCTGTGGTGGGGGTATCGCAGGGGAAACAGCTCTCCACTACTGGCAAAGGATAAAAAGCCAAGCCAGCACCACCAGCAAACTAACTAGAAAGAGCTGAAAGCCAAAAAAGCCGGTGCTGCAGAGGATCTTAAACACAGTAAATGCCAGAGCTGCCTCACAACCTGATCTTCAGCTGCAGAAACACCTCCTTTTTGCAACAGCTTAGCACAAAACTGCCCCTGGGACTGATTTGGGGAAGACAAAGTACAGATACGAGCCTACGGCAATCTCGTTCTTTACAACTCAAAAGAAACAAAAGGTTTCAAACATGGATGACTCTCTAGTGACTTTTCACAGGCAACACCTGCCTTATTTGGCTGAAACCCCTGAGGATTTACCAATGATTAATACATGGCAAGTTATGAAATTTACTGCAAGAGAAACCTCTATATAGAAAACTAATTTATTTCTACAGATGAAAGCGGGACTTTTACCGCAGCAAGCACTCTGGGTGGAAAGAAACTACATAATGACAGTGAACCTCATGAGATGCGAATTTAAGAAGAGATTATTGTTATAGTCTTATTACCTGTGCCACTGCTTAAAAGAAAAGGCTTGGGTACAGGTTTAAACACGCCTTCAGTCACTTATATCAGGTTACCCCTTGCACTGAGAGGGCCGTACTGCGAGCACTACTTACTTGCTCAGTGGGAAAGAGAGTATTAATATATTCCACAGCATTGAAATCTGCTCTGTCCAGTGGATCTTGGCTGGGAAATACCTGAAGAGAGGGAGGAAAACAAATACAATCAACAATACATCGCCGTTAATTTCTGTAATTTTACACAGTATTTACTACTTTTAATTACTTCAGCACCCACTTCCGATTGCGTTTCACAGCATTGTTCTAACAAGTGTGCACAGAGAGCGGTCAGGCCTCTGCCCAGGAGTAAAGCAGCTATGGGCTCTGAAGGTCTCTGACTTACTAAAATTCCTGTGGATATCAGCCTGGATAAACACAAATAATATACATGCATGCATCCACGTACCGCCCCAGCCCAATCAATCATGTGCAAGGAGCGCCTGAGACACACGAGCCATTAACTATGCATCCCAAACCATTCTGATGCTTCTGCTGTTGTTTGGAAATGAACCCCCTGCCGAGGCATTGCCCTTATCTTTGCCTGGCCTTTGCAAGGCCTGTGGTGAGAGACAGAGGATTTGCTTTCCACAGCTGCATAATAAGAAACATGATGTATTAAGAAATGGTTGTACAAGTTCTCTGGAGACTTGAGTTTGCCACTTGCACAAGAAAAAAGAGGGAGAGAAACAGGATCTGCTGCATGATTCTTCCTACCCACAGGAAAGGGAAAAGAACAGCTTTGGTGCAAACAGATCTCATCTCTCGTCAGAAGTAGCTCAAATGATGCAAACACAGCTGCCAGGCTTTGCTTTTTGTCCCCACAGACTAAAATATGCTGCATTCCCTTCTCTCCTACCATATTCGTTCCATATTTATACAGCCATCAGCTGTGCACTCATGGTCAAAACCCTGCCTAGCTCACACCGCAGCATCGCCTCTGCACATCACCCCGGTCACATGCAGCATTTACTTTGTTTTATACATTTTGCAGCGTAAAAGCAGTGGTTTTGCGAGACCATTTAAATGAGAACAACTTCTCCCTGAAAGAGGCCTCTTCAGCAGCTCTCCCAGAGCTACTCCTGTGGCCAAGGAGAAGCAGGCAGCAGTTAAATATGCATGAGGTCACGTCTGAGTGAGGAAGGTGCTCTGACATTAGCCCATCCTAAGAGTGCAGTTGCAGCATCACAACCAGCCTGCCCTGCTCTGGGCTCACATCTCCTGCAGGTTCAATTAATCCCAAATCCCCACAAGCATTAAGAGCAGCTGAGGCAAGGGGCAGGAGGGAAGATAAAGGCTAGTCGGAAACTCCGCTCTCAAACCACAGATAGAGATCAATGCTGCAGGCAGCAGTACCAGCTAAAGTTGCTACTCCTAGGTCTTTGTCACAACCCATTCACCAGAAATGACTACCCTGTGTTTGGTGGAGCACCAGGCTTTGTGTGCTCCCTACCCTGCTTCAGGCACAAGTCAGCTGAGCCAGTTCTACTCATTTAACCAGAACCTGGCAGGTTGCGCCCACAGCTGATTAAGGAACACTCACAGGAACAAGATTATTGGGTTGGGAAGTGCCGGTGAGGAACTGACAGGAGGCAGCGTCATCCTCAACATCTCCCCTTGCTCAGGACGTGAATACCTGCCTGCAGCTTTACAGCCTGTTAAAATAACTGGGCCAGGGATATGGTGGACTCTCCATTGCTTGAAACCTCATGTCAAGACTGTCTCTAAAAGACATGTTTTACCTTAAAGAGACATTTTGCGCTTGATGAAAATGTCATTAGGTAACTTTCCTTGGTTGTACCACATTAGAAATCACACCAGGCTTCTCTGGCTTTCAAATGTACAAGCTCTATAAAGTGCAGAGGATTCTTCTTCTGGACAAGTTCCAGGTTTCCTTTAAAAGCTGTGATTTAATTTAGCAATTCTCAAGGTTTTGGCAAAAATTACTCAGTGGTTTACTGCCAGCTGTGCCAACCCCATGCAAAGATAGAGTATGTGGGGTATCTCTTTCTTTGGAGCAATAATACTCCAAGGCAGGCACAGCACCCACAGAGAAACTGTGCTACCTTCCTCACCTTCGGGTGCTGGGCTCACCAGCGATGCTGTGCCAGCCCCCACAGGTCTGCCCTAGTTCTCTGTGGGGAGCCACCAAAAGCGATCCACAAACCCCAACACTCAAGAAAGTGAGAAAACTTTTTTGAATGATACTTTGAGAGACAGCTCCTGTTACTGTCCACAGACTTCTACTACAAGAAAGAGCTCTTCGGACGGAAGGGTTGGCTGAAGTCAGTGCATGCGCGGTCACAGACTCCAACGGACACATGATTTTAACCTGGTTTTTCGTGGACTCTTGCTGGGCTCCAAGTGCCACAAAGGATTTCACAGATCACTGGAGGGCTTGGGCTAGTATAATACAGATCGCAAAAGTCAAGCCAAGACATTTAGATTATCCTGACTTCAAGTGGGTGGCAGCCATTTGACGCCATTAAGATGCTTTGCATGCCAAGTTAAAAACCAGAAGGCAGAGAACAGGCGGGCCCCGCCGCAGGACAGTCAATGCCCCGCGTTGGGCAGCACGGGGAAGCGATGCGGCGAGACACGCTCAGCCCCGCCGACCGCCGGAGCCGCCCTCGCACTGCGGAGGAAGGTGACGACCGCCCAGCACCAACGCGACCCGGGGGACCCGAGCCGGCGGCCGGCTGGGCCCCGGGGCACCGGCAGCGCCCGCCCCGCCCCGGGGGCCGAGGGGGCTCCCCGCCCCGGGCCGCGCCCGCCTCCAGGCACGGCCAGCTCGGGGCTCTCCGGGGCCCAGCAGCGGAAGGCCCGGAGCTCGCTGGGGGACGCCGCCGGCCCGGCAGAGCTCCCCGGGGCCCTCACAGAGCGGGCACCGGGCCGCGCCCACAGCCGGCCCCTCGGTAGAGGGGCCCTGCCCGCCCCGGGGCCCAGCCGGCCCCCGCCCGGCCCCGCAGCAGGCCGTCCCGGCGCACCTGCTCGATGGCGGCCTGCACGGCGGGCGCCAGCTCCAGCGCCGCCTCCAGCCCGGCCGCCAGCTCCGGCTCGTCCTCCTCCATGGCGGCCCGCCGCTTCCGGGCCGCGCGGCACGCCGGGATGCGGGAGGACACCACGCCCCCCGCCGCACCGCCCCTAGGGGCGGGGTCTAGAGAGGGAGTGGGCGGGGTATCCCTGGGGGCGGGGCTTCCCGCGGGCGGAGGCGGGGCCTGGCGCCCGGCGGTGCGGGGCGCGTCCCGGCGGCGGGAGCGGCGGGAGCGGCGGGGCCGGGCCGGGCCGAGCCGAGCCGAGCCGGTCCCTGCCGAGCCGAGCCGTGCCGGTCCCTGCCGAGCCGGACCCTCCCGCCGCCCCGGCTGCTGTTGACAAGCGGCGGCGGGAGGCAGCGCGGCGGTTGCCGTCCCCATGTGGCGGACGCTGGTCCTCGCCTCCGCCTTCTTCCCGGGGCTCTTCGCCCTCTGCATCCGGTTGCTGCGCTGGGCCGCCCCGGGATGGAGCCTCAAGGACCGCATCCTCCTCAGCGGCAGGTACGGGCGGGACCGGCGGCAGGCGAACCGGACCGCGGCGGGCCGCCACCGGTACCCATCGCGGCGGGCCGGGACCGGGAGCGGGACCGGGAGCCGGAGAGATCCGGACGGAGCCAAGAGCACCGAGCCCCGGCGGTCCCGAGCCCAGACCCCGCGAGGGGAGCAGGGGCCGGCGGCAGGCGCAGCCCCCCGAGCGTGGGGAGCCCTGCCCGGGCACGGCTGTGGCAGGTACCCGTTGGAGCGGGGATGCTCCGGTGCAGCTCTCCCTCTGCCCGCGGGGAACCGGGCAGGGTGACCGCCGATCCGCGGGGGTAGAAGGGACGAGACCTGGAAACAACCCCCCGCCGGTGGCAGCGCCTGGCACAGCCACCCCGGCCGCATCCCACGCCGCCCGGGCGCGGGGGCAGAGCTCCTCCTCGCCGTGACACGGCTCTCGGGGTGTGCACGGAGTAGGCGTCGAGGTGCTCACAGCTCTCCCGGTGCAACCGCGGCCAAGGCCACCACCCCTGCTCCTCGGCCCTTCTGGGGTGACATTTGGGGTGACCCTTTTCCTCTCCCTCGGTTTCAGGTTGGTGTCAACGGTCCAAGCCACGATGGCAACGGTGTCGGGGATCACGGTTGTCCTTAACTGCAAGGACGTGGTGTACGACAGGTAATCCCCTCCGACAGCCTTGCCATCCCGCGAGGCTGTGCCCGGCCAGCTTGCAGCTGGAGTATTTTATGCCAAAGGCTTGCACGTACAGAGGGGAGAGGAAAACCAGTTTCACATTCCTCTGTCCTCCGCTTCGGGTGAAGGGTTGGGCAACGCGCCAGCCGTACACCCCCTGAAAGGCACGGGCTTGTTCGGTGTGCTCAGACCTGGGGCTGCTCTGCCAGCACGGGGGGTCTCCTCCTGCAGATGGGCTGTGCCAGGGGCCCATAGGTGAGCAAAAAATAAGGACATCATCACTTCTAAAGAGGTAGGGAGTCCCCTTGCTGGAAGCTGGAATTTGTGGTCGCTACTGAGTCAAGCAGACCTAGTGAGAACTGGTTTTAGAGGTGCATCACCTTTGCCATGCCAAATGGATGCTGAAGGAGTCCAGAGATGAGAAAATCAGTATGGAGTTTGGGCTGAAGGAAAATCACATCGCCTTGTCCTCAGTGCTCCGAGACAAACTGTCCCAGAAGTAGCTCTCGGCAGGAGCGATAGCACAATCTGGGTCAGAAGACTTAAAAAGAGACCTGTTATCCAGAATAGCAGAGAAAATTGTAGGAGGGAAGAATATAATTATGCTGAGCTGGAATTTGACCATCACGCTGGATTTCAGGGAGGGCTGCCCTCTCAGTCATTGCAGACTTGCCTTTAACACATAGATGTAAAATGTCCTACCTTGCTCTGGATGGTGACATCTATCCAAATCGCTCACTCCTGCTTAACCCAGGTACCTTTTTGCTCTAAAATAAAATATCTGCTGTACAGATAGGTCAGATGATAAATCCCAGACCCACACAGGCAGCAGGCGCTGCCGGCAGCCCTCCTCCCCGGAGCTGTGTGCTTGCCCGGGTGCTCTCAACGCCAGCAGCTCCGTGCGAACACTTTGTGGTCAGAGACCTAGATTTTCTTTGAATCTGGAGGAAATACAGCCCAGCGCTCAGCGGGGAAGGTCTCGGAGAATGACAGAGCCAGGAAGCATCACAAAGGTTGCAGTAAAATTTGCCAATTTATTTACACAGGCAGACAATCGTTATATTGCTGGCACTGTAATTGCCCTCCAGAGCCCTGGGCAAGTTTTACAAACACAATAGCTGGTCACTTCCCCTCCCTGCTTTACATCACTTACATCTTTCTATCCGAAACAGGAATGCATGCAACAAAATTTTTCTTGAGGTGGCAGGAGAGCAAGAGCAGATTTATTTGGGCCCCAAGCTACATTTCTTTAAGCAGCAGTGTAGGGTGGTTTTGGTTTTTTTTTATCATCAGCGTGATTTCACTCAGGACTTTTTAAGGAGCCTGGTCTCCCTGCAGAGCAGGGCTTGCTGCTGCCCGGATTGTGCAACCGGGATTCTGACATGCTTTGGGAACAGGCAGCTGCCTGCAATTATTTCCCAACAGAGAAACGTCTCGCGGGGGTTTATTGCCTATATTAGATATTTTGCACTTCACTCTCCGAAGTCCAGGCCAGGCATCTCTGATTAACTCTGAGGTGTCTGGGTGCTTTCCAAACGCTCCCCGGGTTAGGCAGCCAGCCGAAGCAGTGTGACAGGCAGAAAGGACGCAGTCTTGGAGCTTTTCTCCTACCAAGCATCAGCTCTGGGCCTCCCAGGCCTTAGGGGAGAAGATTACCTGCTGCAAAGGTGTCGGATTAGCGCTGGATCCCGAGCGGTGCTGTGCCCCCGGCCCGCACGGCAAACACCCAGCTGTAGGGCTAATCAAGATCCTCCCTGTTAGCGCCGTGTTTGTGCTTGGCTGGGCCGCGCTCGGTGCCTGGCACGGCCGAGCGTGAAGCGGGGGCAGCGCCGAGGAGGCGTCCTCCACGCGTACCAGGTACCTTTTCTCTGCCGAGCCAAACCAAGTTAAATTTCGACACCTCTCAGCTTACCATCAGCTTCAAAATCCGCTGCTTCCATTTCAGACCTAAAGACTCTCTTCCACCTTTTAGAGCATCGCGAGGTGCTCAGAGCCATTGCGATGCCTCTGTGTGTGCTGCTCCCTCCCCTAGGCACTGGCTGGCCGTGGAGTACATCTGGGTCCTCGTTCCCTACATGACCTACGACATTTACGTCATGTACCTCTGCCACTGGCACAAGAGCCGGGACAGGGGAGTCGCGGAGAAGAAGCACTCGCTGGCCAGCGTGCGGAGCTTCCTCCTGCAGGAGCGGCTGATGGTGACCCACCACCTCTTCATCCTCGTCGTGCTCACCCCCGTCACCCAGGTAAGGGCTGGGCACGGCTGCTGTGAAAACCATCCCGTGAGGAGCCCCACGTGGCTACAAGGGCTTGCAGTCGAGGCTGTGTCTGGCAAAGCATCTCCGCCGGTCAGGAGCCCGTGAGCCCCTGGAGATGCTTGGTGTTAGCTCCTGGCCACCTCTCCAGGAGGGTCCCATGCTCATGCTGGCTTTATTTGCAGCACTTCAGGGGAGAGCTGGGGGACTTCTTCGTGGGCTGCATCTTCACAGCAGAGCTGAGCACGCCTTTCGTATCGCTGGGCAAAATCCTCATGCAGGTAGGTGAGGAGGGATGGGGCTCGGGTCTGGGAACCCCGCAGCGGCTCGTGCCCTTTCCCTGCCCCAGGCTGCCCTTCTCCATCAGCCCCTGTTCATGCAGCAGCTGGGCTGGGGTCTCGGAGGGGGGCAGCCCCACAGCTGTGACCCCAAGCTCCCCCACGGTGCTGCCCTCCTCCCCACCTCCTGTTTGGTTCCCATGCCTTTCCCCAGTAACCAGCATGCCCAGGAGCACCCCCAAACTGGGGGCCATGCCATGTCCTGGTGCTGCCCCCTCCTGTCTGTACCTCCCTCCTGCCCCAGCCCTCTGCCCCCCGCACCTCCCTTCCTCCTCCATCCCTTCCCACCCTGCTTTCCTGCTCCCCCATCCACGCCTGCTGGGGGCTCGGCTCCATGCTCCCAGCACGGGCAGTGCCCGAGGAGCGACGGGGTGCTGCTCACCCAGCGCTCACCCCACATTCGCCTTCTTCCTTCCCCAGCTCAAAATGCAGGACACGCTCCTGCACAAGGTGAACGGGATCCTCATCCTGGTGACCTTCTTCCTCTGCCGTATTCTCCTCTTCCCCTTCATGTACGCGGCCTACGCCAGGCAGGTGGGAATCCCCATTTACATGGTGCCTTTCCGCATCCCCCTGCACTGCAACATAGCCAACGCCTCCCTCATCGCCCCCCAGCTCTACTGGTTCAGGCTCATCTGCCGCAAAGCCGCCCGACTCTACGGCAGCTCGCCCGCCGACAAAAGCAGATAACGGCTGGCAGCGGCGGCCCAGCGCGGGGGCTGGAAAAGGGTCGGCCCCCCAAAGCTCTTCCACCTTCAATGCCAGCACTGCAGGGACCACTGCAGAAGCAGAGCGGTGGAAGCGGCGATACCACCGGGCTGTTTTAGCTGGAAGCAGCCTCGTCGTCTCCACCGCCATGCCAGGCAGCGCCAGCCTGGGCTAGGAAGCCTTTCTTCCCACGCCGCTCCAGTGCCTTGTGTTCTCCCACCCGTGGGAGCCAGGGCAGGAGCCAGCGAGGAGGAGGCCTGCCCATAAGCACGACATTCCTTCTAGGATTCAACACCATGGCACCGAACTAACGGTTACACGAGAGGGGTTTGTTACAACCCCCCCGCATCTTTCAGGGCTGACACCAGACACCGGCACCGAGCTTGGCGAGGCATGAAGGAGCCTGCAGTCCGGAGGCGGCAGCGGAGGTGATGCTGGAGCGTGCCCAGCCCCACGCAGCAGCGCTGGGGGAGCCGCGTGCTGGACCTGCCGCAGCCCCGGCTCACTCCTCCAGCTCTGGCTTATAGCTTTCAGCTGAGAGCAGAGCCAGGCCCCGGGGCTGCGGCACGGTTCTGCACAGCCTGTTCCTGACCTTTGCTGACTTCGCCTCTACGCTATAGCAGCGTTCAGCCTCTCACCTCCCACTGCTGCTGGGCTCAAACTCATTTAAGACTCCACTTAACTCAAAGGTGCTTTTCATTACAACTGTCTGGTGTCCGTGGCTGACAGTCCCAGGGGAGGGTGGCTCCGATGTCCCCGGCAGGCTGGAGGGGAGAGAAGCTCACGCCAGGACAGAGGAACGGTTACGCCGTCTCAGAGCAATGCTGGCAGGGCAGAGCGCCCATGGCTGAAGGGCAGGATGGGGACAGGAGACTGCTCAGTCCCCGTCTCTGGGCGCTGTGCAGAGCCCTTCATTGGCAGGGGATGCAACTTTCAACCCCCTCCCCTAACTGCAGTTGCTTTTATCTGCCCCGCATCCCCGCAGTGGGTATCTGAAAGCCCGACTGGCACACCCTGGCCTGCTCTCCCTCCCTCGACACCAGCAGCCCTGGCAGCACCCCGTGGGTCCCGGTACAGCCTGAGCTCCAGCCGTACGGTCTGTCCCTCCTGCCCCATCCCGCTGCCCTGCAAGGCGAGGTCTGGCAGGGAGGGAACTGGGTCAGCACAGGAGGAACCAGCAACCCCAGAGCAGCGTGCCGAGCTGTGTCCTTCACCGCTTCAGCCCATTTCCACCTGCAGTCACAGCAAAATGGGTACAGGCTTCCCGTCCTGCCCTGCACCACGGGGTTCACAAGTGTTGTGGCTGTGTGCAGGTCAGACAGCAGCAGTTCAGTTCCTTCCCTGCAGCCAGCACAAGCCAGGGCAGCCACCTCCTCCCTGCAGCCACCCGTGCCCGGACACCTGTGGCCACTCTGTGCCTTTCATTCTGTCTAAAAACAACAGCTGGGCTCTGGGAGACCTGGTTCTTTTGGGTGTTGGATCTTGTCTGTATTCCGGAAAGAGTAAAATAAAGGGCCTCTTCCAACATGTGGTCGGTTATTGCAGAAACACTACCACTACCTTAACGATCGAGACCAGCTGATGTTATAAACTGCTTGCAGCCTGTTACAGATGTTTGTATCTCGCTGTTTTCATTGCAAATAATGTGCCTTATGTAAGGACAAAAAAAAAAAAAAAAAAAGCCAATGAGGCATCTCAGTTTGCACTAACACTGCCCTATTTACTATCAGGAGACCAATAAAGATTTCCTTTCTGAGTTGCACCACTGGATGTCTCTCCCATGTGCCGTTCATTTCTGGGTGGCGAGTGTTAACACACGGCATTACCGCTGCACCCCCACCTCCGGGCAGGAGCAGCGCACACGTATTTCCAAAGGTTCCTGCCTGTCCTGAACTCACTCGACTTGCTTCCCAGCCTCCGGCAGCACGTGGCAAACCAGCAATCTGCCCAGGACTAGGAGAGGGCTGGCGGGAGGGGAGCCGGAGGGAAACGATTTCCCTGATGCCGGAGGCTGCCAGGCTCTCTGTATAAATCCAGACCGCCAGCAGGCAAGACTAGAGCCACGGGACCGGCAGCTTGGCTCAGGAACAGCTGTGTCCACAGCTATTCCCGCTGGAAAATTAGAGAGTGGTTGTTCCTACCCACCTTTGCACAGCCCCTTCACTGCTTAGAGAGCTTGGAAGAAAACACAGCAAGGGGGAAATAAGTTCAAAAGAGAAAAATAGATAGGGTTTATTACAGATCTTACAACTGTCCACGTAAGGGGTCCCCCGAGGCAGGGTCAGTGCTCTCCTCTGTCACCCTCTACAGCTTCTCAAGCCGGCTCCCCGGCCGAGCGGGCTCCCAGCTTGCTGAGCTTCTGCAGCAGGGTGCTGCGCAGCGCCTCGTCACCGACATTGTCCGTGATGGACTCCAGGAAGTGCCTCTCGTTGGCTCTCCGCAGCGTGTTGCTGGGGGACGTATCGGCGCTGCTGAACACCTCGTACTGCGAGAGGATCTCCAATGCCACCACCACCAGCGGCTCGCTGCACCCCTTGTCTGGCAGCATGGCGGCGACGTGCAGCAGGTGGCAGAACATCTGGATGCAGACGAAAGACACCTCCTGCGTGGGGGCCCTGTCCTCAGCGGAGTGCGAGGGGGGCCCCGCGGCGCTCTTGACGGAGCCCAGCAGGTCCGTGAGGCTGCTGCAGTACAGCTGGACCACGTGGAGCCAAGCCTCTGCCGGCAGCCAGGTGGAACAGCTGGAGCTGCAGAGGAGCTGGAAGCCCCGCAGGAAGAGCACGGAGAACTGGAGGTAGCAGGCAAACGGCCGGAGGTTGAGCAGGGGCATGTACTGCACGTACTCCAGCGTGTAGGGCACGTGCAAGACTTGCCTCTGCAGCAGGTTTTCGACCACGTGCATGAGCCTCTTCCATTCACTCTGGCTGCACCACGGGAGGACCTGAATGAGGGCCACCAGGAACCCTTTGCTGAAAAGGTTCACTTCTTCAGGGTTGTCCACGTTGACTGTGAGGAGCTTTAGCATTGTCTCCCTGAGCGCTGCGGACACGCAGCAGCACTCCATCCATGCCAGGAGCCCGCTGCCTGGTCCATAAGCTGGCAAAAGCTGGGACGTCCACTCGTCCTCAGGAAGCGTGCAGATCTCAAACAGCGTTGCCGGGACCTCGTTCTTGAAGTGGTCTCCGTAAAGCTTCTTCAGTCGAACACCAATGGTCCAGTCCAGTGATGCCACCTTCCTGTGAAGCCAAGCCAGTGACTGGACCCACAGCTCAGGGGAGGGGGCAGTTTCTGGTCCTACCACCTCACAGAGCTGGCAGAGGATGTTCAGTACCAGGTCTTTGGTCTCCAGTGAAGGGAAGTGCTGGTCCCTAGGCTGATGCCAGTACTTTGTGTAACCATCTAGAAGCTTGCAGAGGCTGAGGAGAAGTGGGAACGGGTGACAGGACTTGATCCAGTGCTCTTCTGAACAGGACTGTATCCCCAAAACCTTACTAAGGATCTGCAGGCTCAGCTCAATTTGAACAGAGTCTGACTTCAAATAGGGAAGGACAAAGGCTTTGGTCACCTCTGCAGGTGACACGAGTGGGGCAGCTGAGCTTGGCTGCAGGAGAAAGGCCAGGAACTCCAGGAACTGCTCCTCTTCCCTCGCAGTGGAAAGCCTCCCCCATACTGCCTCCTCCAGACACCTCACCACCAGGCTGCGTGGCCTGCCTGGATCATTGTGGGTCTCCAGGAAGCTCAGCGCTGGGAAGGAGCAGAGGATTTGCGCGAGGAACTGGTGTGCTCCTAGGTTGACTACAGCAAGATTACAGACCTGCCTCACTGTGGCCTCGGGGTACAGCAGCGTGAGCCTGGCCACAGAAGCCACAGCCTTGGTCAGGCCTTCATCAGACACGCTCTTTGTGATCTGGTTGAAAGTCACATTCAGATCCTCCTGGAATCCCTCCATGACAACCTGCAAGTTCAGGGACAGACCTGGTCCACCCCAGGACGCCAGGACACCTGAGATCACTTTGTTTTTGTCGGTTAATGAAAGCTCAGCGTAACACTCCACAATGGCTTTGGTCACTTGCATCTGCAGCTCTCGGGCCTCCTTGTCTTGCTGCAACATGGCAAAGTTCACCAGTGTCTCCAGCAATTTCAAAACTAGCTCTGGTTTCTGGAAGAGAGCTTTGTTTTTCACAAGGCAGTCAACCCAGTCCTTTGAAAAGGCCCAGGTCTTTTCAGATGCGAAAACAGAGCACATCTCCATGTGCCGGTCCAGCTTTTGCTCAATGATTGTCATGGCAACTGAAGACACAAGGTTAGTGTCCAAGCCCTTGCTCTTCAGGCTGGCACTGATCTCCTTGAGAAAGTCCTTGGTGATCTGTGTCAGCTCTAACACTACGCGTGTCTCATCCTCACCCAGGTCTCTAGTCTCTGAGAAGCAAACCAGGTTCTTCCCAAAAGTGGTAAGGGTGTCCAGGAGCCGGTAGCTCTCATAGCAGAGCTCCTCAGAGCTGTTCAGGGTGCCCTGCAGCTCCTCTCCCCAGGCATGCAACAAGCTGCAGAGAAAGTCCAAGCCAACAAAGAGCTCCTCACGAGAGAGTTTGGCCCTGGACAAGAGGCTCATGCTTCTCTCTGCTTCCTTCACCATCTCATCCAGCCCCCTGTGGTGGAACTGGCTTTCAGTGTCACTGGTCCAGAGGCTGACCACAGAGCTGACCTTGTCCAGGTACTCTGCGACAGGGAGGGGGCTGCCCTCTGGCTGTAGCTCGGTGAACACGGACAGCAGCTCCACCAGGTTGGCCAAGGCATAGCACCTCAGGCGGGGCAGGGCGATGCTCCTGTAGGTTTGCTTTAACCCCTCTATCAGGACCACGAGCAGGCTGGCGGCAGCAGCGGGGTCATTCAGGGAGCCAGGGTCACCCTTGAACCTCTTTGGGGGCTGGAGACCATCGTCCAGAGAGGACTCGCACCCATGCTGACGTATGAGAGTGCCAAACATAGAGACTGTTGCATCTTCCTGTCCCTCCTGGTGTTTCATCACCTCCCACCACACGTCCAAGAAGAACCTGATGTCCGACGGGGACGTCTCACTGGCGATGTACTCCACCAAGCGCTCCAGCTCGCTCCGGTGCACATCCTGGGGCAGCGCCAGCAGCAGCCGCACGAAGAGCCGGGGCGCAGCGAGGGCCTTGACCAGCTCGAAGAGGATGGTGCGGTTAACGTCGGGGATCATCCTGCCCACGGAGAAGAAGTCGTCCTCCTTCCATCCCTGGTCCAGCGAGGCGGCCGGCGGGTCCGGCAGCAGGATTTTAGCCCAGACGATGGCCACAGCCTCTTTCTTCCAGAGGCTGTACTGCAGCGGCGAAGGGCAGCGGGCCCCGATCTCCCCCAGGGCGTCGGTGATGGGGGGTCCCACGCGTGGCCAGTCGGCTTTGCGCAGCTCCCGCAGCGGCCGCGGCTGCGTCAGCCGGGCGGCCAGCAGGAACCCGCCGTGCAGGATGGCCGTCTCCTCGCACACGCCCCAGGGCCCTGCGCGGAGACACCGTTACCTCGGCCCGGCCCCGACCGCCGCCCACCCCCCCCAGCCCGGCCCGGCCCCGCTCCCTCCCCCGCTCCCGCACCCACCGGCCTCCATGGCGGCGGCGTGGCCGACCCGCGCCTGGCGCGCGCTCTGACGTCAGGCGGGCAGCCCCGCCCCGCCCGCAGCGCCCCCTGGCGGCCCGGCGGTGGCGCCCCCTGCCCGCCGCCCCCATCCCGTGATTAATTTGCGGCACCCAATTAAAAGGGAGAGGAACCGTGGGCGCCCAAACGCTCCCGAATCGCTTTTATTCGTTGGAGGGCGACACTGGCAAGGGGCAGCGCCGGTTTCAGGGGCGCAGGTCACGCGTGACGTTCTTAACTTGACCGATACACAACGGAAAATCATCACCGAACTTGAATGAAAAAGCTCAAGGAACAAAATCGCAGCGAGGAATTTTTCCTGGTTGAACTCGGAATATTCACTACAAGCACTGACGTGCCTCAGCGGCTGCTAACGCTGCTGATTGTG